>NC_089646.1:58195733-58880316 GCF_037042795.1 Molothrus aeneus
TGAGGCTCTCATCAACATAGTAAACCCTATAGTTCAAGCCTATCAGTGGCAAAACCTATTTATGTCTGCAAACAGGTAAACATTAACTCTTCATTTAGCTATCACCAAGCAGTATCTACAAAATTATGGTTTCTTAAATATTAAAGGTTAAGGGAACAATGAGAGGTCAGTGCAAGACTTTAGTCAAACAGTATTAACCTGCTGAAATGCCTTCTAGGTCTCAACAGTCATAGGCACTTCAGATTAATCGGAAGCCTTTAAATTAAGCATTTCAGGGACATTAGCTGGTTTTAGAGCAAGTAAAACCAATTGAGTTAAAGATGTACCTATAACCAAACCTTTCTCAACTTCCTTCAGTTGCCAATAACACATTTAGATTGTGTTATTTTTGTTGAAATAAATACATCTGCAATACAAATTCTGTAATTAGTTGTTGCACTCATTTTAAAGGCACATGTAAGCAGACATGCAGTTCAACTAGTAACAAAAAATTTGCCTGTTACAGGGCAAAGGCAAGAATGTTAAGAAGCCCACCACAATCCAATGTGCTGTTAAAATGCCTTTTCTATATTAGTCCAAACAATTACAACAAAGTGTGGGAGGAGGGTGCTAGAACAAGGAGAGAAAAACTGAGTATTTTGAATGTTTCTTTGCTTCCAGACAAGTATCATTTTAATTCAAATATTCTTCTTTTCACACTTTTTATAAAAATACATCACCATAGAAACAAACACTACCAACTTTATAGCATCAAAGCCTTGAAACACATTGTTGGACAATTTCCTATTCACAGTGAGCAGTAGAGAGCTGCTTACCAAGGTATGTGTACCTCCTGGCTATCACAGCATCATCATTCAGCTTGTAGTATGTGTTGTCAGTGAGATTCAGTACTTTGACAGTTCCTGTCCAATAATAAGATCCTGGTGCCCCCATGATAACCAGCTCCTACAACAGGAAAAACGGAGGTGTGTGAGGAAAAGGGTAGGAGGAAAAAATAACAATCAAAACTTTACACATTAATAGAGAAGGGACAGGATATTTACTTAAAACACCAATAATAAGTCTATCTGTAACAACCTCCATTCTGTGTGCATTTGGACAGTATCCTTCCTTCTTCCCAAATCTGGTGGTCACTGCATATACCCTAGTGACAGACTGCCTTTTTATAGTCCACTTCTGCTCAGCGCTTCTGCTGCAACAGAAGGCTTTCCTCAACCTTACTAACCATCAAGCTTATCCCTTACTAACCATCAAGTTTATCCCTGCTCCCTGATAATTCTCTGAAAAATCTCTCTACTTGCTGCCTTTCCCAAACATCCTTCAGAAGACCCAGAGCCAGAAGTACTTCAGCCCACCCAGAGCCCATCACTCAGCTACAGATCATGCCCTGATACTGGCTGACATGCTATACTAACCAAACATGATGGAAACAGCACAAAGGATTTTGATTTTACAACTGTGAAGCTAAACAGCTGCCATGCACTAAACAAGCAGGATGTGTGTTATGTCCTAGGTGGAACATTTTGCCCAGCTCTGTTATCAGACACTCTGGTCTTTGAGAGACAACCTGAATATAAGAGTCATCAGAGCATCATAAAATGGCTTGGGAGCATTACAGACAACCAGACCGATTTAACATTTTGAAAGACCATAGAAATCAGGCACAGTTTCATCCAGCATTCAAAGGTAGATGGTCATGAATAGTATTTTTGAGTCAAAATCCACAGTACATTTACATTCAAGAGAAATTCACAAAATGTTGTCCCAAAACGTCCAGCATCCTTGCAGAAAAACCTTGCTCCTGGATGTGGTTTTAAATACCTCCAGCAAGGGACCAAATTAAGCCTGCGGAGCATTAACCCCAGGAAGTTCTCCATCCCCCAAGAAGACATGTGAACAGCTGCTTTCCTCACATCTCCATTCAATGCAAAGCCATGGGTGGATGCCATCCTTGTAGGAAATTGCTATCATATCCGAGTCCCCTTCAGGTGACCAGTTCCAGCTAGGGGGAGATGTAAAACAAGGGATTCTCCTAATATGACTACAGGAACAGGAATACAAAACCAACCAAAGAGCAGCATGTGCTTAGAAATAGCTTTTTCCTTGTAATGGGCCATACCTGTCAGATCACTTACTGACAGGAAAAACTACCATCCACAGCACTGAATACAGGATAGAGGATCTCCTGTTTGACCCAAAAGGCCATTTATCTGCATTTCCTGCTGCCATCACACTGATGTGATAAAAGTTCAAAGGTATCTTTTGAACTAGGGTAGCAAAGGAAAATTTAAGCCTGGGAACAGAATCAGGCTGGGGAGAGCAGAAAAGTCAGGAAACAGCTGTTGCTGGCTTAACATCCAGTTACCAGACAGTGCCCTTGTGGCAACAGTGCCTTCCATCCCAGTTTACTAAAATGGCAAAAGGCAATTTCTGAAAGAGAATACCTTTATTCTGTTTGTATCAGTCTGGACAATACATTCTGTAGATCAGTGCCTATATATAATTAGGAGAGGGTATGTGTTCTTAAAAAATTTAAAATAAAACCAAAACATACAAGTGAAAAAGGCACAACCCTGAAACATTAACAAAAGAAAAAAATCCAAGCATAAGGGAACAAATTAATTCTTGACAAAACTGGAACATGGCTGATAGACTTCTGTCCAGAAAAGAATGTGGTCAAGTATTTAGAACAACTGTGGTGTGTATATTCTACCACATTTTTTTTCTCCATCTTGCTGCTACAAAGAACTGTACCAGAACTGAAAAAAACTGTTTATCTTCTGTATGTATGTGCATCATATTCATGCACATGTACACATACATAAACAAAATTATTCAAGAAAGACTTTTACATCATCACTTACAGTAAAGAGCTAATGACAGACAGAGAAATACCTCTATGCAAGTTTTGGGATATACATAATAAGAATATTCCCTGAAGACATTTCCAGAGTCAATTCATTTATACTTGTCCACAGACCTTGAGAGACACATGCACATATGTATGAACCACTGTACAGTCACTGTGCAAGAAATAGACACCTGAGAAACTAAACAAGGCAAAGGAGTGTTTGCTGGCAGGAAGGGACCATTCTCAGCACTCAACCCACTGTCCAAGCCATACTTGGGAATCTCTTCCTGGGACATGCAACAGGAGAGCCACTTACCCACCCCAAGCTTTCCATGCACGGCTCACCTTGGTGAAGAAGCCTGCGATCCCTGCCTGGCATGAACCATGCTCCTCCCCATACTTCTTCTTGTACTCTGGATGGAAGAAGGGAAGAAAACAAACTGTGGTCATCCCTGGCACAGCACACACTCTTCAGCTGAGCCACCTATGTTTCTACTCACACAGCCTGGAGAGACACCAGCATGCAGGGCTCCTGGGTTTTCAGTGGAACAGCCACCAAGATGCAGCATGCAGCATACCCACCCACATCAGGGAGTATCGCAAGGAGCCAGCTGGGGAGGGAGGCCAGCATGCCCCTACAGAGATGCTAAACAAGCAGTGCCACAGCAGCATGAAAAGACCAGCAACATCACTCCAGTAAAGGTGCATTAGAGGAGGCCATCTGTAGCAGATCCCCACAGCTCAGAAGGGGGGGAGCAAAAAGTGATGCACATCCCTGTGTGCCACAGACTGTGCTCTAGGAAGTTTAACTCTCAGGCCCATTACCTCAGAGAAATAAAGTGATATTCCCCTAAAATGACAGTCATCAAAGTGCCCAGAAGCATTTCTGGTGAGGATGCTTCAGGACACAAGTTCCAGGAAGAAAACAGTGACTGAGGAAAAGACATGTGTTTCTACTGGATCAGACAACAGTCTCTTTTGCAGGATACTGCTTTTCATGGCCATGTGCTTAGAGCTCCCAGTTCACAGGGAACCCAACCAGCACCCTACAGCTTTTGTTTATGGATTTTACATAGCAATCATTTGCCGTCTCAAACCTGAGGCATTTTTACTTTATCTTTTTGATGATAAGAAAATAAATATTTCTAGGAATACATTAAGTTCACGGTGAGGAGCAGGAAAAAGAGAAAAAAAAGAAAATCACTTTCCACCCCACCCTAATTCAAATATTTTCATCTCGGAAGTATTTGAAACTTACAGCTGGATCAGAGCCTTTCCAGTTGTTTTCCAGAGCATTATTTTCAAATATCTACCATACTATCACTACTTCCTGTATATTGCAGTAATTCATGTTCAGAAACAATTTAACACATAACCTGATAACTGTGAAACTTTTTTATACTTTTTTTTTTTTAAGCTTCATTAATTATAATGAAATTGATGAGCAAACTGCCTCTGGAACCAAGCAAGTTCCTTTGGAGTTGCATATTGTCTTATTGAAGATCAGAAGGAATTAATTATAAAAAATGCTGCCTTCTTGCAAAATATTTTATGTAGACATATGTACACACACACACACACACCATCCTCCCTTTTGTACTACAGAGAGCCTCTTCCTAACATCATAAAGATGTTCAGAATTTCAGACATTTGCTGAGGTCATACCAGTTGCACAGGGAGAAGTTCAGCTGGAGACACCATGCAGAATAGAGACTTGATCCACAAATTACAGTCCAAATGCCCAACACTCTTGGCCAAGGTAGGGTCCTGCCAACGTGATATGCATCCCAGCAGACCAGAAGCACAGCTGGGTCTCCTAGTGATAACCCATGTGAAACGACAATTTCACTGAGAACTGAAGCCCATATTAGCCCCTAACTATTCAGCAAGTGTTGGGGTTCTGAACTGCTACCTCTCCATATACAGATTCTCCAGTACTTGCCTGGGGAAAAATATTTTTTTATCAATGTGAACATTTTTTTCATTAAGAGAGACAAGGAGAAGAGATTTCTCCCACCAGCATTTCCTGAAAAATAATTCTGTGCATGTCCTAAAAGCCATGCATTCACTACAGCAAGATCCCCACCCTTGCATGATGCAATGAGGAAGGTCAAAGCCCATTCAGAATTAAATCTGGTGAAAGATATTAAAGGTAACAAGAAGGGCTTCTTCAGATACATCAACAACAAAAGGGTACTAAATAAAATGTAGGTTCCACTGCTGAGTGGAAACAGGGACCCCTTGCAAGAGAAATTGCAGAGAAGGCTGAAATATTGAATGGCTTCTTTGGTTGCCCATAATGGCAACCCAAAAGTCTGGGGTGACATTTGCTTTCTTCCTGTCTTCAGGCTCTATTTGCTTCAGTCTTCAATGCCAAGGCCATGACATTTCATAAGTGCAAATGTAAGCATGGAGGCCCAAACACCTCAGACATGGGAGCTGTTTGAGAATTTAAAGCTCTAGTGACACAGAGAAGAGATCAGCACACCAATTTTGGGGAGAATCAAGAGAGATATAGTCCTCCCCAACAAGCCAGCAGCCCAGTACAGACAGACACTGGGCTACTGGATTTCTGCCTAACCCTTTCAGCACAAAACTACCCCTTCTTATCTGCTCCCCTAACTCCCATCTGCAGTGATGTACACCTGACTCCACATCCAAGCAATATCCTTTCCATCCATGTATCCATGGCCAAGGGGTGCCAGTCATCCTAGATGGTCACATCCCAGCATCATAGACCTCTGTCTGCTCCCTAGAGCCACTCTGCCTCTCCCAAGCAATAGATGAGCTCAAAAAGGGATGAAACCAAGAAGAAACCAAGATTGCTTCTACCTCACCTCCACTTCAGTGCATGGTAGCGACACATGTCACTCATACAACATAGCCAGCCAGCCAGCCAGCCATGAAGTAAAGCAACCAACTAGATGGAAATTGTGCAGTTATTCTATCAGCTCACAGTTTTTGTATGCCTGAATAACAACCTTTGCAGGACATTAAATTTATTTGTTTTCACATAGCTCCAGGCAATAACTGCAATCAAGAGCAAATTTGTTATTTCTACACTTCTTTATTCTTTCTTGTCTCCCTGCCGACTGCTGTGCATTCCTGATTACAGAGACTGCAAGCCATGAAACTGCTGCAGCAACAGCTGACAGCAAAGCAGCATGATAAGGTTGAGTCTGGAAGACCTGTGCAACTTTGAAGAAAAAAGAGAAGAAGATGGCATTGGTTTGCAGCCAGGATGATCTCAGGTTACAAGAAAAGTGAGATGGAGGATGGAGTAATTGCATACAACAACACACAAGGAAAAAGAATAAGCTTTGATGTGCAACAATTCTGAAGGTAAATGCCCCCGAACTTTTTCTTTGAACAAAACTCTCTGCCAGTCTCTAAGCAAAATTGAATGCCAAAATATAAACTAAGTTACAGAATATCTATCATCCTCAAACATGTAAAATATCACATGCGCTGAAAGCTTTTTTTTCCTATATTACAGTGTTTCACTACTCTAGGAAGAAACAGTAGTAATCTTTCTGACCTAGCATTGAGATACTGAGTTGCCACCACAAAGCAGGGATGTTTTGATGGCTCCCAGAAAACCAAATGTGGTTTGGACCCGTGGGAAAAATTACTTTTTTTTTGGATGCAAGGAATATGAGCATGTGCTGTTCCCCTTACTTACTAACCAAAGGGATCATCAGTCTTCCCCACTTCCACCATCAATTCCTACCACAGAGGAGTAGGAAACCATTCCAGCTCTCCTCATCAGCTGGACTGCCTCTCACAGTACACACAACCATCGTTTTTTGTAAACTGAATGCATTGGGGGAATGAAGAGGCAGCTCCCTTTTTTGGAAAGCCATTTAAACTATGGGAAAAATAACCAACTGAAAGTATTGCCTGAAAGACTGTGGCCCCATAAAGCAGCTATACCACATCCAGCCCATCTAAACCAGATTAGTTCCTACTCAGAGAGATTGTATTTCACTATTAAGTTTGTTGCTGTGTTCTAATTATCTCTCAATTCCAGACTTCTGTCAGCCCTTTCAGGGAAGACAGGCAAGAATAAAATGGATTGCGACTACTATGCTGTTGCACCAGTGCCATCTAGTCAGGAAATTTCCATTTTCTCCGTGGATAGACACTGATGTGCACTCAGCTGGCCTGCACTCCTCACCTGTTGAGGCTTATCATCTTATTTGCACTAAAAACAAGGCTTCTGGAAGCAGGCACACTACTGTCTACCCCTATTTGCACATGGCAAGATCCAGAGAAAGTTGAGACACTGGAATCTTGTCGGGCAAAGGCATCTGTCCTAGTGCAGGGTTTGCAGCCACAGGTCTGGCAGCCTCCCAGCAATGGCCACAGAGGCTGTCAGTGCAGAAGCACTTCAGACTCGATGCCTTGCACTAGCCATTTATCAGTGTCAGTGGAGGAAAATTATTCTGCTCCTTCCAGAAAGTGAAGGAAAAAAAGTTACAAGGATGACTGCAAACTTATTTCACAGCAAACCTTAAACAATGAACTCCTCCGTGTGATATACCACAGCTATCTCTCTTGGAGCTTGTTTTATTGAAATTTAAAGAATCGGGAGTAAACAAATGCAGCCATTCCTTGTGACACTGTGATTTCATGTCTGATGTGGCAGGGGGCTGTGGAAATCAGTCCCAAACTTTCAATTTTCACCTTACTATGCAGTGAAATTAAGCCAGCGTAGTACTGCATCAACCCTGCCAACTTTCCACTGGCTGCTCTACATGTACTAGGCCCACACATTTCTATTTTTTAGCAATTCCTGGCAAATATCCTGTCAGATTAACAGCAGTTTTACTCCAAAAACATGACGCATAGATAAACACAAGTGATTCTTCTCTTCCAGAAACCACATCCCCACCATGGCTTCAGGCAGTGCAGGAGCAGTAACAAAGGCTCAGAGGGAGCCCCATTGGCATTCCTGTATGTGCACAATGTCCATAAAGTTAATATCAGATGATTTGCAGTGTATAACATCAGTGAGAGGCCTTATCCTGATTTTTCTGACACTAACAAGGAGGGCAGAGAGGCAAGGAAGGACAAATACAACAGAACAGTACCCACTACAGGAAGGCTTACATAGCTTTTATATACTATGCTGCACAACAGCTAGCATGGCTGGTACAAGTCCCTCAAAACTTCTCACATATCAAATAATGACCAATTTCAGGGCAGGAAAACATCAATGCACAAGTATATGCCATCTCCAAAAGGTGTGTAGGTTTGCAATGGCAGATTCCTAAGCAAAGCCCAGAGGAAGGTGAGGAGCCACCTCAGAACAGTGAGCATGAAATGGGCACACCTCTGTCACAGCCCTGGCTTTACAGGCCACCGAGCTCAGACCTGGCCACTCGATAGCAACAGAGAAACTTGCCAGGACATTCACTGCCTTATCCCTCTCCAATTTACTAATGCCGGCAGCAAGCCTGCTGCCAGCTGCTGCCAGCTACAGACAGGAGGGCAAACGGTTAAAAGCAAAGAAGTAAAATCAGAGGTCTTGCCCACAACAAACCCTGCTGTATTTTGTCCTCCAAACTCGCCCACTTCCTCAGGCTCCTAGAATGAAGAAATGAAAGAAAGGAGGAAGCAAGGGTGCTTTCCCCAAAACATTCCTCTCAAGGCCAAGAATCTTAGGAGATACCATATCTTCTACCTAACAGTACATTTGTGCCTCTTATTCAGTTAATTGCTTTTGGCCAAGGAGACTCTATCTTCTGAAGTCTTTTAAAAATGGAAACATGATGTAAAAGTTTCACATGCACTAGAGAAGGAGAAATTAAAATGATGGCACGTGGGATTTGGTGCAGAACCAAAAGCCATCCATGGCTCAGAGCTGAAGCCATCCCTCTGTATCCACCTCAAATCCAGACCTTAACACAGCAGCAATTTAATATAAATTGTTGCAAAGTACCCCAAAGTGAGGAAAGCAACCCTCCTCCCTGTCCCACATCCCAATCTTCTGATAAATGACAATATAAAAATGGAAGTGTTTCCATAAGATAGGCAAATTGGTTCATGATTGCAACATAATTGAGGATTTTTATTCCATGTCACAGTGAAGCACAAAAGGCCAAGCTCATAGCAGTATCTTCTTATTATTTACCTAAGGGGAGAGCTGCTGCCTCAAAACACAATTCAGAAACTTTCTATTCCTCCAGTAAAGTGCAACCATGCACTTTACCAGCCACAGAATCCAGTCATTGTGCTATTCTGCCAAGTTCATCCAAAACCCAACCACCACCACAGCTGGGCCACAAGGCAGTCACAGGTTTAAAAGAAAAAAAAAATCAGTACTGAAGGTTACTGTATTATTAGAAGCATAGCAAGGGACATTATAAGCTCCACTTCTGGCCTGACTCCTTACCTTCATAGCAGGGCAAGAGCTTCCTCCCTTTGGACTGCAGGTCAGGAGGAATGATGTTGCAGAAGCCATGGGGCAAGATGTACTCTGTCTCATAGTAGATGTTTTTCCAACGGTGTGCACATGCCTAAACAGATCATATAACATGGGTTACTGGCCCAGAGTCAGAGGAGATCACTCTGACCAAGGCAAAGCATGCATGAATAGGACCACTCAGCATCACCTTCACCCCAGAAATCCACTGTACTCTCCTTACATTCCACTGTTTCTGAAGTATCTTTTCATTGTTACCTTCTGCAGCTCAGGACATTGTCTGACCTGGCAGCTCAGATCTCAGCCTTCACATGTGTATAACTAGGAAGACAAGAAGTCTCAGAGCCTATGCTGGAAATTTCAAAATCTCTGACTGTGTATGAATCCTTGCAGACAGCAAAGCTTTTCTAACTAAAGATGCATGAACAGAACCCAGCAAAAGATGAAAAACAGGAATAAAGACACTGAGAATACTCAGAAGGTTAAACCACCAAATAATGCATTTGTGAGTCAAAGGTTGGTTTCTACTGGGAAAGGCAGCTCTGTGCTCTGGTGACAGATGTGCTGAGCCTTGCTTACTGGTAGTGAATTTAATTGAAAATACCAAGGACTTTGTAGCAACAAGAGTGGCAACTTTAGCCAAGGTGCAGACAAGCTGCAGAGCTTTATCGTGAAGAATGAGATCATTCTGAAAAACAGGACTCACCAGACACTTGCTCAGTACAACTGCCACACACAGGCACACATGCAAGCAATGTAGAGCCTGGTTCACAACTTCTCAGAACCCATTTGCTCCAAAAACTAACACTGCATTGCTGCCAGCCAAACCACAAGTTGGCTTCTGCTCAGGATTTATTTGGAATAAAAGAAAAGGAAATGTGAAACAACAATGGCTTTGAACTTAGCACATGCCAGACCATATCTCCAGCTGGTCCGAGTCTACACTTAAGTCACTGTAGATGTGTCAATTTATATTATTTAAGGATTAACTCCATGCCAACAGACCAAGCCTCTATGCTACAAATCATCTACTCCACATGCCTTTGTCTTTTCTTGGACACTTTGCATCAATCCCCTTCACAAATCCCATATTTGACTCCATCCTCCCCAGATGAGATACCCTCTGTCTTTCATTTCTATGTGCTATCCCACTTTTCTGCTTCAGCACCTCAGAGCTGCCCATAGGAGCATCTCAACATTGTTAAAAATTATATCCACTCATAAAGCAGGCACAGCTGTGTCACCTCTCCGCTAAAGGACATGGGAAGTGTATTGGCCACTGAGAAGCTCAAAATTCAATCCAGCCACCAACAGATTTCAATATACTTATGTCCAGAAAGATATAAATAGGTAATACTACTCTCAAAGAGCAAAATCCATTGTGCAAAACCTGCTCTACTGTTAGCAGTGATACATTTGATATTTATTGTTTTCCTAATTTCCTGTACCCAAAGAGAGGCACATATTTCCACACATGGCTATCACTAGGGACAGTGAGGGGCTCTGGGGGCTACAGAAAGTTTTGCACCACACTGCATGCTGCAGGTTGCCATCTGTGATGCAAAGAATTCTTCTGAGGGGACTCAGCTCACAAATGCATGTGAGAAGCACAATAAGGAGCAGCTTTGGAGACTCCTGGATGCACTTTGAGGAGGCTCAGTTATGATTTCCATCCCCACGCACTACTCATTCAAAATTCAACAGCAATAGATAATCAACATGTGAAACACTCATTTTCAGCAAACCAGGAAATAGCTTCTCTCCTGATGGATCTGTGAGCACAAACAGGCACAACCGTTGCAAAGACAATGCCATAAATACACATACCATTACAGCAACAGAATCATCAATCCCAACTCTGGATATAAGCTCAAATGGAAACAGGCCAAAAGTATTTTTTAAAATTTTGGAAATATAAAGGATTGTGGTATTATAAATTCCTTGATATTTTATATTTCAGAAACTGCAAGACACTCACATAAATTAACCTACTAATTAATCTCTCTCAGAAGAGTACAAACAATGGAGTCAGGGAGAACAGCAGCATTTCATCACAAGCAGGTGGCTTTGCTCAGGACTGAGGTGCAGAAGCCAAGAAATATAAAACAATATAAGGAGAGAAAAAGCTGCTGCTGGGTAAGAGGTATGTTCAAAATCAACTAGAGGCTACGGGCTCAGTCTAGCAATTCTGGACATACTTAAACCAATCTGTTAAGTCTTGAGTTAATGACCACTTTTCTGTACCTTCATCACGATGTGTATTCAGGCACACTATAGTTCACCCCTGACTGCCTTAATCTGCAAACCTTCAAGGCATGAACTTTCCTTGGTTACCTGAGTTAGTGCTTCCCCAGACTTCCTTGTGCCACTGCTACAGAATTTTACATTTTTACAATGGACACGAGTCCAGCAGCTCCTCTTCCTCCTCAAAACTCATTTCTCTGTAGCCAGACAACCAGCACATTTGTCTCCCTACCACAACATATCTGATTTTGTTTTTTTTTCTGTCTTCTCAAAAGCATTTAGAGTTGATTACAACAACTGTCACTGTATCATTCAATGTTGACAAGGCAAGGTGATGTGGCTACACGCTTCCTTCTCTGGCAGCAACAGCACATGTCTCAAGAGGTCTTTGGAACAAAGTGAGTCACCTGAATTTGAGGCAATTGCAAACAACTGACAACCTCTGCACCCTGTTTTTAGATGCAAGTTATAGGTAAGTTGATGCAAGTTATAGGTAAGTCCCTGTGCAATAAGGAAATCATCAGCATACTTTGGTGCTCAGCAGCTGCTGCTGGGGTACAGGTTCCAGCTCTACCACAGAACAGGGGAGAAATGATGCAAACCCTTGAAGCAAAATAAAATGCTTCTGAGCAAAGCAAGATGAGGTATCTATTGATGGCCGACACTGCAGTACTGCAATATAATGAATAGGCCATTTCAGAACTGCTGACACTTGGCTCTTTTGCATATTGTTGCAGCCACCAGCTTTGCTCCACAGGAAGAGCAACAGAATGACAGAAGTGGCAGGTATTTAGGAAGAGCAAGACTGAAGGATGTGGCTTATCTCCCAGTCACAATGCAACACCCCTGGTTCCTCTCCCAGCAGACATAAAAGGAGGAATTTTGCTGTTTCAGTTTGGAAAGAGCAGTCAATCTCAGATGTATTATTGCAGTACTGAGATTAATGCAGACTGACTGATAGTGTATCCAAGGACAAAAAACTCTCATTCAATCTTACTCCTACATTTGTTTATAACCTCGCTGTTTGATGCTTTACTATTTAATCCATCACACAAACACCAAATTCTGGTTTAGAAACATCCTGGCACAATATGGGCTCAAACACAATCTACCTTTTACCAAACACCAACTAAAGCCCTCTGGCATGCTCCTCACCTTCCCTACTGCCCTGTTGCCATCGTAGCTTGTACTCTTATCAGGCAACTGGGGAAGGCTGATCAGAAAAAATTTAGGCCACTAAGCAGCTACAAAACAAAAGCATCAACTTCTTTATACAACCCACAATTAAACTGTGTGACTAGTTAGTCTAACACAGGATGCCAAGAGCATGAATATTTCACACAGGCAATTACATTTGTTTATGGAAAAAAAAAAACCAACAATCCACCCAGGGCTACTGACCAGAAAGATATTACTCTGCTTAAAGGAATTCCTGGAGGGGATGCAGTAAATATAGCTGCAATGTCTGACAATATAAACTCTACACATTCCTAACTAAAGAAACACACTCATGTTATCTAGCAATTTAAAAAAAAATTGGCAAATACAGCTATGAACACATATTCAGACACATCTTCTCAGAAAACCAGTTTTTCAAATGGGCCTCAAAGAAAAGCTACATTTTAAAGAAATGCTAATCCTTAAAATTAGAAGAGCACATGTATGGAAAACCATCTGTGGAAAAATCACAAATCTTTTTCAGTAAAAATTCTCAAAACAGAGAGCAACAATGGCCTGAAACATCCAGGTAATTTCCTTCCACAAAGGAATCTATATGCATTCAATTCAGGCTCTGTTTACACACAGATGCGCACAGATGTATAATTAGTAGTTTAAGACTTTGGTGATAAATAATAATGAGAATTATATCATTAAATATTCTCCGGCATCTGGACATGGTCTATGTGGTGAGGGGCAGCATAATCTTGTCAGAGCCCTGGATCAAGATTTTTTTAAATCAGTGTCACTTGTGGAGACATTTTACCATCCTAACCTGCACTGAAACAAGCATACTACCAGCTGTGTATTTTACTTTACCTCCATTTCACTTTTAACCTGCTTTATGTGTGAAATTTCTACCCCCTCAGACTAATGCAAGACCGCCCATGTCTCTCATCCTTGTAGCCTCCATTCAGCCAGGCAGCACCCACCTTGGCAGTTGCCTGGCCTTTTGCCCCACCAGCATTCCCTTCAATTACTGCTTCTCTCCAGGGAGACGACCCCTAAGCATCAGCTGCAACCTGTTTCCCTTTGAACCAAAATACACAAAATCCGCTATTCTTAAAATATAGTTTGGACAAGAAATTAAGAGCTGCCTAAAAATGTATTAACAACCTTCCAAAAATTAATTAGGATGAATGTCAGCCTGACAACTGGACAATGAAAAGGAAGTCTCTCAAGGGTAGTGTTATCCTGATAAATGCAAGTTACTCCTCAATTGTCACACAGAAGTGAGCACATACAGCACAGGATACACCCTGAAAATATGAATTGCATACACTAGCATGAATGCCTTGAATTAATTTTATCCTCTGTTGTATATGTTTACAGTGTATATTATTTATGCCCCTCTTTCTCCCTTCCTCCTCTAGTCCTGAACATGTTTAAAACATCTAAGAAAAGTAAAGGTAGCCCCTATCACACTTACAAGGTATATACCAAGAGAAATGAGGCAAAAAATATCACAATACTGTGACAGAAAGGTATCAAACCTACCTGTTCACCCACAGGGAAGTTGGTGCACAAGGATTTGGGGCATAAGTACCTGTACCCTAAGCACATATTTTAAAAAAAGTCTTTGAGGGAAGCAGGTTTGTCCTCTTGCCTTTTACAGGTGATTGGTACAGTAATCACTGCACAAGATCTTTCTCACTAGCAGTTTTTTGACAGTTTGATGTTCCATACAAGGGCGGTCCTCTATATCATTGGAAAGATGGGGCCAACTGAAAGTTTCCTATTCACAAACAGTGCTGTTTAGAATTAGACTGCTGTCAAGGTTACCCTGATACAACCTTGATATTTGCCTTCCACATATAATATGCACAACACTTTGCTGCAAAATTCTTTTTATTTCTGTTAACTTCCCTACAGACACACTCACTCAGGTAGACAGTCAGAACCCAACCATGGATGTATGTACAGACAATAAATGTAGAATCATAATGTAAAATACCCACGCATTCTAGAAAGGGTTTTGCCCAGGACTCTTTACATTATCACAGGAAAAGTTTCGCAAAGAAACATTGCACATCCTAAGGATCATATCTGCTCTCCTTGTCCTGTCTATGTGCATAGTGACCGCACTGAAAACAGTAAGTCAACCCACACACAGTTAAGACATCTCTATCTGCAACTCTTCTACCTTCTCAATAAGAAATTATTATAGATAAATGAAAAATATGGCCACAAAGAGCAATTTACATTTTTCCTTGTAAATTTTCAGATGCAACTGATATGCTCAAGGAAAATGTATGCTTTCATATTTCCTACATAAACACAGGAAAACTACAAAAAGAACAAATTAGTAGAATACCTCCCAGACAAATTGTATTTATTCAGTTCAAAGATATAAATCCTCAGATTAGGAGGAAGTCCTTGGCTGACACAAGTCAGATGTGATGGCTTGGAATCCTCCCTCTATAAATCATGTCCTCTGGCTGGGGTTCACTTCTGCTTGAAGAAAGGGACTACAAAATCTGCTGCCTGGACTCTGTCAGTCACTGCCAACACAATCCTGATGTGCTTAGTCAGGCAGCAGCTACATTTTTAATGAGATCAAAGAATAGTATGGACTTACCAGCACACTTCCACCAGCCTTTGGCTGTCTAGCTAGGCTCACACCCATCCATTCATCATCTCTGTCTTCCTTACAGGTCTTTCCACAGAGCATGCCCCGAGAATTGCCTATAGAAAAAAAGGGAAAGGCAGCAAGGCAAGGACCATGAGTTTTAAATACCTACCAAAGAATCCTGACAAAAAATGAGATTTTGCATCAAACATTTGACAATGCTTTTCTTTCCCCCTGCATCCTGATTATTTTATTAGTTCTTGAATGCATTAACTGGGGCAATGTTCTCACTCCTAAGTGGCACCATACACATAAACAGCTGAGGACAGACCCTGTCCCCAGCAGCCAGCAGCTATCACACTATGTTCACAGCTCTATTTAAATGAACCATCAAACCATTGAGTCAATGGGAGAGGTATCAGATTGCCTCCTGAATGCAATCTTGAAAATGAGATCAGGGGCACTTAAAAAAAAAAATGAGGCTGAGATCTATAGTCCTGTCAGGCAGCACTCATGAATCCATGACAACTTACAATCTGGTAGAGGACAAACCACTTAGCCAAAACGCTGTCTTAACACATCTAAACTTCATAAACAGAAATTCTACTTAGTGTAAGTACAAGATGAACAATGCCTTATTGTATAAAGGCAGAAAAAGCAACATGTCATCAGAAAGAAATTTCTGATTTCTTTAATATTCTGAATCACCAGAATATTAAAATGCTTCATTCTTTACCATCATTATCCAGCAGGAAGTTTTAGATCATAATTTTACTTTAGGCCTCCACCTTCCCCTGCCTCAGACAGTTCATCAGAGTAACTGAAGTCAACCCTGATCCCATGCAATGGCATACAAGCAGTCTCACTGAGACCACTTTAGTACAAAAAGTAAACTTAAGAAATTATTTGCTGTATTATGAGGGAACCCATAGATCACCACATTACCAATAACATCACATATCGTGAGCCTGTCACAGCATTGCCTGGGGTCACCTCATGCACTCTGACTTCAGCACTGCCTGGAGCAGGCAGTAGCACTCTAAAACACGTACATAGTCACCAACATGCTGAAAAGCCACGCTGAAGCAGGTGAAAAAAAGACAGAAGCTCGGGTTTAGCAGGGAAAAATCCACATTTACCTGAGCCAGCAAGGTCATTGAGAGGACACCAGCACCAGTGGGATCTTATTTTGTAATGCTGAAGAGAATACGACACTTTCGCTAAAGTGTTCAAAATCCATCAGGAAAGGCTGATGGCTGCCTCTCAATATTTTGGGGCCAATTTCAAGTTGGAAGAAGGACTGCTGGCCATGTGGTTTGGATTTTTTTGGTTGCCTCCTACTGTCCCAACATCATAACTACCCACCTCTCCCCATATCCAGTTCTGTGCATCTTCTGTCAGGGTTGGTATGAACTCGACATTTAAACACTGCTCCTGGGGACTGAACAGAGGTGCTGTATTTAGATTCTGCCTTGGGAGCACCAACCAAGACCCTGGAAACCAGAAACAAAGCAACAAGTGATTAATTTCAGGAGGAAAGGAAAAAAATCCACAAACACCACCAAGGCTCACATTGCTAGAGCTTCACTAGCAAAAACACTTTTCTCAGCAACCTTGTAAAACAATGACAATGATTCACAAACTGAAAACACCACACACAATAAAGGCAGTGCTGTGCTTCTTCACACCACTGTGCTTCTCCACAGTGAATGCTCAAATATTTTTAACAAATAAAATTTCCATTTGGATTGTACCACATTTAAAGTGACACACCCTCACCACACACCTTCCAAAAGCTTTTAGGATAGCATTAAGAGCACAACAGCATCTGCATCCATTTTTCCTCAGTTTTAGCTACATCAATCCAGAACTGATACACACACAGCAGATAAAATCTGAACCTCCTGCTGGCTGCAGTCTTGCCAGGCAGCACAAGATTTGTAAGCTTGTTCAGAAAGTGGAGGCACCCCATTCTCAGAACATTTTATATAATTACATCTTGAATAAACAACAGCAAGAAATCAAACCAACAATACAAGCATATCTCTTCCACAATACATTGCTATCAACCAACATTTATCACTAAGGCTGTGAAGACTTTACCTGGACCTCACATGAGATCTAGTGTTTCTGGGAAGCACCAATGTCCTGCTCTGACCATAGGGTTACCCTCAAAAGAAAGATGGTCAGCATTTTTTAATCACTTGTGCTAGGATCTAGTTAAACTTATTTAACAACCAGGCTTCTATCTTCTTATGCCCTAAGGGATGCTTTTTGAGGAGGATTACAGGGGAAGCACAAGTATTGATGCACAAGTATTTCACTGTCTCCTCATTAAAAGGACAATTTTTCTCAAGCAGTTGTGACCCCAGACCTGGGCAGGTGAGGAGGAAGAAGTAGCTTAAGCAGGAGGAGGGCAGCTCCAAGGAGAGCAGTGGGGAGCACCAAGTAGCTAAGTAACAGTTCTGCAATTCTCTTGTACTGTCATGCATGACAGATCTCCTGAATGTACAAAAATCCTCACTAAAGTTAAGCCCGGGGCTGGAACTAAGGGCAAACATCTCTAAAGGGCTAGGGCTCCAGAAGTTCCCTGTGCAGACCCAGGCTGCTACCTGGGAGGCAGCAGCAGCTAACTGAGGAGACACTGCTCTTGGTTTAGCCACTAAAGAGCTATTGGTGCAAAGTCAGCCTGCATACACAACTCTCTCAGATGGACAGCCCAGCACCAACCCCCAAACTGGTGCTTTCCCTGTTCTTAACAACTTTTCCCTCACCCTCCAACCTAAAGCTCCATACCAATCACCACTCATCATCACCATCCCAGTACACACAAGGAGATCCAAGGCACAAGGTGTGCACTTGTCCAGGGCCAACCTGAGTCATGCAAAAGAGCTTCTCCTGCATCAGAGCCTCATCTGTACACAACAGAGGCCTATCTCCACTCCTGACACACTTTTTGGATCTTGGATGCAACAAAACTGTCCTGTGGTAAAAAAAAACTGATACATTTACAAAAATATGAGAAACACCTGTGTTAAGTGACCACTTTCTCTGAGATTTTATAGGCTAAACTGTTTCATTTGGAGAATTCTAATGGAATTGCACTCTTGCACTCTGTTACACATACCATGCTTTCACAAGTGAGAAGAATTAATGTCCAAAATACTTAAATTGCTAAAAACTACAAAGGCTGCATACTTGGGGAGCAAGTGCAAAGGAGCTTGAAAAATAGCTCTAAATGGAAATCCTACTAGGCAGGCAGCAGATATTAAATCAAATGCCAGTTATTTCATTTACACAGGCAATGAATGCATAACATTCACTTATTGAGAGTCATGAGATCCAACATGATCTTAAAGACTTACAGGTTCAAAGTGCAAAAAGAAACACCATGTTTCTATGACCTGTTATAACAGTAAGATAACACAAGTCACACCGAACTCCAGTTTAAAACAAGTTCTGTTCTAACCTAAGAAAAATAAATATGATTTAGTAACTAGTGCACAAGATACCTTGGGTTGCAACATGAAAGATAGAGATAACAGAGCCTAAATTACGCAGTCAGTGATGTGTGCCAATGGCACATTTATTTTGGATTGTCTTGAATGTCCATACATTCAAATTTGGTATTTCACAAACAGCACATACTAAGTCATCTTAGGATTTTGTCTCATTCTCTCACTCTTGCACCTAAAACCCAGCAGTTGAAGCCTTTGCAGAGCCACTGCTTCATCTAGCATGATCCATGCTCACTTATGCCCTAAGATGGGAAACAGGAGGTTTTCTGTTTGTTCACATGGTTTTTTGTTAGTATTTGTTACATAATAATTACTTTAATTTTATTCAAAGGTTCAAGACTGGAATATTTCCTTTGTCAACAAAAAGACTTCCTTACTCTTTCACTAGTTTCTGTATGTAATGCCTTAAGTGTTGTAAGGAAGTCACCCATTTAACTACCATGACACTTTTCAGCAGACCTGGATAGACAACTCATTTCCATCTAAATACTTTGGGACTCCTGGAGCAAAAAAAACACCTGTTTGTATCTCTTCTACTTATTTAAATCACCTTTGAAATCTTGTGCAATGTTTATGAAACAGCACTGCAATCAGAGCAAGTGTTTTTTTCTGCTACCATATCAAATCAGAAATACATTTCAAAATAAAGTCTTAGAGTCTAATAAAGTCTTCTCTTATTTCAGTGCTGTGGAGTCTTGCCTGGCATGAACACAGAAGATATAAATAGAAGAAGTACAACTTTCCAATATATTCCAAATACTTTAACCAGCATTTGTTTAAAATGACTGGTTTTTGCAGTACAGATTTCCAATCCTACTATATGACTACTTGGGCAGTCAGCAAGGAGGTACCAGGTACCAAGTTCTCCAGCCTTTTGTCAAAAGGCTTACTATGGGAGTAATACTGTCTGCAGAGATTATTGATGAGTGCAGGTTCTCACAACCATACTATTCTATGGGAAGCCCCTAGAATATTAATGAGTAGCTGCATGAAGATACCTTAAAGGGGAAACCTCATTAAGAGAAAGAGGTTACTTCTATGGAGAAAGTAGAGAACCAAGAACAGGAGGAGGGGAGTTTGGAGCCATTTCAGCCATTTTCCTTGAGGTGTACAGAAATCTGTGAGCAACAGCCTCATCCCACTGGCTCTGTGAAAAAAGTATTAGGGTTTAAACCAAAATAGGGAGCAGAAAGGACACGTAACTTTCTCTTCTTGCACTCATACTCACACGATCAATGACAAACATTTTCATGTGTATTGAGAAAACTATGCAGCTGCAAGGCTGGAAACCATGCCACTGAAGGAGTTGCAGCAGCCAATTTTATTGGAGGACAAGAATCTTTCTTGGCCACAGAGAAATTCACACCTTTTTAAAATTACTTCCTGAAGAACAGTAATGATCACTTCCCTGGTGACTGACCCTCAGGACATACAGATTTGGAAATTAGGTGTTGCATTTAACAAAAGGAACAGTGAACAGAAGTGCAGAGCTGATCAATGGCTGGGGAGATGCCAAACACATTAAGCATCAGCCTACAGCACATCAGCAGTGATTAGACAATCACAATTTAAAGACTGAGGACTGTAGGCACCTCACCTCACTGCAATGGTACGTGTTGGGAAAAAAAATCTTTAAGTATCCTCACATACCACAGTTCATTTCAAAAGCATACCAAAGGAGGGTGCCCTACCATCATATCCCAGTTAAGTTTCTCCCCTTTAGAAAGGTCTCTGTTACTTCCAAAAAAAAAGAAACCACAAAACAGTTACTTGAAATAAAACCCTGTGTTTCATCCATGACACACAGAGCAAGAAGCAGGAGGGCTGGATGATCCATGACCAATGACAGCAAGCTCAGGTTCCTCGAAATTCCATGGCATAATCTACATCATCACTGCTTAAATTATACACACAACACCCAGTCTCCACTGGGTCAATCTGTTCCCACACCTTTGATAAATAACACAGAGAATAAAAATTTTCAGCTCCCCAAAAGTTGCTGAATAGAGCTTAAAGACTAAGCTGGCAAAAAAACCAAGAAGGGATATAAAGGTATACACATAGGATGATAAATGTGACTGGAACCAGTGGAAAAACAGATAAAGAGACCTACAGTGTTTGTTCAGGCAAGTTATGTGAGAAGAAGCAATAGCACGTGCCCAAAGAAAAAGTTCAAGGAAAGGTCACCTTTAATATTGAAGTATTCAGTGCATACAACCAACAGAGACCCCTCTCAATAAACCTCCAGAACCATAAAAGGACTTTCAGGAGGCAGATGCATGTAAACTATTTCTAGGAAAGTGATGCTTATTTATTAGATAAGAAACACGTTTTAATAAATCTATATGATTATGATAAGCACCTTGTTGTAAAGTCTCACAACATATGCAGAACAAGGAGAGATCAGCAGCATGTCCTGTGCAGATAAAGAATGCCTGCTTTCTATTGTTTCAAATTGTATTAGAAAGTTTATTCCATCCAATTTTGGACTGCCTTCCTTCTGGTTGACCGTGAGTTTACATGACATGCATTACAACACATATCAAGCAGCCCAAGATGCAGATCAACCTTCATTATTTCAGCAGCAGTACAAACTGGTGAAGAGCAGGGCTGAAGGAATGATGCAACAACACAGAAACCAGACTCTTTCTTTATTGTAAAACTCACAGCAGGACACCATGCAACTAAACTGACTTTTCCATGCCAGATTATTTTGCCAGAGAAGATGAAATGGTCATCCTGGACTTGCTGACAGATTTGAGGGTGTCAGCAAGAAGAGATCATAAGGAGGGAAAGGGGGAGAGACTAAAGTAACATCTTATTCATTTTCAAAAAGAAGAATCAGAGATTTCAAATTATTACCACCTTTTATTTGGGAAAAAATGTGGGGTTTTGGTTTGTTTTTTTTTTAACTGTCTGGGGCCGTTTCTTGGTTGTTTTTTGAGTCCTTACTCCAAGTTTCATCATTGTATCCAGAGAGCAGAAGCACTTCAGCTTGTCCCTGCTCTAAATGTAACCAGCCACTTGGTTTCTTGCTGAAAATGGCAATGATGTACCCATCATTGAGTAAACCTGTCAAGATTTACAGTCATAAAACCCACTTAAGGAAGGAAAAAGCAGACATTTTCAGAAATACAATAATCTCAGCACATCTCTGTTGAGAAACATTTCTTGAGACAAGAAAATGTGCAAAAACAGCTCAATGGAACCATCATTGCAATCAACTATGCAAAAAATGTCAAAGGCACTGACTGGCTCTACTACTGTAGTGGCAGCTGAACATCCAGTTCCCAGTTGTAATTCCTGTGTGCAGCAGCCTGACTATTCACTTTTATCTGATGTAAGATTTCATACCAAATATCCCCCCTCCCTTTTTTTCTGAACCAGTTTACTGGAAAGTTATAGGCATAAGGTAGGAAATACAGACAGGTGCCTTTGTGGTCTTGGAAAACAAAGAGTTGAAACATGATATATATACATACACACAGACAAATATGTTCATACACACCAGCACACAGACAAGGCTACGAAAAACAAGACAGCTCTCAAGTCAGAAGTACATTAGGTGAGTACCAGGGCCACAAGGAATGAGGAGCAAGAGTTCCCTGAATACCTTCAAATTCTTGAGAGCATATTAACATATTAAACAATTTTAGATGGGCAGGAGCCTTATCAGCCTCAGAGTTGATCAGTCACATTTTTGCAGACTCATATAGTGCTAAACTCACTGGGCAAGTCTTCATTGTCTAAAATATCATTGTCTACAGTTAAATTATTTTAACTACTTCCCATTGCAGTGTACAGACTCATCCGACATGAAAAAACTGAAATCATAGCTCTTTCTTGGGTATATAAAAGTCACAAGAAGAAAGAAAAAAAACTTGACACACAAAAACAAACAATAACCCTGACTCTTAAGAGGAGCTTCTTCAGAAAACTGGAAGAAGGCTGCATATACTTTTAAGAGATTCATTAATGACCTTTAGGATGCACACACAGATTACAAGCACAACTGCACATAGCACACTAGAATCAAGGGAAGTATAAAAATACTCATCTCCCAACTTGTTATCCCAGTGTCATTTGGGAGCAGGATTGTGAAGTATCCATGAAAACAAACTTCCTGGTCTCACAATGCAAAGAGGAGCATTCCTTCAGGGGTGACAATCCCACCCTGATGATTTCTGACTGTGCTGATGCTTAGAATATTAAGCTGCCCTTAACCCTTTTGGGTGTTAGGCGTAACAACTTTTTTATTTAAAAACAGTTAATGATCTTAGATGTTTGGTTGGTTTGGTATTTTTTCTTCTGGTGCCACAGCAAAGGCACCATGAATCAGCTCCATTTTCCAAAAAAAAATGAAATTTACATAACTGGAGATTTTAATTTGAGCACCAGACTTCTAACAGATCCCTGCCTTCACAGAGATGACCAACAAAGTCCAGCATGTTTCTAAAAGAGGGGCTATCTCAAAGACTCCTCCCTAGTCCACCTTCCCTTCCAAAAATACTACACCAGCAGGTGCTAGATGAAGATAATTCATTTTATCAATCAGAATGACAGATACTTACATAAGAAGCAACAAATTCGACCACTTTTTCCCCACCACACTGCAGTAGATCAGCATTTCATTCACACCCTTGTGAATCCCCAGCAATTTGTGTTGAATAGAAGTTCCTTTCAGCCTTTGCACCCTTCATTGACTCCTGACCTATGTTAAGCACTGCCTTAAACTGAGATCTTTTCTCCTCTCAGGGTGCTTTTCCTCTATGAAATCTTCTTGTAAGTCCTTAAAAATGAATGTTCCATGAAAGCCACTATGGAGAAAGGCAGAGCATAGAACTAATTGTGAACTAAAGGGTGTGAAAGAAATTCATTTTTAAAGAACTGTATGCCAGAATGAATAATTTAGTTAAACCACAGTGTACCAAAGTTCCAACATCAATAGCTGAATATCTAAGTATAAAAAGATAAAGACATGCTTTGTGGATGCTTACTGGCAGCAGTGGCTGCTACTCACATTAGAAGGGCACCAGATGACACTAGCTAGGTCCAATTATGAGAAATCACTTTTAATTCTAACAAAGAGCCTCTAACCTAGACAACAAACAGACTTTGTTCCAATGCTCTTTTCAATCAACAGGAAAACAAGAAGCTCGCCAGTTTCACAAATTTTTGGATGTGGATAAACTTTCTTCCTTCGGCCTTTTGTTGGTTTTTTTTTAAGTTACACAGACATTTCCTCTACGATTTGGAAGCGTCTCTTCAGCCTCCGAAGGAATTTTGTCCCTCGCCAGGCAGAGTGCGGGTAGTCTAGCTCCGTGGACGCTGAGTGTGCTGCTCTCGGTGGAAGTTACCGGTATTAGAAACATTTCCCATTAACACGGCAAAACCCACCATCATTCGTACCCCGTGCGCTTTTTCGTACGCAGTCCGGACGATGAGCTGCTAAATATTTCCCGCGAGGAAGGGGGATCGAGTACAGCGTCGAGATATCGGCCGCGGGCCGCCTGGCGCTTCAGGACAATTAGGTCACAATGCCAAGCGCCGGCTGCCAGCCCAGAAAGGACATCCCCGTGTTAAAACGCCTCCCAGCGCGGGGCCCCCTGCTCACATTAGAGAAATCCTTCGTGCACAACTGGCGCGGAGCCCACAACTCTGCCTCCAATGTACCCACACGAAGAGGCGGACCGAGCGCGGGGAGAGACCCCGCAGTCCAGGGCGGAGGCGCCCCTTCGCGGCCCATGCGAGGGGCCTCGGGTCCTGGCCGCGCCGCTGCGGGAGATGCGGCTGCCAGGAGGGATGGATATCCCGGCAGCGACCGCCGGGCCGCATCCCCTCCGCCACCCGCGCCCTCGCCTATCCCGGGCACGCAGGGGCCGTGCTACTCACCACCGTGTGCTATCATGGTAGTGCTGGAGCACCGAGTACCCAAAGAAGGAGCCGTTGGGACCCCGGAAAATCACGGGGCGACCCACATCTACGTTGTAGGAGCGCACCACGGCCACCCACAGGAGCGTCCACAGAACCCGCGCTCCGCGCTGCCGCGCCTCCGGCATCGTGCGAGTCCTGAGACAGCCGCCCGTAGCGGGGCCGCTAAGTGCTGAACTACGGCCCACCGACCCCACCCTGCTCCCGGCGCCGACTCCAAGGTGGCGTGTCCGGGCGCGGCGCTTTTGTGCCCGCCCCGCGTCGCGTCTCGGCCCGGCCCCGCCGCGCCCCGCGCCGCGCGGGCACCGCGCGCCCCTCCGCCTTGGCCGGCCGTGGCGCCGGCACCCCCTGGCGGCCCTGGGCGGTACCTGCCGTGCCGTGCCGTGCCGTGCCGTGCCGCTCCGTGCTGCGCCGTGCCGTGCCTTGCCGCTCCGTGCCGTGCCGCGTCGTGCCGCGCCCTGCCGCGCCGTGCCGCTCTGTGCCGTGCCGCGCCGTGCCGTGCCGCGCCCTGCCGCGCCCGACCTCGCCGCCCGTCGGCCCCGAAACGCGCCGTGCTTGGCTCTGTCGCCCAGCTCCTCCTGCCACGGCATCCGCGCTTGTCCCGCGCGGCCCCACAGCCTCCCCATCGGTGTCCCTCTCTTCCACGAAACTGCCTGTCAGCTATGACTTCCTTTCATTTTTCTACCTACTCCCCTTCTCACGCAGCCCGTCCCCCGGTCGGCGCCTGGAGGGGGAAGAGGGAAATCACAAAGTCTAGGGCAGGAAGACATGGAGGAATCAGTCCTGACTTCCAGTAGTTTGAGGCTATCAGCTCTGCTTGAATCTGGCACGCAATCTCACAATGCTTCGTGAGTGACAGATGAAAGATCTGATTTGCATCACGCCGAAACGCACGGGAGATTTTCTTGGGAAAAGGAAAGCCATGATGAGAGGCAGTGTCTTTTTTCAGGACAGAAGAAATGAAAATACTTCGGGTAAAAAAATCAGGCCGGTGTTTTCTGGCAAAAGTACTTCAGGTCTGAAAAAGAAGCAGCAACCTTCGTGGCTAAGTAAAAGCTGAAAATAATTGTTCTAATACTTGAAAAGTTTGACAATCTGAGAGCAAAAAGAATCAATGAAACATGCACTAATAGATGAGCAAGAGCAAAGGCAGGAAGTCTACTCCAGAGGATAATACAAGGGTGATCATCACTCTGTGGGAAAAGGGGAGGGGAGTTAGGTGCTATAAAACTCTTGGGCTCACAAAGCCCATCCTTTTATTAAAGTGAAAAGCAGTATATTTTATACTCAAAATTCATGTGTTTAGATCCTTCCGAGGACCAAGCCCAGAAACTCAGAGGATAAATAGTTTCTCACAGATAATTGTGACGTTCATATGTTTCTGTTAGCCTTGGCTTTTACCATTTAATTCCATGTACATCCCTCATACATAAGAAGGTGCACCAGGAGAAGCAGAGTAAGTCCTGGGAAACACAAGAATAGAGATGCCAGGAACTCTGATACTACAGGAACTGCTACTTGTGGCAGGTCACTGGAGATTTGCAGCCAGATCCAGTACTTCTTGCATATGCACACAAGAGTTAATGCGTAATTTGCTTCTGATGACACCAGTGATCTCCAGGGAAGAGTGTTGCATGTTGAGGCTCTTGGAAAGCTGTCATGGAAAAACACTCTTGCAAGTCAAATCTTCTTTCAGTGAAGGAAGTTCTTGGTGAAAGAGTAATTCTTTTTCTGCAAACGGTTTGCACCAGGACTTTTTTTTTCAGTGAGGAGGGAATTCTGGGGTAAGCTGTTTCATAGTATCCATGTGGCTCTTTTAAATACATAGCCTGTTTCTGCAAGGGAACATCCTCACCAGGAAGAAGATTGATCGCAATCTTTGATTTTGAACATCACCCTCAGAGCAAGTGCTCTGTGCCACATGTACATGTTGCTGTTTAGAAACTGCCATTTTTGATGCTGACTGTGATGCCAGAAAGCAAACATTAACATAGAAAATTTCAGGGACAGGTTAAATAGAGAAGTAAAAATTACAGAATTTGGTGGTGAAAAAAAAAAAAAGAATGGATGTTTCCAGTCACCAAGGTGTTTTATATTGGCCATGTGAAGCTTAGTGGTATAATTATTTAGTGTCCTTGTTCAAGGTGGCTTGTGAAAAGGTTGGAGTAGTGTGAGTCTTCCTTCATCTAACTATGACCAGGGTTATGAAGAAGTGAAAATTTTTCAGTCAAGTCTGAGTGGCGCAATGCTCACTATCAAATAAAAAGGGAAAGTCACTTTATCAGCAAATTCAGCCTTAAGTGTATGATCAAACTGCAAGAATTTATTTGTTTATTGGTGCATCATGTGAAAACAACAGGGCATTTATGTCATATTAGCAGGAAGATTTATAACATTTAATAGAAAGATTTTCACAGGGATTTAATAACTGTGCAATCAATATGGATAAAAGTAATCTGATTTAGGCAGAAAGTCAATATGCCTCAATTAAGCAAATTCCACAAATGACATTCAATCATTAGCACTACAAAGCCACATCTCTGCCTTTTGAAGCAAGAAAGTGTTGGGGATTTTCAATTAATTACCTGGGCACTAAATGGTGCTCAGACAGCTCTCAAACCGAGTTAAAGGAAATGTGGATGATACGCTAGAGAGAGCAATGTGTTCATCCTTCTCCAGAGGGAGGAGGGAAGCAAAGTAACTAGATGAGGTGAATGGAACACTTGTCTTTCATGTTGTAGAGTGCTCTCAGGAGGACTTACTTCAACTAGAAGTGAAACACAAAAAATTGTGTCAGTCCATAAAAATGTCAGCTCTCCATTCTTTGCAAGTAAGAGTATCCAGGGAAAGGCTAGGAATATGGTAGTTCCATCCTTTTCTTTCTTTTATTGCACATCCAAATACTGAAGTCATCTCACAACATTTAATCCAACAGGAATTTTGTCAGTCCAAACAGAAACAAAAACAGAAACTGCCTGTCTCAGTGGCATATATTTAGCTGATAAAATTCTGGCATGACATTTATGAAAGCAATGGGGCATCCAACTGCAGCATCAAGGACAATAAAAATGTACAGTTAAATTAATATGATGGTAAAACTAAGGAGTGAGAACAGAGAATAATACATTAAATCATATACCGTAGAATTCACTCCTCACTGAACCCAAATCCTGGTGCAAACCTTGTGCGAAGGAACGATTCAAACCAGGAATAGCTATAATAGGCACTTCTATATCTCTATTCTCACTGTGTGAGACGTGATGTTTGTATCATCTAGAGAAGCTCTATATCTGCGCCATAGGGCTAATTTGTACTTTACACCTAACTATATTAATTAAACACTGTATTTTGGCAAGACTCAGTCTCCAGATTAGTTTATAAATTAGAAACATTATCTGTAAATTGAGAATCAACAGTGAAGTAGCACCCTTGACAATACTTTTTAATTAATAGTAGAGCTTAGGAAAAGAATGTCCAATGCAATAAAGTTGTGGCTGTGGAAAAAAAAGTGAAAATTAAAACAAATGCCCCATGTCTTCATTGCTTAAAGATTCAGCTATGTACAGACTCCGTTCATCAAGAGTAACCATTAACAGATAAGTTGTCTTCCTGAAAGCTTCTCCACCCAAAATGGCACGTCAAAGATGATTTATAGATAGATAGATAGATAGATAAATTTGTTCCTGTACTGCACATAGTGAACTCAACATTGGTTTCCTTACTTTTACCAATACCTTACTTAATCTGAAGTTAATTCTTCACACATAATTCTACTTATCATTTGCCTTTCTTTGCATTTGTATTGAAATAGTGCTGACGTTGAAATTTTACCGTCTGTTTCCAAACAGTTTCTATGCACAAATAACTTCATTTTCACTTCCCACAGGCACCTACAACTAACAGCTGCTGTAAGCTTATTTAACAATCTTTTTTGAGCCCTACTTGTTTGGGTGCAGATTTCTCTTCCTGGCCCTCAGCTCCCTCCTGCTTGCTCTTAGCCACAGGTGGGGAGAGGATGTGCTGCTGAGTGGGGATGGGATGACACCTCCTTCTCCCACCCTGGCATCCATCAGCCAGGACATGGTAACAATTGAGAGGGCATCCCATAATCTCATTAATACAAAGGCTGCTGCCTCTCCCCATCAGTTATGTCAGTACATGCTCAGTATTAAGGAGGTTTTAACTGAACTTGTGTTAAAGGTTTCCCATTGCAGTGGTGAGCCTTGCTGATTGTTCCCATGCATTCTTTGTATTTCTATGGCAAGTGCTCAATGCAAGGAAATCAGTAACTCTGTAAATCAGGTCCTAATGATAATACTGCAGTTTATTTTCAATCAGTTCCCACAGAACTCTCTGATCTAACCCACCTACAGACTCAGCTGAAAAGAGTTCAGGAGACCAGACTTAGATGAGATGTTTTCCTGACACTTCTTGTAGCTCTTCTTGCCTACCAAGTAAAGAGCATCCTCTTAAATTCTTCTTCCACTGTGGCTTCATTCTAAAGACAGATTGTGCTTGCCTCCCCATTGAAGGAGAGGAAATGCTACCAACTTTCGCTGCACTGCAAGGACAGTGGGAGAGACTTCTCTTTCTTTTCAAGGCCTCATCACTGTTGAAGTTGTCCAAGAGAGGGGTGTTCCTTTGTAAGGAATATATAAAAGGAGTAACCGTAAAATACCAAAATATTTATATATATAAATAAAATATTAGCAATATAAGGTATTTTGGCTAAAGAGGAAACTCACTTGCCTACCAGAGAACTAGTCTGTCAATTACTACAGCCACACTGAGAGGAACTGACTACATTTCTACTAGTGTGATTTCAGTCTGTCAGACATCAAATCACTTCAAGCATCTAGACTTAGAGGCAAAATCTAGACTGCTGTTGTAAAAACTATACCTTTCTACATTATTCCCATTAAATTATGGAGATGTCGCACTCAATTTCTGCATCAAATGCAAGACTAATTACTTTTGTTGGATAACATGTTCAGGTCGAGTTCACATCTGTGATCCTGCCCTAGGCAGTTTAACCCTCAGGCCACTGAAAAACTGAGTGAGGTGCTTACACTGATCTCCTCACATAATATATCAATTTAATTCCTGCTTGTCTCTTCTTTCATTGTCTGTAGGTAGCTCTCCAGCTAGAGTAAATAGATAAGAAGGAAAATTATTCTCTTGCTGTTAAATAAACAGTTATTTACTGTTGTTATCTCTTCGGCCACTGTCTCTTACCTTTTTCATAGACCTATACTAGAATTTTCCAAACAGATTGAGAATCCTAGAAGTTTCACCTGCATGGAAGACAGAATCACAGAATCAATTAAGTTGGAAAAGACCTCTGAGATCATCAAGTCCAACCTATGACTGAAGACTACTTTGCCAGCTAAACCATGGCCATGAGTACCACATCCAGTCTTTCCTCAAACACCTCAGGGACAGTGACTCCACCATCTCCTGGGCAACCCACTCCAATATCTAATCACCGTTTCTGTGAAGAATTTCTTCCTAATGTCCAAACTAAGCCTCCCCTGACAGTACATAGGACTATGTCCTCTCATCCTGTCTCTTGCTGACTGGCTGTAGAGAACAATAAAGTCACCCATGAGCCTCCTTTTCTTCAGGCTAAACAATCTCATTTCCCTCATCTGCTCTTCACAAGGCTTGTTTTCCAGACCCTTCACCATCTTCATTACCCTTCTCTGGACTTATTCCACTACTTCAACATCTTCCTAAATTGAAGGGCCCAGCACTGGACACAGCACTTGAGGTGCTGCCTCAACCATGCTAAGCTTCCCTGATCCTGCCTGGCACATTGTCGATACAGGCGAGGATGCCATTGGCCCTCTTGGCCACCAGGGCACACTCCTGGCTCATGTTCAGCTGCTGTTGACCAGCACCCCAAGGTCCTTTCCCACCAGGCAGCATTCCAGCCACTCTGTCCCCAGCCTGGAGCACTGCTTGGGGTTGTTGTGGCTAAAGTGCAGGACCCAGCACTTGGTCTTGATGAACCTCATGCCATTGGTCTCGGCCCATCAATCCAGCCTGTCCAGAATCCTCTGCAGAAACTTTTTACCCTCCAGCAGATCAACACTCCAACACAACCTGGTATGTATGAATCTGCAGCTGGTAGACTCAATCCCCTCATCCATATCATTAATAAAGATATTAAAGAGGACTTGGCCCTACACAGATCCAAGGGGTGCACCACTAGTGACCAGATGCCAACTGGTCCATTGCAAATCTTGGAAGGTACAGAACCTGGTGATTTAATAAAAAAATCACCTTCCAGCTAAAAGACTAGAGTGGAAAGAGAATTTTCAGAGCCTCATATACAAAAATTAATTGTCATTCCATAGGTATTTAAGGGATTTATTCCTTAAATTGTACTCTTTCAGCAGCAATCCAGTTTTAGTGTACCGGCCATTATTCTATTGTCTTGAAAAGTATACATTAACACTGCACTTAAACACTTGACCTGGCTTTCAGTACTGAGATTTATTTCAGTCTGATTTATGGTAAAATTGTGCCATTAATGCATCATATTTATAAAATATTTATCACATGTTGTATACCAGTAACTGAAGGAATTTATCTGAGCCAAGTAAAAGAAACATAAATCCATCGGGTATTGTAAAAGCAGGGCCCTCAAAGAAGGGAGAAATGATGCATCTGACTCTATTGATATCAGAAGGCTAGTTAACTACTTTATTATACTATATTATTCTATATTATATTACACTATACTACACTACATCTAAACTGAATCTGCACAAGCACTCACCTCAACTGAACAGAATCTTGTGACTGTCTGCTGACCGACAGTCTGCACACACACTTGGCCCTGATAGGCCAAGGAAACAAAACACCATCACTTTGGGTAAACAATATTGCATTCTACTTTTGCACAAACACAGGCGCAGCAAATCAGATAAGAATTGTTTTTTCTTCCTCTGAGGTTCCTCGCTGTGATTCCCAGAACATATCCTTGGGAAGTTGTGCCTTGCTTTTCTCTGTAAAGAGAAATGCAGCCACAATGGGGCAAATTTTTGTTATCTGCTTGGGGTTTTTTTCTTTCTTTAGTAGATCCAGATTTCTGAACTTTCATACTCATGTAACAGACCTCTATTCAACAGCCTCTATTCAACTATGGCATGTGCTTCAATTAAGTATATGCTTAAATATGAGAATATGCTTGTACCTTATTGACCTAAGGGGAACTGAATGGCAGACCTGAAGCCAAGCACACGTTTGGTGTGAACAGGTGTAGTGGCTAAAGCTGGCCTGGAGGCCTTACAGTTTTAATTAATCCCAATTATAATTTTATAACTTAAATGTAAGTAATTATATAAAATTACCCTAATTTTATAGTTTGACTGGTCTGGGCTGTTGAGGAGCAGGTCTAGGCCATTGGGGGCAGGAGCAGCCATTCCCCAGTTAGTCAGGTAGCAACAACTAATTTAGCCAATCAGAATAAACCGTGTGGACTTCCAAAACTGCATAAGGCAAACAGCTCTCAATAAAAGTTGGCTATTGTCACATGAACATGGAGTTTTGTGTCATCACTTCCATTGCAACTGTGATGAGTGGTGAACCCCAACATGATTAGCAATAGCCCGGCCGTGGGGATAGTGGCAGAGATGGAACCCCAGTGGGACTCTGAGAGAGCTGCCAACGGCCAAGAGCTGCGGAGGAAGGCAGCTGGAAGAGCTGCGGAGGTCCAGACCTTGGAAATAGAAGCTGCAGGGGACCCTTGTAAATAGAAGACTTTAATAAAAAGAAGAAGCACCTGGAGAAGTGGGAATGCTATTTTCTACAGAGAAGTGACTCAGAGCCATGGATTACACACAGCCGCAAGAGCCGCAGCAGAGACGCCACGGACACTACCCACAGGAGAAGCAGCAGAGAGAGTGAGTGAACCCTTGGGCGTGTGGGCTGGGAGGATAGGCAGGAAGCCGAGGGATGGAAGGCCACTATCAGGGACACCTCTCCCTGTGGGACCACCCAGCCACGCTGCTGCTGAAGCTCCCCCGCCACCACTATTGGCAATGCCTGTCTCATGGGCGGGCTCACCCATACTGCAAGCGCCCGAGCCGCTACTGCTGGCATCAAGTGTGCAAGGCACAGCGCCTGAGACTGCTCAAACCGCAGTTGCTGGCGCCATCTTTGCACTCCTCACACTGTATTGCTGTTGGCACATGTGGCATGCCTCTGCCTGCATATGATGGGGCTACACAACCAGTGCACAGTAGGCCCACTAATGGCTATGGAGCGCAAGCGGAACCTGGAAGTCAAGCAGTGCTCAGCACCGGAAGCACTGATGCAGAGCTGCGAGCCTCTGAACCCAGAAGTGTTGGTGGGAGGCTGCTGGCACTTGGTACTGAGGGACACCACACCATACCTCATTCACAGCTAAGGCTTGAAAAGCCCGAGGGACATTTTCTATTAACACATTCACAGTATCCCAACCAGGGGGAGCCAAGCTACCACACCTTTGCTGACCTGCGAGAAGATGCTTCCACCACACCGTCTATATCAATTAATATCTCTACATATGATCTGGTCAGCTCTTGGAAACAGACAAAATTAACAGCTATTGCAGAAGGAGATGTCAACAGAGCTGAAAGGATTTCTGTGCCCATGCTTTCATTATCATTGGCTGGCCAGCAGCCTGTGGGTGGAATGGTTAAAGCATTCCCAGCACCCGATAGGTATGCTTCCTTTCATCAGCAGGTCTTCTCTCAGTTACGCCACTCAGCCACCAAATATGGATTGGGGTCTCCAGCAGTAGCAAGCATGCTACGATTTTTAACTACCGATGACACCTTTTGATATCAAGCTGATAGCAAAGCTGTTTTTTACCCCAGTCCCATATATGATGTTCAAGTCCACCTGGCGGTGATATGCAGAGGACCAAGGGCTGCAGAATCAAGAGGTTCCACAGCAAGATCCACAATTTGGGGCAGGAGTTGCTCAACTTATGGGACTACCCTCTGTTGACAATCCACCATTACAGGCATGCTTACCCCCTCTAATATTGCTACAGCCCAAAGACTTGGTCATACAAGCCCTGTTGAAGGTTGCAGACATGGCAACATTGACTCAAAGGTATTCTACAATTAAACAGGGCCCTAAGGAACCATATATACCATTTATGGAGAGGTTAAGAGATGCCATGAATAAGCAAATAATAAATAATGATACGAGAAATCAATTAATACTACAATTGGCACAGGATAATGCAAATAAGGACTGTAAAGAGCTATCAATTTATTACTGAAAGAAAATCCATCCTTAAGTGAATTAATTGATGTGTATGCTAAAGTTGGAACAGATTCATATAACATGGCTTTGTTAGCTGATTCTTTTTCAGCTGCTTTGGTGTTATGAATGTGGACAACAAGGCCATATAAGAGCAGATTGTCCCCACAAGACCAACTCACTAAGGACACATCAAAGACATAGAAAGATTACTACTCTGGGAAACTGTAACCGATGTGGGAAGCCTGGTCACTCGGCGAAGCAGTGTTAGTCCAAGTTTCATCTTAATGGACAGCCCCTCAATGAGCAGGGAAACGGAAAAACGAGCACAGCAGGGAGGTGCATGCAGGCACAAGCATCTTCTTGTCACCCAGTGCGAGCCTATGTGACCAGCTCACTGGAAAGACAAGAGAGTCCGCAGAAATGGATGCTTCCACTGCCATCACAGTAACTTAAGTTCATTATAGGTACATAAAGTTCCTCTTGAGGCCTACGGACCTATAGGGAGAGGGTTAAGTGCTCTGTTGCTGGAGAGATCAAGTGCAACACTAAAAGGCATTTTTGTTCACCCAGGTGTCATAGATCCTGATTTCACAGGACAGATATTGTGCTATGGTGTCAATGCCTCCTCCTCCTTGTCTATCCTAGAAAACACTCGTATTGCCCAGCTTATAGCTTTTAAGTCTTTTGTTCCCACAACAGACCCAAGAAAACAAGGAGACCAAGGCTTCGGATCAAATGGATAACCTCAGATGTACTGGACTCAGGTAATCTCTGAGTGGAGACTAAATATGGTTTGTACACTCTCGATGCCTCAGGCAAGTCCATCTTATATACAGGTCAGTGGTATGGTAGACACCGGAGTGGACATTATTTTCATTTCTGCAAAATACATGGCCTCAGTCATGGCCTACCAAGGCTGTAGGATCTGTTGCTGCTGGCCTCGGAGGTACCACACAAAGTTATCTAAGCAGCAAACCCGTGTTGGTTAAAAATTTTGAAGGTCAAACTGATACTCTACATCCCTATATTACTGCTGTCCCACTTATGGGGAAGGGATGTCTTATCAGCATGGGGAGTCAGGTTGGGAATGGATTTTTAGCTGGGGTCACTGTATTAAAGGGCATAAAACAGCCTACCTTAACCTTGATATGGCTCACTGAACAGCCTGTGTGAGTTCAACAGTGGCCCTTTGAAAAAGAAAAATTAAATGCCCTTAAATCCCTAGTTCAGAAACAACTGGCTCAAGGTCACATTGAGCCTTCAACAAGCCCATGGAACACACCTGTGTTTGTAATGAGAAAGAAATCAGGAAAATGGAGATTATTCCATGATCTAAGAAAAATTAATGCTGTTATGGAGATTATGGGTACTTTACAGCCCGGAATGCCATTACCTACTATGATACCAGTCAATTAGGGCATACTAATTGTTGATTTAAAGGATTGCTTTTTTACTATTCCTTTACACCCAGATGATACCCAAAAGTTTGCCTTTACAATACCTTCCATCACTCATGCAGCACCAATTGAACAATACCAATGGAAAGTGCTCCCACAGGGAATGAAGAACAGCCCCACAATTTGCCAGCGGTATGTTGCACAGGCACTTTAAATACTGAGAGAACAGTTTCCAGGGGCATATTGTTATCATTATATGCATGACATCCTAATAGCAACACCAACCAAAGGAGGCCTTTTACAAATAGGGCCAGAATTGATGCAGGCACTGCAAAAATTTGGCTTACAAATTGCACCAGAGAAGGTACAACAAAAACCACCATGGAAATACCTGGGAGTCAAAATATTAGATCAAACCATACAACTGCAAAAATTTCCATTTTCAATGAAACTTCAGACTTTAAATGATGCACAGAAACTTTTGGGTAAGACCTTATTTAGGATTTAGAATTACCCACAATTGGCACCTTTATTTAACATCCTTAAAGGTGACCCTGACTTAACCTCATCAAGAAAATTAACACCAGAGGCAAAAACTGCACTTGAATTAGTAGAATGGGCCATAACAAACAGACAAGTGTATTGGATATGCCCAAAGGTTTGTGTTACAGCATTAGTTGTTATTGCTGATTTACATCCTACGAGTATCATTGGGCAACGGGACTCTCAGTGGTCAGACCCTGAGTGTCTGGAATGGGTGTCTACACATTCTGGAATGAGTTTTTCTACCACATCAGTCTTAAAAGACACCTTCCATATTTGAATTAATCGCTCAATTAATTGTTAAGTGTCATCAAAGATGCTTACAATTAAATGCCAAAGATCCTGCAAAAATTATTATACCTGTTCCACAGGAATATTTTGAATGGTGCTTTGCAAACACCACGGCACTGAAAAGTGCTTTACAAAATTATTCAGGACAAATCACCTACCACCTACCTAGTCATAAACCACTGCAATTAAGTGGGTCCACTGCATTGTCACTGAGACCAGTACGCCACTGAAAGGTCTCACTGTCTTTACTGATGGATCTGGGAAAATGGGGAAAGGCAAGGTGACCTGGAAGGAGGACAATGGGTGGCAAACACTCAAAGGGCATGATACTGAACCACCCCAATTACTGCAGTTACATGCTATCACTATGGCTTTCCAATAACTTCCTCCCACAGCCTTAAATATTGTAACTGATTCTGCCTATGTTGCAGATACAACACAAAGATTAGACCAGGCTTTACTGAAAGAAATTAATAATGCTGCATTATTTGAACTGTTTAAAAGTTTGTGGCATACAATCAAAGTCAGAATATGTCTTTATTATATTTTATAGATTTGGAGTCATACTAATTTGTCTGGTTTTATAGCAGAGGGTAATGCTCAGGCTGATTGGTTAGCTAGCTCTGCCTGGACAGCACCACAACCAAGACACAGGCAAGAGCATCCCACGCCTCTTTTCATCAGGGTGTTAGAGCATTACAGAGGCAATTCTTACTGAAAAACAGGCAATTCTTACTGACAAACAACATTGTTAACTCTTGTGCCAACTGTCAAGGTCACATTACACCACTGCAGATGGGGGTAAACTCCTGTGCTCTGCGAGACTTACACATATGGCAGACAGATGTCACACTTGCCTCTGAATTTGGACGCTTAAAATATATGCATGTCTCAGTGGACACCTTTTCATCAGCCATATGGGCCTCAGTCCACACAGGGGAAAGAGGCTGTGATGTCATTGCACATTGGCATTCAGCCTTTGCTGCTGCAGGCATTCCCCATACAATAAAAACCAATAATGGTCCAGCACACATTTCGCAAAATACTCAGCACTTTTAAAACTCTGGGGTGTGTTTCGCCACACTGGTATTCCTCATTCCCCTATGCTACAGGTGATTGTTGAGCATGCCCATGGCACCTTAAAACACATGCTTGACAAACAAAAGGAGGGAATGTGTGGTGAAACCCCACAGAGTAGGGCAACTAAAGCACTTTACACTTTAAATCACTTAACAGTAACTGCTAATTCTCAGAATCCTGTCATTTTAAATCATTTTTTATCAATGCAATCTTCCAGTGACATTCAGTCACTCAAACCTAAGGTATCAGTAAAGAACCTCCTTACCAATAAATGGGAAGGTCCCTAGGACCTTGTTACTCTGGGATGCAGTTATGCCTGCATTTCCACTGATTTTGGCATCCGACAGGTGCCTGCTTGGTGTGTGCGTCCTGCTCTACACCCTGCTCGGGATCACACCCAACCACATCTCCCTGACAATCCTGCAGCAGATGTTGTAGAGCAGTAATTGGAATGACACTTACCACCACTGTAGGAAGATGTGGGACCAGTGGAATGACAGTCTACCTCTACCTGTAACTTTACTTAGTCTCAAGAAGACAGACATTTTGGGAACAAAACTGGATTTGTACCTTTCAATGGAAACAAACCAGCAAAGCATTACCCATAACAGTTTTTAAGGTTTAACAAATTGAAATAATTTATGTGTTTGTAAAGTGTTACTCATAATAGTTTCTAAGGTTTAAAATTTCGTAAGTAAGTGTTTGTAAAGTGTTACCCATAGTAGTTTTTAAGGTTTAACAGTTTTCTAAGAAAGTTAGGTGTTTGTTATAATTGGGTTATGGTAGTGAAGAGTTTGCGGCATACCACCCTGTGAAGCTGTTCCTGATGGCTCCCGGATTATATCATCATGATTGTTCGGTACATCGTGCTGTGTTTGTCACCCTGTCTGCAAGGGCCCTGCAGAAGATGACAGACACTATCTTTGTATTTAAAACCAAAAAGGGTAGTAGTGCCTAACTACTGGCCTGGAGGGCTTACAGTTTTAATTAATCCCAATTATAATTTTATAACTGAAATGTAAGTAATTATATAATTACCTTAATTGTATCACTTGACTGGTCTGGGCTGTTGGGCAGCAGGTCTAGGCTGATGGGGACACAGGCAGTTGGTCGGGACATTGGCCAGTTAGCTGGGCGGCAACTAATTTAGCCAATCAGAAAAAAAATGCGTAGACTTTCAAAGCTGTATAAGGCAAACAGCTCCCAATAAAAGTCAGCTATTGTCACATGAACATGGAGTTTTGTGCCATTGCTTTCATCTCAACTGCAATGAACAGGGATTCAGACTATCTTTCATACTGCTAACAGCAAGCAGTCATCATAGTTTGCACCTCTCATTCTCTGACAGCCAGCATATGGTCAGAAATACAGTTTTGCTGTACATATTCATATAGTATATAGTTAAAAATGTGCACAGACTCTTTGCAAGTCAAACACAGGCTTCTTTTTTGATCACTAGCATTGGTCTCACTAGTAGAATTGTGACTATGCAATTTTATTTTAGTGAGATCATGCTCAGTTACTCAAACTGAACCTCATTACCACAGCTCAGGGATTGATGGATATTTTAAATTCTTTTATCATTTTATCATAGCTTTTATCACCATAACAACAGGAGATACACTTTAATTTGACAATATGCTATTACCAAATCTTCTTCTAATTTATTTTGTTATATACGACTTATAAGAAAGACCAGATAAAAATGTGTAAATGCAAAAATAAGCCATGTGGCAACATACTCCAAAATCACATGCAATAAGTCTCAGGTAGTTACTCCTAAAATTGCCACACCAGCTCCATGAGGCCTCTCTTAAGCAAAATGATGAAGAAATTTTGTTTCCTTCAGGTCCATTGAGAGATGCCCCACAGGACCACTGTAAGAAAGGGGACAGGTTATCAAGGTACTTGAGCCATGGTTAAGGAAAAGTGAAGCTCCATCGGTGGACAATTCAGAGCACCCAAAGCTGGGGTGTCAAGAATGGTCCAGAGATAAAACCTCTCTCTTATTTATGACTACACAGAAACTCCAGAAATACTAACCACTCTACACCAAAACTAGTTTCTAGTACCTCCTAAACAATCATTGGAATGCAATCATATATATGATACCCCTAAAACATAATTCATGGAAATCCTTGATACTTAAGAAAGTTGATGTGCTCTTAACTGGACTTGCTTGATAGCATTGTTTCAGTCTCATCTAACTTAATGTTTCTTGACCATGGTGAGAACCCATGGCTGAATTTTAATCTCAGACTAGGTGAGGCTGTTGAATGAATTAAGCAGTTTGGAGAAAAATATATTGCCTGCTTTCAAAAGACATTGTTCCAGGTTATAGCTCCTCTCTATAATATTTTTAATAACTTCATGGGGATTATAAGTAATGGAGTTGAATGCTGAAATGGTGACTTTTTACAAGAGAGCATTTTTGTAGAAAACTACCTCTTTACTGCTAACTGTGGAACTTCTGAGAAAAGTGCTGGGCCAATGAGAGAAATACATCAAAGAGAAATGGTAAATCAACTCTTCCTACCAGCTGTTGTTTTCTGTCCCAGATCAGGAGGGGAATAGACCTGCCACAAAAACTGCACTTTCTACAGCAACCTCAGGCTGTCAAGAATTTGCATATCTGAGATACAGAGGCACAAAGGATTGTTATTACAGTTTTTGTAAGCAGCTGAGTCCTAGGCTCGCTCAGTAGATGAGTTGCAAATCACCAACAGCTCTTCCTCCTTCTTCTAGAGGATCCCCAGGAGAACAGGACAATTTCCTAAGGAGAACCAATATGCTGCGATGTTGCAGTGAAGACAATAAATCATGAGATTCTGGAAGCATCTCATGAAAAAATCTGACTGATTTCAATCTTGAAGGACTAACCAATGATGAGACCTAAAAAACAAATAAATTATTATAAAGCAGGAATTATTGTTTTCATTAATAGAGTTTTAAATCTATGTGGAATTAACTAGGCAAAAATTATACCAATTTACATGCCTTTAAATTTATGTCTTAGCTTTCTATAAAATTACAGCATAAGACAAAGATATGAGGTATATAATTAGATAGATAGATAGATAGATAGATAGATAGATAGATAGATAGATAGATAGATAGATATTCAGCCTGCTTCCTTTGATTTTCATCTCTTAGTGAACCTCCAGTGATAGAGGTTCAGTCTGGATCTAACCCACAGAAAGTCAGGGAATAGCTCCCAGAAGCTTCAATGAAGCCGGACTATTTAGAATTTTTAAACCAAATACAAGTGGATTTTGTCTCATTTTTCTCATGTGACTACATCAGAACTAAAATCACAAGTGGGAAACATGTCCTAGACATGAGAAAGTCATGGAATACTTGCCCCATGATGGATTCTGTGATCCACCATTTTTCTACATGATATTAAATCTCACTGATTTAGCTGTTGAAGTGGTATTTCTTCTTTCTGATTTAGCCTCAATTTTTAAATGTATTTGGCTGAGATCTTAGTGGTCACACAAGCTTTGGCCACTTGTTGAAAAGTCCACTTTACACAGCTTTCAAATATCTTGTTTGGCATTCTTGGCACATCTGCTATCCATTATTCAGCTATTCGATGTTTATTATTCCACATGTTAACTATCCTCCTTAACTATACTCCTTGTATGAAAAGGAGTATAGCAAAGATTAAAATAGCAATAAGCTATTTTAATCTTTGAGAGATCCAAACCTATTCTCTACACAGAGAAGACACTTTTTGAAGTTATGTGTGTGAACCCAAAGCTTGAGCTTTAACCAAATAACCCCTCTCCTATCCAATTGTTTGTAAATTCTCTGCTATGGCTTAATTTGGTGTATATTGAACCTACAGAGAGTTCAGAAAAATAAACTGTGGGACACTGTAGAACTCCATAGGACTATCTATTGGCCTGAGCTATGCCAGAAGCAACACAGTTATCCAGCTTAATAATGTGGAAAACACTGAATCTGGGCATCTGGTTAGCAAGAAGGATACTGTTTGATGCCAGTGATTTTAGAAAATATAAACAGTAAAAAAAAAAAAAAGCCAAACAAAATGAACCTCTCAAACCCCCCTGCTCTCCACCAGGACAGAATTTTTTGGCAAGTACAATTAAATCTAAATCAGTGGATTTAAGACAAGGAATTTGCATTCCCCAGAGTGATATTCACTATAAATAATGTAGAGAGAAGCACAGCAGATGTGATAACACAGTAACACAGCAAGCTCTCTTGTTTATGAGCAACATTATTCATATACCTCAGTGACTGGCCTGGCTATAAGAGAGATTCTGGGACAAATTCAACAGTAACAGCCTTGCCATCACATAGATTAACAAGAAAATATGACAAATTTGGAGGTCAATGTGACAGTTCCATGGTTCACTCTCTGATTTCTAGCAAGTTGCTTATAGCATCACTCTATTAAAACAAAGTCACACACTCTTAGACCAGCCAGGTGGTACTAGTAAGATTCGAAAAGTCTTGGGATGTTTTCCAAAATGGAGACAGCAACTGTTGTGCCCAAACTGTGAGACTTTTTTGGTATAGTCTCCTCCATCAAAAATAAAAAGTCTAAGCTCAGTCATAACTCCAATTTCAGAGAAAAGCAGAACCTCTGGAAAAAATTTAGAGTATATTATGGTTCCCTGGCCTCCTTCTGAGTGCCTAGAGACCTGCATGTCCCAGGTGAAAGCAAGCCATGCTTCTGTCCTCAGCAACATCACAAACAAAACAGGGACCAGCCTGGTTGGGCTGGTCACAAAGCACAAAAAATCAGTTGAGATATTAATTGCCCTGCCTTCCCTGACATATGATAAATCAGTCCAAGCATCCCAGTGAAATACATTAAACAAACTACACTCACAACTATTTGATAGCAGCAGTGACATATAAGATATACTGCATTTATTTGATTCCCTAACTACAGTATGCCACTACCACTGCCACAAAAGGCTTTCTGAAAACCATCAGGATCCTGATGATGTCTACAAATATACCTAAGTTGACTTCTCTTTTTAGTCAATATTAGAGTTTATCTAAAATAAACATTAATTACAGCTTCTCTAAAGTCACACACACTCTTATTCTCAACTTAAAAATAAGCTGTTGATTTCATGCATTTGCCTCTTATGTTCAATCTCCCCATTTTATATAAAACAGGATGTCTGTGCTGTCTAGCAGCTCATTGAAAGTCATTCTTTATCCTCTCCCTTAAAAACTTATTTCCAAGGAAATACTGATGCACAAGCCCTGGAAAGGGTCAATGAAGACTACTGAAATAAAATGTTTAACAAATAATTGAACATAAAAGAGGAGCTGAGGAGATTACCTGTACAATGCAAGGCTGGCTGTGGCTGTGACTGTTGCCCAGCAGCTCTCCAACCTGCAGTGTTCTTGCCAAGAGGAAACTGCTCTGCCCGAACTTCTGGCTTGCCCTGTTACTTTACTGAGGTGTCCACATGCACCCGGCCAGGTGTGACATCAAAGTGTAGCTCTCCAAGCAAAAAGGCTCTCAAGGCTCTCTCTAATTACAAAACCTTTTTTTTTTTTTAAGGAATTCTTCATATCACCACAAAGAACTAAGAAAGTGCAGCCTATACTGCATATGCTTAAAAGCCTAAACCTAGCAGGTTCTATGTGTGGCCATGAGCAACACACTACAAAGGCACCGCATCTCCTTGTAAGACCTAATTCATGCTGGCCATTGTCACGGGTACATTCTTCTCTCTGTTATCATACTGAGCAAGTCACATTTAAGAAAGACAACATCAAAACCCCAGCAGATGTAGGATAGATACAACTATATATAAAGGCACACCCAGATTCCCAGGGACTGGCATTGCAGTTTCGTATTTACTCACTGGTTGAACAAGGAGAGTACTGTAAGATCAGCTCAAATTCCATACTGTTTTTAAGTAGCATGTGAATACTTGCATCTTGAGGAAGAGAACACACAACCAGGATCTCTCCTGCTCATCCTGTATCTATCTAGCAACATTTCTACCAGTTCATTCTAGAAATGAGGTCCCACCCTAGCAGAACCTGAGTAAAATACACAGAAACTGTGCTTCACCTCAAACAGTTTACTATCCTGAGAATCATTATGTTCTGAATATGCTGAGGCTGAGAGGGGAAAAAGAATTCACATTTAATTTAGCTAATGTTGTGGTTTAATGAAAGTCTGGTTTTCAGTTGGGGGGAGGCGGGGGGCAAAGGTGGTTCCCTGTGGGGAACTGCTGGAGCTAGTGAACTGGCTGGTTTTGAAGGGCCAATTAGCTGGCTAAATTTGGGAATTGAGGCCTTGTTGAACCACTTGAAGGACTTAAGCACAGTCCTGTAGAAAAGCACATTTTAAAAATAAGGCAGCCTGGGAAAACTCTTGGCTTCTGGCTTTTGAACAGGCTGGACTGGGCCGAGTCTGCATGGCGGGGCCAGGTTGCCCTGGCCCTGCCCAGCCAGGCTGGCACACAGCTCGGTTGAGATTTCTGCCACCGCCAGGCCATGCCACTAGGACTATCCCAGCACCACAGTGTGAGATGCAAAGCTGTGTTTCGTGTCAGGTACAAACAGGCAAAGTGTGTACTTGTGAATGCGAAATGTGTGGACATCGACAATGGGATAGTTGCGAATTCTAATAATAACTGATGAAAATAAAGCATGGAAAAAGGCCTTTGAACCTATCTTTTGTTTGCAATTAACCCTGGTTGATTTAAGAGCATTGGAATTAAAGTGTTAAGGATGTTGCTTTTTGCTTGCATTTAATCCATAAAAAAGCTCTGCAATAATAACCTTTTGAAGTATAATTTTAGAATATTACTTGTATACTTGAAACTATAGCTTTAGAATATCTATATAGGAAATATGCTTATCTCATGCCTTATTGAAGCAGAGAAAAACAGTTTGAGAAAGGAATATGAACATCACCTCAAGGATTTATGGTTTCGACAAAGGGAAGCTGGACATCACTGTTATGAGATTTATAGTCTCTGCAATTAAAAAGGTGGACCCACATCTGGGGAGCTGGACTCCACCAGATGGGATTCGTCTTTCCTCTTTCAGAAACAGGACCATCACCATCTGGGGATACTCCTTTGAAAATACATCCTGAGAAATTAAAATCACAATAGTGTATAGAATTGTGATGTAATGATTTAGAATAAAAATTGCTGATGAGTAAAAATTGGAAATAGAAACTGTTGAAAAAAACTGATGAGTACCCCTATAAATACCTGTAACCATCAATTATCGGTGTGCAGTTGGAGGGAAAACTTCCCTCACTGTACCCAGCGCTGTATTGCTCATACTTTACGATATTAAATAATAAATTGATTGCTGTTTGAATATTGGCCTAGTCAAGCTTCTTATTCATAACAACAGGCAACTATGTGGCCAGGATCGCGCCAGGAGTGGCCCCACCGCCAGGATCCATGTGGCCAAGGCAGTGCCACACAGCTGCGGCTATTTCTGCATGTCTCCAAAATGAATTTTGTTTATTCCGGGACCCGCGCCGGGAGTGGCGCCACGGTCAGCACTGAGGGCAGCCCCGAGGCAAGGGGCGGTTTGGGTTGGGGGCGGCCACCGCCATCCTGGTCTGGGAGTGGCCATTTGGCTGGGACTGCGCCGCTGAAATCAGTGCAAATGCGGCCGCACCATGCGGCAGCGGCTGTCTCAGCATGACTCACAATGGACTTTGTTTGCTTAGCCACTCTTAGCCAGCTTCGCTGCAGACAGAAGGACAAAAGGAGCGGCAGCGGTTTTTTTTCCTTTCTTCCCGCACCTTGTATGAAAGAAAGGCACAGGGGCGGTGCCAGCAGCCAGCGTGGTCTGTGCAGTGCCAGCAGAGACCACATGATCAGCAGCAACAGACACTGTGATTCCTCAATTGCGGAGCCTGGACAAAATCAGCCTTTAAACATTTTCAAGACTCTATACTGTTTTAATTGATAAAGCTTGAGAACAAATGAACCCACGAACACTAATTTTCTCCTGAGTCAGGAAAAGGAAAGGGTGAAGACATGTAGAGAAAACATGAATCCTGAGGTCAGTAAAGAAGGAGTCAGATTCTAGATGGGGGGGCAGAACTGAGGAGATGCCTCAGTCTTGGGCTGAAATTCTCTTGTAAGCCATGGTGATGGACTATGATACATCAAACTCTTGTTTCCTTGTAACTTATGAAAATGCATTCAGGGGATGTAGTGTTTTAACCACAGCCATGAACAGAGGCACCAGTGCTAAAGTGAGCAGATGTGGAAGTGATTTTGATTCAATGAGAAATTTGAACAGAGAGAGATAAGAAACCTTGCCCCAGTGATAGTAATAGAAAACCTTCTGTTCCCAGAGATGGATGAAGAGAACGTTTATTTTATGCTTAAAAGAGCACCCCAATAAGTTGACATGGCTCATGAAAGCAGCTGTGAGATATCTGTAAGGTATGGCAAGGACTTTTAACGCTGTGAACAGATTTTCCTTTCCTGGGCAGCTGATTAGCTGTGCCATTGAAGCCACGAGAGAGCTGTTTCTTGTGGAAAAGTCTTTATAGCATGACAAGACAGACTCTTCTCCCTAAGGAGACTGAAGAAAGACTATTCTAGAAGTGACAAACTGACTGAAAATCCCAAGTTTTGTCTTTTTACGTTTTCAGTGGGAAAGAAAAGAAGGTGGGGGGAGAGGAAAAGTGTTCTGAAGGTTTTATTCTGATTTTTCTTATTTCAGGGAAGTAGAAGGTAGAAGCTCAGCCTAATTACAACTTTCTTTACCATAAAGGAAGACCCTAACTTTTCACCTCACCCTCTCTCCTTTTTCTTTTCTTTTCCGTCTTTTTTATCTACTGTTCTAAAAGGGCCATGTAACTGATGATACAGTCTGCTGTTCATTCCTTTTCCTTTAAGCAAAGTTAAACACTTACAGAAATGCTGGACATGCAAGCTGTCCTGACACAATCAGGAAAAGGTGTCTCAGCCACAGGCATGCAAACCTGGTTTGGCTGCAACACCCATGATGCTCTCCACACACATGTGCAGGACATGGTCAGCCCCCACAGTCACACAGGCCTTCATCTCCATTTTGAAAAGTTACCCGCTAAATCAAAGTGACTTTCAACTAATTAGAAAACAGCTAATATTTGCCTAATGGCCACCAGGTAACCTGGACTGCTCTGAAAGTTGCAACCAAGAGATGCAAGCCATGTGTCACAGCAGATTCCTGCACTACACTTAGCTCCATTACCATCCATTGCTGTTCCATGATGTGTTAGTACAGCCATAAAATAATATGTAATTACCGTAAGCTTAAATATTTTTTCTCTGATATGTCACATGGCAACTGCAGGAAATAATGGCTGCCACTGTTCTACAACAAAAGAAATCTCCAGAGATGTACTTCCTTTAAGTCAATCAATGTGCCTTTGAAATTACTCCAGTGCATACAGGAAACTAACTCAGTGTTAACAGAGGAAGGCTAGAATCAGTGTAAATGAAAGCCTGAGAAAGTAAAGGTAGCAACTGTTAGAGCATGGATAGACACAATGTAGAAGAACATGCAATTTACTGCTTTTGTTCTATCATTTCTAATTTTCCATATAATGAATATATACAACCAAAGAGAGTTTGAAAATCCCACACTGGTAGTGCTATTGAGAACCAGCATCTATGAACAGCTACACCATTGCTTGGTCTGGATATTCCTCACATAGTTGAGAGGCTGCTAGGCATCTGCTCACATTGATGGCCATAACAAAGCTTTAATGACTTCACAAAAGAGCTGTTTTTTCTTGAAACAGTAAATGAAAAATAAGTTTCTTAATTTAACAAACTCTACAGAGGGAAAAAGAAGTATCTTCCGTAGCACACATAGGAGGACAATAGGATTTATGCAAGAGTTTCAATTACAAAAATCAAACCAAACTTCTCAATATTCATTCCAGTTTACAGAGTCTGAAATCCTCATTTTAGAAGAAAGAGCCACATACTACATGGGAGAATAAATAAATTTTAGTACAGATCACAGAAAGAGGTACTATAAATGGCAGAACTAGAAGTTGGATGGATTTATAGGTAATGTTTATTAAAAAGTTTGAAATAGTATGTTGCCAATAAATATCAGCCTAGGCAGTGAAATAATATATGAATAAAATCCCTGGTATTTTCAATCTAAATTAACAATGTTTAATCCTTAGAACACTAGAGGATGATAACCATTTTAACCTAGAACACTAGAGGCTTGATAACCATTTTAAGTCTTATCTCTATAAACAGATCTACGCATTTTCTGGCACATGTATATAAGTTCATAAAATTACAAATATCATATATATTGCACATAAGACTAAGGCATGGTTCAATATGAGATGATCCAAACACATTCTCTTGCAGATGCATCTTCTAACAGTCATGTCTGAATGAGTTTAACATCCTCTAACCTTTGCTAAAAAGGCAGCCCAATCTTTGATTGGCACTACTAGTACCATTTGACACTCCAACAAGAAGAAAAAAACATTACTTAAAACAAAGCACCCACTTTCATGTGTTCACCTTAACTTTATCTAAAGCAATGTCTTATTTACATATTATCATTTAAGAAAATCTAGAAGCAGTTAAAACTTTAGTCTGAAGAAATATATATATATATATATATATATATATATATATATATATATATGTGTGTGTGTGTGTGTGTGTGTGAAAAAACACTCCAAACATTTAACTTTTTCAAAATGTGAATTTGGGTAGTGGTTACCTGATTTTAGTTTTCAAAAAAGCAATGACTCTATAATCCCCTTTGAATTCTTTATTGAGGTTACTTAAGGAAAAAATATTATTTAGTCCATGCAATGTTGTATGGCTATGTCAGTTTGTTCCACTGCACTTAGGTCATGCTTGACAAAGTACAGTTCATAACTAGTTTCTTTCATGGAAAGGGAAAATAACAAAACCAGAAAATGTGAAAAATAACTTATCTGTGAGGATAAGAGAACTGTAGGAAAGCACAGTAATACTTGCTGTCAAAATAATAGATGACTGCAGTGAAGTTCCCAAAGCCTAAGACAACATACAGCTTACACAGAAAATTGAAACTCAAATCTATGTTTTACACTGCTGTAATGATTGCAATTGCAAAATCCCACAAATCCTCAGCCAACTGAGAGGAATAGGCTTTTTCAGAGCCAAACATAGTCATGTCAAGTCCAGTTGAGGTTGCTGCTCTCACAGCCTGAAGAATGCCTTTCTGCTACACAACAGGAGAGAGAATGACTTACATTGGAAACACTTACAAAGAATATTGATCTTTAAAAGAAATTTGATGCATTTGATGTTTGATAAAAGGACAAAGTTTAACCCCTTTCCCCTAAACCTCCCAGAAGCTACTAATGATAAATAAGCATAAAACTTCAAGTTTTGTCAGACATGAGGCAGTGGGAAACAAGGATGCAACTCTTGGTACTTAACTATAAAAATCAACCTGTGTCCCTTTAAACCTTAAATAACAACTAAAAAAGTAAAAATCCGATCCCTTATGTTCAGAGATGAGGAACTTAGACTGCTGTGGAATAACGAAACAAAGAGAACTTGTAATAAGAGAACAAAGAATGCAATTCAGTCAAGGCAGGAGAGATGTAACGAAGTTCCTAAAATGTAAGTAGCAGAAGTACAGTGGTTTGCAGAAGAAATTGTTACACAAGTACTTGTTTTAGGGAAAAAAGGCTGATGTTACTATTAGGGACTTGATCATGTTTACCATTGGTTAGCAGACATATGAACAGATACACTATTGGCTGTCCAGGCTCACACTATTCTAACCTGATAGTGAAAATATTATAAAAGCTATATACACTTTTAATAAATGTTTCTGGTCATACCACAACTGGGGACCATGCTTTATTCATACTCTGCAGACTGCTGCCCCTCAAATACTTGTTAAAAATTATATTCATGGAGGACTGATCACCCTGAACTATCTTGGCAAACTAACATACATGATAGATGTTAGTTATCATAGTAGCTAGAGGTTAAATTTATGCATACTTGTGTATCACTTCAGAGGTTCACAACTTACATGCCAAAACGACCAGACAGGAATAATTTAAAAGAACAAAAATACATAATTTTCCGTCATGGTGGACTTCTATGATGGAATGACTGCAAAGACCAACCAATGTCATCTATCTAGACATCTGTAAAGCCTTTGACATGGTCTCTCTTGACATCCTTATCTCCAGATTGGAAAGACACAGGTTTAAAGGGTGGACTGTTCAGTGGACAAGGAAATGGCTGGATGGACACAGCATGAGAATTGATAAAGCTGAGTGGTCCAATTGGCACAAGGAAGGGATGCCATGCAGGGGCACCTGGACAAACCTGAAAAGTAGGCCCATAAAAACCTCATGAGATTTAATAAGTCTAAGTGCAAAGTCCTATAACGTTGGTCAGGAGCAACTTCAATGAGTCCAGGAGAACACTGGGAGAAGAAATCATTGAGAACAGTTCTCTGGAGAACAACTTGGAGGTGCTGGTGAATGAAAAGCTGGTCATGACCTGGCAATGTGCACTCACATATAGCCTAGGTATCCTAGGCTGTAGCAAAAGAGGATTGGCCAATAGGTCAAGGTAGGTGATTGTCCCCTTCTACTCTCTCATGAGACCCCACCTTCAGTGCTGTGCCCAGGTCTGGGGTCCTCAGCACAAGAAAAAACATGAATCTCTTGGAGTGGGTCCAGAGGAGGCCACAAAGATGCTCAGTGGGCTGGAGCAGCTTTGCTATGAAGGCAGGCTGAGAGAGTTGGGGTTGTTCATCTGGCGAAGAAAAGGTTGCAAAACAACCTCATTGCAGCCTTTGAGAACAAGGTTTTACACAGGCAGATAGTGACAGGACAAAGGGGATCGGTTCTAAACTGAAAGAAGAGAAATTTAGATTAGCTGTTAGGAAGAAACTCTTTATTGTGGGCATGGTGAGGCACTGGAACAGGCTGCCCAGAAAAGTTGTAAATGCCCCATTCCTAGAAGCATCCAAGGCCAGGCTGGAGAGGGCTCTGAGCAACCTAGTGAAAGATATCCTGCCCATGGCAGGAGGGTTGGAACTAGATGATCTTTAAGGTCCCTTCAAACCCAAACCAAACTGGAATTCTATGATCATTCAGAACTTTTACAAATCAAGCTTCTCTATTTGCTACATCCTCGTGCTAGCTTTTCAGCCCATCATATATCTGTTTTGCAGGTTGTGACCCCTTGGAAACTTCAATGTCTCCATTGACTTACAATTTAATGTACTTGAATAGTTGTTCTTATGAGAATGATTTCAGCCTGGAAATATCTCAGCTAACAATGTCTCCAACAGGAGTAAGAACAAAACTGGTGTGTCCTTTAAAAGAAAAATCATACCAAAGTTGTTCCAAAATTATACAGTAAATAAACTTTATTTCATCTTAGCTCTATTCATACTCGTGCTGTCAACAGTCACAGATCAGCATATGATACAGTTATGTAGTAACTATTTACAATTTACAGGAACACATCTTTTCTTCAGAAAATATAAGTACAAAAGCTAGGAGTAAACAAACGAGGTACTGCAATTTGGATTTATTGTAGGCAAAAGCATATAGAAGTGACCTTCTAGCAAACAATCAAGATCAAATCAGGAGAGAATAGTCAAGAAGAGTGTCTAGTTCATCAGAAAAATCACCTCAATTGCTATCCATCCAAAATGTATTGCACAATTCAATCAAAAATAAAAAAAATAAATAGAAGAAACAAATCATTTATTTCAACTTTTAGAAAACATTCAGTAAAACCTGTATAGAGATACAGTAGCAGGCAATTCTTTCCTAGGATAAAGTCTTTTCTCTCCTTTAAAAAAATAACCTTTAACACAAAATAGAAGACAGTATTCAATAGTAGAGAAATAACCAAATAACCCCTGATTAGCATTTCTGCCAAGGCAGTAGATTATATTCACAGTCCAAAGGTGGTGGTGAGTTTTGGTTCTTGCTGTTCTGTTTGTGACCTTGAATAATAGCTTTTCTTCTTGTCCCTTCTCAAGAGGCAACAGAGATATAAACTTATTTTTAAGCAGCACTGTCATGAGACATTCTCATCACAAAATCTTCAAGATGGTCGTAGCCACAACTAGAAGAAATGAAATCAAGTGTTACATTATTGAGAACAACTTAGAAGCTCTTAATATTAAAATAATTGCATGGTTTATTAATATAATCAGAAGACAGAAGAATTTCAATAAGTCAAACTACCAAACTATTTGAGCAAGCAATTCCATTCCGGTACCTGCAAAACAGTTGAGAAACTGGTGAAAACAAAACAAGGTGTAGCAAAATGGTCAGCAGTCTCACTGGAAATAGTCTACCACATCACTGCATATTAATCCAAACAAAAAAAAATTTGGACTCTCTTGCATAAGGCTTATCATCAAAACTGAAATGATGATGCAGAATTTTGGACCCAGCACATAGCCTCCTCTACAGGAAAATATCAATTGCCTTCACAATGAAGTCAGTATCTCCCTTAATTTCTAAGTTATATACATGCAAGAGTATGTGACAAAAATACTTGAGATTAAGTTGGCAACTACAATCTAATAATGAAGTATGAACAGTTTACATATACATTAGCTGATGTTATGAAAGTGTAACCAATAATTTCTGACAATAAGGTCACTATCAACAAGCCTTTCTGTGATATGTTTCAAAGGCAGCTCAGACCACCTGAATTTTTTTACACCAGCATTACAGACAGCATGACAAGAATCTAAGTTTCAAACATATCTTCTGAAACCTATTCTGCAACAGTGTTGTAAATAGCTTTGTTCCAATTGTAGATAAATGTATTTACAATTCAATTATTTTCAACAAAGGGATAGAGATAACAGTTGCTGATTTTGTCAGAACTGATGAAGGATGTTGGCAAACAGTCCAAACTCTACTGCATTTTAAGTGCAATAAAGTACATTCACAATTTTATTCAAAGATGGAAAAAAACACAAAGTAGAAATCGTGACTGTTAGAGAAATAATTTTTTTCCTTTGGAAGAGGTATTATTTTGTGTTGAAGGCTGTGTTCACATGACAGCAGGAGAGGAAGATAACCTGTCAACTGCAATGTGGTAAAGGGTAAATGGCAATGGCAATAGCCTAAGTTAATTAATTTTGCTCTGACAGTGATGGAGGCCAACAAATGCATTTCATCCAAGAGATAGCAACTGCTTCACATGCACTGAATCAACTCCTGGCAACTGTGCAAAGCTTTCCAGTTGCAAAGGAGGGAAAAAAAGTTGAACTGACCATATTCTATAGAATTCATCTGCAGAGTTTATTAAGTATCATACACCACTAGGGATTCAAATCATAATCTTTATCAGCCAGTGCAGGAAGTTTTTTCCTGTGTTGTTCCATAGCCCAGTCCTCTCTCAACCAGCTATTGCATGTGTGTTGCTTGTTTAGCTAGTCTAGTCTGCTGCAACTTGCATCTTCAGGCCTACGTCAGCTCTTCCATTCTTGTAATGCTACAACTAGCATTGGAGATTCATAATTGAAGTAGCGTAACAAAACTTGAAGAAAGACACAAACTAAGAGCATAAAGCTCCCCTAATTGTTCTCCACCATCTCTCTGCTTTAGCATCTTTTGATATCAAACCAAAGCTGTGATTCAGAAAGGTACTAATGTTTAAACCCAGTTATATCCCAAACCCTCTGCAGAGAATATTCATCTTTTTAAAGATAATGCATTTTCATATTTACAAGATGTAATAATTAATTTCAAGCAGTACAGTATGTCTCCCACAAACCTGATTTGTTTGCCTATTCAAAAAAGGAAATTAAAAAATGAATAAATACAAAACAAAGCCAAGTGCAATAAAATTCAATATTACATATTAATTGATCTAAAATCTGATTTCATTTCTACTACTGAGATTTTTGTGGCTCAATCAACATTTGAAATTATACTTAGGATTAGGGTCACTCAAAAAGATCGGTTTTGAATCAGTATTTACCATTTTCAAACTCAGCTTTGTAAAACAAGACATGATTAGGAGGAAAACAAAAATCATCAAATTATCATATGCATATACAGCCAAAATTTGTTCTTTAATGAAGGAAAGCAGGCAAGAAAAAAAAACCAGAAGAACCTTTAATTGCATAATACAGATTTCATTTTACATAAAACAAGAATGTATTATACTTCACTCACCCACACGCTAGCTAAGCACAGACTGGTGGCATATTCAAAAGATACCACTGCGAGGTGAGGCAAACTACAAAGCCAGGAAGAAAAGAGCTTATTGGACTATTTGATTGATAGTGTTATGTAGTGTTAACAAATAAGAACTCTGTGGACATCTATGGATGAAATGCTGCAGTTAGATCACAACATCAACATAGTAAAAGCCAGATTACTGAAGATTACATTGATCTAGCATATATTTATTAACCAGGAACTGCTACAAGTTTTCAGAAACTTGTTAAATATATATCCACTAAGAGGGTATAAAATTACTCACAGATACTTTAGTACCACACACTTAGTCTTAAGTTAAGTAAGTAAGTAGCATAGTAAGTTAATAATTTACACATCAAAATTACTTACAGATGCATTAGCAATAAACTAAAAGCTCTATGTTAAAATGCACATTTATGCTGTAGTTCAGAACTTCATTGCTCCTGAGAGCTAAACATTGGATATTTTCATATGCAGGTATCAGTCCAATATTAAGTATGGAGAGACATTAGTGCCATGTCAGTCAATAAATAGAAACTAAAAGAAACCAAGCATATTTCTTGATAGCATAATTTATAAAGACATCTCTAACTTTTTAGTTCTAAACAGAATTATGGAAGACTCATGCCCAGAATAATTTGTGCTTCAGCAAATGAACATATAATGTTGAAAGTAAAGGAAAAAATACTTCTTCCTTCATAATATGCCCTAATATTTGAGTTTCCATTAGATGTGTAACTCAGTCTCTTTGTGGATTTGGAAAGGAGAGAATTCATAGGCCAGATATGAGCCAAGAAGGGACTGCTATGTGAAACCCAAAAGCTCTTTGAACAAAGATATAATTAACAAATCAAAGCACTTGTAGCCTACAAAAAAATCTCACTGTGTGTTTTAGACAAAATTTAATACCAAGGATGAAAATTTGTTGGATGAATTCAAGTTGAATTTTTATTTTGTATCAGAAGTTGTAAATGTCTGTTGTAGAAAGAACAGGTTTAAATATCAAAAAGCTGAAGTGGCTGCAAAACAAGGCCCATCTCTCTTTTCTCAAAATCTTTCCTAAATATTACTCTGGCTTATCAAAACAAAACAAAACGAAACAAAACAAAACGAAACAAAACAAAACAAAACAGTCTCAGCTTTCTATTTTAATGTCAGAGAGAGAAAATAATGCTTTGAATACATGATACTGGAGCTACAGTATAATCAATATTTTTATCCTCTAAAAGTATTTGAAATATTTAAGATTGCAAGGCTCTCAAAAATACTAAGTGTACAGGAAAATGTTAAAGTACTTAACACTTTCCTCAAATGTGATACTGCAAGATGAAAATACAGACTTTTAAATTTTTCTTTTGTGAATCAACAGGACTTTAATGTATCTACAAGTGAAATGAATTTTTATTTTATTCTGTATTTGCAAGTATGAAATAAATATATATGCAAGGTCAGTGAGAGAAACAGAATGCAATTCTTCCTCTCACTTTAATTCCTAAATATTTCACTAAGGTGACCCACAAAGAGAGGGTTCACAGTGTTGATTCCAAATCACATGTAGAGGAGACTATTACTGCTGTTTTTATTTTAATTAAAAGTAGCTCCTATACATAAAACAGTAAAAGTAATACCTAAGAAATGCTTATGCTCAAATAATTTTACCTCCTTATCTGTTTCTCAAAGCCAATTTCACCTTTCTAGTAAATAGGTCAACTGCTAAATACTAAGCAAATGTCAAAAAAAAGGGGAAAAAAACCAACACCAAACTGTTTACAACTCTTATTTTTGACCTGTCCTGACCCAGAGAAAACTAACATATTTTCGTGTTTTTTCAATACAAAAATAAGCAGGATCATACAAAAACCCCCAAAACCTAATCAAAATCCCAAGCTTGTTAGGATACCCACTTAAGATAAAATAGTACACATCGTACTTCAAATACATATCTCAGGTGATTGAGATAATCAACTTTCTATTCTACAAGCAAAATGCCTGTTGTTTTTGCCAGAAATTTTATCTCAGGGCTGGTAATGTTTCTTGATATATTTTTATAAAAACTGGTATGACTCCACAAAAACGTCTAAATTTAAGAAGCATTAATTTTATATTATTTGATATGTCAGATTACTTTTTTAATTCCACAAAATAGTAGTGATACTTGAACTTACTTTGGTCCTATCCATCACTATCAGAAATATGTCTTAACTGAGGAAAAATACTAGTAAAGCAAACATGCTTGCTTTTTTTCTCACTCTTGCTATAAATTCAAAACTAGAGCTGGAATTTGATATTCCACTGAAGAAAAGTGAAGTAAGGAGAAAAGGAGTCCACCTGAATGTGGACACAAAGAAAAGAAGACATAAAAATTTTCTAATTCCTTATTCTTGAAACCTACTCCTCTTGCATAAAATTGATTTACTTACATAACTTACCACTGGTCGAGCGTCTTCTCGTTCTAGTATCTTCTGAGTCTGATCTGCTGGGAACTTCAGCACTGTTGTTATGACCTTGGCCATTGTCTGAAGAGATATAGGTTATCCATACATAATTCCACATCCACAAAGATGTCCGTAATATTTTAAATTAATTTAATTTAGTAATACTGGATACTATTTTATTAATGTCAGTGGAAAACAGTGAAATCAGTAAGATATAACTATTTGTTTCACATTGTATATGCATAATGTGAATTATATGAAAACAATTTTTGCACATTGTCACAAACTTCAGCTGCTGTAGTGGGATTTAAGTTCTACGGCATCTATGCTCAAATGATAGAGTCCATTAATAAGACAGCATACTAGATAAAGTGCATGCCTAGAAAAAGCAATCTGTCAATCTTGTTGCAGATATCCTGCCAAGCAAGAGGCAAATAATAAAGTTGGATTGGAGGGCAAGACAGTAAAACTTCTCAGCAAATACATATACACACCTTGGTAAAGCAGTTTACAAAAAATGTGTTTAATTACCCACATTAAAAGTCACTAATTCCTGACTCTTAGATCCGCATCAACCTCCACATTTCTCTTATGTCTCCAATACTGTAGACGAACCAGTGCATTCATTAATGTCTTGATTGCATTCCAGTATCATTTACTAGGATGCATAATTGGCAATACATCCTAGATAATTTGCACAGATTCTTTTGAACTCTGTTCAAAAAAGAGGAAGCATGTCCAGAGATATAACAATTCCACTACTGAATCACCTTTGAGACAAGGGATACATATTTGCACTAGTATAGGGGATCATGCACAGAGAAGGGCCACCAAAATGACCTTACAAGGCAGAATTAGATTAAAAAAATGTCTTTTCTTGTCCAGGAACAAAAAAGTTGAGAGAAAGGAACATCTGTACTGAGAAGATAAATTTACAGATCTTTTAACTTAAGAACTGTGTTGGGGTAGTGGTGGAAAGCACAGTAATACTTTACAAGCATACTTAAAACTGTTTTAAAAAGTTCTATCATTTGCATCATCACTGCTCATGGTTTTCCAGTTCACGTAGCAGGATGAAATCAGTTCTTAAGATATATCCATAGATTTATGATTATGTGAGATAATCCTGAAGAAAGCAAACACGAAGCTCAGTGTCCTCCAGAAACACATCTAATGAATGAAAGGAAACCAGCATATGAAATCAAGAAGCCTACTGTCCAGCTTTTCACTACTTTTAAGAGTGAATTAATAACATCTAAGGTATACAGATTCTATAAATACTATGAAACATCTTTAAGCAACTACTGAAGAGGTATTTCACCATCTTCAGCTGGTAACACAGCTACTAACAAATTGTTATTTAATCCAACTGCAACTTACCATGTCTGTGTCAAGACTACATGAAAAGATCACTTTTGCTTATATTCTGCATACCAGCTTTCATTTTACATAAAGTTTGACTGACAAAGAGACTTTTACTGATAAAACTGTATCTACCCATAATGGTTTTTGTCTTGATAGGTACAGCAGTGAGAGATGTGAAAACTCCCTCCACCTACCACTCATCTTGGCAGGCTGATGAAGTCTTGAAGTTATGAATCATGTCTCTTTGGGAAAAAAATGTGAAAGCCTATTGAATACTTTATTGTCAGAAATAAACAGCACATACCAAATCACAAACACATGATAGTTCACATCATACAGCAAGATCACCTGTCAGCATATACAAATTTCCATACCTTTGTCTCACGACCCATCATATATTCAAAGAGCACTTTCCTCAAGTATTCAAACTCAGTGGGTTCCTCAAATAGGGAAACGTCAGTATGGTGAAGGTTTCCATCTGTGTAAACAAAAAGAGAATATTTATTCTGAGAGTCATTCATCCGAATCCAAGTTTCAGTAATGGCACAAAACCAAACAAGAACAAATACTGTATTCTGCACCTTAGATGGAGTAACTGCAGCCCTTCAGAAAGGCATTTAGGGGTGCTAGTTGGCAGGAGGTGCAACAGGAGTCACCAGTGTATGTGCCCTTGGCAGCCAAGAGGGCAAACCTCATCCTGAAGTGCATCAAACACAGCATCATCAATTGGTCAAAAGAGGTGATCATCCCATCCTATTCTGCATTGGTGCAGCCTCACCTTGAGTACTGTGTGCTGTTCAGGGCCCCATTTAAAAAGAATGGGAAGGTACATGAACACACCCAGAGGGTACCTCTGGATAAGGTACTGACAGGCATGTCCTATGAGAAGAAGCTGAGGAGACTGGGTTTGTCTAATTTGGAGAGATGGAGGCTAAGGGGTGACCTCAGTGCTCTCTACGGCTTCCTGAGGAGATGTTGATAGGCAGGTACTGCTCTCCTCTCCCTGGTACCCAGTGCCAGGACACATGGAAAATGGTTCATCTATCATGGGGAGCTCAGACTTGATGAGAGGAAACATTTCTTTACCAACAGGTGTCAAACTCTGCAACAGACCTCTTGGAGAGGTGGTTGTTGCCTGTTTATCAGTGTTGAAGAAGCATTTGGACAGTGCCCTTAAAGACATACTTTACCTTTTCATCAGCCCTGAAGTTGTCACACAGCTGGACTATGAAACTGATGTTGGTCCCTTCTAGATGAAGTATGTTTCCTGCTCCTCTCCCTGTCAGTACATGCCGAGGAAATCCTTGATCACATTTCTTCCCAGCCCTGCACTAGCAGAAGGCACTAAATACCCACAACCATCTCCCATCATTGGCTCAGTCACCTTGAGGGAAGCAGGCATGGACCTTCTGAGGGGATGAGAGATGCAGATCATCCTGAGATAATTTGACCATTTGCACAAATTTGCAAAAAGCAAGTGTGATGTGATTTTTGAAAGTCTTCTGAGTTCATCCAGCTAAGATGGGTCTGCACAGGATGGCAAAGCCCCATATCTCTAACATTAGCAAGGCTCAATGCTTGAGCCCTCTGTCTCATGCAGTACATACTCCTCAACTAAACAGCTGCAAATCTTTTGGAGGTGAGCAATACCTGTTCATTTCCCTGTGCATTTTTCTTAATTAATCTTACATTAAAAGAGTCTGAGAGGAACAGTATACCACCAGAGAGAAGGTCCATAAGCACATACTCTATCTCCAAAGTGTCTAACCACCAGTGTCTAAAGGACAACACATGAACAGCGCAAGTCTACTTCTGCCTGGGTTCTGGGGCTGCTCACAGGCCTTGGGTAGCTGGGACCAGCCTCCTGGGACCCCCACCATCTCCTGCCAAGGGCCCAAGGGATGTGTCCCAGCTCAGCCTGGGACCTTCTGTCCCCACCTGTGCCCTGCTGTAGGTGTGCCCATCTCTGCCCCTGTCTACTGGACGCTCTTGGGTCCTGTACTGAAGAGAACTTAAGAACTCTGATACAGAGCTCTTTTAATCGGATGACATAAAACTCTATTATAATAGACAAGAGAAAACAAGGATGTCATAAGTGCATTATGTGTTTTAAAAAAACCTGACGTTTTATTTTCTAGACCAAACTGTATCTTTCTAACAAACGAAAAACTTACTTGTGATGAAAACTGAGTAATTACCTCTATATGGTGTTCCAGCTGATGTGACATACATATTTTTCTCATAATGTTTCAGCCGGTCTTCCAGTACATGAATCTAAACAGAAAACAGTTGACATGATAAACAGTGTTAAACCTAAACAGCAGCTAAAAGAAGCATAACTGAAACAGTTTCCAGCTACATATCATCTCTTATAAAAGCAAAATACATTTGCTTTTTAAGGAAGGAAAACATTAAAAACTGTGTTATTAAAGACTGTCCCAATGTTGCACATCTGCATATACACATAAAAATATATATAGCAGATGTTATGCATATATTATATATTCATGTATTCATTTTATATATAAGCATATATATCTTTTTTGTAGATAAAAAAGCTTACAACAAAAATTATACTTAAACACTAAAAAAGGTTTCGTTTTGAAAAAAAAATTCAAGAATTTCATAAAGTGCACTGTTCCCTTTTTCACTGTGCAATTCTTTGCTAACCAGTATCACAAGCATGTAGTGTTTTTATTCTCAGGGGATAGAGGAATACTTTGAAAAGGACGCAGATCTTCTGAGAGCAAGTATGAGTGAAAACTATTTTTTTGTCTATTATATTCATAGTACCTTGTATGGAGATGTACCACATCGTCACTTGAAAAGAACAAACCTTTTAATACTGCAAACTCCAAGTATCAAACAAGAATACTTCTTACTCATTCAACGTGACCCTTACCTGCTCTTTCAATTCCTGCTCCTTCAGTTTTGAATCATTGACTAGTGTTGTCTTCTGTGCAAGTTGTGCCTGAAAAGACAGTCACGTCTGGAAATTGCTGAAAATACATCATAGGTACCTTTGCAATAAACCTATTTCTCCTTTTAACACACACAAACTTATAAGCAGTATTTCAGCTTTAAAACTGCCCCGCAACGAAAGTATTAGAGAGAAAAATAACGTGTAAGACGTACCTTTAGTTCTGTTATTGTGACCTATAACAACAATAAAAATTTAGATTAAAATGTATGAAAAATACTGACTATATCAAGCACTGGAGAAAGAAATATCAATAATTGAGTTCTTATACAGTGTATTAATTGAGGATGACAAAAATTGAAATTACCCAATAATAACAACTAGTCTTGTAAATAGTTTAAGTTATTTGTATTGACAATACATAAAGCTGATATTTAAATTATCTCATTTAATTTTGTAAGACAATCATCATAAATGTAACTTAAAAGAAGCTAGTGTTTCCAAACGTTTATGAAATGCATATTGGAGATGAATAATAATTGAATGAGTATGAAATACATCACAGGATGCCCTAACTACAATTAATACTATTCAGAATATTTTATGTTTTTCCTTAATTCTTCAAGTCACATTCGGAAATGTGAACATATACCTGAAAATAGCTTCAGTTAAGAGCTTCATGAGCTCTACATCTTGCAAAGATGTTTATAAAGTACAGAAAAAAGTCTAAGCTGAAATTTCTATCTTTCAGTGTTTCAACTCCTAAGGAAAATAATGCTTCAGTAGTCATGGATGTAACTCAAGGCTGCATAAGCATTTCAACACCAAATAATTTATGTGTGAATTTTTTTTTAAGGTAGGCTAAACCTTACAACAGAAATGGTACGTATTCACAGAATCACAGAATATTTTAAGTTGGAAGGGAGCCACAAGGAGCAGAGTCCAACTTTTAAAGTGAATGGCCCATGCAGGGATTAAACCTGTGACTCTGGCATAATTAGCATCATGCTTTAACCAACTCAGCTGATCTCAGGGTCAATATTAATTTTTTCTTCCCAAGCACCTTTGCAATTGTGCGGAAAAGGAGATTTATTCCCTGTCTCAGATAGATAAAAATCTGTGGGGTCTCCTACAGACAGAAAATAGGGCAAAATCGTTCCTCTAAGGATCTCAAACTTCTAAGTTAAATTCTTGCTTCTGAAAACCTCAATCAGACATTTATTTTCTGATATGGAGAGACATTTTCTGATATTTTTACGTCCAAACATTAGTACTTATAGTTGTTAGTATTTGTCAATTTTTTATCAAAATCAGACAAGTACTGTTCCAATATCTAGGGTACACTTCATGTCAAAGTGGATATGTTATGTGTAATGTTTAGTCTAGGCTGACAAGCAGCAGCACAGAAAGTTTTATGAAAAACTTCTGTGATTTGGGAGTCCCTGATCTTAGACAAAATACGTTGCCCACAAAAAGTTGCATCCAGTCAACGGAAGACTTCAAACTGTTTAACTACTAGTGCTGAAGGGTAAAAAAAACCCAAAAAAACTCCAAAATGTTGCAAAGCAACAAAATAAAAAAGAAATCAAGTGAGACAAAAAATACAAAATATAATTTATATAAGGCAAATATAATCAATTTGAATGCACTGTAAAATCCAGATGTGGATTTATACAGTTTTGTTCAGGTATTTGACAAGTTCCACAGGCCCTGTCTAATTTTCTCATATAGCTCTGTAATGCTGCCTATATACGCTATTGTAGCTGTTGCAAATATGTACTATTGAACCAGGTTAAAGCAAAATTAGTTTCCTACAAGCATACCAAGCACAGACAAAACACAAAATGAGACAGGAGTAAAAATTAAAAACAACTCAATTTCTAAGTAGGACAAAAGAAAACTACTTGTCAACCCCAGAACAGATCGTGTCAGAGTAAGAATTAAATCCTGAAATACTGATAAAATAGAAACTGAAAGCCCACTTACATTACTCTAAATATTTGAGCTCTTTGGATCAGAAGATATACCAGGAATTATATGCAAATTCCACAGCACAATCTATTAGAATAATTCCATTGTTTTGAGATTAAATCACCATTGTGAATCGTACATTTAGTTGAATCAGCTATGCAAAAGAAATCTGGTGAGCAATTTGCTAAATTTGAATTTAGTTGGAATTCTCAAAATTACTCAAAAAAGTCTGATGCCTATATTCTAGAGAAATCACATATATACACTCGGGGAAAAAAACAAACAACAAACCTGCATTCTCATTCTGCAACTACTTTGAACCTGCATGCTTTAACTGTATCTAAGTATCGGCACTACTACACAACCTGCTCATCTTCCCCCACAAATGAAACCATCTTTATCCTTTAAAACTAAACTGTTTATCAGTGATGGAGTTCTCTGAACTGGTTTGTACCCAATTATACACTAGAGAACTCCTCTGTGTTTCTCCAAAGTCTGCCATGGAAACTCCAAGGAGTAGACAGCTGTGGACGACATTGCAGACACAGGCAAAATTAAATGTTCATTTTGTTAATTGTAAACATATTCACTTTTAGACATTTAGTATTGGCAATATTCAAATACTTTACAGGTCATTGCCCATCTGTCTGATACATTTCTGGGAACAACTGAGGAATCATAGAATGCTAACAGGTTAGAATGGATCTTAAAGATCATCTAGTCTCAATACTCCTTGCCATGGGCAGGGACACCTCCCAGTACACCAGGTTGCTAAAGGCCTTATAAAACCTGACACTGAACACTGTCAGGGTTGGGGCATCCACAACATCCCTGCGTAACCTGTTCAGTCTCACCACCCTCAAAAATTCCTTCCTAACATCTACTCTAAATATCCCCTCTTTCAAGTTGCACCCTTTATTCCTTGTCCTTTCACTACAGTTCCTGATAAAAAGTCCCTCTTCAGCTTCCCTGTAGGCCTCCTTCAGATACTGGAAGTTTGCCTCTTCTCCAGGCTGAACAGCCTCAGCTTTCTCAGTCTGTGTTCACAGGGAAGGTGCTCCAGTCCTCTTACAAACTTCATGGTCCTCCTCTGGACTTGCTCCAACAGTTCCATGTCCTTCTTATGCTGGGGATACTAAAATTGTTCACAGTGCTCCAAGGGGACTTCCTGGCCCCGCTCCTTGTGATGCAGCCCAGGACTTGATTGGCTTTCTCAGCTGTGAGCACACACAGCTGGCTCATGTTGAGTTTTTCATCACCTGTAACTCCCAGGTTTTTCTTACCAGGGTTGCTCTCAATCACTTCTCTGCCCAACCCATCGGTGTGTCTGGGGTTGCAGTGACCCAGATGTAGGACTTTGCACCTTGCTTTGTGGGACTTCATGAGGTTTGCTTCAGCCCACATCTCAAGCCTATTGAGATCGCTCAGGATGGTAATACCCTTTCCCTCCATTGTGTTGACTGCACCACCACAGAGCTTGGTGTTTTCAACAAATTTGCTGAGGGTGCACTCAGCACTGACAGGTTTCACTGTCTATGTCACTGACAAAGATATTGAATAGTATCAGCCCCAGCTAATACTGACCCCATGACTGCATCAAACACAGCATCATCAGTCAAAAGAGGTGATTATGCTACTCTACCACTGATGCAACCTCTCCATGTAACTCTTCTCCATGCGGACAATGAGCCATTAACCCAAACTCTGTGCGTGTGGCCATCCAGCCAGTTCTGTATCCAGATGATGGTCCATCCATCAAATCCCTGTCTCTCCAATCTGGAGACAAGGATGTCATGCAGAAGAGTAAAATGCTTTGCATTTAGTCCAGGTAGACAATGTCAGTTGCTCTGCTCCTGTCCACCAATGCTGCAGCCCCATCAGAGAAGATCACTAAAATTGTGATCTCCCCTTGTAAAGCCACTTTGGCTGTTACCAGTCACCTCTTTTTTCTTTTTTTCCTATGTGCCTTTACATAGTTTCCAGTAGAATCTGTTCTGTGATCTTGCCTAGCACAGAGGTGAGACTGACTGGTCCGTAGTTTCACTGATATTCCAGCTTCCCCTTTTTAAAAATTGGGGTTATATTTCTCTTTTTCCAGTCATCAGGGACTTACCCAACTGACACAATTTTTCAAAAATGATGGACAGTTGCTCAGCAACTTCATCTCCAGTTCCCTCAGAACCCACGCACGAACCTCATTGGGTTCCATGGACTTGTGCATATTCAGGTTCCTTAGATGGTCTTGAACCTGATCCTATCCTACAGTGATGTGTTGGTTTGGCTCGGCCTGGTTTTTTGTAGTGGTGGGGCCACAGAGGTGCCTTCTGTGAGAAGCTGCTAGAAGTTTCCACCATGTCCAGCAGAGCCAATCTCTGATGGCTCTGAAGATGGACATGCCAAGGCTGGGCCAATTAGAGATAATGGTAACGCCCCTGTGATAACATATTTAAGAAGAAAATCAGAACAAAGTGGTGGTGCAGTTTTAATTCCAGCAGAGAAGAGGAGGAGGTGAGGACATGTGAGGGAAACAACATGGAGACACCAAGGTCAGTGGAGAAGGAGGGGCAGGAGGTGCTCCAAGCACCAGAGCTGAGATTCCTCTGCAGGCTGTGGTAAAGACCATATTGAAGCAGCCGTGCCCCTGCAGCCCATGGGGGTCCATAGGGGGTGTAGAGATCCACCTGCACCCCATGGGGGAGGTGCTCACACTGGAGTGGATAGATGCCCTGAAGGAGGCTGTGATCCAGTGGGAGACCCAGTGGAGAGAGTTGGCCCCTGCATCCAGGCTGGAGGAGCCTGTCCTTGGAGGACGGCACCCCGTGGAAGAGTGACCTACACAGCAGTAGTTTTGGGAGGACTGTCTGCCTTGGGAAGGTCTCACATTGCAGCAGTTTTGGGAGAACTGCTGCTCATAAGATTGAAACCAGGTTGGAGAAGTTCACAGAGAACTGTCTCCCATGGGAAGGTACCCCTCAGAGAGCACAGATGGACTCCTCTCCCTGAGCAGCAGAACAAAACTTCAGGTGACAAACTGACCAAAACTCTCATCCCATCTCCCTTTGTGTCACTGGGAAGGAGGGAGGGGCTGGGGGAAGAAAAGGTGTTTTTAAGGGCTTATTTTACTTCTCATTATCTTCTTCTGATTTTGTTAGTAATAAATTCACTTAGTAAGTCTAAGTTGAGCCTGTTTTGCCCTTAGAGTGTTTTCTCCTGGTCTTCATCTAAACTCCACTAATTTTTTTCCTCCTCTACCCAGCTGTGGTAGGGGAGGGTGAGTGAGCAGCTTTAATGGCTGCCTCGCATTAGGCCAATGTCAAACCATGACAAGTGGACTCAGGGTCTTCATCCTCCCAGTGCCTGCAGCTCCCTTTCTTGACTTGGATGGTGTGGCTGGAGTACTTGCCATGGAAGACAGATGCATAGAAGTTGTTGAGAATCCCAGCCTACTCTTTGTCCAGGGTAGCCAGGTTTCCTATTTTCTTGCAAAGAGGGCCCACATTATCCCTAGTCTTTCTGTTGTTTACAACATACATATAGAAGCTCTTCCTGTTTGCCTTACTTTCCCTGGCTACAACAATTCTAACTGGGCTTTGGCTTCCCTAACTTACTTTGTCCCTAGCTTCCCGTACAATTTCCCTGTATTACTCTCAGGCCACCTGTCTTTATTTCCACTTCCTAAAAGCTTTTTTTTTTTTTTTTTTATTCTGAGTTTGCCCAGCAGGTCCAGCAGCTCCCATTCATCCATGGAGGCCTCCTGGAATTTTTGCTGGATTTACTCCTTGTTGGGTGCATTGCTTCTGAGCTGAATACATGAAATACATACATTTACCAGTATATAAATTTGATATAACTGTCACATCAGTAATCCAGAAGATGAATGTATAATACAATATGTAATGACTGCCTATATTTATAGCAGACTGCTATAACAAACTAGGAGTGAAACAGTTAACAAAGAAGTCCTAAAGAATAAGTACTCTTCAGACTTTTCATAATCATGTTTTAGAAGTTAGGAGTCTCTTTAAGAATCTTCCTCTAGATAATAAGATTATGTAAGACTATCAGTAGGTGAACAAGGTTTAATTAAGAATACAAGGCAGTCTTAGATTTCTGCTTTTCCTATTATGAAAACAACTCATACCATGGAAAAATAATATAAAGGGTTTTGTACACAAGTGCAAGGCAGAAGTAACAAACACTAGGTCAGTGAGATAATTTGTACTTTCGGTTTCTAATGTCAAATATATAAATTTACTCTCTCCCAGGGCTACTTGTTGTAAAAATGAAAATATTAAAAGTAAGGTCAATATGAATTCTCATCAATCACTCAACAACTTGTACACTTTTTATCTCCTCAGTATAATAACAGCTATTAGTATTTTCACCAAAGAATTCTTCAAATTAAAATGTAATCTCAGAAAGACAAAAGAATGAAGGCAGTCTTCTTTCAATGAAGGCCTCTATACCAGTAATTTATATATTCAAGGCACTACTTCAGACACCTCTGAAATGCGAATTTTTAAAAAATCACTCTAAAAATGACTTAATGGGATTTTCTTTCCTTCTAAAGGGCTTCCAGTAAAACCAACATAAACACATGTAGAGGACAAAAAAACTCAACCTTAATAATAACAACAGAACTGCACTTTTCAACATACCAACCAAAAAGGTAGCACCAAATATTGCAGTTTCTAAAGAGATTCCTTTTGTATGGGAAAGTGAAGGCCAGATACATAAATACAGTCCAATTAGTAATAAACTACAGAATTTCCCATGGACCAAGAATTTCACACTTAGAGATATAAAAACAAATGTCAGTGCCAGCTCACTTTTTCACTGTTGCAATGTTCCTCTTCCGCAATCCTTTGTTTGTATTCCTTCTGCAAGTCTTCCAGCTGTGCCTGCAACTCATGAACTTTTGCTGTCATCTCTTCTTCACGAGACTTCAAAATACAGGCAAAAAATTACTTATACAATGAATCATTTAACTATTCAAAACTTTAACTATGGTGAACATAAAACAATCAACAAACGTTATACTATACACAGAAAGGATATGCTTGATATTTGTGTAAAGGCTAGTTACACCAGACTCCTACAGAAATGACCAAGAGAAAGAACTGGTGCTTACCAAGATTTTGTAGGCCTCCAACAATAAAGATTACATAGCTAGGATTACAGTTACATTCTTTAAATTCCAAAAAAGATCTGTTTCTCTTGGGCATTAAAACAGCATTCAAGTATAATCCAGAAAGTGCATGAAGGTCATTACCTTCATGGAAGGAGTAGATGACAACATAAAATTAATTTCTATATTATGAAAGTGACAAGGACCTAAATCTTTTCCTCAGCCACTCTCACAAAGATGCTATGAAAGCAGTTTTAAGCGCATTTTCCAAAACAATGACCAACAATTTCCCACTCTGAAGGGTTTGGAAGGCAGTATTCACTGTAGAGGAAAGAAGCAGTAACAAGAATGGTAGGGAGGAAATGACCTCTTCCTGTATAGGAGAAAAATACAATGACCTAAATCCTAGGAAGTTAATCCATCTATATGGCACTTTGTAAAAACAAGTATTTTTAAAACTTGTGTCACCTCTGGCCTTTTTGTGAGAGAATATGTTAGGGACCTTATAAAACAGCACTCCAATTCCTAGTGCATGTCTCCATTGCTGAACAAAACTAAAACTCTAGTTTCACTCATGCTAACCGTACACGGCAGTCAGTCAGTTGATGGCTTTACTAACACAGTAGTACTTCAAGTCAAATTAGTACAATTAATTAACTGATAACAAGTCCAGAACTGCTGATGGAAATTTTGTTCTATTCAAAAATCTCAGGAGTATAAATTATAATGATAAAGAATATTCTCTGGAAAAATAAGTGTAGGACTAGAAAGCTGATCTAGGTTTAAAAGACTTACGGTATGCCATTACTAATAAAAGAAATACTTCCCTCTAAGACCAATTTTTAAGATGTTCCTTGCACATGAGTTAAGAATAAAACACCTTTCCCCTGCAGCTCCTCAGTCCAGAATGCATCACCAAAAAGAAATTAAGCAAATCTACCCACAAATAATGGGTACAATGCAGTATCTGAGCAATATGATGCAGTATCTGAGCAATTTTTACAGCCTCAAAGTTTAAAAAATATCCATGCTCAAGGAAAACCTTGCTCAAACATCATGACCTCCAAACAATGTTAACTTCTATTCACTCCCATGATTCCTCTATGCCCTCAGAAGTGCATCAACAATTAATAATTTCTAAGAAACTTTTTTTAAATTTTTTTATAGAAGGTTATACTCCCCAGTTTAAAAATTCTCAATACCTGGCGTATTAAGGGATAGTGATGGTTGTTGTTTTGGCTTTTGCATTTTTTTTTTACTTTTTTTGTCCACCAAGAATCTAAAATTTTACAATTTGTACACAACTGTTTAATTTAATAAATCACAATTGAATGCACTTCATTCTTAGTTAAAAAAGATAGCTGAAAGGCTGAAAAGAAATTAAACTCAAAATGATGAATGACACTTTTGTAAAAGGGACATACCTGTGAGCAAATATTTGGATAAACCCCTGAAGAGAGATTATTTTTGAATTTAAAATTATTAGCAATCAAGTGGAGTTCCAACATGCTACTGATCTGCATTTACAGTAAGAACTTATTGTTCTACATAGCATCTGGCATACTCTGAAAATAAGCTACATGATATTTGGATTTAATTACAGTTATAGACTAAGACTTCAAAAAAGTTATAGTTTCCTAAATCTTAATCAGAAAGCCTATCCTGTACTCTCATAGAAGGCATTACAAAAAATGAAAAGATACGTAACTGAAGTTAGGTATTTTATTTTTAGCTCATAGTTAGGCTTAAAATAAACTAGCTGGAAAACAGCATTCAATTTTTCTCTAATGATATAGTTTATTTCAAGAAAAAATACTTAGCTCCCTAATTAGAGGTTATGCCAATCTAAAAATCCTTTAACTAGGGAGACTTTCATGATATCTTACATGATAAAAGTTTTCATAAAAGAAAACAACACATAAAGCGAAAGTGGAGCACTTCACAAGCAAATCATATTAAGTTTAACAGATGGAATGATTCTTCCTTGTCTTCGAGGATAAATAAACCAAGTTAGACAATTTTTAGCATCAACCATATTGAAAATGCAACAGAGCAACAAAGTTATATGAGCAAGATTGATTCTTGCAATTGGCTTTATTTTTGCTTCATCTTCTTACCATTTGAGACAAACTTTCTGCATCATATGAAATTTGTCAAACGCACCATAAGCCAAGTCAAGTATAAGTGAGGTGATAACTGGTAACTTTAGGCTAAATCTAGTGATGTATATGTTCCTATTTCTATCAGAGATGTCAATGAACATGATATACATCCAATTTAACATAAATATTTCTCAATTTCTGAGATGCTTGCAATATTTCTTTCAGGAAAAAAAACTTTTTTTTTTTAATTCCCTAAAATAACAGAAATAAAACACTCCCACATATAACTATGAAAGACAGATATACAGAATACCCATGTATTCTGTAATTTAAAACATCTAACTACAGTTTATTTCAGTCTCAGGTAACTGTCATTGCCATCATCAATGAGATGCAAAAAAAGACAGTGTTCATGGCCTCCAATTGCATGTAAGTCAAATTAGCCTAAATCTTCAGGATCATACAATGACTACATCATACTTGTTTCTGACATTACGGATGAAAGGAGCAGAAAACACAAAGGAATTACACCGGCATGACTTGAAATCACATACCTATCTGGGCCTGAATGGCAACACACTGCACACTGAGGTAAGAAAAATTTAAATCCTCCAGAAATGCAGAATTTAGACCTATGTTATGAAAAAAACCCTACAAAACAAAACAGAAACCACCAACAAACAAACAAACAAAACACACACACACACACAAAACTCCCAAAAAACTAAAAAACCCCACAAAAACAAAAGAAAAAAAAAACCAACCAAAAAACCCCCCACAACCCCCCAAAAACAACCTTGTTTTTTTAATATCAATCATTTTTTCTAAATTAGGAAACAAAAGAAGGGGACTGTAAATATAAACCCCTCTAATGCTATTCATCCTGCTAGAAGATCAAAAAATCAGAGTGAAACATACCAGCCTGCTTAGATGTTTGAAATTTTTAGTATGAAGCACTCAGTAATGTTAAGTGCATAGATTTTTGAAATGGTAACTGATCACAAACAGTCCACTTACATCTATTACTCCTGGCTCTATTCATGGAATAGTCTCTTTTATTACACTATTTGTGAAAAGAGGACTAAGATTGACAAAGTTAAAGCCTGCATTCTAATATGATGTACAGTCTAGCACTGAAAACCATTTAATGTTTTCAACACGTACAGGCAGGACTGGGAAAATTTACTTGGCTAAAACAAGAGGCATCCTTGGTGAAGTATACTTAAACTGAAATTGACTGGTAACTCCTGGTTGAAATGCTATTAGAGAATAAGTATGTCTATCTGCAAATATCATGCAGAAAAACTTCATTACAAGCAAAAAAAAGAAATCTTTACTTGCATAAAAACTATGCAAACACACTGCACCCTGCATGGAACAGAACCTTACTTTAAGGGCTATGGCACCACTCTCAGCAGGGCATCAGAGGAAGGCGATAGAGAGTGAGACTGCTCCATAAATACTGTATTTATAAAAAACAATGCACCACCACCACCACAATTCTACTAAAAGTTTAAATGTCACTCCGTGTTCTCATTCCAGTCTGGCACACAAACTGCTTAAAGAGGTAAGGACTTAGCCATCTAATTTTTATTGAATGATCAAAGTTAAGGCTTAATTTCTGATGTACTTTCATGCCCATTAATACAGAAACAAATATTTTCTTAATTGCAAGCTGGGTCACCAGACATATCAAGTGTAATTCTAGCAGTAAGACCTTTACTAGAAAGAACCACAATTTTTCTATCTAGATATGCAACCGAAAAAGAATAATTTTGAAATTTATATAGTCATCACTTTTCAAAAAGGTACCTCAAGGATTTCTTCATATTTTTTCACAGTTCTTCTTAGATCATCATCTTTTTCAACAATTTTTTTATGCAACTGTGTGGTCTCTATGTGATGATTTTCTATCAATTCATTTTCTACCTCCTGGGCTTTACCTACAAAAAAAAGTTAGGCAGTATTAAAAAAAGCATGATTTTGGTTTTGCTTTTTTTAAATTATGTCATAACTGATAACAAGTCCAGAACTGCTGATGGAAATTTGGTTTATTCAAAAATCTCAGGAATACAAACTATGATGACACACTTACTCTGGAAAAGTAAGTGTAGGACTTGCTACATTTAAAAAATGCTTTAAAGTAACTATAAGGAAAATTTGCCAGGAAAATTCATTTTTCCACACTATCAGTTACTATTATGTCCCTTGATCCTAACATGTACGAAATTTGTGGTCTGCAGTTTGTAACCTGAAGCAATTTTTTCTATCTGGTGCTGGAACTAGTTTCTAGAAGATGACAACGAATATTTATTAACTAATTTTATCTCCTATTCTATCTAGAAATGTAACTGAAGCTTTTGCAATCTTCAGAAACTCCTCACCTGTAGGTGTACTTCTAGTAACTGGAATCAAACCACAACTTTTTCTCACTTTTCTAATCTCAAAGTTACACTATGGTGGCAAAAGACTGAGAAGACAAAATATGTTGTACTCTAGCTATAATCACATTGTGTTACAATCAGACATCATACCCAGTTGGTACCTGTTAGTGGTTAGTGAATGAAGTCTGCAAGATCCAGCTAAGAAAACACAATTCTGATTCTCAGATGGATCTAAGTTTCTCTACAGGTTGAGTAAGTTTCTCTCCAAGTGCCATATATTCAACACTGGAATGTTAAAGTTTTTACTACTGGAGACAAAGTAGCACTGCAATGGAAACTTACCAATGCACTTTCATCTTCAAAATTTTACTCTCATTTTCTTTTCTTTTATACATATGACAGAAAGATAGGTACCTATGGCTATCATGCCATGGCAGATGTAATGAGTGCTAAATCAAAGATCCATCCTGCAGAACAGCTACATATGCATTTTCCTAATTGTACTACAATTAATATTTATTTCCTGAGCAAGACAAGTTATTTCCCTAAGTTCTCTAGACATTCATAGAACACGTTGTGTTTATCAGTCACAGGTAAAATCCCTCCCCCAAAACAGAAATAACTGAAGATTCAGTTCTCTGACTACTTTACTGATTACAGTTATATTAATATTGCACTTACTGATGGTCTCTTTTACTGCTGTTTCTAATTCTCTCTCTTTTTGAGCCAGCTGAGTATTGAATTCTCTTATTAACTGCTTTAAGGTGGAGTTGTGCTTTAACTCAATGTCTTCTTGTTCACATCTGTAAAAAAGGTCAAAACATACAGCAAGGAAATATAACATTTAAAGAGGGTGTGAAAATACAAGGCAAGGCAAGAGATCTGGGAATTTCTTGAGAACTATTTTAGAAGAGGATGGTTTTGAATTATATGAATTCTGTGAGATTCACAGAGGCATTATCTTCCTCTCCTATCTAATTCACCTGGTAGGTGTGGGTGTTTCATTTAAAAACAACCCAGAACGGAACCCCTCCAAAGATACGGAGTTTTTGCTGAGGAAGTTGAAGAACTGGAAGAAAAGATTATGCCATAAAAAGAATTTTTAGGGAATTTTTAGAATTGCTTAAGAAACTATTAAAAGTGCTAAGCAGTGCACCGCATTTTGTGCAGTATGTATGAACAATTATTGATATCAACTGAAAATGAACACTCTCAGTACTAAGTTTTAATAAACTTTATTTCCTGTTTGAGAAAAACAGAATTATATTATATGCTTCAGCAATGCTGAAAATCACCGTCACTGAAACAGATCAGAAACGGTATTACTCTGCCAAATGTCAAACCTCTTTTCTTTCTGTTTCTCTAAGTCTATTTAGAACAATTAAAGAAAAACATCAGTCATTATTTCTTTGTTGTAAACTGAGCTTTCAAAAAGTATTAAAAGTATTCTTGAGGTTTTAGTGGCTAGAGATAAAATATAGAAGTGGTAACACAGACAGGAACAAAGAATTTACCTGATTTTTTGCTCCATTTCCTCTAATGACTCCTTCTTTACTATGTCAAGCTCTTGCTGATGTTCCTTTCGCAGAGTACGTATGTCTTTTTGAAGATTATTCACCTCTTTGCATAGCTTCTGTTTCTCCCCTTCAGTCTCTTCCAGTTTAGTCTGTAAGTCCTTCTGCTGGTTCTGCATATCCACTAGTAACTTCTGCAGCTCCAAAACAGATCTGGACTTTTCTTCAGCATTTTCCTCAAAAGCTTTCAGACGGTCATTTTTTTCACTCAACTGCTGCTGTAGACATTTTACCTTTTCTTCATATCTTAAAGTAATATCTTCCACCTCAATCTTAAGCACTTCATTTTTCTTCACTATATTATTTTCTAATTCTTTTATCTTCTGTTCTAAAGACTCACTGACTGCCTCCTTTTCCTGCATTTTTTTCTGTAAGTCTCCAATTATATTCTCCATATCAAGATATTTTTGTTCCTTAACTTTCAATTCTTCCCTACTGCTTGCTAAAACACTGCCACAACAAGCATGCTCATCCACTAACAATGAGTATTTTTTGGTTTGCTCCTCAAGTTCTTTCCTCAGACTTTTGGTCCTAACCTGCTCTTCCTGATGGCTCTTCTCAACACATTCTAGTTTTTTAATGAGTTCTTTCTGTTTGTTTTGCAGTTCTAGATGACAGTCATTACTCTCCCGTTGTTCTTTCTCATACTTCTGTAATAATGCATCTTTTTCGGTTAAGTCCTTCTGTAACACTTGCATTTTCTCTTTGTATGTCTGTTGGACACTCTCAAGTAAGTTATTTTTTTCTTGTTCTACAGCAGCTTTTACACTCTCTACTTTTTCCAGCATCTCCTTCTCTAATTCTGTGGAATCTCTTGTTAATTTAAGTTTTTCTTCTAAGGACTCGATTTTGGCTTCTCTCTCCTGTACTTTCTGCTCCAACTTTCTTAACTGATCTTCCCTATCTTGCTTAAATTGCCGTTCCTTTTCTTCCATCTGAGACAGTAACTGCTTTCTAATAGAACCTATTTTTTGCTCTGCCTTCTTTTTCAGATCAGCCAGCTTAGTGCTGTTCTCTGCATTCAGTCTCTCTTCTAATTCTTTCAGTTCTTCCTCTTTCCTTTTAAGTATCACTGACTTCATTTGATCAAATTCCTTCTCCTTTGCTTCAAAATCAGCTTTCAGTGAATCTATTTGCTTCTCAAGATTAAGCACTTTTTCTTCAGCCTTCTTAAATCTATTCTCCTTTTCAAAAGCCACCTTCTCTGCCTGATGGAGTTGGCAAGCTATTTCTTTTTTCTCTGTGTTTTTTTGTTCATTACACTTTTTAAGTTCCTCCACCAAGGAATCATTTTCTAAGGTTCTCTGAGCAATGTCTTTTTCTAGTTCAGCAATTTTTGCTGCTTGTTGTTTTAACTTTGAGGTTAACTCACTTTCTTCCTTTTCCCTCCTGTTTTGCTTTTGTTCCAATTCGCTTTTTAAACTATCAAGATTCCTGCTTTGTTTAGCCAGCTGTTCCTTCAGTTTATTTAGCTCTTCATCTTTCTTACTGGCTTCGGTATTGCTTAATTCAAGTTTGCTCTGCAAATCTTTGATAGTATCATGATTTTGGGTAAACTTGGTTTGTGCTTTCATCTTCCACTCTGACAACTGGGCCGTGCAAAGATCTATCTGATCAAGAGCTGATGCTTTTTCTTGACTCAGCATCTCAACTCTGGATGATAACTCTTCCACTTGATTTAACAACTGCAACCGATCCTCTTGATGTTGTTTGCTTAACAGAGATATGGCTGCTTCCTTCTCTGTTAAACTTACTGTGCTTTCAAGTCTAACATTAAGGTCAGTAACTGTTTTGTTGAGAGCAGACACTTCAGATTGTTTTTCCTGGAGCTCTTCCCTCATTGATGTGACAGCATTGATATTTTCAGATAACTCTTTCCTCAGCTGTGTTATGCAAGTTTCTTTCTCTGATGCTGCTTGCTGCTGATGTCCTCCCTCTTTTTGCAATTGTTTATTTTCTGTTACAAGTCCTGCAATGTCAGCTCTCATAGACATAATTAAATTGTCTTTCTTCTGCAGTTCTTGAATTGACTCTTGCAAAGAAGTAGTAGCAGCAGAATGATGCTCTGTTATTTCCCTAAGCTGAGCTTCTAGTTCAGTTATCTTACTTGTTTTGATTATTATTGCTTCTTTAATCTTTGAAGTTTGGCGCTCACAGTCTGCAATTTTACATGTTATTATGCCAATTTTTTCACTACATCTTTCAATTAATTCATGGCCTTTAGTTTGCAACGAAGCTTCAGCATTCTTCCAAGCATCTAACTGGGCTGTAAGTTCTCCTGACAACCTTTTAAACTCAGTTTCTTTTAGCCGAATTGACTCTATTTTTTTGTCATAATTTTCATGATCTTTATACTGAGAAGACTGCACAGTTTGGAGTTTTTCTTCAAGGGTTCTCACTGTATCAGCCAGCTCCGTAATTGTGGCTTTGTCCTTCTCTTCAATGGCTTTCTGTTCACTGAGTTGTTCCTGAAGTCCTGTCTGCTGTTTCAGGGACTGGTTAAGATCACTTTCCATTTTTTTCAACTGTGTTTTCAAGTCACTTTCCTTATCTGACAAAGCACCCACCTTAGCCACTGACTGCCTTAGCTGCTCTTGCAACTCCTTCAGGCATTCCTCATTTTTCACTCGTTCTTCCTTCAGTTGGATTATTTCTGTTCTGGAGTCCTCCTTTTCAGCACTGAATGTGAAAAGCTTCTGTTTCAGGTCTCCAACTTCCTGCTCTTTCACTTGCAGTTCCATAGCATGTTGTTCCTTGAGCTCTTCAATCTGCTGATTAAATTTCTTTTCCCAACTTTGGGTTACTTCTTCTAATTTCCTTATGTGGTCTTCAGCAAGACTGTCTAGTTGCTCTTTCTGATTAGATTCCAGTTTTGACACTGCATCATTGATTCCAGATGAGCTGGCATGTGCCATTTCCAAAATTTTAGTATTGAATTCACTCTCTTTCTGACTGAATTCCAACTGCTTGTTTTCAAGCTCCTTTTTTAGTTTAGCTTCCTGCTCAGCAAGTTTATTTTTGAAAGTTTCCTGCATATCTTTTGATTTCTGTTTCATTTTTTCCACTTTCTTCTCCTGACATTTCAGTTTACTTTCATACTCTCCCTGTAAAGCACTAATTCTCTCCTCTGCAGCTAACAGTTTCTGTTTAAGCTCTTCCACTTGCTTGTTCTGTAACTTCTTCATGTGCTCCATTTCATTTTCCTTCTCAGTCAGACTTCTCTTCATCTCATCAGCCTTTCTTTGTAGGTCCTTCAGTTGACATTCATACTGCTCTGTTAGAGTGGTTACTTTCTGTATATTTTCACTTCTTTGCTCCTCTAGCTTTGCAGACACTTGGACAAGTTCAGCTTCAGATCTTTCTGCAGATTCCTTCATTTTCCGTTCATGTGCTTTTAGCTCCTCCAAATGTCTGTCCTTCTCCTCCAGTGATTGTTTGAGCTTGTTGAGTTCCTCTTTGAGTACCTTCTCAACACCTTGAATAGACATTTCATGCTCTTTTAACATTGTTTCAATCACTTCATTGTGCCATTTCCTCTCTTCCTCCAACTTTCCTTTCAATTCTTGCTTAGCTTCACACACTTTACTATTTAATTCAGAGAGCTCTTGCTCTAAATCATGACGTATTTTTAGTGCTTCTGAGAGCTCAGAAGACAGTGCTTCTAATTCTGTTTGTTTCACATCAAGTTTTTCTAATGTTTTTTCATTCATCTCTTCTATGTGTGCACAGAAAATTGTTTCTTTCTCTTTCAAAATGGTTTGTATCTCTTGTTGTTGTTTCTCTCTTATTTTTTCTATTTCAGTTATTTGTTGTTGCTTTAAAATTTCAAGTTTTTCTGTCCAAAGCTTTTCTTGCTGCTGTTTCACATTCTCTAGTTCTTTATTGTGTTTTTCAACCATATCGTTGATTTCCTTACTGTGCTGGGTTTTTTCAGACTCTATGAGAGTATTTAATTCCTCTGATTGCTTTCTGTCATCTTGCAAGTACTTTGCAAGAGAGCTTTCCAGTTCAAGAATCCTCTGTTAGAATACAGTTTTAAAAGAATATGAATATTCAAAAGGTAAAAATTTGATAAATTTTTAAAAAATCTTACCAGGTTCACATAACTACAGGTTACTTATTCCATTATTTTTAGTGAATGTCAACTTCCTCAATAAGCCTTTAATTCATCTGGTTTGTTCTCACTTTTGCTTCCATTATGGAGAGTTAGCTAATTAATAAAAAACTCGCTATCTCACTGCAGTGAAAATACACACAAAAACCTGAAAATAATGTAACTAATTCAAATAAAGTAAGTAGTGACATTTATGAGAAGTATGTTCACATTTTCTTCTTAAACTAAAGTACCAACATATAGGATGAAAAATATAGGAAATTTACAATAGCTTCATGGAGTTTTGTATGTGCCTAATGATTTATCATAATTCTACCTCCCATGGAAATGCTGATGTAAAATGCTGATGTAGGCAAAACTTTGAAACAAATATCTGGGAGTGGTGGAATAATGTACAAACTTGGATTAGCAGAAAATACAGTCTTACTCATTACATAAAGCAAAGGACACTAAAAATTTAAGCAAATCTTTTTGCTTACTGTGGTGGTGCACTCCCCCCTCCTCTCAGGCTGCACTGACATCTGAGAAATGCTCATTAGGCCTTGGCCTTGAAAAAAGAGTATCTGGACTCAGCTTTTTCCAAGCTTATCAAAAACCCTGTCTATTCCCAGGAACTGCTGCTGTCTAACAAGCTCGAGTTTTCCTTACAAACCACACTAGAAACTAGTTTTCTTGCCTGAATGGCATAACATCCCTGTTCTCACACTTTCAAAGAAAGTGCCAACACAACTGTGACCACGATGAAACATTGTTATGACTAAAGCCCACACTCTAGTGATCCCATAAACAGCGGTCCAAAATGGGGCCCTTTGAGCTCTCTTTGACCACATGCTGCAACCAGCAATCTCCCTCTAAGTGGGACACCTGTCAGAACTAGTGCACTCTCAAGATTTTTGTACTTGGAGGAACGACAAAAAAATTACGAATACTGGGCCAATATCCTCACTCCTCAAGGCTCAACCCTTCACTCGCTGGGGAGGTGCAAAGGCATCCAAAGTGAGTATTTTGCTTACCTTCGAGGGGAATTTTTCACAGGCACCTTGCTGGCACTGTTTATTGTCTGTGTGCATGCACATGAGCATATGCTATAGCAAAGCAAGGAGAAATGCTGCTTTCTTAGATTTTTGAGCACCTTAGGTATCTATGTAAGTTAGACCTGTAGTAAGGTGAACTCATTGAATTATAAGCTAAGTGGAACGCTGCTAAGTGTTTTCTTTGCTAAGTTGCTAATTTTAATTTATAGGTTAAATGCTTTTAAATGTTATTCCTCTCTTAAACTGTTAAGGTAAGGTTATAAGTTGAGTTAGGTATAAGTTAAGTGTTATTCCTTTGTTAAATTGTTAGGTTTAAGGTATAATTTAAGTAAAAGTACTCTTAAGTTTGAGTGCTGGTAAACTTTTAGGCCATATTCCTTTTCATCTGTGCTCTCGCCTAAACACACACACACCCACACATCCACCCACACACATCCCCTAGATAGTTCTCAGTTCATTTCTGTTTGATTGCCTGGATTTTGTTTGGTTATGTTGTTGCTTGTTTTTCCTTAGTGTGCTTTAACTGTCCTCTAAGTAGTAGATTGAATCTTACCAACGAACTTTGTTGTGCTGTTGCTTAATATTAAATCTGGTTTTCACTGATGCCCTTGCTGCTGATTTTCTTAAGTGATCTCAAACACTTGTTTGTAACACTTACTGAAGTATCCTTATAAGCATTTGTAAGGCAGCAGTACCCAGAAATTAAAGAGCCTGAAATTTAACTCCTCTTTATAACATACCTAAAAATTAAATAAATGGATACATATTCATATCCCACATAATGCTATAAAGGAAATGTATTTCTATATTTTGCTGATGCCTTAAGTTTTAGCTTTCATATTTTTCAGATTCTGTTCTGCCTAGGTGCATAGCTTTGAGCTTCATATTAAGTGTTAGTAAGGTCTCTTCACAGAGTAGGTAGACAAAACAATCCTTTTCCAGCTTAAGACCAAGGACAACTGTTACAAGTTTCAGGCCCAAAAACCATACAGTGGACTGAAGAGAGAAAACAAGATGGATGGGACTTCATAATCTGAAGCTGTAATTGGACAATTAACCCAATATGGAAATGGATAAAAGTGTGAAACCTAGTGACCATTTTGGGTCTGTCTTGGGTGTAGCCCTGGCCAGGCTCTTGTACTGCCCAAGGTGTATCTTTTTAAGGCCTTTTAATAAATACCTACTTTATTCTATTAGCTCTGTCTTGTCTCTGTTCCAGATCAGCCTCTCAAGGCATCACGCCACCTAGTCTTAAAAAAAAAAGCTAGGGGCTGCAGAATAGCATGGCAATATATTAAACTTTTGTCACTTTTATCCCACAAAACCCAATCACAACAAATCACCATTTGTAAACTTGTCATAGCTAAATACATACTTGTAAATGCTTAGTCTTTTGGAATCTTTACTCACAGTTCTACAAGTCTCTAACTCTTGATGCATTTTCTCGACTTTCTTGTCACACTCAGACTGTATGGCTTTCTTCTGCAGCTCTAATTCTTCTAAGGCTAGGGATTCTTGCTGTTCTTGCTCTTGAAGGGCTTTTAAGCACTCACTCTGATTTTTTTCCTGCATGAAGAAGAACAACTGAACAATAAACTACAAATATAGTCATCACACCTTCAAGAACATTATGATAGGATATTTTCAAGTTAATATGAGTCATACACTAATCACCTTTACTTTCTGCACAAAAACTAATAGAGTTTTTATTCAGTTTGTGAAAACATAAGTGCAATAAATCGCTTCTTTTTTTTCTTGGAAACCCCTTGTGATAGATGAGTAATGTGATGATTGACTCTCACAATTAACAGACAAATATCATGTATGTAGGTTAAGAAAAGTTTTATAGATTTATAGTTATGTTTTACCCCCTTGCGTTGTTATCAAGGGACAGCTGGGGTTGGGACATCTGGGAGGGTTGGCTTGTCACTATGGCAACACCTGACCTCCAGCCAGGATTTGAGGAAGTAAACTTCACCACTGGACAGTGAAGAAGGAGTAGATGGACAGAACTTTGGGAGGTGCTAAAGGGTTAAAAGGCAAAACCTTCATTGTGTGGGTGAGCACGTGGTAGGGAAAATCCTTTGCTCCCAGCACCATAGCATTTTCTCTATTCCGTCTTCCATTGTATTTTTGATAAAGTTTAATAAACCTTTCTAAATTTATGAAAAGTGAGTAGCCATTTGTCACACCCCTTGTCTTTGCATGAAAAACATAATGTAATCAAGCTTTACATTTTGGTTTGTTTACCACTATTAATTGAGAATAACATCTGAGAGGAGTTGTTGGGGCTTGGGTTTTGGTTTGCGGTTTTTTTCCCCGTTCCTTCATTGTTATTTGTGGAATTTTGTTCCCATTGAGTAGCTAATAAGAATGGCAGAGAGGGGGAAACTCCTTTGGGTTTTTCGGGAGTGTTTTTTTTCTTTCTGGCTGGGATAAGGGGCTGGGTGGGTGCAACTCCTAGCTCTCCCTCTCTCTGTTTCAGTTTTAGAGGAAGACAGTCAGAGCCACTGCTTTTGGGGAAAGGACTTCCACTGCTGCTGCCGAAGACCGGCCAGAGCTGCTTCTTCTACCGTGGGGTGAGTCTCTGCTCATGAGAACAGCCACTGAACTGGGACCTTATAAACACCCACCTCACTAAAAAAGACACCTATGATTGTCTGCTCAGGTGCCCGGGATCCTGAGCTCAGCTCTCCCTGCCCTGCTGGGAGCCCCTCACCCCCTGCCAGCCCAGCTTGCTGCTTTCTGAGAGTCCTGCTAGGGGCACAGGAATTGGCTGCCCCAAGGGTTTGTGAAGCAAAGCCTCTCTTCCACTCCTTCCCATCTTCGGACAAAAGCCTCCATTGCCATCTGCTCCCCGAGCCAGCGCCAGAGCGCCCCCTGCAGCCGCCGGGGAATCATCGCACCTGCCCTGTCCACAGGGAGTCACCAGCGCCCCTGCCGGCTGTGACCGTAACGACACCAAAGGGGAAAGTGCCGCAGCCAAAAAAGGCTGTCGCTGGGTTCTGGGTTCTGTTTGTTGTTAATGCCAAAGTTGTTGTTGTTTGTTTGCTTTATTATACATAGCAGTACAGAACTGTTATTCCTCTTCCCATATCTTGCCTGAACCCCTTAATTTCACGATTCTAAAAATTCGGAGGGAGGGGGGTTTTTTTGTAACTTCATTTTTTGTATTTCTTTTACTCTAATTTCTGGGCCTGATTGCCAATGATCCACAGAAAGATATCAAAAATCAAGTCTAAAAAATTTCAAAAAAATAAATAGTTTCCACAAGATACAGCTGTTACTGATCATTGACAGTGATAATTTATCATTACTAAGTTATTACTATTACTACTATAACTTAGTCTGGATCATTGCAGCTGCTTTCTTTTCACGATCGTGAAGTCTATGAGCTATTTGACTTTTGGAAAGCACTCCTATCTTTAAGCATAGGAGGACTCTCACTGTGGAATAGTGTCAACTCAAGACTTCTAATCCCAACTCAAACTTAGAGAAATGGTTTTTTATGTGTGGTAGGTTTACTTACAAGAGCTGCCTTCATCTTCTCCTGGAATACCTTTTCTTGAGCCTCTAATCTCTCATTTAACTCCTGATCTTTGGTAGCCAGTTCTTTTTTATGGATTTTTTCTAGTTCAGCAACTCGTTCCTCTGAAGATTTCTGTGAAGTCAGAAAAAACTAATTTCAAAATATTAACTAACAAAACACTTTCTATTTTTTCTTAATAAGAAAATAGTGAAGACAGACAGAACAAACCGGAACCATCTCTTTGCTCCTTTTGAATAAGTTATGATCACTTAGAGTACTTAATATTAAGCCCTGACAGTTCTTATTTTCAAGCTTTAAGTTATCCATCTTCCTTCTCAAGTCTTTCATAGTTGTACTAAAGACACATAGTTGTTTCTAAAGACTCTTCTCCAAGGCAAACTTTGTGTTTTCAGTTCAAACATGGTAACACATTGGAAAAGGAACTTTTTTGTAGCTTTCTCAGTATTCTTGTTTTATGAGCCAGAAAGTCAAGTGGTGATACTCTGTGTAGACAGTTATCTACAACTTTTATTTAAGAATAATGTGAAGCACGTCAGTGGTCCCCTTAAAGCATCAGTGTATTCTCTTAGAAAAATTAATACCATTGTGGATATCATTACAAGAACTGTAACTTATGGGTGTTCAAATTTACAGCTTTGTAAGGCATGTGAAGTATTCCAGCAATTCCTAACTAAATACACCAGAAAAAACAAATTATAGAAACTTTTAACCCACAAACAATATGGCAACAAGTTCTTAAACATTTACACATAGTCAGCTAGGATAATGATTAAAAGCTAAAAGTGATTAAAACCCAAAATCCTTCCGGGGATGTGTGAGCTTCCTGCCATTAATGTCTTCTTGTCTTTGTTTAAAGTCTCAAGTATACTTTTAATAAACAATTTTATTAAATACCGTGAAGCAAAGAATAATACTATTTATTTTTACATGCCATTAATGAACTGATTTAAATTGCTGAAAAAAAAACATCTATGAAGAGTTTGCAGTTTTTCATTAAGTAAATCTTTAATCACAGAAAATAATTTTTATGGATTTTATTAACTAGCAAAAGCTTTATAACAGAGTTCTGTCATACTGATGTATTTTACAACAATGGCTTAACTACAATAGTCTTTACCTTCATAATCTCAACCACCTCTTGTTTCACTCTGGTTAATTCCCGCTGAAGATTTACTCTCTCTTCTTCACTTGCCTTTTCTACTGCTTTAATTTTTTCATCCATTTCTATTTGCAGTTTTTTACGGGCTTCCTCTGTCTTTTGGGCAATACTTACAGCCTTCTCAAGCTCTTCAAAAGCTGTGAAGAAAAAAAAGTATATGATAATTGAGAAATATCTATACATTTTGATAGAAGAATTTCACAAAAAGAGAAGAATGAATTTAAGAATTAACCTAGAATTCACATGTTTATTTTCTAGAAAGGAAAGAGAACTGAAAAATAGACGTGAATTTCTTCCAATACATCCTGTAGCTTCTATTTCTTTGCCTAAAATCACTATAAAATGCATAAACCATATTAATGAATGAACTATAACACTCCTCTTCTGCCCATACCTGCTGAATAAACTTTGAAGAAGTGGAAAATAGCTGCACAAAGAAAGGTAATTCACACTAAAACAAGCAGACAGAAACAAACCAAGAATGACGACTATGCAAGTCAGTTATTAGCAGGTCATGAAGAGTTTCTCCTGAATAGAATACTAATGTATAGTATCAGGCACTTAATATACCTAAGAATAATTCCAAACTGTAAAACCTAGAGAATCGTTTCTTTAAACTATGTTTCATAGAGTCCACAGAGATGGCTTTGCTAATTTCATTATCTCACTATTTACATTTAATGTACACTTCTATCAGTGTAGTAGCTGACTGTCTGGCACTTCTAACTTCACAAATAAAATGTAAATTAAAAAAATTAGAAGTTAAGATTTGCTCCCAGAAAACTTGAATAGCTGTAAGTTGTTTCAAAAGAACACTCAAGCTGCAGTGTTGAGATTTATTTACTCTTGCTCAGGATGCACAAATCCACTGAAACACATTTTAATTTACAAAATAAAAGCAATAATTCCACAGCTTCATCTCATGCTAAGCAGAAGTAGCCTAACATGCTTTATTCACTTCACAGATGATAATTTAGATATAAAATGAAAGCAAATAAATTCCAGTATTGTGAGCTTGTTTATTTATTCAATACCCCTAAAACTCACTACAACTGATGTAAGAGTCTATACAGAATTACGCAAGACTAGAGTTCAATCATTATTAGGGAAATCTCTTTTCCTGAATGGATCATGAATGTGGAAAACTGTGGAGGACAGTAAACCAGCTGGGGAAAAGCTTACCATGCTCCCCTGGAGGGACAACCTTTAAGTAACAACCTCCCTGGTCATGGCGAGGAAAAAAACTTCCCCAAGAATGCATTGTTGCTGTATGTTGATTCTATGTATCCCACTGACCCTTCCCCTTTGTTCTGCCCCTGTGCCCTCATCTCAATCCTTCTGATGTTCTGCCCCACCCCTCACGATCCCTATATAAACCCCTGCTCTCTCTGCCTAAAAGAGTTCTTTGTCCCTGGACCCCTTCAAGGTAGGAGCTCAATAAAGACCCTCCGTGCAACCCCATATGAAGACTCCGTCCCTTCCTTCTGCATCGCTCGTGGCTGAAATCACCCGAGAGCTGAAATCATTCAGCAGGAGCGAGATGTGCCTGTGCACCCAGGACGTCTTCTTAAAGACGCTCCTCTGGGAAGGCTGTGGCACTCTACCACCTCTGTCTGCTGCGAGAGAAAACCCCTACAGCATTATTAGAAAAATTTAGTGTCAGAACATCCTACTATACGGTTCGTACTTAGCATAACGGAATTTTGGCAGAACACCTCTGTAAAATTCAAAATCACAATGCCAATATCAAGACTGTAATTTATCAGAGCACAAGCCCCTAAAAGCATATTATTCTATTATACCCTGGACTACTGGGACTCTATTTTGCAAGGAAACAGAAAAAACCAAACTTCTGAAGTGTTAATTATATGCTAAGCTTTCTTCCAATAAATTCTGTTCCCGAAAGAAAATCATAATAGACTCTCACATCTCTAGTTTTATTGATTCATCATTAGTTCATAGGCATTCACAGCAGTTATTGCAATCTTTGGTTTTTTTTAAGTTATCTTTAATAATATTCAAGCATGTATTTGAGAAGTGAGCAATAATTTCCATTCCACATCTTTTGACAACATTAAACACTGAAGATTTTAACCACAGTCTGTACTTTTGAGACAGTGCTGCAAATATGTCTTCAAGTAACTTAATTCCATACAACTGGATTCACCCAAATTCTGACCTTCTACAGAATTTTCTTGTTTTTTGAGGAAGCCTTTTTCTGACTACTCACAGCAACAATCATGTTTTAAGGCAAAATGGGGCTGTTATTGATTCTGGCAATACCAAAGCAGACCACTGTATTTTTATTTATTTTTATTTATCCACTCTTCCACTTCTGGTTCTGCTTAAATGCTAAAACTATTACAAAAAATTAAGATCACTAGAGATTATTTCAAGCAGAAACAGTCTAAAATGTAATACAAGCACGCACAAGGCTTATAGTTCCTTATTTTGCACAGTTCTTCACAGTCCTATGAAGGCATTTTGCCACGTGCCATCTACAGGACTCAAGTTCTCCCCAGTTGTGACACCAGGCACAAGTTGATTATGAATACTGCAGAATAATGCAAAACTCTGTTTGGAGAACGGTAATGACTTCTCTGATGCTCCTCTCAGTCCTAACAAAAGCAGGCCAAGCAAAACTGGTGAAGTCGTTCAGTATTACAGCATCATCTTTTTTCAAAACCAAACAAAAACTGAACCAAACAAGCAAACAAAAATATAAAACAAAACAAAAATCCACCCCATCCTATGGACCTTTGCAAAGTATAGCTTGAAACTAAAGCCTGAATGTAGAACATTAAGTTATTTCACTTTTCCATACACATTTTCTGATTCTTGTTCTGAGCATCATGTAAGTTATTTTCATTTGAGAAAATGTTATTTTCGTTTTCATTTATTTTCATTTGTATTCTCTTTCCTTCTGCAAAAGGAAAGAGAATACATTTGCCATAGCCCACAGATCAGCCAAAGAGAAGATCCATGTTCACAATAGGATTGACTAGTGATATGGAATTGCTGAGAAACATGCAGTACAAAAGCTGCATCACCATAATCACAAGCAGGATGCTAATGCAAAAACTAGACAAAAGCTGATGGTTAAAAAGCCAAGAGGGTATGAAACCACAAAGAAGCAGTACTTCACAGAAACACAGTTGGATCACTAAAAGTTAAATTATACACCTCTCAGGCACATTTAACCCTTAAGCAAAACAGAATATTTTCATTCAAAGTAGTTAATTCTAGTGTAGCTAGACACAACCAAGTTTCAAACCAGCAGAGGGCTAAACTATCACCAAGCAGACAGAATGTGGTCTCTATTATCACCATTACTTTTAATCTGTGAGAGATTTTAATTCTCTGCATCAAAACATGAAATAAAGTCCATGTTTTTATTTAAATATACCTACTCTGAATGTAGAGAATAAAGGCACTGCCTCTGCATTCTTCTCCAGCCTGCAGAACTCTGTTCAGGGAAGATCTTTCAACCAAGTATTGGTTGAATGAAGTCTCACAAAGGCACATCAGCAAATCAGAAATAGAAACAAGCACACCAACAGAGTCTCAGGTTCGTCTTGCAAAACCCCATTCATGTGACAAAGCCAGACAAATTGAAAACTTTCCTGTGCAGTATGTAAATCACAAAAAATGAGTCTGAGCAGAGTTTAGGAGTGCAAGGTTTGCAAATCTGTTTTTTATACAACATGTGGTGGACAGTTGACTACTTTACCTACACCACTCCAAAGTACCAGTCTCGGTTCCCTGCACCTTACTCACACCCAGAGTAACACTTTGCACTGCAAAGTCTTCTGTTTTCCTCTGCTGGTGCTGCACACCTTTTCTCTTTGTCTAGAGTGCCTCCTAGTGCTAAACACTGTGAAGGAAGCAAACCAGCTTTGTATACCAGCTGGCAAAGGAGATATTCACGTTCAATTTCTGAGGGCTGAGAGCAGGCATCATGTCCAAATTTTGAAAAAAAAAAAGGCTGAAATCATTCCTACAGCTAACTTGTGCATCTAGGCAGGATTTTAAATGCGCAGTCCAAGCCTTTTGTTTTCACTGAAGAAAGGTGCTTAGCATATGTTAATTAAGTTTGCAAAAAAATGCTGCCTATAAGTAGGATTTGCTTTCTAAAGACTTTTGTTTGCTCATAGACTATTAGTAAGTCAGTAATCTGCATCCTGAGAAGTCATTAAGTACTTAGGCTAGGTAATCTTAAGAGAAAAAGACTTAATTTTAGCTAGATTTATAAATACTAAAAAGATCTTTGTTAAAGTTAAAAAAGAAATGTGTTGCAGTTACTTCAAGTAGAAGTGCCTGAGAAGCACAGAATTTACTTTTAGAACCCAGTTTAAGCACCCAATGTGTGATGTAAAAAAACCAGCACCCTTACCCCAGTCCTGTTCATACAAGGCTTGGGAAAGGCACCATGATTCACTTACTGGCATATGTGGATGCACAAAAACAAGATGCTCTGAGAGATTTCAACATAATGTACCTCTAACTACAAATAGAAAAAGAACTGAACTGAGGAGACCAAATTACAGTTTATACTGTTTTGTACACAACAAAAAATAAGCATACATATCTTTTCATGATTTCATTACACAAAAATGCATTCACATTAAATCCAACACCAGAGCAATTCTAAACTCCCGATTTACAAAGAAAAATGCCAGTAGGCAAGATGACACAGAAATCTATACCAATTTTTAGTCTCCAAGCAGCACTACAAAAGTAAATTTCAAGTGTATTATGCTTATCCTTATTTTACTATAACATAAATGAAATTAACATTTCTTCTTCATTCCATGATTTCAGTTCTTCACTAAACCATGACATATAAAAAGATGTCTAGAATTTAACAGTCTAGGTGCAGTCCTGTGCCATGTGGTTTACGATGACCCTAGCAGAGCAAGGAGGTTGGACCAGATGATACACTGTGGTCCATTCCAACCTTACCAATTCTGTGGTTCTGTGAAAGTCACCTCACATTAACTATCCAAAACCCAGAACTTTTAAATGTTGACCTCAAATACATGAAATCTCCCAATTCATAAATCAATCCATTACAACTTAAAGGTTGAGGCCTAAAATCAATTTCAGGCTCTCTTGGTATGCAAGGTGGTTTTCTCAAATAATTTAGTTCAACTGTATTGAACCACACTAACATTGTAAATTACAATATTTTTGGAACGTATTAAGCCAAGGATGTAATAGAAAAATCTAATAAAGGTCACCTTATAATTCTGTCTTAAAAGCAGTGTTAACTAATTTGCCAAGGGTTCCAACACACATATATGCATGCTTAAAAGACTGTAATAAATAAATGCACTCAAAGGTAAAGTTGACACTTATGCACTGTAAAATCAACCAAAGTACTTAAATTTTTTGTTTAAAAAAGAGCACAATTAACACACAAATCTCCCCCTAGAAAAGTGTAGTGTACTCAACACAACATTCATTCAAATTAAATTACTTCTCAACACAACAGAAAGTTTTCCAGTTGTTTACAGAATCATCTCTAACCTGATTTCAGTTTCTGGCCAAGCAAACTTGAAGAAATTACTGCATTAATTAGTGTGTGTGGATAGTACATTAATAATTCATAATTGTTTCTCCTGCCTCAAGAAACACTATTGCATACAACTATGATAAAAACTTCATATCTACAGAAGTATTAAAAGATTCTTCACCTTCTTTTTTTAATCATTAAGAGCTTTCTAGTCTCCCATTACCAAACAAAATACACTGTAGAACTGACTGACTTTTGAAGTATGAATTTCCAGAACTAAAAAGATGCATGCAACCTTGAAAGGGTAGGAGAGGAAGGGACCTAATGAAAATGTTTATTACATTCACAAGATGGATGTTCCAGCTGGTTTTCTGCATTACAGCAGAATGATCTATCCAAATTAAAATTGCAAGTTCTAATGTAAATCTATATAGATTTAAAATAAACCACTATGAACTGCATTGTTTGAACTCTTCATTGCTTTTTAGAGAAAGAAAATATGTATAATATTTTATTCAAAGTAACACCTGAGCTTCTGCCAAAAGAGTGAGCTTCTTTGCATGCCCATGAGAACAAATTAAATTATTCTAAAAGAATTCTGATGTAGTACAAAACAATTTCACTGTTTAAAAAACAATGGTTAAACTTCATTTCATGCAAAAGTAAAACTCCAAGCCCACATAATGTTACCTAATTTCCATAAAAAGCAAACCACATCATATAACAGTAACTTAAATGTTCCTCTGTTACAAGCCTGAGCCCAAAGGAATCATCACTGCTGTTTCACTTAAATCAGAAATACTTCCATTAAAATAATTGAAAGAAAATGCTTACTATGGTTATAACATTTTTACTTCTTCACAAATTCTTATACACTCACTGCTATGTTTTCTATGTGAATTCCTGGTGGTATTATAATGACAATTTATAGGTACTTGCAAGTTTCTCTTCTTAGTTAGACCAGAAGAAGACTCCATCAATTTTTTCCTGTACAAACAAGGAAGTACAGTTGCCTTTCAGAAGTTTCTTTCCTAAATCCAGTTTTATTGGTAACAGATCAGTCAAAAGCATCCCTATACTCTGCTGTCCAGAAATGAAGTTAGTAATGATGCCACAGGTGATGTGTAGAACAACAGAAAAAAGAGCATCTCTTAATATTCATTCCAAACAACTGCAGAAAAAGACCACACTGAAGCTTTCTGATGTACAAATGTGAAGGCAAATAATCTAGGTATATTCTTACCAGCTCTTTCAGATTTTTCTTTCTGCTCTTTTAATTCCTCGCCTTTTGTTGTTATTTGTTTGATTCGAGCACGCAGTTGGGCTACCTCCTCCTCCTTCATTTCCAATGTTTCATGCATTTGCCGCTTTGTCTCTGCAATTACCATGCCCTATGGAAAAGGTCCTTGTGATAAAAAGCTAGCAAATAAATAAGACATATACCTGAAACAATTTCAAGCCAGGGCACAATCTTTGCCAGGAATAAACTGTAGTCTCTTATTATGAGACCAGAGATCATAGGATTTTTCTATGTCAGAAAAAAGAAAATGCTAACAAAAAGAAAATAAGAATAGGGATTATTTTTAAGAGTATCCAAAATTTATCAAGTGGTGAAAAGAACTCCAGCAAACACAGACCATCCAAAAATTTCCTCCTTCTAGTACAGACACTTTCCTTTGAAACACGTATTCCGTAAACAAACCCAAACTAAAAGCATTGTAGAGTCCGTACTTCTCCTTTGAGATTACACCATACAATGTTAGTCATGTCACTTATGACACCACCAGAAGTTACTCCAGGTACCAAGACTGTGATTAAAAAACTTTTAAGGAATGAAAAACTGAGAAACTCTTTATTGTCTATTGAAAGCACAGTTACTTTATTGGTTATTTTAAAATTAATTAAATTGTATCTCATCTTTATTTGTGTTTGGGGTTTCTTAGTTTGTTTTAGAATTGGCATCAAGGAATGTATTCAGAATATCTGCTTCATCCTATATAATGTTGTCTTGCAGTATTAAGTATAATTTAACAGACATATGATATATATACAATAAAATTCTTAAATAGCTTAAATTACTTGTTTATTAAAACATAGATGAAACCATCAGACCACTAAAACCAGCTTCTAATACCAAGAACTAGATATTTTGTGTTTTAAACAATCTTCATCAAAACCTACAGCTTTGTTACCTTGTCTTGTTCTAGCTGTTCAATCAAATTCTTTGCATCACGCAGCTGTGTAATCAGTTTAGTCTTCTCAGCCATGTGAAGGTCCTAAAAAAAGATCCCAACCACAAGTTGGTTGACAAACAGCTTAGCTTAGGCTCTGACCCTGCACTATGCCTTGGAGGAAGAACACAGAACACAATGAAAGGAAATTGAAGTGGGCAGTTTTAAATTACTTTTACATCTCCCAGAGGTAGGCTGTCTTATGGCTTCTGTAATAATTCAGAGATCTGAAGGCTTTGTTAGAGCCTCCACACATGGAAGTCTGAGTTGGTAAAGTAAAATAAGAAATATGTCTAAGATTTCTGCTCTATTACCTGCATTTTGGTTTACAAGAGGATCTCAGCAATGCAACATAAATGATTGTTACTAGCCGTGTTCTAGAAAATGTCATTAAAACACTCAAGTCTTTCAGAGCTTTTTCAAACCAGGCTAGTGCTCAGAGATGAAGACAGAGATGGGAATCTAATCTCTGTAACTAAAGTTAAGTACAGCTATACTTAGCACATTTTCAGATTTCATTACTATTAGCCACCTTACTTACACTTCACACTCATCATTAATGGCCTTAAAAGGAAAATTGAGCAAAGTATTAATTTATTAGCTTTGGGATTGCACTTATGTTCACTATATTGTGATCTCAACTGCCCCACCTTCATTTTCTTTCTCTTAATTTACATAATTAATGCCTCATTCACTATATCTTAAAGGTTTAGTTCTGCTCCACTTTTCTTACTTTACCTTCTGTCTTCTGTGCTAAGACAGTCTTTTTCTCACTACAATTTCCCACAACTACTTATTTCTAATACCATTCTGATGGTTATTTATACAGTAAGTTTTCATACCCTACTTCACCACTCTAGAGTAATTGTTGAGTGTATTCATTCCAGGTGTGTTTTGAACCTTTTTCTCCAAATAAGTACAGGGAAAATTTGTTTCATGGTCTGCTTTATCAATAAATTTTGGAAATACTGGAGTTCTTACTGTATTTTCATGGTTACCCATAAAGCTAAGAGCATTTTCCATACCTTCATCTTTTCCAGCTCCTGAAGCCTCTCTTCCAGCTGTTCTTGAAGTGCCTCTTTCTCGTTGGTCAATTGGGCACAGGACTCCTTATGTGACCGAATAGTCTCCCTACAGCGTTGCAGCAAGTTCTCTTGGCGCTTCACCCTCTGATTAAGAGTTTCCAGTGTTTTAACAGAATCTTCATTATCCTCTATAAGACAACGTACCAACATTACCACATGCATGACATTTCCAAAATGCAGATCTGCAATCATTCACAATGCAGTGGACTCACAAGTCTCTAAAGAAAGTTGTGTGAAGTGTGCAAAACTTCCTAGTTCCTCCTGTAAGTGCCAGAAATATTCCACACATACACAGAGTAGTAAAGACTATTTAACACCAAGTTAGCTTACAAAACCCCATGCTTCATGAGCTTCAAAATGAAGCTATTAATAAACAAGGTTTTTTACATAATTAAAAAGTCATCATGATTTATAAACCTGCCTGCTGCTACTAACAGAATATGCACAAGTAAGAAAAAATGTGATGCAAAGTAAATCACAACTCTCAAGTGCCAGGCACTTGCTTTCCCAAGGCTGGGTATGAGATTAGTTCTAAAATACCCAGATTCGCAATATTAGGTTCAGCAGGATAAAGGTTAGTGTCTTTCTGAGTAGTACTCATAGAATCATAGACTGGCTTGGGTTGGAAAGGATCTTAAAGATCATCTAGTTCCAACCTCTGCCATAGGCCGGAACACCTCACAGAACAAGTTGCTCAGAGCTCCATACAGCCTGGCCTTTAACAATTCAAAGGATGGGGCAACCACAACTTCTCTGGGCAACCTGTTCCAGTGACTCACCACCCTCACAGTAAAGAATTTTTTCTAATATCTATAATTTAAACCTATGCCCTTTCAGTAGGTTTGAATCACTGTATAACTAGCACATTTGGTAGTATTTTACTGTGTGCTTCTGCTCTGATGCTCTAGAGGTTGCAAGAGTATTTGACATTGTGCTGGATTTGCATGGCCAAGCTTCAATAGTTGAAGGGGAACTACAGGGGTGGCTTCTGCAAGGAGCTGCCAGAAAGCTGCCGGAAGCTTTCTTCATTTCCAGCAGGTGTCCTGCTGGTCAAGGCTGGGCCAATTAGAAATGGTGGTAGCGCCTCTATGATACAAAAATTAAGAAGAAAGAAGAAAAAAGTTATTGCACAGTTGTAACTGCAGCCAAAGAAAAGCAGAGTGAGAACATGTGAAGGGAACAACTCTGCAGACATAATTTTGATATTAGCAAGGAAGAGGAGAAGGTGCTCCAGGCACTGGAGCTAGGATTCCCCTGCTGCCTGTGGTACAGACCATGGTGAAACAGCCATGCCCTTGCAGGCCATGGAGGACCAAGGGGATGCAGAGATCCACATGCAAGCCATGGAGGAGCCCTTGCCAGAGCAGGTGGATGCCAGAGAGGAGACTGTGACCCTGTGGGAGGCCCATGGGAGAGAGAAGCCCACTTGGGAGTAGCCTGTCCTTCAAGAACTACACCCTGTGGAAGAGTGACCCATGCTGCAGCAGTTTGAGGAGGACTGTGGGATGGGCTCACATTGCAGCAGTTTGCAGGGAGCTGCTGCCCATGAGATGCATGGGCTGGAGAAGTTCTTGGAGAACTGTCTCCTGTGGGAGGGACCCCACAATGGAGCAGCAGAAGCACTCCTCTCCCTGAGCAGTGGATGAAATCACAGGTGATGAACTGACCATAAACCCCCATTCCCTGACCCTCTGGAGAAAGAGGTAGAGCTGGGGCGGGGGGGCAAGGAGGGGGAAGGTGTTTTTAAGGTTTTATTTTACTTCTCATTATCCTGCTCTGATTTTATTAGTAATAAATTTGCTTCATATCTATAATTCGAGCCTGTTTTGGCAATGATGGTATTTAGTAAGGGATCTTTCCCAGGCCTTATCCCAACTCATGAACCCTTCTTTAAATTTTGTCTCCTCTGTCCAGCTGTGGAGGAGAGTGAGAGAGCCGCTTTGGTGGATGCCTGGCACACTACAGTCCAGAAGCAGACTCACGCACAGAAAACATCTGGAATCACAATTTTTCATTATTGACTAAGCGGTACAAAAACCACAGCACTAGATAAGAACATCTCCCCCCTAACACTTCCTATCATCCCTGCATATAAAAACCATAGCAGATGCTGAACAAATATAATTTCAAGATGTATGTTTACCTTTGTCTTAACCCTACCTTTTATGAAGGGTACCAATGAAAGACACTTTTATTATGTATCAGCATTATATATAATGTCCATTGCTCAGTAATCAAATACATACAACACTGAGAAGCCCACTAATTTAAACAACCTCCAGACGTGAGGAATATTCAGGTTATTCAATAGCAGGAATATCAAAATTGATCTTTGTTTTTACTTTTTTTCTGATAAAACAAGAGAAAAACCCCCAAACTCACAAACAAAAAGACAAGACTGGCAACTAATCTGCTCTCTAAACTCCAGGGATAGGTCCTCACTTATGGGGGACAGAATCTCTCAATTGCATTAAGTTGGGATAGTAAGAACACCTACCAACAAAGCAATAATTACAATGTTATTATCAATATTGACAAAGGAAAGACATACAAGATCTGAATTCTTATGAAAATTTAGTTTCTTAAAAGGATTATCCTGTCCTCTAGCTGCCAGATGGTTTTCAAAACTATTGTCTTCTTCTAGAAAATTTATCCTTACTATGACATGGTCAGCCCTAAATATTGTTACTCCATCATAAATAACGACAGGTTTATTCCCCAAAATGTAACATCTCTTGAAAAAGCCACAATGCCTACCGTTGCTTCCTGGTTCCACAATATTTTCTGCACTGACTTCTTTCATTGGACTTCGAACTTGTGGTTCTGATTGGACATTTTGATCAGGCAATTCAGTGCCTATCTGACCATTCTGTAATCTCTGTTTCAGCAACAACACCTAAACAAAATGTTCTTTTTGTTAAAAAAATCTAAGGATTCAAAGCAGATAATTTTTTAATCTTCAAAACTAGGAAGAGTTAAATTAATTTTGATATTAGCAAGTAGAAAAAGGAAAAATCTGTCTGAAATTTTTTACCATTTTTTAGAAGTCAGAATTATGCTTCCAATTAACAAAAGACTGGGTAGAGAAACAAAGACCAATTAAGCAAAATACATGAATTTTGCAAAAGCAATTTTAGGTCAGACATCTGCTAATGCTGATGTCTTGATAACAAAAACATCACAAAAGTATTTAAGTGAAAATCAGCCAATCCTATTTAACATGAGTGAGATTTTTACCAAGGTATCCTCTACCACAAAGACACACTTATTTCCAGAAAATTCTACATTCACAAGATGCTTTTCAACTTCAGAGCAATTATAATAAAACATGGATATGCATCATAGGAAATACATAGCTAAAAAGAAAAGTTAAGAAGAGCAGTTTTAAACATCATCTGTTTGGTAAATTATCTTGCCTGAGTTTGCAGGACATTAATAAGTTGATCCTTTTCTTCTAAGGAAGCATCAAATTCCTCCTGGAGATGTTTCTTAGCTTGTTGATCCATCTGGAGCTCCTGATAATACAAACACATCTCAAATGAATGTGAACTCAATGAATGTGAACTCAAAAGACTTACGAAAATATTCTGAAATATTATGAAAATATTATGAACTCAAAAAGCTTATGAAAATATTATGAAATAGCATCTAAAATATCTCTTTCATAGTTGTGATCCCAAAATATAACAATAAAGTGTATTTTTTTTTACCATACAACATTCTACACAATATAGTAAGAACATCCAATTATAATACCACGATTAAAACAGCAAGAGTCTAGATCTGATGGAAAATTATCAAGGATTCTTTTTCCTAAAACTAAGTTTGCATAGGGTTCATTTCAAGCCTGCTCCTGAAAAACTCTCTTCCATGCACATATTTCTCCTGGAAGCTGAAAACTGCACTTTGGAAGATTCTTCACTTTGCCACCAGATTAAATCAACATAAAGAGAAGAAATGTAAAATTCATTATGTTCATTCAATGTGCCGCCATTCCAAAAATGACAAATGCCATGTATAAGAGAAGAAAATTGGTCTTTTTATTCCACAAGCATGTCTCAAATGAGAAAGGCAGAGAATACCAAACAATTTAAGTATGTGGCTTTAAGTGATACTTATATGCATTTGTTTGGCTGAAAACTCTTAGAAGCTTGTAGATATTGGCTAAATTCTTTAGTAGTATCTACAGAGTCTTATATTTCCCGAAGGAGTTTTTTTTTAATTACTTCCTACTCTTTAAAGTTTAAACATTTAAATTTCTTTAAATAAGTATAATTCTAATAGAAAATACATGTACCTAAATTAATTCACATCTAACTGCTTATTCCGAGAACCAGAACCACACATACATCATGCATGCACTGCAAATACTTTCAGAAAATTTTCAATATTTTTAATTTATATGTTTATTTCCTCCATAGATATCTTCCCCATAATTTACTCCAGGAAAAGAATGCTTCTATGACTGTTATTCTGCAAAGATCACTTGTATAAAACAATAACCACCCATAAACATGAGTTCCATTAGCCAGGCAAAGACAGAGGACGATAGATAGATAAAGAAAGGATGAAAAAGCAAATGAGACAAAACAGCACTGGATGTTTCCTGAGCTGCTTTCCTCCAACTCCAAATCTTGTTTTTATGCTGTCTATCCCTTACCTCCAAAAGTGAACGCCCTGCCACAGATGAGGCTGATACCAGCATTGAAAACCATAGCTGTATGAGCTGAGCCTGCCGGGCCATGCAGAGGCACGATGATGAGGGAAAGCATCACTGCAAAAACTATTACTCTCTTCCCAACTATATCCACTTCTTAACACTCCATTGCCTCATGTTCTCAGCAATTACTGATCACACTTCTGCCCTGTGCTTCTGAGTTTTAGAAGCAATTCCTTTCAAACAAAGCAAAGCAGGCCAGTGTGAGAACAAGTATCAAAGAGATTTATTGAAATCAACACAGAAATGGTCCTCTTTGGTTCTCAGAGTCCCTTCTGATCCTGTATTGTGAAGGAGAACACTGAAGACTGCTCTAAGACTGGTTTTGAGGAATTACTCCTAACAGGAGTAAACTAAGGTAAGTAAAACCACATTTATTTCTAGGGACTGTGTCACACTGTTATTTTAGCCTCAAAGGAAGATTAGCTTCCTCATACACGGCCCTCTTAGAAGAAACTTGCCTGATTCAACATATTTATGGGAAAAATGGACTGTATGATAAAGAAAAAGATTATTATAATTAATTTCTGATAACGAATTACTACATCAATGAATTAACTACTTTGGACCATGTTAGCTTCCACAATGGAAACTTACCATTTTATTTGTAATTTTTTCCTTCGTTGTCTGTTTTACCTAATGCTGCAACACCTGGGCTTCCAAAAGATCAGAAAAACACTTTTTGAAGTGTATCAATTAATGAAAAAGAATTTCAGTGTTAGATTTGAAGGAATCTTTAAATTTACAAGATTGGTAAGAATGAAATTAAATTTTACACAAAATATACATATATAAATGTATATATATAAAACAGAAATAAATGTGTCACTTATGTACATACATGAATCACAAAGACTATGACAGAAGTAAAAAAAAAAAAAATACACATGGTCCAATTCTATCATATGCCAAAGATTTAACTCTGCTCCACATTGGCCTTGACTTCAACAAATAGGAATAAACTGGAAAACCAATCCTACAGGAGCATGTAGATATGGACCTACCACAGAAAAAACTTGCTTCATTTGACCTTGTAGTGATCTGGAAAAGATATAACCTTGGCAAGCCAATTCTGACAGTAAAGCAATGTTTTTTTCCCTCATATGCACTGATAGTTTAGCTTAGGACATCGTGACAGTCTGGACACAGGCTATAGCCCAGATGAACACAGTACTCCCAGCCCTGACCCACTGTTCTCAGCTGCTGGGGCAGAAACAGCACAGATGTGAACCAAAATGCCATCCCACTAGCACACACAATTCACAGCATGCTCACCTGAATTACTCTCCGAATCACTGAAGAGTGCCCAGCAATTTGCCAGTGACCTCCCTTGAAATGACTGGCTGCCTGACTAGACACAGGGATAGGTCCTTGTGGGTGAGCTTGAGCCTTGAGTACACACATGGAGTAGCTCACAGTCACCATCCCTCACTATGAAGGGGACAGGCCTCAGTCCCTGTCTATGGGTAAAGCACCCAAGTGCCTGGAGTAAGTCTGCCTTCAGGCAAAGGTGGGACCTCACCACAGTCTAATGGCTCCTGCAACCTCCATGCCAGTGCTGCTGCTCAGCATTGTACATGTCAGAAGCAGATGTGTAGTCATAAGACAAAACCTGTGACTTTGGGCTAAATGGTACCCAGCTCTCCAGCAATCTACGAGCACAGACAGAGGCCCTTACACACCCATCTCCAAATCTGGTGTTGCACTAGCTCCTGAGGCAATAAAACAGCTTCAGCTTCACATTGTGCTTCATCAGGGTTTGACAATATGGCGGTTTTGATTTTGCCCTTTTAATCTGTTCTGCCCCGTCATCGATACATGTTTTTTAAGTCCACTGTGTTTACTATCAATACCAAATACACTAGTGCTTCTCCTTTGAATTTCACTATAACTTAAGGAGGCAAATCATAACACAACCTACTTGATTTTATGACTGAAACCAAACTATACTAAAATCCATAAAACAATGTAAGTATTACAACTGAGATAAAGAATATTTTTTTTTAATTATCTTCTTTTTTTTTGATAGTCATTGAAATCCTTACAAAAATGTGCCTACTACTTGTGTTTGCCTGAATTAGTATTTGTCATTAATAGAAGAGCAACAAATTGCACAGGGACATCTATGGCTGGGCCCAACAATACTGCAAGAACCACACACACTTCTACCTATTTCACAATGAACAAGAGAAGTAGTTCAGTTGGTGATGCACTGCTCAGTCTTAGGAGGATAGCAATAAGCTGCTGAATGGGAAGTAAGACAGAGGAGTAACCCCATATAAACAACAATAAAAAAAAAGCTGTAAAATATCCTGCTCTGTAATAGAAAATATTTTGTGAACAAAAAAGTCAAAAGCTAGGCAGAAAAAGATCCTATGTAGGTGTGATATAACATAAACATGCAATCAGTAAAGGAAATTACCTCTCTCAGTTCTCCAATTCTGCGAAGTGCTTTATCCTGGCTTTGACTCAGAATGCTCTTAAGAAAAAAGGAAGAATAAAGATCAGGTGTATTAAATGTAATTTTAAAATGGATAAATAAATTCAAAAAACTCACAAATGTAATTATTTGTTTCTCTTTCAAGTTACACTTGATATGCAAGTATTGTCATAAACTGCCAACTGTGGGTTGGCAATCTATCAATCTATCACCTGAAGTCAGCTGATGTAACAGAAAAGGCTGGAGTACAACACTTCACAGTTATTTTGAAAAATTAATTTTACCTTGGTTTCCTTAGAAATCCCAGCTAAGAAATCATCATCTGTTACATACTTACAACACACTGAAAATTAAATCTGTATTGTAACTACACATTTTAAGACTGAAAAAAGCATGCAGGTAAGAGAACATGAAAAGTAATGCTTACCTGTAGCTTCTTCTTTTCCCGCTGGGTAACTTGATAAGCAGACACTAGCTAAAATAAACAAATCGGATATAAAGATGATAATACATCTGCATACAGCCATCAAAATAATTTCCTTAGTTGTATCACTACCTGCATTTTCAAACTCTTTGCTCCACTTGAGAACTTTCTTTTGATATAAATGTACTTAAATATTCTTAATGTTTTCTTTATCTATCTATGAAATATCTCCAATGTCTTAAAAAATACAAGCCTGCATGACAAAACAATGATGTTACTCAGCACTCATACAGTTTTCCCTTCCCTGAGACAACATACCACATACCACCCCTCAACACAGGGGGTCAAACCCAACAGTATCAGAAAGTTACATCTCAGACAGCTACCTCACAGGGGTGACCACTTGTAAGAGTACATGTCCCAGGGAGATTAAGCAAAAATGATTTTACAAAAAGTGTGCATTAAAAAATACATTTCTAAATTTAACAAAAAAGGTGTAATGTTCTCATCCCATATGCCTTGCACATATCCAGCAAAGACAGACTGAAAGTAGACAGTATTTCATTTCTCACAGTAAACTTACAAAAGGAGGAACGGTACACCTTAGTTTACCTAAATATTTGATTACAACTGCCAAGTAGCATTATGGTGAAGTAGCATAATGGCATTTGAAATTAGAACACTGTGTTTTCAAATTGATGAAAAATTTAAGAAAAACAAATCTAGAACACCGAAACTAGAAAGTCAAAATATATCTTCAAATTCTAATTTAAAACAAACTAAACATTTTCAGAATTCAAAATTGCTTTTAATTTCAAAGTTATATTTATTTTGCCCTTATAAGAAAATCAAAACTGCTATGTGTGGTTTCCTCTACCATATTTTTGAGATGCTAACTATGCATCCTACTTTAAGAGGAAAAAATATTTCTGCCTTAATTACTCATTATATATTGCAACAAGTTTCTTCCAAGCTCCAGCAAAACAATTATTTTCAACTGAAGTGAAGAAACTCACAAAACCAGGAAAAAACCCAAGCCTTTTTGACAGAGAAAGTTAGGACTTGGTGGACAGATTACACTAATAAAAATAATCCCAAACAACCAAAAAAAGCATTGAAACAAACCCATAAACTGAAGAATTTTCATTTTAGCAACTACTATTTACACAAACTTAAAAAAAATACTTATTACACTAGCTGGAAGTGAAGGAAAAATCACTGTGAGGACTGCTCTTTCAGGCATATGCTGAATACTGCAGTCACTGTATACATATTTTAGATTCCAGGGATTTTGACAAAAGTCTGCACAGGAATTTGTATTTGAGGGCAGCAAACATTAAAAGAACTGTAAAAAAACAGTACAAACATCCAGTTTTAAATACAACACACACTTCAAAAAAAAATAAATTTAAAAACCCAAACAAAACCCCAAAACTAATTAAAAAACCCAATACCAAAACACCACCTTCCATTTGACAGCTTTACCTTCCCCAATAATTTGGAAAACGAGTAGCGAAACTACTTATATAATTGGTTTTTACTAAAATACCCAAAAAATAAGATGTTTGAATTAATTCCTCTCAGGGAATACCTAGAAATTATGAAGAATAGAACTTGTTTCTTGAAAACAAAATGCTTGCCTATTGCACATGGCTAGAATATACACTGTGCATTTCAAGAACAAGTTGGAAAAAAAAAAATTGCTGTCACGGGAGTACAAGTCATGCTCATCTCTGTAGTGAACTTCACCCTCTGCTAGATGCTTTCAGTTTGAAATCTCAATAGGCCTGCTCTGTGTGAGTAACTGTTAATTAACCTCTACTGCTGGTATCAGGAAATTATTTACAAACAAGAGAAGAAAAAGAAGCAGAAAAAGATTTCCATGTTTTATTACCAGAAGAACACTTAACCTTTTTAGGTCAAAAATAACTAGATTTAGAGTAAGTTAATTACCATGTTAGTTTTAAGTTTAAACATTTGCTCCAAATAGGAAAAGAAAAAGATTGTCCACTGCTGCAGTACCTGTTAGCTTAATCTCTTTCCCCTTTCTGCATAGCTAAACCAGTTACATTGCCTACCTCTGAGTATTTTCCCCTATAGTTGCCTAAACTGCGCTCCATTCTACGCAAACGCTGCAGCAACTGCTCTTTGCTGAAGGTGTCCATATTTCCCAGAGGCTCTTCAGTTTCACTTTCAATGTCAGAAGGTGAATCAAAGGTGGGACTGAGAGCTTCCAAGTCTAGTCGATTCAGTGAGTCTCTTGAAGAACTTCGGACTAGGGACTCTTTAGAAGAAGAGCGAAACAGGGTCTCTTTTACCGGGCTTCGAAACAAAGACTCCATGGAGGGAACTCGAAGCTGAAGCCTCTGGGCAAAAGACTGACTGTCACTTTGCTGCAAAAATTGAAAGAAAGTAATTATTTCTGCACTGCTTTTAGGCAGACAGACACACTGAAGTCCAGGAAAGAGACTTGACCTGTGCAAAGAAACTACTGTTGTCTAACACATGCATGACACCAAATAGCGGCTACTCCCTTAAAAAAATCATCTACTTGTGCAGAAAAATCAAGCATGCAACTACCAGATGTGCACAATTTCAGATAGCAACTAAATCTAATAAACTACAGCTCTGATTTAAACTTTTAGGAAAATGTATTTCTGTGTAATCCCTCTAAAAAGTGAGGAATGTGTAACTAATATAAATGTCTATTGTCTCAAACTTGAAAAATATAACTGACTCACTTCTTAATGTATTACACAGAAGACTGGATTTATCTCAAAGACATAGATACTTTCCTATGACTAAGAGAACAAATTAATGGTAGAGATCCTTGTATGATAGTTAGTCCTAGCAAACCATCTTGAACAGTCCTTTTCTTATTTTTATTTTAAATGACTTTATGATTATTACATAAAACAAAATTATTGATTTATGCAGCTATAGTACTTACTTCATTCTATACCAAAAGATTCTGTGCTGTGGTAACCTTTACTGCTGGTGCTACAGAAGTGATGTGAAAGCATTACTGCAAGATGTTGCCCCTACAATCAGATGTTGGGAGACACATGCCAGAAGCCACTGCTAATCCCACTTCAGTAAGCTAAATGTTTCCCTGAGACATATTTAAAAATTACCTGCACCCTTCTCACTAGTGACAACATTTTCAGCCTATCAGTTCTTTTCTTCAGCTTTCCAAGCATGCAATAGGCCCCCTACTTTTGAAAGTGAGTTTAATGCTGTGCAACAAGATGCATCTCAATGCTGGCAGTCTGCTAACCAGTCCTTACAAAAAGAAAAGCTCCACACATCAGTGACAATACTTAATACCAGCAAATAGGATTACACACAAATAAGATATCTGATCGTCCTCACAGGCAACTACTTAGCCCTACTTCAGAAGAGAAATACTCTGCACTTAAACCAATGTAACACAAAGACAGCACAGCAGTGAAGGAGGAAACAAACCTCCCATGCCATCCACATACCTGTGGAGAGACAGGTTCACTTCCATTGTTTTCTGTGGATCCAGGAAGTGGTTGTTTATTCAAGTTCTACGGGAAGTAAAAACAACTGTTAGAAGAAACAGAGTACAAGGGCTGTAATTCTGTGGTTCCCTAGAAACAGCATCTGTGCTTTTTTCTTTGCCTTTGTTTTTAGTACCTTCTTTAGAAAGCTTATTAAGATGTCTTCATGCAAACAGGCTAGCTTGTTAAATTCAAAACAGAACGCTGCAATTGCAGAACTACAAAGCAGCTATGTGTGCATGGATTAGTATGAGACATCTGCAAATATGGACATCTCCAATTAAGTAAGTCATAATGATTATTTATATAACATTTATGGACAAATCAAAGACACAACAAAAAGACAAAATTATAGCAGGAAAAGTCTAATTACTGGTAAATACTACTAGTATTTACTAGTAATTAGTAAATACTAATTACTAGTATTTACAGCCAATATGAGTAAGAGTTGGCTGTAACACCATCTTTCTCTGTTTCAGTGCATTGAGGGGGCAGAAACAACCTGGAAAAGAAGTGCTGGTAACAAACTGTTTATAACTCCAACAAGCATGGAAAGAAAATTAGACTTTCAGAAAATATATCTTTAACAAAACTTTTGCATTCCCAAAGAAAGGAAAACAAAACACACACACATTAAAAAACTTCACCCAAAATAACAAAACCAATACAACAAAAAACAGTAGTCTGGAGTTGGTTGGTTTGTTTGGTTTGGGTTTTGGGAGTTTTTTATTGGTTTGGTGGTTTTTTTTAGAGTTTAGACATTTCTGTTCCTAGCCTGTCTATCCTGCCTTTCCTGTGTCCTGTGTTCAGGTGTTTGCTAACCCAGTCCTAATTTTCAGGAAGGATGACCCTGGAAACTACAGGTCTCTTAGACTCATTTCATTGACTGGTAAAATTATGGTGATTTTTCTGGGAGTTATTGAAAAACAACTTCAAGACAGAACAATCCTTGGTCACAACCAGTAATGGGTTCATAAGGGGACGCTCCTGCTTGCCAAATGTGATTTCCTTTTATTACAAGGTTACCCAGTGAGATGAGCAAAGGAAGTCACTTGTTGTAATCTTTTTGGATTTCACTAAAGCCTTTGATACTGTCTCTCACAGGACCTTCCTGGACAAAATATTCAGCATGCAGCTGGATAAACACATCATGTAGTGCATGAGCAAGTGGCTCATGGGTTGGGCTCAAAGCTTTAGAGTGAATGGGGGGACATCAGACTGGTGAGAGATGTCACTTCTGGGGTTCCACAGGGCTCCATCCTCAGCTCTGTGCTCTTCAACATCTTCATAAATTACTTCAATGTGGGACTTGAAGGTACACTAAGTTTGACAATGATATTAAATTGGGAGGAGCTGTTGACTGCCTTGAAGGCAGAGAGGCCCTGGAAGAGGGGGCCTCAGCAAATTAGAGGGCTGAGTAATCAGCAACCATATGAAGTTCAATGAAGACAAATGCCAAATTCTGCACCTGGGATGGGACAACCCTGGATGTATGGACAGACTGGGGAAAACAAGACACTGGAGAGCAGCACCACGGAAAGGGACCTGAGGGTCCTGGTCAATGGAAAATTGGATATGAGTCAGCAGTGCCCTGGCAGCCATGAGGGCCAAGCATGTCCTGGGTGCATCAGGCACTGCATTACCAGCTGGGCAAGGGAGGGGATCGTCCTGCTCTGCTCTGCCCTGTGTGCAGTTTTGGGTGCCACTACATAAGAAAGATACAAAGCTATGAGAGAGAATCCAAAGAAGGGCTACAAAGATGATGAAGGGCCTTGAGGGAAAGCTGTACAAGGAGCAGCTGAGGTCACTTGGCTTGCTCATCGTGGAAGAGACAGAGGGGAGACCTCAAACCAGTTTACAATTTCTTCATGAGGGGATGTGGTGGGGCAGGAGCTTTGGTGACCAGCAACAGGACTCAAGGGCATGGCATGAAGCTCTGTCAGGGAAGATTATGCTGGATATTAGAATAAGGGTCTTTACCCAGAGGGTAGTTGGGCACTGGAACAGGCTCCCCAGGTAAGTGGTCATACCACCAAGCCTGTCTGAGTTCAAGAAGTGATTGGACAACACTCTTTGGAACACGGTGTGATTCTTCGGGCTGTACTGTGCAGGGACAGGAGTAGGACTTGCGTCAATCTTGTGGGTCCCTTGCAACTCAGGATATTCTATGATTCTAACTTACACACATCCTGATGGTTTTTTGCTGTATAAATCCAGTCCAACTGAATTAGCAGAATATGCTAGAAACCATCTAGGACATGGATTTTTTCAACAGAGGTGAAACACTGAGGCATATCAAACAAAATATGCGTAAATTTACCTAAGAGCAGTGTAACTCTCAACTTTTAATCAAGCTATACCCTGACAGTTACATGCAAGCTGCAAAATCTAAGGTGTATGTAGAACTGAAATCTCAGTCACAATCACCCTTGTATATATATATCTCCTACATGATCACACTCACAGCTTCTATCAGGATATGCCAATAAGCACACCTTAACATTAATGTGGCAGAGGAATGATAAAAGCGCTTTAAAAAGGTCGGACATGGAGCAGATTTGAGGTAGTACAGAAATAACACAGAACAAAGAGAAATCCAGATAGTTAAGGAAACCAGAGAACTGAGCAGTTACCCATATGCAGACAAAACAAAACAAGCCATACAAGAAGTCTGGATTTGGAAACTGTGCTTCACCTAGCTTGAACAAAATCTGCATTCTACTTCAGAACACTATCCTGTGGCAGTGAATTTGTTGCTAGTGGATTAACAGTTTTTAAAGGTTTTAAACTGAAGCACTTCTACACTGTATTCTTGGCTCCACTACCTGTTCTTGTTTTTTTTCCTAACAGGAAAAGTTAATAATAAGATAATTCAGATAAAAAATTATCTTCTGCTTCATAATTTACAAAGCATCTGCTATGCTACTATAGGACTGACAACAAAGGAAGACAAACACTTTACCAAGACATCACAAAAAGAGTGATTGGGCATTGGAATGGGCTGCTCATGGAGGTGGTGGTGTTATCATCTCGGAGATACTTAAGAAAAGATTGGATGTGGCACTTAGTGGCATGTCTAGCTGGCAAGGTGGTGTTAGGTCATAGGTTGGACACAATGATCTCAGAGGTCTTTTCCAACCTACTTAATTCTGTGATTCTGTGACTTACAAACTAAATATACTTCTTTCAAAAATCAGGTATTCTGATACACATGAAGAAGAGTTAAAGGAAAGTCTGGAGGGTTTGTGCATGTAATTTGTAAGTACAATTTAATATTTAGCATCTATTTTAAAACATAAGATTAAGTAGATTTATTAAATTTAATAAGGTTTTTATGAATATAGAACCCATGGATACTGTTTCTTTCTGTGAAGATGCTTTAAAAAGCTACCATTTAAAGACCTATAAAGATCCTTCACAATGTAATTTCAAAGCTAAACTAGTGCTGACACTTTTAAAAGTTTCCTACTCACTATGCAGGCATTTTTATACAATCTATGGGAACAAAAGATTTGGGGTTAAACTTTCTATTGGCATAAATAATAAAAGGGATAAATTAGTAATCTTTCATATAAAAAATGGACCACCATAGGTATCTGGCTGCTGAAGGTCTCTATCACTGTGCTCTAAGGCAAAGGATTGTATTTGGGTATCTACACACTGAATGGTAAGCATGAATGGAAGTTGCTATATTTAAATATAGATCCAAGAGGCTTTGAAAAGCTTAAAAGCCTGAGCCTTTCATAAGCCTGAAGAGAGCTTTCAGCATAATTAGACTCACAGAGCACAAGCAGCCATTTTGTAAGTCTTAAAACCAGCAGTTACATCAGGGTTTCTGGAGACCAATGGAAGCTTTTCCTCCACAAACTCATAGAACATAACATCCATATCTCTATCCAAAGAGAGCTATACTTACAATATCTAACAAAACCATTGCTTTTTATTATGAAGATGTATAAATCAGAACTCAGTTTCAACTGGAGCACATTAGGGTGTTCCACTAACATTTTTCATCATCTTACTTCCCTATTTCTGCAATGCAAAATGATACTTTTTTTCTCAAAGGCATAAATAGATTACCAAGCCTGAGAAGTGAAAGCTTAAATGTTTTTATTTAGAAACATTTTAACATTTACTGCTTTTAATAGTAATACTTTCTCAAGTATTCAAAAACTGAGTAATTATGAAGGGAGAAAGGAAGGAGAGCTTAATGCTTTCTTCCCTCATTTTCCTTTTATTTTTCCTTAAAAAAACCACTGTGTCCAAGAATATTTTTAACTGTTTCTTCATGCACAAAACCTTTGCAGCTTAGCTAGTACAGAGTTGATACTAACTTCATCTATGCCAAAAAAATCCACGTTTACAGTCACTTCTTTATGCTGCTCACTCTCAGATCACATATACAACTAAAATACTGTTTTGTTTTAGCAGAATTAATATGCATTTGTGCGTGTTGGTGAAACTTTCCTCTCTTGTATTTTTACTGTACCTAGGTTTTGTAAAATATATAATGTGGGTGTTTCTTTAATATATTTTTTAATCAGTCATCCTATTATCTTTAAACATTTTCTCCCTCTCCTAGTTCTTACTGTGAGTACTGCCCTAGAATTTTCAAGAAGTTCTGAGAACAAAATGAGTTTTGCAGGTAACATATTAGTACACATTGGTAACACATTAACAATAATTGTTTCATTACTGGAGTCTTGCATATAAATATGCGAGCCACTGAATATGCCACTAAAGTGCATACTAAAAGATCATATAAAGACAACACTGGAGCACTCACACAAACAGTTACGTGAAATTTTTTTTTTTTGCGATAATTCTGTTGTATAGTGAAAACTAACAAAGCTTACTTAAATTTGCAGTGAATCTTTAAGGAACGATTACTAGACCTGGAATATGGCCAGAATACACTTTCCTGGGACCACCATTTTAATCACTGTTTTGCCTGAGAGAGAGACAAGTCCAACAAGTGTGTTGTGCTATGTCGTGGTTATTAAATGTTGATCCTGTTACAGCTTTCAGTGACTGGTCAATTTAAACCATGAGCAGGAAAAGAGTACTTACAAAGTAATCATGAAGTATAACAATGAGCTGGGATGCTAAAAATTACTGTGCTTTAAATCAATTATGGACTTGGGAATGCCATGCCTCTAAAGCATGTGAAAAATGCCATTCCTGTCCTGTGCCAAGAAGAATACAGCTTCTATGTGCCTATATCAGAAAGCAGAAGTCTGACTTCCTCCCTATGCCTGCTTCCTTTTCTTCACTGCTTGCCACTTCTCACTGAGCTTCTCTACTTATATATAGTGAAGAAAACATTTCCAGGCAAAGAAACATATATTTCAAGTAAAATCTAACTATTAAAAAAAGACTATTCATCCTCACAATAATAACTGTCAGGTTATCAACTAGATGTAGATTAATTTATGTGTCTATGTGAAATAATTATTTCCTGCTACCATTAGAAGTAAATGACATGCTATATTTCACCGTAAGCAGCAAATAGCATGTAAGTTTTACACATAACCAATCCCAATTTTAATTCTATCCATTTATCTTGAAATACATACAGATATACATAAATATGAAGAGGAAATTTCTATGCAACACACATACAAACTTGTGCAACAGTTATTTAAATTTGTGTATTGTTGCCTGTATAAGAAAAAATATGTTAATTTTTTTATGTTACAATAAATTCATATCATACCAGCATACCAGCCAGGAGCTATCACCTACTACCTCTGTGAAATTTAGTGCAGGGTTAGCAACAAAATAGTTAAGACAGAGGTCTTTGTGAGAACAAGCCATAAGCAAGTAAGTTTGCCTTCTAGTACATTACTCTCCTCCACCTGCTAAAGGCATCACTAAGAGGGGTGGGGAGGACTCACCACACCATCACTCTGTGGCTTAGGTTGTTTGGTGGGATCCAAAGCAAAGACAGTATACTCAGAGAGAAAAGCAGGTTCTGCTATCATCCCGGCTAACAGCTGTTATTCAATGCAAAAAGGAGGAAAATGAAAATAAATCAAGCAATAAAGAACATCGCAAAGTTTTACTCCATTTTTCCATGCTATTAAATACATAACAAAACAAAACAGCAGTTTATGAGACAACAGATATCAATAAAGGGAGGATGTAACTAGAAAATATGCACTAGATCATTTCAGAACAGCCAAAATACAGTTTTGATCAAAACTTCTTTAGAACAAAAGAAGCATACTATTTAAAAGATCCTAGTTTAGTCCAAGATAAAAAATTATGTTTCAGGCATTGCTATTGTAATTTTTTTTAACTTCTGTGGATGAGTTGTCTTCATGTATCACTGAGCCCTATTTGCTCTCAGTTATTCATTAACAACTCACTGTTCTAAAAATTCTATCAGTATTTCAGTTATATATAATCTAAAATGCTTGCTTTTGACTATTTATCATCTGATGCTATTATACACTAGAATGCTGTTTATATTTTTAAAAATTCCTTACAGTTTTTTAAACTACTAGCAGACTATTTCATAAAAATTCCATAAGTTGAATATAACCATTTTATCAAGTCAGTATCTAAGAAGAGATATAAATTCCTAGAGGTGAAAACATGAAGCCAAGAGACTGGAATTTGAATTCAAATTGGATATATACATTTAATGTAATGTAATGCATTTAGGATGCTGTAACTGAGAGACAAAAATATTCCTCTCATGATTATACTCACATACCTACGTTCAAAGTTCAATTTCCTTACAGCTTGAGATTTCAGAATTGTACTGATTGCTGACTAGATCCAAACTAAATAAAACAAAATTGTTCTGAAATAATGAGACAAACCCCTCTATCAAGTTACCAAACAGTACTTTTAGGAATCAAATACTAATATAAGTTAGGAGTTTAAATTACTTTTTTTTGGTGACAATTACATTTATTCCAGTGCTGTAGCAGATTAGTTACGTAAATTCAAATTGAAAGAGAAATATTTTCACAGGGAAGATCTGAAAGGCTACATGACTTTGAATTTGTGTTTGCCAAACCCTTCATGACTTTGAATTTATGTTCACAAAATATAAGAAATGGTAAATATTCTGTGAGAGCCATATACAATAAATAGCCTCAGATTCACCAATAAATATTTGCCAACAAAGCTGAAATTTCTCACTTTTAAGTTACTGCAAAGATGAGCTGCTAATAAAAAAATGGTCACATTCCTCATGCTCTCAATCTTCATCCCCCCAGAGCCTCAACACACTTGCCCTATGCATTCACTGTGGTAGCAACAACACATGGAGTTTGCTGTCCTCCTCTCTCAGCCTGTCAGAAGTACAATTCTTAAGAGTAAGCTTAAAAGCTTACTCTTGCAAAAGCTCCTCATGCATACATTTATATCTATAAATGTGTGTGTATGTGTGTATGTACATATATTTGTATATGTGTACATGTATGTATGTATACATATATATATATACACATACAGGCGTGTAAAACCCACCTACATTTTTTTCCTCCTCTGAGCATTCAGACAAGAGAAAAATAAGGAAATTGACAAAACTGACAAGTGATAATGGATCCAGAAAATCTTCATCAACTGTTGATGGCTGCACAAATTCTTGCTCCTCTTGAAAGGGCATATGCCAATAAAAGAAAAGGCATGTACTATGTATACAAAAGTGTACAAACATACAGCAGCAATACTACAAGCAAGCCTGATGGCCTCATGAATTAGAAGCATGCAAACTCACAAATAAAATTATCAATTTTTTAAAGATAAAAATTACTTTGCATGTTTGGAGAGGACCAGTTAAGAAAATGAAAGACAGTTTGCAAAGCACTGATAAATGGATTAGGCAAATATTATTAACCAAAAGATTATGAACATTATTAACATGTAACATATATTATCTTCAGCTTAATTAAATCACTTTTAACAACATGACCATCAAGAACTTCAGGAACCACATACAATTTAAATTATCTCTTCACAGTAATAGCCTGCTAGTGCTCGAAATACTAAGTTGCGACATTTCACCATAGCATTACTTTGCTTAATCCTAATTGCATTATTTAGTACACCAAAGTTTGCATTAAAAAGGATTCCTATTTGATCCCTAACAAGTTCATCCCCCCCAAAAAAGATGGTCTGTCAGCTTGTTCAGTGTCTGTGAATTGTTAGATTTTCAGTAATCCCTGGAAGTCGATGACCATGTTAGTGTAGCCACGTTCAGAAGGCTCAGACATAAATTCACAAATCTACAAATTCATTCTTTCACAAAATACTAATTATAAAACCCAAAACATACAGGTAAGATGACAGAACTGTAAGCAATGGCAAAAGTTCATTTTTAAAATTCATTTAAGCTACCTGGACAACTGATAGGGATATGCAACCCTGTTTTAACACAGTAAGATCAAACTATTCAACGCCTAAAACATGCCAATCCATATAGCAGTTATGAATTTGAGAAAAAGGAAATTGATGCAGTACTGCTTGAATTTGCAGACATACAACTTCAGTGTCTCCATCATAACTAAAAAGCTTACACAAACAGTAGAATGCAATTAAAAATTCTGCTCAGTATCACTGATGCTGATCATGATGCAAGAACATTTCTAAATCATCTCAGCTTTGCCCCTTCTTGCTTGAGTAAAGGCAAGCACAGAAGAGAAGGAGGCCTCTTTTCCTCAGTTTTTAACAAATGGACAGGTTGTCCTGAGATGGACTGGCCTCCTGAACTATCAGACAGACAGAGAATAAATAGCCCCCTTGCAATCCAGAAAGAAGCAGTTAGTGACCTGCTAAGCCACTTAAAATGCTCACAAGCCCGTGGGACCAGATGGGATCCATACTAGAGTGATGAGTGAGGTGGAAGAAGAGCTCCCTAAGCCATTCTCTCTCACTTACCATCAGTCTTGGCTAACTGGGAAGGTCTGAGATGACTGGAATCTGGTCAATCTAATGCCCATGCATCAGAAGGACCAAAAGGAGGATCCAGGAAACTACAAGCCTATCAGTCTGACCTCGGTGCCCAGCAAGGTTATGAACAGATCATCTTGAGTGTGATCACACAGCACCTACAAGGTGGCCAAGGGATCAGAACCAGCCAGCATGGATTTAGGATGGGCAGGCCCTAACCAACCTGACCTCCTTTTATGACGAGGTGACCCACCTTGTGGATGCAGGGAAGGCTGTCGATGTTGTCTACCTGGACTGAGCAAAGCCTTCGACACTGTCTCCCATGGGAAAATCCAGGAAAAGCTGGCAGCCCATGGTTTGAAGAGGTGCACTCTTTGCTGGGTTAAGAACTGGCTGGATGGCCAGACCCAGAGAGTGATGGTGGTGTTGCATCCAATTAGTGGCCCATCACTAGTGACATCCCCCAGGGATCTGTGCTGGGCCCAGACCAGCTTAATATCTTTACTGATTATATGGATGAAGGGATCGAGTCTACCATTAGCAGATCTACCAATGACACCAAGTTGGGTGTGAATCTCAATCTGCTGGAGGGTAGGAGAGCTCTGCAGAGCAACCTGGACAGGCAGGATTGATGGGACAAATCCAACGATATGAGGTTTAACAAGAGTAGTGTCAGGTCCTGCACTTTGGCCACAACAACTCCCTACAGCACTACAGGCTGGGGACAGAGAGACTGGACAGAGGCCAGGCAGAAAGGGACCTGGGAGTACTGACGGATGGCAGACTGAACATGATCCAGCGGTGTACCGACATGGCCAAGAAGGCCAATGGCATCCTGCCCTGTACCAGGAATAGTGCGGCCAGCAGGACCGGGGAAGTGATTCTTCTCCTGGATTCGGCACTGGTGAGGCCACACCTTGAGTACTGTGTTCAGGTCTGGGCCCCTCAAATTAGGAAGGATGTTGAGATGCTGAAGCATGTCCAGAGAAGGGCAACAAGGCTGGGGAAGGGTCTGGAACACAAGTCCCATGAGGAATGGCTGAGGAGTTGCTTATCCTGGAGAAAAGGAGAGAGAGGGGAGATCTTTTCACTCTCTACAACTGCCTCAAAGGAAGTTGTAGCCAAGTGGGGGTCGGTCTCTTCTCCCAGGAAACAACTGAGAGTCTTAAGCTGCATCAGAGAACGTTTAGGTTTAGGACATTTAGGAGGATATCAGGAAGAAGTCCTTCACAGAAAGAGTGACTGGGCATTGGAATCGGCTACCCAGGGAGGTGGTGAAGTCACCATCCCTGGAGGTGCTTAAGAAAAGACTGAATGGGGCACTTAGTGCCATGTCTAGTTGATAAGGCGATGTTAGGTCATAGGTTGGACTTGATGATCTCAAAGGTCCTTTCTAACCTTAATTCTGTGATTCTGTGAGCCAATCTTACAAGTAAAGAAGGCACAACAATAGTGAGACAGAACAGTGAGCCCTCTATCAAGATGAAATTTCAAAGTATTTCCTCTTCAGTAGCCAAGACGAGTGTTTCACACTTCAAATAGCTACCAAAGACAGAATATACAGTCATGGTCCAAAAGTGGTATTTCTTTAATACATATGGATCTGGCTGCATTTGCCCATTAGTGAGTTCATGCTCCACTCTCCAATGTTAGGTGACCCAACAACGAAAACATTTAAGGACTTGCTTACAGTATTTTTGTTACAGTATATTTGTGTTGATTTGGCATTGTCAGGACCCAGGACATCTCTCTGGCTATCCTGAGCAGCCAAGAGCCTGCCAGGGGTCTCAGAGACCCTGGCACAGAGCCCAGAAATGCCTGTGGTTTTGATTATGACCCGTGGAGCAAGTTACCAACCTTAGATGAAGATCTGCAAGCCATGACAAATTAAGTAGAATGATAGTGAATTTATCACAAGGTGAAAAAGTAGATTTTGGGGTTTTTAGAATGGGATTCAGGGGGGCAAGATGGAGGGATCTGGGCATGTCCTGCCTTTCTCCTTCTTCTTGGCCTTCATCTTCTGCTGTGATGTTGGCACTTTTAGATTGGTTTAGAGTAGAAGCTCACTGTCTAACATAGGTGATAGGTACTGGAAAGTAATTGCAAACATCGTATACGTAGTTTTTAGTATAAAGACATAACACTGACCCAGGGGCAGGCAGAATGCCTGTGACTGTCTTGCTGAGTGGACCTCGGCAGGACAGGAGAAAGAATTTTATAGATAAGATACAATAAACAACCTTGAGACCAAGAAATGAAAGAGTTCTGACTCCTTCTTCAAGCACCAGGCTGGGAAAAGAGACTTTCTAACATTTCTCAGGGTCACTCTGACAAGCTAGAGGCCCCAACATGGCATGGCCTGGTTTTTTGGTAATGAGGGAGGGCCACAGAAATGGCTTCTGTGAGAAATGGCTACAAGCTTCCACCATGTGGAACTTCCAAACTAGAGTAGCCTATCCTCGGAAGGACTGCACCCTGCAAATGAGCGACCCACACCACAGCAATTTCAGAAAGATTGTTTGCCCATGGGAGGGACTCATGTTGCAGCAGTTTTGGCAGGACTGCTGCTTGTAAGATTGGAGCCAGGCTGGAGGAGTTCACGGAGAGCCATCTCCCATGGGAGGGATCCCACGGCATAGCAGAGAAAAGACTTCCCTCCCTGAGCAAATAGAAAAAGATCTCGGGTGATGAACTAACCAAATTCCCCACTCCCTGTCTCCCTACACTGTCAGAGGGAAAGAGGGAGGGGCTGGGGTGGGAAGAAAGGTATTTAGAAGGCTTATTTTCGTTCTTGTTATCCTTCTCTGACTCTGTTAATAACAAATTTACCTTACACCTTTAAATTTTAACCTATTTTGCCCTTAGAGTGTTTTCCCCCAGTTCTTATCTCAACTCATGAACCCTCCATTAATTTCCTTTCCCTCTCCTCTGCCCAACTGTAACAAGAGTGAGTGAGTGAATGGCTTTTCTAAGTGCCTGACATCTGGCCAATGTCACACCACAACACTCTGACAGCTCATAACCTGGTACATATTTAGTTAAATTATGGGCAGAGCCCTCTAGTGAGTCCTGTAATTACACTACTTAATGCTTTCCAATATATACATGTGTTTTTATCTGCATTTTTCTTTTTTTTCAACCAACTATTCAGTACAACTTTAAGAACTAACTGTCTAGTTAACTCTGGGGTGGGGATGTTAAGGAAGGGGTTATTAAAAATCACAAAAAAAAAATTCACCTCTGCCTGCAAACAGGCAAGAAGCAACCTGCTAGTCAGCCAACATTAAATAGTATTACCACACAGGATCCTTGTGCTTCAGGATTTGTTCTAAAACCCACTATGAATTATCTTACTAGCTTCAGAAACATTAAATACATTTGGTGCTATATTGTCTAACGTATCACTAGCAGCATATCAGCAGTAGGCTGGTAGAGCAATCAATAAAACTAGATAAGCTAGAATCAACTGAGATGAAGCATACAGCATACTGTAAACAGAAGATGCAAAGATATAGATCATTCTTTAACCTTTTCTAATCCTAAGAATACCATCGTTTCATACTTGAAGCTTGCTATAGAAATCCTACTAAGATCTTCCAACACTTTGTTTCAAATACACTCTGGGGGTAGTGGCTAATACACTTAAAGGCTGTGCTGACATTTAGCAGGACCTTGATAAGCTGGAGAATTGGGCACAAAGAAACCTAATGAAGTTCAACAAGGGGACTGCACCTGGAAAAGAATAACCCCGAGTATCAGTACATCTTAGGGGCTGAAGTGAGCAGCTCTGCAGAGAGGACCTTGGAGTCTTGGAGCAGCTGCAAGTTTACCATGAGTCAGCAGTGCCCTTGCAGCTAGGAGAGCCCATGGTACGCTGGGATACATCAGGAAAACTGTGCCCAGTAGGTTGAGGGAGGTGATTCTCCCCTCTACTCAGCTCTAATAAGACAACATCTGGAGTGCTATGTGGAGTTCTGGACTCCTCAGTACAAGAAAGATAAGGAGCTACTGGAGAGGTTCCAGCAGAGGGCCACAAAGATAATTAGGGGTCTGGAATATCTTTCTCATATGGAAAGACTGCAGGACCTGGGCCTGTTTAGTCTAAAAAGAGAAGACAGAGAAGAGATCTAATCAATACATACAAATATCTCAAAGAAGGTTGTCAAGAGGATGGTGCCAGACTCTTTTCAGTGATGCCCAGTGACCGGACAAGGAGTAATGGCCATAAACTAAACTACAGAAAGTTCCACCTCAACATGAGGAAGAACTTCTTTACATTTAGGGAAGCAGAACACTAAACAGGCTTCCCAGGGAGGTCATAGAATGTCCCTCTCTGAAGACATTCAAAACCTACCTGGACACATTCATTTCCTGTGTAACCTGCTCTAGGTGACCCTGCCTTGGAACAGGGTTTGACTACATGATCTCCTGTAACGTTAGGAGGTGGGGGGAGGAGTGGGTCAGAGACAGGGACGACACACACTCCAAAGTTCTTGTGATGAACAGCCTTGAGTTTATTCCCGCAGCTCCTTTTATAGGAGCTCCAGTTACACATGTGATTCATTGAGGTCTTAGCACCGTCCAGCTCTCTGGCCCATGATACATCTGCATTTAGAGCTGAACGACACTGGGTGAGGGTGCCTGTGTAGACTGGATCCAACCTATCCTTGCCAACCGAAAGACTCCAATGCTACAATCTCCATAGGTTCCTTTCAATCCTAATTCTGTGATAGTCCAGGGTAAATAATCTCCCTAGCCCATACTGACCTTAATCTCAGGCACCAAATTTATAAACTGAAGGCTGTTGAGGACTACAAATAGTACAGGTAGCTCAGTATACAATGGCACTGCAAACTACAGATTGTGCCCTGGGTGGGGAGAAATGGCTGAAACCCCCAGTGATGAGCCCTTTGCCCAACAAAAAGGCACAGCCTTGCCATGCCAGCTGGACTGTGTCCAGCTACCCAGAGACTCTGTAGAACCCAATGAACAGTGAGAAGACCCCAGATCAAATATCACCATTAAAACAGGCACACAAAATGAAAGCCAGGCACTCCTTTGTTCAGGGTCCCTAAAGGAGATACCCAACTCCATCTGCCATTATATTGCTGCACCATGATAAAAATTCTTAAAGGAAGCAGAGTCTAGGACTCTGCTATGGGAAACCCTGGATCAAGGCAGTGAGGGAAACTTGTCTGACATGTGAGCATCGTGAAACTTGTCTCAGTATGAGTGTGTGGGGAGTCAGGTGGGGCACCCATCAGCTCATTGGAGCTGCTTGTGGTGAAGGGGCTTCAGTCCCAGCAGCAAAAGCCTAGGGTGGTGTGAGTGCGACTGCCATAGTGGCTCATGGGCAGTCAAAGAGGAATGCTTCCTTAGCAAACTGTGACATTACTGACCTTCTGACACAAAATTTAAGGCTTATTCTGGTTTTCTGCAAGTAAAATCCTATTGAGTAACAAATGTTTCTATCTTGGATAGAAAGCTGCAAATGAGGTAAAATGGTTGATGAAGCCAAACACCAGATGATGTTACCTTCAGTATCCTATCAAAGGACACATACAGTTATTGTTTAAATAACCTTTGGATTTTCAACATTCTGAAGAGTTTTTGTAGCCCTCAAGTTTGGCCTAAATGAAGCAGCCTTACTTGATCTTTAAGGACTTTCTGAACTCTAGAAATGACTGTGTTCTTATTATTATTATTATTCCTCATTCCTCTGAAGAATTACCATGCTCAAATCTTCTTTCACAAGGATTCTGGTGAGTGGGGTGCAAAGGCCAAAGAACATGCAATTCCTAGATTAAACAGCTTCCTTAATATGCTGTGAAAGAAACCCCAAAATTCAACAGGGATCAGAGTTTGGCCCAAGTTTCATTGTTCTGGAGATGGCAGTAGGTGAATATTATACATGTTACATGCATGTAGTATGTTTGATTGCCAAAGGTAATGATTATTCCCTTTCAGAAAAAGAAGAGAATCAGTAGTTCTAAATTTTGTATTAGCCTGTTATCAAGCAAATTTGAAAATTCATACATCTTGTTAGCAAAGTGCATCACAGCATATGTGTATTTGTAGTATGTTAACACTTAAAAGCTTCTATTAACTGTACATGAGTAGTTTTGTTATGTTATATACCAGCACAGCAAGACAGAAGAAAGAGGATGAGACTAGAAAACTTGTCTAAGTGAAAAGCCACCATTTCCTCATCTACTTCAAGAAGCTAGAAGATGTCAACTATCAGCTAAAGGTTTTCTTTCAACTCTTACTTAAAAAGAACGTATTCCCCAGAGTAAAATATATAAATATATTTGGTTATTTGTCCTAAGGGAATAGGAAAAACTGAGGAGCTAAAGTTTCAAGAGTTCCTCTCTGCAATAAAGTCCCAGGATCTAGGAGAGCTGAACTGCACTTTCAGAAAGCTGTAGTACAGAAATCAAATAGGTATTTTCTGGTTTGCTTTTCATTTTGATGAGCCAACTAAGCATCTAAGCATCCTGTATGTATCAGGAGTTATAAAATACAAGTAGTTTAGATTCAAACTAGCTTATGCAGCCTCCAAAAATTAGTCCTAAATATCAGAAAGGAAAAAAATACAGATATATCTGAACCACTACCATCTTTGCATGGCAACACCTATTTAGAAGTACTTCAAATAAAGTATATGAATACAGAAAAGACACAGGAATAACAAAGGTACTGAAGGTATATTATTTCAGCTTTACTTGTCATGCTTCATTAATAACCAATGTTAAAGAAACATTTCAACTAATTTACTAAAACAGCCATTATATACCATTAAACTGAGACCAAAAAGTACCTTGGTTAAGTTTCTTTAGGTCTAAGTGCTACATATATTGTGTTCTGCTGTCACTTCCATAACACTCATTATGATATCAGTGACATTTGGATGCATGACTGGTAGGTCACCCACAGCAATCCATCAGCTGCTTGCTCTCAGCTGATAGCAAACTAGCACTAGCTTTATTATCTTCTGCAGTTGGGTCTTGTATACTTGTAAACAAGTATAACGTCGTAGAATAAAAATAACATTTTTAACTTACAGGAGCTGTAATGAATACAATTTATGTATTTCACCTCAAACTCTGTTCAAAAGTCAATGTGGTAACAGTTTGAAAACTGAACACTATTTTTCCATAGAAAAGAAGGAACTCACTAAATAAGCATATTTTAATAGTCTAGGGCTGTTTCAAATAGCAGCATACCAAATCAAAAAGCACTGGGTATGCAAAATGTCAGTGAAGTTCTCCGGAAGTAGTTTTACCTCACAATGTGATCATGTTTTACAAGCTACTTGCAGTAAGAGAATACAGAACTAGTCAGACCTCTGCCTTTTCCTATACATTAAAAAATTTTGAGGTTTTCTGTAACACTGCTACTGCAGATTCATATATCAAATAAAATACAAGCTGAAAAGGAAAGCTGGCATTAAAAAGAAACTTACCTGGTATTACATAAATGGAGCATACAAGTTGTAGGTTTATTTTAAACTGATAGCATCTTGGAATCTTGAAATATTATTTTTTAAATCTTCTCATTGTAGAGTATAAAGCAAAAATGCTGGCACGTATGTTTTATTATAATTATTTGATTAGACTAATGATGTCATTTACAACTGTAACTAATTCTGAAATTATTTTTATTATAAAAATATTCTGAGAATAAACCAAAGATTTCATGTGTGATACTTGCAATTTTAATACTATGGAAGTAAAAATACAAAATCCTGATCTATTTAAAGACATACTAAAACATAGCTCACAGAGGACACAAAACATACAAAAAAATTATGAAACACTAATTTTGCTTAGCTTTCAGTACTAAAAAGGGATAGCAATTATTCATGTACTGCAAAAACGTTTTAGCATACAATACTCCTCAACCAAATATTTTCAGTGTATTAAATGTAGCCTAACAGCTCACTGTAATGCCACTGCCATTGACACCGGCACATAAAACAACTGCCTGGTCAAATGAGAACACCGCAAAAAAAAACCCTCCAAAAGACTTAATGCATTCATAGAATCAGGGCATGTATTTTCAGTGACAATATGCAATATCTGCATCTTATTTAAGCATTGTATACTGCTGCTGAACTGAATTTTATGAAAATTTAATCCAACAGATTTCAAAGATGATTTACTTTTAATCATACTGCCAACATTTATGAGAAATTTTGGAGAAATTAGGTTTCTTGTTTTAATCATTTAAACTTAATTTTTTGTAAAATATTCTGTTTGATGTAAAACCAACAAAAAAAAAAGAGGTTTTCATCCCCCTAGGAATTCACTACTTCTTGAATTTCTAATTAAAGGATGTGTTTCACAAGTAAAACTGTTATGGCAGCTCCCCTAAGACCAAGGATAACTGCAAATCTGATGGTACTTTAATACTTCTGTTTCTACTCCTAATCTTCTTTCTTCTTCTGCCTCTCTGGTCATTCCAGTCTAACCAGTCTATTTAGAGATTAATGTTCTTCCAATGTAACTTGGCATGTGCTATGGAGAATCCTTTGCTTCTCTTGTTTCTCTGGAACAGCACTCTGAAAATGGAGTTTGCTGGGGACAACACTTATGTAATGAAGTAAATGTAGTTCTCAATAGAAATCATGAAGAAAACCTTGGCCAAATCAGTTCTTTTGCAGGTTATACAATTAAAAAAAAAAAAAAAAAAAAAAAACCAAACAGGGGAATCAACTCTCAGTACCAACTCCCTCTAGGCCACAGTAGTAGTTCTCATGTGGCAATATGCTACTTCTATACCCTGTATTAAAAACAGAAAACTCTCCTTACTGAAAAACTTAGTATTATCCCAAGTGATGCTGCTTGCTAACATTCTGGAGCACCAGTTAACAGAAAATCTTTTTCCAAGGAGAGAGGGAATTCATTACAGATGTATATACATACACACACACACACATATATATATACATATCACAGTAGAAAAAATAAGCATTTATTAAAAAGGACCAAAATACAAAACAAAATCATGAAGTACTTTCCCTTCAATTTCTACTATTGCAGGAAGCAAACTGCCAAGCTGGAATCACTGATAGCATTCATAATGAAATCCATTACAAATTTCAGGTATAGCTGATTATCTCCTAAAGAAAAAATGGTGTTAAAAATTAAAGTGGATTGATCCACTGCAATAAAATGCATCATTTTTTGTAGCAAAACAAAGCAACTGAATTCTCTGACAAGGACAAAACATTTCCTCTGAAAAAGTTCACAGAATCACAGAAGCATCCTGTTTTATGCTACCAGACTATGTCCATGCTCACTAAGCCAGGGAAATGTTTTGTTTATTTGCATTTGTTGCCTTTTTTTTTAAATCAAGTTGCTTCAAAAGAGCCATAGTACTTCATATGAAACAAGGTAAGTGCAGATTATCTTCTTTGTTTGCTTTATTATGCAAGTCAAGGTTACCCATCATCCTGATAATGATTTTAATGGTATTTTATGACTGATAATTTAGACTCAGTTTAGTTTGTTGTTCAGTTTTTTGGGGGGGCGGGGGGGTGGGAGGAAGGCAGGGGGGCTTGGGTTGGTTTTAAGTTTGGGGGGAGGGGAGAAAGGAAGTGGAGTGAGGGAAATAAGAGTTTGATACTTACTACTGGCATAGTTAGAAACAATCACAAATGCTCGGTATAAATCCTTTGGATCATCCACCTCAAATTACCTGGATTCACCTAGCTTTTCAACCAAAAGTGGGACAAAAAAGAAGTGAGTCTCTCTGAATGTATCCTCTGTCCCACTACCTCACTGAGTTCAGTTCAGGAGTAAGATTTTTAAGACCTGAAGACTTAAAGCGTTTCCTAATCTGGGGGTTAATCACTACAGCCTAAAGATCTGTTTTATTACTATTAAACACTTCAGTATTTAACCTAAAAAACAGACTATTCATAGCTATAAATACACAGAAAATAGTGAGATTGAGAAATAAAAAAAGGACATAAAGTCAGATTTTTTAAGGTGAAAAGCAGAGAAAAACAGTTCTCAACTGACCTCTTTGTCTGGTGTTAAAGTGCCTTCATGATTCTGATCTGTAAATGAAGTTGTCCTTATTCTGTTGCCAGTTGATGGAGGGGATCTGGAAGGGACCTATAGAGAGATCATGTATATCAACAAGTTATACTATTAACTCCAGAACTAATTTTTCTGTATCATAATTTACTTCAAGAATTACTAACTGTATCATCTCAGTGAAACCTAGCCTAGATCTTTTTAAAGAAAACAACTGTCTGTGACAAGTTCTACCTTCTTAAAAAGTCCCCAGAGCAAAATGTGTCATGAATCAGCCACAAGAACAAACAATAAAATGGGTTATTTTCATTATTTCTGACTATGGTCCTCTTAGACCATATTGGAAAAACAAGCCTCCTAATATTTTAGGAACATATTACAGTTGCTTGAGGTTTAAAAGTTTAGTGATTTGACAGGGTCAAGTATTCAAGTATTTAGAAGTGGACCAGAATCTGATCAAGAACTTAGAAAATTAACAACAAAAAATTACACTAAGAAAATTTATGAACTTTAAATTTGTGGTATTTATAACACTGAATCTAAACAATGAAAAAGGAGCAAGAAATTGCTATATATTTTGATGTCTATATGTACTTGTTGTTCCTATCAAAACTAAACATCTATTCACAGGAATTTTACAACTTCATTCAAACTGAGGTTCTAAAAAGTCACACCAACTCAAAGAAACTACCTTGCCAACCTTATCATTCAAACTTCAAATATAAAATTTCAGTGTAAATGTAATGAGTAATAAAGTTATCAACAAGCAGATCTATACAAAAGAAAGTAATTAGCAAGATTTCTCATCAGATATTGTGAAATGCTGGAAGGAAATATTTCAGGCATGTGGCAGGAGGAAGAGGAAGGTCAGGCCTTGCTTTGATGAGGTGATGCCTTCCTGCACAGACCCCATCCCTCTGGACCTGTATCCCAGTCGTGCAGTGGCTGCCAATACCTGGCACACCTGAGGAAATGTGCCATACTCTGCCCCTGGAGCCCAAATCCAGGCCCAGAGTGGTCAGATGACCAGAAGTTCCACCTGTGGGAAGGGCCCAGGGGTACTTCACCCAGGATATAAGGCAAGCACATGCATGTTTTGACCCTACCTCTTCTTGAAATTTCTATCAGCTGAATAGGTCTGGAACCAGGAGTGGTAGCTGTATTTTTTCTTTTTTATATCAAAATTATTCTAAAATCAGTCATAGTTACAGGTCTGAAGAGGCAGGCCAATGTCTCAACTTGAAAATACTATTCAAAAGTCAAACAGCTTACCTAGTACCAAATAGCTATTCATCATGAAAGCTTTATGTTCTGCTGAAAACAATCATACCAAAGTATTCATAGGATTTATACAAAACCTAACCTATTAATGCTGACAGCCTACTCTTCTTTTATTCCTACCCTCAATCTAATGCCAGGGTTTTAAAGATTATTTGAAAATCAATTTCCTTCTGTTTGGTGAGGGCCAGAAACATTCAAGGTCACTTTGTCACTGCTTAGAAGCAGTATGAACACATCTCTTCACCCTGACCTTAATGGTTCTACAGTTCTCACTGCTGCATTCAGACTTCTTGTCAATTTACAGTCATTTCAGTGGCACTAAGCTTTGCAGCACCAATATTCATTGATCTTATGCAAAACCAAAAAGAGCTGAAACAGGATAGTACAGTTAAATTGGAAGGGTTCAACTTCCTGACCAGCTCAGGGTTGACTAAAAGTTAAAGCATGGCTTTAAGGGCACTGCCCATGCCTCTTCAGCACTAACAGGCAAGGGTGAGGAAGGCACCAACCACCTCTCCAGGAAGCCTATTCCATGTTTTGGCCACCCTCTGGGTAAAAAAGTGTTTCCTTATGTCAAGTCCAAATCTCCCATGACAGACACAGTTTGAGTTATTCCTGCATGTTCTGGTGCTATGTACCAGGGAGAAGAGCTCACTATCTCCCTCTCTACTTCTCCTCCTCAGGAAGCTGTAGGGAGCAGTGAGGTCACCCCTCAGCCTCCTCCTCTCCAAACCAGACAAGCCCAGTGCCCTCAGTTCTCCCCAGAGCACATTCCTGCCAGCCCTTTCCCCTGCTTTGGTGCCCTTCTCAGGACATACTCAAGGACCTTCACATCCCTTTAAAATAGTGGGGCCCAGCACTGCACACAGTACTCGAGGTGAGGCTGCACCGGTGCTGAATTCAGTGGGATAATCACCTCTCTTGGCTGGCTGGTGATGCTGTGTTTGATGCACCCCCAGATGAGGTTTGCCCCCTTGGCTGCCAGGGCACACACACTGCTGATGCCATTGATCTTCCTGCCAACCAGCACCCCCAAACCCCCTTCTGCAGGGCTGCCCTCCAGCTATTCCTCTCCCACTTCACACTTGTGTCTGGAATTACTCCATCCAGGTGCAGAACCCAGCATTTGGTTGGTCTTGCTCAGCTTCATGTCACTGGTGACTGCTCAATGCTCCAATCAATCCAGATCCCTCTGCAAGGCAAAGCCTCTTACCCCATGAGAGAGTCAGCAGCACTTCCCAGTTTGGTATCATCACCTAACTATCTGCACATTCAACTGCAGCCTCCAGATCACTGATGAAGAGACTGAACAGAGCTGCCTCTAGACCTGAGCCCTGAGGAACACCACTGGTAACAGGTCAGCAGCCAGATGTCCTGTTTGCTGCAATAATTTGAGCCCTGCTCTTCAACCAGTTCTTCACCCAGTGCACTGCATACCTGCTCATCACACTGTTGGAAAACTTGCTGGAAGAAATACCGGGAAGAACAGTACCAAAAGCCTTTATTGAACCCAGAAAAACTACATCCACCACCTTCCCTTTGTCTACCAGGCAAGTGAACTTACTGCAGAAGGTTTTTTAAACAGGATTCTCCCTTTGTGAACCTACGTTGACTGTCTGATGATTGCACTGTTCTTTACATGTCTTTCAACAGCATACAATATGATTTTCTTAATAATTTTCCCAGGTTCTGAGGTTAACTCTGTAGTTTCCTGCATGTTTCCTCATGCCCTTCCAGTAACCTGGAATAACACTGGCTAGCTCCCAGTCAGCAGGGACCTCCCCAGATTCCCAGGACGGCTGAGAGGGGTCCTACCCGTAACATCTCCTAGCTCCTTTAGTACCCTGGGTTGAATCCCATAGGCCCCATGAACTTATAAACATTCATTCAACTGACACAACTTGTCTGTTAAAATTTCCGTGCTCACAAATGAAAAGTTAATGTTCCTGCAGTCATGGTCCTCTGACTCAGGACCAGGCAGACCAAGGTCTGTCAGTACTATTAAAAACTGTGGCAAAGAAAGTACTGCCTGTCTCCACTTTTTCTTCATCCCTATTTGTCAGGTGACAATCTTGGACAAGTAGCAGTTTAAGACATTGGTAATTGCAACGGCGCTTTTTTTCCACCCTGTCAGCCATCAGAAAGAGATGTGCTCCTCAGACTATGAGGGACAGCTATTCTCAATTTGACAGATGACATCAGTTAGCTAACCATTCATATGAAAGAGGAAGGCCTACAAACACCTCCTCAGAAAAGGTTATATTTCTCAAGTTATACTTGAGAAATTTTACCTCCAGTTTTACACCAGTCTTAAATTAGTAAATTTAGTCTTGGACACTACAAACCAAAGTACAAATGTGAAGTTCTAGGTCTCAAAGTAAGGGATATAAGTAGAGCATAGAGGGTAGAGAGCATAGTGAGTGAAGCCTCTCTACAACAGGGTGTAGGGAAAAAAAGAGCAAAAATTAATGCAAACATGAGTTTCATAAACTAAGAAATGGTAAGAGTTAGGAAAATTTGGTCTGAAAATGTTTTGCCAGGAAGGAATGCATTATGAGGATCTGAATTACTGATCTGAATAAAAGCAAATGAAAAAAAGCATATCCCACACTTTTTGCAAGACAACAGTATAAGCCTCAAAACCTCACTTTTTCCTTCAGACTCTGTTTTCAAATGAGATACAAGAAGTGAGAAGACAAACTTAGTTTACTCCTAAGATCAAATTTAACTATTTCCCCCTAGTGTTACTTGAGAGCAACTGAGTAGTAAGAAACATTGCAAGACAACTATTTCACATGAAATAAAATTGTTGTAATGTCTTGTTGTAATTTCTTGCTTTTGCCTTTCCATTTATGTCAACCCTTGAGTTACATAATCTGCTCTGTCCACAGTACAGCAGACTAGGTCTATAGACTAGGTATAATTTACTATAAACTCTCATATCAGGTTTCAGAGTATTTGTCAAAGCTAATTTTTCAAGAGCCAGATAAAGACTAAAGTATATTATGCTGTTGGGTGCATATATGCACGTAAGCCCATATTTATTCAGCAGAATGATTTTCAGAGAGTATCAACTCTTGAACACATGCACAGAGCATCCCGAACAAAGCGGATTACAATATCCTGAACTAAGTGGATTACAATGCTGTGTGAAAGGTATCATAATTTACCTGCTGCACATTGAAAACAGTAAACTCTGCAAACTCTTTTACACTGCACTGAAAGCTCACCACATATGGCAATTAAGACAGCACTCTAAACTTAACTAACACAAACATACTTCACTAACTAGACAAGGCACAGAATGAATACTATGGAAGGCCTTAAAGTAAGACTCAACAAGCTACACAAAACTTCACAATAGATCCATTTCCAAAAATCTTACCTCTATTTCACAAATGAGTGATTCAAATAATAGAACATAACTGTCAGCAGTTTTGAAACCATGGTCTAATACTGTGACTATGCAGTGCCAAATCTCCCAGTGGTTCAAATTACATTCAGATCAAGCGCAAGCAACTAATCACCTATTTGTCAAATTAATTAAATTACCTGTCTCTAGCTTAACATTCACAGGATTCAGAGTTTATATTAGTTTTTATACTTTTAGATTCCAAGATACACGGATACTTAACCTAGAATGAGACACAGGCAGCCATTATCAGCAGACTTTGCCAATAGGATGTTAACTTGCTGAAGTCTTTCTACCTAAAATATTCCGCTTTGACACATGCATTAAATCATCACAACTTTTTTTTGGCCACTTTCACTTACATACTCTGGACACATGCCCTATCTGGTGGGTATTATTATCACTTAAAAATAGCCTTTACTAGAATACATTTATAATAACTTAGTGAAAGAAAGTACACACAAGAGGAAAATGGCCAATTAAATTATTACTAGAACGAATACATAAGTGCCTTGTTCTCAGATTTATACTATATTCTCAATTAATCTACAGTTAAAAAAATGCAAAAAATGCAAGAATAAGGTCGAGGTAAGCAAACCAGCCCTCTACAAGATGTTAACAGAAGGGACGTACAGAACTGAAAGAACAAGCATTAAGATGAAAGAAAAGGATAACTAGGGAACTCAATGCTGGATTGTTATTCACTACACGTAAAAGTATCATTACTTTAAATGCTAAAGAAGAAATCCATTTCTGTTTCATGCTATTGTACGTTCAGGCAAGAGGTGGTTTTTACATTCTTCCACAAGACAGCTTTTGTAGAGTGGAAAAAACGAAGCACAGTTTCTAGCAGGAGGAGGATCGGTAAGAACTTAGATGACGAAGTTCCAGCGAAGCCGCCCCGCGCTGACAGCGACCCGGCAGCGATTCCCGCCAGCCGACCGACCCCGGAGCCTTCGATCGGACCGGCCCCGCCGCCGCAGCCGCGGGAGGGTCGCGTCGCGCAGGCCTGGCCGGCCGACCTGCAGGACACCAAGGCCTTGCCGGGCGAAGGGCGGCCCTGTCCCGACAGGTGAAAGGCCGTCACTAGCGCCCACAACGGTCCGGCGGACACGTCTCCCAGCAGCCCCTCCTCGCCGTACCTGCGGTGGGAGGGAGCTCGCACGTCCACCCGCTCCGCGCGGCAGCATCTGCTCCTCGCCAATCTTCTGCTTCAGTTTCTTGAACATGGTGGCGGGAGGGAGAAGAGGATGAGGGTACGGCTTCCGGGCCGGCTGGTCAGGCGGCAAGGGGCGCCCAGGGGGCGGTGGAACCGATCTCTCCTCACCCCGGCCCGCGGAGCCACCACCGCTCCGCCCTCGGACCCCCTCCGCGGGGCACAGGCAGCCGCGACCGCTGCGCCTGCGCAGCCAACGTGGAGCCGAGCGCTTCGGTCGGCACGGTGTGCGGCGAGGCACAAACTTCCAAACGCAATGCGCGGCGCTATTCCTCCCACAACCCGGGCGGAGGTGCAGTTTGAGCGGCCCTGGGCGTCAGGACTGCGGCGGGGCAAAGCGGCTTTGCCTGGCCTCCATCTCTTTACTTGCTCCATCTCTCCCGGAGAGCGAGGGAGGCGGTGCCGTCCTGGGAATGTAGCAGGCGGAGGAGTGATTACTTCTGTCCGGACGGACGAAAAACAGAGCAGTACAAGCTGCCGCCTCGCTGCGTCTTTCCGCCGCCGTAGCCGTTTGATTCCGTACCCTGAACCGCGCCACGGAGACGCTTGACTTGCCAGCATGCTGACTCTGAGGGGCTGTAAGTCCTCGCGTAAGAGGACTTACAGCTGAGTCGGTCAGCGATAGTGTCGAGGACAAGCTTTCACAAGCCGAAGAACCGGACAGCAAGGTAACAAAAAGGTGCTCGGTTCTAAGACCTGTGAAAGCTTCCGACTAAAAAAATGCCCAATAGTTGCTTTTTGAAGCTGCCTGGAAACCTATCTGCTAATAAGTCGCGACGTTTTTCTTTTGAGTAAACCTGAGATACACTGTTACAACTAAAACCTTCCATTGAAGGTGGAAAGACAGTGTTTGCTACTACCGCTACCATTTGCTTTTACTGTCTCCACGACACTGTGGCAGAAATGTTCTTGGCTGCTCAAGGTTAAAACCTCTGGCTTTAGATCCCTTGTTGGATGACGTTTGTGCGTGTGTGTTCAGTGCTGCGAATGTAGACGCAAAGGGCTGTCAGCAGTAGCCAGCATTCATTCTCCAACAACGGGACTATTTTCAAACTTACTGTGTTGACAGTGGCATTGTATGAAGGCTAAAAAATACATGGTGCTGTTTGCAAGAAACAATGAACCACGCGTTCTTCTATAAAGCTTTCTACTAGGGAGGCTGTATGCAATAATCACAAATGCCCAGAAATGTTTTCACTGAAATACACTCCTGAAATCTCTAAGTAATTTGGATGGGGGGGGGGGGGGGGGAACGGATAGGAAATTATTTTCCCATTTGTTTTACACTGACTAAAAAAGTAATCAAGATAAATATACAGCAAAAATAAATTGCTGGTTTTCCTAGGTTTTTTTGCCATATTAAATAAACATAAAAATATGGTTTTATGTTTTAAATAGCAAAGAAACCCCCTTTTTTAAAAAACATTTTTTTTTACAGTCTGTTTAATTGTAGATAAACTGTGACTGGTAGTGACCCATTTGTTTGTGTGTTCCTGTTAAGACTATATGCATATTGTGTGTTCCTATTAAGACTGTATGCATACTTCAGATGACAGCAGTGACTTGCACACTCTACTGATTTTTCGTGAGAGCAACTGTTGAATTCAAACATCTTCAAAAAAGCTAATCTGAACCTACAAGCTGTAATAGCCAGGTAAGTATCTTGAAGATTTGTAGGGTATCTTTCCTGTAGGTTGAAACAGAATTATAGGAAAAAGTCCCCAGAATTAAAAAGGCAAAACCATCTGAATAGCAGTCCATAAGGAAATAAGATCAAATGGGCAATTAAGTTTATTGCATCCATAAAAATTAAACATTTTCTGCTTCAGTGGGGTAGCTTCTGTTTCCTCTAAATATCATATGCAGCAGCATGTGGTAAAATTCAGAGATTATCAAGTGAGAGGAACATTGCCTGATGAATGCTTTGGGAAACCCTTTAACAACCTTCAATAACCTAATAAATCCATTACGCTCTCATACCTATGTTCTCTATTACAAATGCTAGCTCATAGTCTCTTTTTCTGTTCAGATTACTCTTCTGATTTAAACCTAAGTCACTAGATGTAGTATGTGAATTTGATGGACAGATGCATAATTGAAAGGACACTAGCTCCTGTAGCTATCAAATAGAAAAGCACAGCTTTTTTAATTCATTCCTAAAATGTATACAACACAAAAGAGAGCTCTGTATTTATTTCCTTAGAAAATTTAAAGCTTGAAATGGTATGTTGTGAGTGTTTCTCATGTACTGATGTTTTTGTAGGACTAAAGGCTGTGTGGAATAGAACAAATCTGAGATGAGAAACTATTACAAAATAAGTAATTTTTTCCTACACTAAATTCCTAATTACTACAGAAAATGGTAAGGGGATTTATTAGTTGAAACTCTGATAATAGGCTGCAATAACAGTAATCTAATAAGCATATGATAATTGGATATTTTCTACAGGACTTTTTTTACTACAGCAAGGTCTTTTGTTGTGTCAGTTTCAAGGTACTTAATCACCTCCTGTTCTTCACAGGAGATGCCTAACCTGGGTTTTAGAAAGAGATGAAATAATATTTGTATATATCATTTAATCATATATAGATTGGTGGCATTTAAAAAAAATTAATGTGAATTTTTGTACTCCTGAATTGGTATCTTTTGTGATACATAGCTATGTGTCTAGTATTGCTCCAATAATACAAAGTGGATTCCCACATTAAGCAGCAGTGTCCAAATTCTGAAGATATGTATGATAACTCTTACCATAAGCCTTCTAAATGGGATTTAAATGTTTTAGCATCTGAGCAGATTTGATTGAAACATATTGAAACAAACAAAGTGTTTACTCTAAACCCCACAGAAATCCTGGGGAAAATGTCTCAAATTACATTCTTACACACAGAATGTCAAAATTCCATACTTAACTGAATGATACCTTATTTCTAAAGGGTTGATCTGATCCTAGCAGATTTAGAAGTGGAAGAAGTGGAAGTATCTCAAATATCTTAGTTCCTACTGATGGCTGAAGTCTTTAGCCTTCAGCTTACTGATGCATAAAGTCTTTAGCCAATCTAATCTAATTTTTAAAATGCTGTCTAATATTGTAGCTTTCTGGAAGTCACAAAAAAGCATGGGCATAAATTATGAATATGGCTTTCAATATATTTTCCCGCACATTCAAATCCAAATACTTTAGGACAGACATATGAATATGCTAGCAGCTAGTTCTTTCAATCCAGTTATCCAACACAAATATTAAAAGATATAGAAAAGAGTAACATAAAAACCAACTTTTTAATGTTGGTTCATATTTTTTTGGGAAGGAGGTTTTTCATGTTTGAATTTTTCTTTACTTCATCATCGTGCTGTTAAAACACTGTTGAACATTCCTATTATTCCACCTGGATAATATTTGACATTGAGGGAATTCTTTTAAAAATAAATTAACAAGAACTGGTAATAGAGTAAAAAAACTAAGAATAAAGAAGTACTGATCATGTAACAGGAGTTACTCTCCAGAGCCTATGTACAAACCACTGTTCTTTGCACACAGTTTACAGAATGTTGCATTTAGTAATATTTGCAGTTTCTACTCCTACTCATAAAAATCAAAATACTATTGTTGATGTTAAAGTAGTCAGGGAGTATATCATGCACAGTTACACAGGTAATAATTTTCAGTTCGGAAATATTTTGATCTTTACTTCAATACAAATGTTACAAAACACAGCACATTACCTGACAGTGAAAATTGTGGCAACTCATTATACTTGCAACCTACAGAATGAGAAGCAGTTGTGCAAAGTGAGTTCATTATACTCCTGTGATTTGAACCCTAAAAGCCTTAATCTAAATAAAAGATGTAATCAGAGCATTTTTCTAGCCTGATCTGACTGCTAATTTTACTTTTCTATTTAGATGTTGTGACTTACAACCACCACCAGATGACACTGTTCTAGGAGATTATACCTCTGCAGAGTCATTGTCAGTATTACAAATGCAAAACCATACCAACGAGAAAGGAATTAACACCATTCAGGTCAGGGGCAAACAAAACCCAGAGTTTCTTTGTCAGCTGTATAATCATTCTCTGTACAAAGTATAGGTTACTCTAAGTAAATTACTGGATATCAAATACAAAATTTCTTTACCGTGTGCCTGAGTTCATAGCAAAAAGTCCATGCTGTTGATTTATGCATTCATATATTCACCTGCCCAGATAGTGGCCTGAACTCAGTGCAAGTAAAATAGAGGAAAGAGGTTCATTAATTAATTGAATAAAGATGGTGAGTGGCATGAGAGAGAAGTCAGTGAGCGTGTTCAAAATGCACAAGGCTATGAAAAGAGCAAGAGCACTGTCTGAAAGTGCTGAAAGGTACCATAAAGGCTGAAATTGTTCATGCTGAGAAGATGAGAGGAATGAAGTCACTTCAGAGAGAAGAAGAAATAATAGGCATCACTGCTCTGCACCTTGAGAGGGAGCAGAACCTCTCTGTTTTAATGGGAAAGTTGAGATCACATTGCCATATACCTCTCTTTCCAAAAGTACAAAGTGCAAGCTCAGCCATTAAAGACAAACTACTAAGAACCACTGCAGTAAGCTGGCTCACATGAGATATCTTTTTTTTATATGAATGGGAATATAAAAGATCAAGAGATTTAAAATTGAGTGGCATGGTGTGATCTTGCAAGAGTCTGACTTTCCTAAAACAAAAATATTAATTTTATCACTACCTTGTTAAGTGGTATTTCCTTTCTGCTTTCTCTAGAGTGTCAGAACCTTTTTTTTAAATTCTATTTTACTTTAATTAATTTAATTATCTTAAAAACTCTGAATACCATGGAAAGGGAGCTAATGATACAATAAACCAGCAACCATTTTTATCAATAGTAATACAAGTAATGAGTTTGACTTTAAATTAGTTCGCATAAGATGGTCACTTGAGTGACCACGTCGTCCCTATTTCTGTCATTACAATATGAACAAAAAACCCCCAAACATTCCTCCCGGTGGTATTATTGAGGTCTCCAGGATGAAGGAGGAATTGATGAATTGGACTCCATGTTCTTAGAAGGCTAATTTTTTATTTTATGTTACTTATATTAAAGAATGATATACTAAAGAATGGAGAAAGGATACATCAGAAGGCTTAACAAGATACTAATTAAAAATTCATTACTGACTCCTCACAGTCCCAACACAGCTGGATGGTGATTGGTCATTAAGTTAAAACAATTCACCAGTTGGTAAACAATCTCTTGGTTAAAACAATGACCAGTTAGTAAACAATCTCCAGACCACATTCCAAAGCAGCAAACACAGGAGAAGTAATCAGGTAATTATTGTTTTCATTTCTCTCTAAGGCTTCTCAGCTTCCCAGGAGAAGAAATCCTGATGAGGAGATTTTTCAGAAAATATGACAGTGACACCTCTTCCCTTCCATACCCCCGCCCAAACAAATCTATATAAGCAGGGACCTTGATCAAAAAAGAGAAAATAACTTGCTCCTGAAGACAGAGCTGTTTCAGAGCAGAGGACTTGGCTGGTTTTGAAGGAAACCTAGGCTCTATTCCTAGATCTTCCAGTGTCCTGGTCACCCATAGTGGGAAAGCTATTTTGCATCTTTGTGCTTCCATTGGTATTTTTATGAGAAACAGTGATCCTATCCAATTTCCTGCAAACACATGGTTAGTTTTCCTCTTATCTTGTCGGTCTTGCTCATGATAGAAAGGTCTGTCTTGGTTTGAAAGACCAAGATATCTGCTAAGGAAGATAGGAGCCTCCCTTGGAATGGAAAATATGACCCCCTTCCCTCCAAATTATTACAATTTTGAAATTGGGGGCTTTCAGGCAAAGACATGAGAAAAGGAATAACAGTTCTTTACTAGTAAGTATATGGATAACAAGGCAACAGTGGGAGTGACAACAAACAGACCCAGAACGCAGTAACGCCCTTCACTCGGCCGCGGCACTTTGCCTTTGGTGCAGTTATGGTCACAGCCGGCAGGGGCGCTGTTGGCTCCCAGCCAGGCAGGGCAGGTGCGATGATTCCCCTGCAGCTGCAGGGGGCGCTGTGGCGCCACCTCTCTCCACACGGTAATGGCGGACGCAGCCGGCAGAAAGGGATGGAGAGGGGGCTTCCCTTGCAAACTCACTCAGTCCATCCTTCTGTCCCCTCTGGATAGCAAAAGGAGCTGTAGCAGAAACCTCAGAGTGGCAAGCTAGGAAGGCAGAGATGAGCAAAATTCTGGGGTGGTAGATGAGATGTATCAGAAGCTCAACAGTTGTAGCTGGAACTGCAGGGCCTCCCTGCGGGGCAGGGGTGTGAGTTACAGTGTAGCAAGTAAACTTCGGAGCAGTGGCAAAAAACAGTGGGGGCTGGGCAGTGGCTGCTGGGCTCCAGTGACAGGAGAAAGAGGCTCCCTTGGAGGGGGAGGGGGCTCAGGGATCCCGGGTTTTCCCATGAGGCACCTGAGTGGATGGTGTAATATATGTTGGGAAATAATTCATGCTATAAAAGAATGTATTTTATAAAGATTGTGAAATCCAAACGAGTCTCTGACCACAAGCAGCCCAAGAGGCGGACCTCTATTTGAATTCTGAAATTCCTGAAGGCGGCAGGAGAACAATCAGCACTTAGCTTATGAATAGACGCACCCATCTTATGAATAGACGCACCCAGCGCGATGATCATCGCTATCCCGAGCCATCGCCATCGGAAGACACCTAAGAGCGATCATTGCCCTGTTGATAACATTGATCAAGATAGCCGAAGTCAGCAGAAAGATACATGTGAATACGCAACTTCCCAGGATTCGATCAATGCTGGCTATCAGCCAGGAAATGGCGATTGTCCAGCTCTGCACAGTGAAAGAATGTGCAGAGTTACAAAAGAAACTGGGACTCCTTCACCTCGGGCATAATAAACTGTATAAAACATCCCCACTAGAAGCGGTTCTTGTGAACGGGGGAGGGTCCAGGCGATAGAGGTCAGATCCAGGTTCACCCAGCACCGAACCCGGGCTCAACGCTGTCTTTGTGACTGTGGTGGTTTTGAGGACCGTATTTTGGTCGCTGAAAAAGATAAATAAATCTTTTCACATTTTTGATAATTTGGCTTTTGATTGATCATTTATAACAATGGTGAAAGTCCTTTTCAGTGCGGTATGGTGTTAATAAGGTCCCAATGCAACAGTCGCTCTAAGGAGCAGAGCTCCACTCACAGTAGAAGGTAGCAGAAGACAGAATCCTGCAATGGTGGTGGATTCTTCCCACAATGACTGCAGCCTTATTCCCCTCTGTATGCTGAGAGAGCAAGAGCAGGCTAGAAGCTGCCCCAGCCCCTTTTTTCTTAGCCCACTTCTCAAATATCTCTGCCCCTCCAAGAGAAACCCTCAAATAAGAGGAGTGAAGCCACTTGCCCTTCTCCCCTGAGCTTAGCAGCTTCTTTGTCTCTCTTAAATACACAGTCATTATTGTCTCCTAGCAGCACATATGGGAGAAAATTCTCTGAGAGAAAAAAACAAAAGGAGGAATCCTAAATCCCAACAAGTTTGAAGGAATGACTGCTTATTTAGTTGCTTTTTAGTTGTTGTGAGATCTACAGCCATAAAACACAACTAGGACTGCTGGGATTTTTCTTATTCTATGATAATATTTTTCTCTAAACACGAACATTAAGAAACAGCAAATTATTTTGCTTAATAATTTCTAGTCAACAGGGGTAAGAATTCATGCAAAGATCTTGAGACACTGATTTGGGAAGAGTTAAAAAACCCCTAATATGTATGATTCCTTTAGCTAAAATACAGAACATCTAAAACCACATCACTGGAGATGCTGCACCAAGTAGAAAACAGCTGAGAAAAGTCACTAAGTTATAGCCTAATAGATTTTTAAAGAAATGTACTGAATAACTTTTGCCACCATCAAAATAAGCAGCTATTTTAAGGAGAATCAGAAAGTATTTTTCCCAATTACAGTACTGTATAATTTGATTGGTCATTAAGAAAAATGCTCACTTTCCTTCTATGGCATCAAATTTATGAAACTTGTGAGAGATGACTAATCTCTTCAGAAATTTAAAAGGTTTATTAAACCTTAACAAAAATACAACAAAAGGCCTAAATAAGGCAAAAACAGGCCTGGAACCTGCCCTCGTAGCTGTACACCACATGGCTGGTTCATCTTCAAGATGGATGCTCAGACTTTTATACTCCTGAGGGTTGCATCAGCCAGCCCTGGCTCCTCCCAAAGTCTGTCAGTCAGCTCTTCTTTGCCATTTATCAGTGGAGACTGCTTTCTGGTAACTTGATTGGAGATCAGGCGTTGTCAGGCCCTTTAGCAACAAGCTTTTCCATTTCCAACTGCCCCAGGTAAGGGACACATGTGCACGCCTTCCCTCTACCTGTCCTAGACAACCCAGGCTGTCTGATGGCAACAATACCGCAATACCGGGGGGGGGAGGGGGGGGAAGGGAACTATGGGGAGTACAGAGGACATCTAAACTACAGTAACATAACTGTACCTCAATAAAGCGTCTCTTAATATTCACACGTTATTAATCCCTTAATTGCAAGAGCCAATTGTCTCATTATCCATCTATAACAAACTGATGTATGCAGAACACAGAAAGTTACAATTTAGGAATAAATTAGAATACTTCTCTGAATCACAGTTTCTGGAATCTATGAAACAGAATTGTTACAGTCTAGTTTTTTTAGGTTATTAGAAATGCTTCTGCCTGAATTAAGGTGCAAATGAGACCATATGCCAAAGTTAATAGTACAAATTTTATTTAATAGTAAATATGAGAGAGAGAGAGAAAGAAAAGGAAGATAAAAAAGTAGAAAAGAGGTGGGGGACAGAAAGAGAGACATATTAAAGAAAATATCACCACTCTATGACAGTGATGGAGAGAGATGGAGACTGGCTCAGTGATCAGAATCTGATTTTATTGTGGGATACAGATATTTATATGCTATTTTAGGGAGACTAGTAATGTGTACTACAATGATTAGGTTAAAATCACATGCACAAACTTATGCATATAACAACATCTCTTGCTTGCAGAGTTTAATGGGATTTTCTTTTTCTGGTAAACCTGTCTGATTGAATCTTCTTGCAATCTAGGTCTAATTTTCAAAGTTCTGTTTGCTTTTGCCAAGGCATCCTGTTATCAAATATCTTATGTTAACCAGGTCCAAAGTCTATTGTCTGTCTTGTGTCCCAGTATCTCAATACTCTATGGATCCCAACTAAATTCTGTTGATCCTCTCCAGCTGGTCTTCTGGGTGGTGATCATCCCCCCCCAAAAAGGACAGAATCCAGTGGATTAATATATGCTCGGACCGGGCGGGAACTCCCAGGTACCTCTCCTGAGGGGAATGCAGTTTGACACAGTCTCTTGCAGCGGATTCTGGGTTGGTTGCATTCCTTTGCATCACATGCAATGCTGTGGTGCATGACCTCAGAAATAAGACTGGGAAGCACCTTGGGGGGTCTTTGATGGATTATGACACCTCCTCAGTTGCCTGTTGCATGAATGTCCTTTGGATGTGGCCTGTGGGGCTGGGGGTTTCACAGCTGGGCTGGTTTGTGTACAGGAAGATGGATGTTCAGCGCCTCTGATCAGAGGTTACGCCATACTGCGAAGCCTCTTCCTCTCTCCTCAGCTGGGAGAAGTCTGTGTAAGCCTGGTTTCTGGGGGCTGTGGTATCCTCACACCAAACCCAGCCAGGGATGATTTTCTGCTAAATTTGGCTTTCTTGTAGATGCATTCCTTTCCTTCAGCCTTATTTTTTTCTCCCTATACCTGAGATGATTGAACAATAGCATCCTGTGAAAAATGCATATTTTATGATTGGCTTTTCGCAAATATTAAAATTAATATTATATGCGTTATGTTAGAAAGTTATACAGTATTAATTTTCTTTACTGTGATAAATATAGTTTTAGGTTATAACATAATGTTAAAATAGAAATTATACTATGTAAGATACTTTTTTTAAGAGAGGACTCGCACCAAGATAGCAGCCACAGGACACCTAAGTCTTTCAGAGAAAAAGAATTTATGCCTTCCTTATCAGAAGAAACGAACTTCTTCCTGCTTTGCTCAGCCCTGAAGATGCCGTCAGGATTCAGAGGAAGAAGTTGACACTGACTATACAGAATCCTGTGTTTGAATGGAATTTATGCATCATGTATGAAGTGTATTGAACATGCAACAGACTGTTGCTTTTAAGGTACACACTCTGTTAACGTGTGTCCTTTTTCTGGGTTATTTTACCCAGAAAGAGGTACCTGGCCTGTCCGTAACTCTTTGTTTTTATTGTCTCATATAGTCCTAAATCCTAATTGTCCAAATTTTTATTATTCTAATTATATTACTATTTTAATAACCATTTTATTTCTATTAGACTTTTAAAATTCTAAAAACAAGTGATTGGCGTTTTTCACAATCCCCTTAATCTTATTTGCTTATCTCACTGTCCAAAGTTTGAGTCAGGCATCTTCAAGGAGGCTTCTGTGGTTGTCTTTACACGGGTTTTGCTATAATGGATGAAACCCCTTAAACAATGTTTAAGGCATAAACCATTCCAGTCTCTCACACAGAACAAATACACTTTTTTTCCCGTCTGTTTGCACAAAGCCATTACAATTTCACAAAGGACAACAGTTTTATGTAGCTAGATCTATCAATTAGTGCTTGCATTCAGGACATAAGGATTATGAAAGTAACAGATCTCTAACGGCACCACTTTCAGATTAGAAACTTGTCAGCATTTAAGATAATATCTGGATACTGCTATATTGTTGCTTGAGTATTGGCATACTCTATTCCCTACTCCTTATATTTTTCAATGAAATGTTTTGGAGGGAGGTGTTTCTCACCCTACATAACTCCCTTTTCTAGCTCCCAGGATTAAGTACAAATTTTGCCACCCACTGAATAGGGTGGAGTATCTGGTTGAAGAGACCAAAGGCTTGAAGCTTGAAATTACTTTCATGTCTTATCTACTTCAGTAAGAGGCCCATAGGGCACTTCTACATAAAGAAGAGTAATTTGCCTTTCAGTTGAAAATAGAGAGTACTTCATTGTCACCATCATATTTTCTGAAAAATCCTTTGCCCACGATTTCTTCTCCTGGGAAGCTGAGAGGCCTCAGAGAAAAATGAAAACAATATAATCTCATTTGCTTCTCCTGTGCTTTGCTGCTTTGGAATGTGGCTGAAGATTGTTTATCCAACATGTGAATTGTTTTAACTTAATGGCCAATCATGTCAGGCTGTGTCAGGACTCTGGAAGAGAGTCACGAGATTCATTAGTATCTTGTTAAGCCTTCTGTAACTATCCTTTCTCTATTCTTTAGTATAGTTTTAGTGTAGCATTCTTTAATATAATATAGTAACATATAATAATAAATTAGCCTTGTAAGAAAATGGAGTCAGATTCTCAATTCCTCCTTCATCCTGGGGACCCTGAAAATACCACACTTCATCACCTCTCCTGAACTAAAACAGAACCACAGTTATTATTCAGTATTGATTTGCACACATAATATCTGGCTTTCTTGAAGCGCTTTATAAACAAATGCATGCCAGGTCTGATGGCATGCCCATAAAATAAACACAAGTAATTTTACAGGTGAGTAAAGTAAGTTCTGGAAACCACAAGATACTGCACAGCAACTTAGTGATGGCAATGGAATTGAAGTGTGGACTATTTGATACTGTTCTCAAAATTTATAATTTAAAATATTGTTAATCCTTTAGCTAGAAGACAGTTATGTAACTCTGTAAATCCACTATGAAAATAGATGCTTCCTTTGTTGCATTTTCATGCTCTTTTATGATTTCTAGGAGCTCACCTATATATAAGGATGACAGGCTTCCTTTTTATTCTCCCCCTTGTCTACAAAGAAATAATGCTAATGGAGAATCTTGAGATGTGAAAATCTTTGACTTGGAAAATATATATAAAGGGAAGCAATTACCAAACTGCTCAGAATGCTGTAGGTATGTGAGTCTGTGTTTTGGTATCAAGACAAATTTCATGAGAAAACTCCCTGGAATGAGCATCTTCTCTAAAGAGAAAGGACTTTAATAAGTTTCTTTTATTCTGCCATAGAGAGAAATGGATACCAGCATGTGGAAAAAAAAAAAACCCAAACCAACCAACCAACCAACTGTTTATTAACAAAAAAGAAAAGGGAGGGGGAGTGGGTGGTGTGCATGCAAGGCACAGAAAAGGATTTCAATTTCAAAACCTTAACCCCCACCCCCCACCAGACTGCATGGCCATGAGGCAAAGATGGTGGCTACCCCTCTTTGTCTCAGGGAAGGAGAGGAAAGAGTTCACAAAGCAGTTGGGAACCTGATGGATTTCTGACATGGGTCTCCTCCTTGCAGCGGGTGAAGTTGATAGAGTTTAATGTCCTTTTTCGTGATGGTTCAGCTTCTCCGAGGTCTCAGGTTTGGGCCACCTTCCCCCGACCAGATGCCTGAACGGACCAAAGGAAAAAAAAGAGCCAGCCTGAAACAGGTCAAGAAAAACCAACCAACCGACCAAAAAAACCAACAAAACAAACAAAAGGCCGCTGAGAGTATTTGCTGGTAAAAAGCCTCCAGGCCATGGCAAGGAAAAATACCAGAAGCTCCTTGCCTAAACTGACAAAAACTAATCCAGTGAAGGCAATGAAGTAACAATCTGTGCTGCACCTGACCACATTGGGGCGAGGAGAGTTTGAACACTGGGGTTCTCTCAGGCTCCGGCCACGGGTTCATCTTAAGGCTACAGCAGCCATTTTCTGCACATAAAGCAGATGAGCAGGGAATAGTGATACTCATAAAATCACCCCAAGACATTACGTATCTTCATCTTTTACTGTGCACTATTTAAAATTAAATTAAATTCTAATAATCAAACTGTTCTCTCTCAGACTTTGTCCACTTTGTCACTTTGATTCCATACCCCTTTCTCACACATTAGGTCTTTCTCTGCTTTTGCAGAAAAGGCCAGAGATATTAGGTTAAAAATCAGGTACAGCTCACAGAATACTTACGCTTAACTGTTAATATAAAATATAACATCTTGGTTTACTAATATAAAATGTTACTTATTGATGAGTTCATCTATTAAAATGGAACACATAATTTCTAAGTAGCAAGGTAACTGTTTTCGAACAATTCAAAATAAACTCCGATGGCTGCAATTGAAGTATTGCAATGTTACATTTACACAAGAAAAAGAAACACTTTTAAAAAACCCTTATCACCACAAAACAGTGAGGAGTCTTCACGCAAGTATTTCCTCTGGTAATTTCCTTCAAACCACTTAAACTTTTCCATGAGACTCTTGAAGGGGAAGGGGGTTTAACTTAAGGGGTTGCAATTACACAGTTACATTTTTAATAAACCAAATTTGAACTCAGATTATTCTGTTATGAAAAACTAGGCTGACCTCAGCTTGTCCTGCAGTACCAATTCATTTGGAATAGCAACTTCGGGAAATAAAACAGATGTTGTGTTGATCATGATTGTCTCAGTATTAAACTGTATTCAGTATATTAGGGTCAGACAGACACCACAATCAGAAAGTTCAGCTCTAGAAAGATACTAGAAATTTTACAAGTTTTTTTAGTACTACAACATAGAGTGAGCTAGCCAGGCATAAAAAGAATAAGACAACTGTGTTTTATTACTCTGTCTGGCTAAATTAAATAATTGCAGGCAATTTCTTTTTATACTTCCATTACTGTTAAGTCCTTATGAAACCAGGAATCATACTGGGAGCTTCTCAACCCTGATTTAACAGCAATTTGCATGCACCCAAAGAAACTCAGAAGTATGATGGAAATCACTGCTCCCTGAAGAATTTGCAGTATGATTTCTACTCTTGTGATTCTTATCTATTAAACACGTGATACTACTTCCTCACAGAAGTGCTACACTGAATTATTTGCCTGAGATGAATAGCAGACATTCTCAAGCAGGGAGGCCTGCTGTGGCTTCTTGAATCAAAATACACAGAACTCATGGATACACCAAGATGTTGTTCTGTCTCCTACCCGTAATGACTAGAATAGTCTTTGAATAGTCTCTGATATACAAGTGTAAACTGTTATTTATTGTTCTTCTATTATCCTACCTTATTCAGTTCATCCCTGTAACTATTCAAAATAGTTACTAATGTTATTACTGTGCCATGTAAGTCTCTAGACCCCTATTCACCTCATTCTTCAGTATAAAGTGCCACAATCCAAAGCACAAAGATAATATTTCTGTTGGTACACCGAGAGAAAGAGATTATTATTATTGTGAGAAAAAATGTTGCTAACAGTTAAAATTTCATGATTATACTATAAATATGCACTGGAATTCTTAAAAGGAAGGCATAACTTCCTTTTGGCTCTGTTCAGATACTGAAAGAAAGGTAAGTATTCACATGCTCTCATAATGCATTAACCAGCATCGTGTATTGTAATGAGGGGGAAAGTGGGTTGGAGACAGAGACGACACACCCTCCCAGGTCTTTATGTGACAGCAGTGTGTTTTATTGTTCCTACCTTCCTAAAATAGGAGGATTTGAATCTCCCGGTCCAGACAGCTCATTGGTCTGGCTTAAACACCACCCAGATCCTGTGCCAGTGAGATGTCTGCAGCTTAGGGTGAAATGTGATAGGGTGAAGTTCCTGTATATATTTAAATCCATTGTATCATAGCTCAAGCCAGGATGGGTTGATTGGAACTAGGCTGGGTTTCCTATTTGTAACCAAATTAATTGTCTACTACAAGACAGCTTGTACTGTAGCAAGGTATTATATAATTCTTGTTCAAACTGTACCCTAATGGATGCACTGAAATTGTTTCATGCAGTATTTTCTTCTCTTCCTCCATGTATTAAAAACCAGTTTATTTACTTTTATCTATATAGGCACAAGTATCACACATTCACTAATTTTATTATTCAAAGTATTTTTCTGGATATTTTGTTCTTCATAGTCTAGAAGTCCAGACTTCTGCTAGTCCATTAGGAACAAATAAGCAAATAACATACTGCTTTCCTTCTTGCCAACCTCTGTTAAAACCTTTTAATTTCTTACAGGTGTGAACAATGTCAGAAAGTCTCATTGGGTAATATAGTACCTACAAACTGTATGGGCTTGGGGTCTTCTGGTATAATCCATTTACCATGTGCTCAAGCAAGAGCCACACGGGAGGGGTACCAATGGAAAGTGCTCCCACAGGGAATGAAGAACAGCCCCACAATTTGCCAGCGGTATGTTGCACAGGCACTTTAAATATTGAGAGAACAGTTTCCAGGGGCATATTGTTATCATTATATGCATGACATCCTAATAGCAACACCAACCAAAGGAGGCCTTTTAAAAACATGGCCGAATTGATGCAGGCACTGCAAAAATTTGGCTTACAAATTGCACCAGAGAAGGTACAACAAATCCACTGTGGAAATACCTGGGAGTCAAAATATTAGATCAAACCATACAACTGCAAAAACTTCAATTTTCAATGAAACTTCAGACTTTAAATGATGCACAGAAACTTTTGGGCATCATTAATTGGGTAAGATCTTATTTAGGATTAACCACTCCACAATTGGAACCTTTATTTAACATCCTTAAAGGTGACCCTGACTTAACCTCATCAAGAAAATTAACACCAGAGGCAAAAACTGTGTTTGACTTAGCAGAACGGGCCATAACAAACAGACAAGTGTATCGGATATGTCCAAAGGTTTGTGTTACAGCATTAGTTGTTATTGCTGATTTACATCCTACGAGTATCATTGGGCAACGGGACTCTCAGTGGTCAGACCCACTACTTATTCTGGAATGGGTTTTTCTACCATATCAACCTAAAAAGAAAGCACTTTCCATATTTGAATTAATTGCTCAATTAATTGTTAAGTGTCACCAAAGAGGCTTACAATTAAATGCCAAAAATCCTGCAAAAATTATTATACCTGTTCCACAGGAATATTTTGAATGGTGCTTTGCAAACACCATGGCACTGCAAAGTGCTTTACAAAATTATTCAGGACAAATCACCTACCACCTACCTAGTCATAAACCACTGCAATTAAGTGGGTCCACTGCATTGTCACTGAGACCAGTACGCCACTGAAAGGTCTCACTGTCTTTTACTGATGGATCTGGGAAAATGGGGAAAGGCAAGGTGACCTGGAAGGAGGACAATGGGTGGCAAACACTCAAAGGGCATGATACTGAACCACCCCAATTACTGCAGTTACAGGCTATCACTATGGCTTTCCAAAAATTTCCTCCCACTTCCTTAAATATCGTAACTGATTCTGCCTATGTTGCAGATACAACACAAAGATTAGACCAGGCTTTACTGAAAGAAATTAATAATGCTGCATTATTTGAACTGTTTAAAAGTTTGTGGCATACAATCAAAGTCAGAATATGTCTTTATTATATTTTATAGATTTGGAGTCATACTAATTTGCCTGGTTTTATAGCAGAGGGTAATGCTCAGGCTGTTTGGTTAGCTAGTTCTGCCTGGACAGCACCACAATCTGACATGCTGACACAGGCAAGAGCATCCCATGCCTTTTTTCATCAAGGTGTTAGAGCATTACAAGGGCAATTCTTACTGACAGATGCATGCAACATTGCTAACTCTTGTACCAACTGTCAAGGTCACATTACACCACTGCAGATGGGGGTAAACTCCTGTGGTCTGCGAGACTTACACATATGGCAGACAGATGTCACCCTTGCCTCTGAATTTGGATGTTTAAAATATATGCATGTCTCAGTGGACACCTTTTCATCAGCCATATGGGCCTCAGTCCACACAGGGGAAAGAGGCTGTGATGTCATTGCACATTGGCATTCAGCCTTTGCTGCTGCAGGCATTCCCCATACATTAAAAACCAATAATGGTCCAGTACACATTTTGCAAAATACTCGGCACTTTTAAAACTCTGGGATGTGTTTCGCCACACTGGTATTCCTCATTCCCCTATGGGACAGGCCGTTGTTGAGTGTGCCCATTGCACCATAAAGCACATATTTTAAAAACAAAAGGAGGGAATGTGTGGTGAAATCCTACAGAGTAGGGTAATATCTTGGTTTGAAAAGATAGGTGTCTCTTAAGGAAGGCAGTAGCCTCCTTTGAAATGGAAAATGTAAACTCTTTCTCTCCAAATTATTATAATTTTGAAATTAAGAGGGTCTCAGGCAAAGATATGGGAATATGAATAACAGTTCTTTACTAGGAAAATTAAAAATATAAATGCAGTAGTACCAACCAAAAAAACCCCACTGACACAGTCAAAGTACAACCTGACACCCTGTTGGTCAGGGTGTCTGTAGCAATCCGATTAAATGGTGGCTGTAGTCTTCTTGGAGTGACAGATGTGGTTTTGTTGAAGCAGTGATCTTTTAGAAAGGTGTAGTTTTCTTCTGAAGGTCCAGTGGTGGTGTAGATGGGCCTGGTCTTCCTTTGGGAATCCAGTGGAGAAGAAAACTGCTCCTCTGAGAATCTGGTGGGAAAAGGCTGTCTCTGGTGTTCTAAATCTCAGATTATATCTAAGGAGGAATGCTTGACTTCTCCCCTTGGGCAAAGGATCTCACAATGGAATTATGTAATTTTATTAGTCATGCAGTGAGATTCAGTGGCCCAATAAAAGAACATATTTCCTGGAGAGAGGATTGGTTGTTAGAAATAAAGAAAATTGCTCAATTAACAGAAGATATTTTCTAACAGATGGCAAATAGAACACTCATTCTTAGCTACATCATTCAACTTAAGACAGGTGACTAAAGCATTTTACACTTTAAATCACTTAACAGTACATGCTAATTCTCAGAATCCTGTCATTTTAAATAATTTTTTATCAATGCAATCTTTAGTGACATTCAGTCACCCAAACTTAAGGTGTCAGTAAAGAACCTCCTTACCAATAAATGGGAAGGTCCCTAGGACCTTGTTACTCTGGGATGCAGTTATGCCTGCATTTCCACTGATTTTGGCATCCGACAGGTGCCTGCTTGGTGTGTGCGTCCTGCTCTACACCCTGCTCGGGATCACACCCAACCACATCTCCCTGACAATCCTGCAGCAGATGTTGTAGAGCAGTAATTGGAATGACACTTACCACCACTGTAGGAAGATGTGGGACCAGTGGAATGACAGTCTACCTCTACCTGTAACTTTACTTAGTCTCAAGAAGACAGACATTTTGGGAACAAAACTAAGCACTTGGATTTGTACCTTTCAATAGAAACAAACCAGCAAAGCGTTACCCATAATTGTTTTTAAGGTTTAACTATTTGAAAATAATTTATATGTTTATAAAATGTTACCCATAGTAGTTTTTAAGGTTTAACAGTTTTCTAAGAAAGTTAGGTGTTTGTTATAATTGGGTTATGGTTGTGAAGAGTTTGTGACATACCATCCTGTGAAGCTGTTCCTGATGGCTCCTGGATTATATCATCATGATTGTTCGGTACATCGTGCTGTGTTTGTAACCCTGTCTGCAAGGCACCTGCAGAGGATGACAGACAGTGCCTTTGTATTTAAAAACAAAAAAGGGGAACTGTCATGGCTAACTACTGGCATGGAGGGCTTACAGTTTTAATTAATCCCAATTATAATTTTATATAAGTAATTATATAATTACCTTAATTATATCACTTGACCAGTCTGGATCACTGGGGAGCAGGTCTAGGCTGATGGGGACACAGGCAGCCATTGGCCAGTTAGTCAGGTGGCAACTAACTTAGCCAATCAGAAATAACTGCGTGGGCTTTCAAAGCTGTATAAGGCGAACAGTTCCCAGTAAGCCAAGTAAGTTGGCTATTGTCGCATGAAAATGGAATTTTGTGTCATTGCTTCTGTCTCAACTGCAATGAGGGGTCTTTTTTCTTTTTTTTTTTAAGAAAGAGTGTTTGTCTTTTCAGTAACAACATTTAGATAGGAAGCCACTTTTTTCTTGTTCTAGGTTATACTGCAGATATTACTTCTACACTTATCAATGACAAATTATGAGAAACACAACAAGTATTATGTAGTCCCAATCAATTAAATTCTAGTTCCATTAACCCATACTTCTATGTTTAGAAAGCAGTTTTCATCCTACTGATTATTCTTGGTACCATTTTTTACAAGCAACCCAGCTAAGTGTTCTCCCCATAACATAAAAAGTGGACAAATGCAGATGCAGAACTGATTTTTCTAAAAATAAGCATGGATGTCTTGCTTAACAGGAATTGAGACTTGTAATATTGCTTTCAGGAAACAGGCCAAGCTTGAAAAGTCAGTACACATCTTACTTACACTAGTCTGGTGTCAATTTTAATTTTTTCACAGAAGTTTTGACACAAAGCACACATGGAAAGTTAAGAGAATACCATAACATCTTTGATGAAGTTACAACCTAACAACAATAAATGGTTATGTAAGTAATTGATTGTCATTAGAGACTGGGACATGTTTTAGATTCTGTTCAGCCTCTATCAGTTTTAATACTTAATTTATTAGCATATGATGTTCTAGTTTATAGATTTTTCATGTATCTGTATTTTATACATAAAGTGAAAAGTTACAATTTCAGTGGGTTGTAGTAAACCCCATGGACTTAGGTAAAGCTCCATGGAGAATCGAACAATAGGAATGCTGAGACAGCAACAGGATTTCCTGTCTCCCTGACCCCCGCCCCAAAGCTTATCTCTGTAACCCTATAGGCTATGTTACTTAACCCTTACTATTGGTCAAGTTTGGATTCCCCTTAACCCTATAAAAGGGGCATACTTTAGCCCATTTGACAGAAGAAGAGCTATCGCTGGGACCCTTCACAGACTCCCCCAACAAAACCATCTCTGTGGAACTGCCAGCACCTCTCCTTCTCCTCCCTCTCCATCTGCTGCAGCCTCAGCTAAGGGCACCCTACCTAGCAAGCAAGAGCTGAAATCCTAAGAGAGCTTGCGATCACTATAGAGCTGTTAATCACCAAGCTTGCTATGAGGGCTGGCCCGCAGCACCGGCCTCGAGCTTGCCTAGCTTTCAGGCACCCTGTCCCCCTGACTGCTGGGCTCCTGAGCTATCTTGCACTGCTTGAGAATAAGGCCAGAATAGAGGCTTTATTAGTGGGTGATGTGAAGGACTCTTGAATTGGTGGATTAATCCATTCTATTATTTACAAATCCTAAAAGTTTTTTGTTTCAGTCTTAAGTGATTAAATAAACTGATGTCTGTAACAAAGTAACAAAGCTAAGTTGTTGCATAAAATCTTAAGATATGGTTCAACTTATAGTTTTGTTCCGAAAAACTCACATAAAAACAGCATGAAAAAGGATCTGTATTTATTTTGCCTTGATTCTGACATAGCATGTACTTTCCATAGTCATGCAGAGAGATGGGATTTGGGGTTTTTTGGGTGTTTGGGTTTATTTAGGAGAGTATTTTGGGCAGGTATTTTTTTGGTTTTTTACAAAAAATACTGCCAGATGTACAAAACCAGCCTTGGCTCCTTTAATCACCCAGCATTATTTCTTGCTCCCATCTCACTTCCTGTAATAAATGTACTCCCTTACAAAATAGTATCCTCATTACAGCTGTGTAATCCCATTATTTAATGGGACTTTGGTCCCATTTGTATGTATGGTGACATCTGTTAAAGTTGAGCTCAGTTGACTTTGGTGACATCTGTTAAAGTTGAGCTCAGTTGCAACCGTCTCTCAAGTGGATGCTTATAAACCAGTCTGCACAAGTACCTATAATCCAGTTGTGTGTGCTCTCCCTCACTTTTTAAACTGAGATAGTCAGAACAGTAAGTGTTCAAAATATTCAGGCACGAATCATCAGAAAAGTTACCCTGTCTCTCCTTTCAAATTCTACAGAAGTGTTAAACAAGACTGTCATGTCACTTTTCAGAATTAAGTCATGTCTGGAAGTAGAATTGTCCAGTATATACTTAGAGTAGCATCTTGTTTTTATAGTGCTTTTACATTTGTTCAGACTAGAAACAGTTGAAGACAGATTCTTCCACTTGTGTAATCTATAGCCTTCTTTACTCTCTTTCAGTTGGTTTGACTTTTGCTAATATAATTCAAGAAGTCTCACAGAACTGCATAGATATTATGCATAGGTAAAATTTAGGATGTCCCTTAACAATCATGACTATTTGCAAGATTATCTTAATAAACCCTGAAAAGGCCAAACAAAATCTCAGAAACTGAATATAATCTTTTTTGTTTATTCATCAAATACAGAATTCTACAATATTAGTTTTAGATCAGAACTACACATTACATACAGAAACGTAAATATTTGCTTTTTACTCCTGGCTCAAAAAGGTTGAGCTGCGATCACCCTCAGAAAATTCAACACAAAATATGCATAAATTTGCTACAAAACCTAATTAAGCAAGTATGTTCAATCTCTAAAATGCAATGTATATTCAAGGAGTATTGTCAATTTAATTTAGTTGAATTAATTTGTTTAAAGGTTTAAATGATTTATTCACTTTTCACTTTGGCCAATATGAATGTTACAACTAGATATTTGGAGTCTTCTGGTAGCTCCATTAATTTCATTAAAGGAAAGGTCTCCATATTGTCATAAGAAAGATTACAGGTGGATATGCTGTATTAAAACCCTATATAAAGTAAATTACTAAATTAAAGACAAATTTAATCAGGCAATATTTTACAGGTAAGTAAGACATGGTTTAAACTGTATTTAGTTTATTTTTTAATTCATGTGTTTTTAGTTAAATTAATGATTATGTGAACTTTTCACATTTTTCCTTATTGATTCCTAGTGTTTGAATTCTATCAGCTCTGCATTTCTCTAAATGTTCTAAATTCTAAATTCCCTAAAATGTTAAGAATATAAACTTACCTTTAAAAAATACCACAAAAATCCAAGAAACATTTGTATAGCATGATAGCTCTAAAATTTTAAGTGTTTTAGCTATTATCTTCTCTAATATGACCTGCAAAGCTGGTTTTGCTGTAGATCTGGGGTGCACATGCCTTATAGACAAATATTACTTCATTCCAGCCTTCTGATTTTCAGTTCAGCAAACAAAATTATTGAACTAAATCTGCTTATTTGGAATGGACTGTTTTTCTCTGGAGTGCTAATCATCCACAGCAGCCCTTGACTGAAGAGGCAGCAACTGCTCAGGAGCTGGTGATTACGCATACAAAAGAAGATACAAATTTACCATTGATTCTTTCTGCAAGCAATAAACAGATTGGACAATCTCAAAAGTACAGTTCAGACCTTGAGATTTAGAATTTAAATTTCAGTGTCCTTTTGCTTCTCCACTTTAACAGTACTTGTGTGAAGGAAAATCCACCTTCATATTCAAATGATGACACAAATTAATGTTAGGCATAGACCAACAGAGAAGTGAACTGAAGCTGCAAGCAGCAGCACAGTCCCAACACTAATGGAAAGGAAGCATCTCTCTCTGTCTGGCTGTCAGCTATTCTGCTTGGTTATTTATAAAATACATTACACAGCATCAGCTTTGTTGCTGAGCCCTTCTCCTAACCCTACTAGCCACATCATTCACCGCAGTATACACAGTCCGCATGACTGTACTAGTACAAACCGGCTTCATTCGAATTCTGCCCTTAACCCAAATAAATGAAAACAACCCCGCAGTAACCTCTCCAATTACTCGCACTAGGAAGCATCCTAGCAGGATTCCTCATCACTTCATTTATCATCCCCACAAAAACCCCTCCAACAACCATACCATTCTCCATTAAAATAACTGCCCTGATTGTAACAGCCCTAGGCATTGCTTTAGCCCTAAAAATCTCAAAAATAGCCCAAAGACTCATCCTCACAAAACAAACCCCTTTCTCAAACTTCTCCACATCTCTAGGATACTTTAACCCTTTAATCCACCTCCTAAGCATAACTAACTTCCTCAACGGAAGACAAAACATTGCCTCTCACCTAATTGACCTTTCCTAATACAAAATACTAGGCCCAGAAGGACTAGCCAACCTACAACTCATAGCAACCAAAACTGCAACTACCCTCCATTCCAGCCTAATCAAAGTCTACCTAGGATCATTTGCCCTATCCATCCTCATCATCCTCATCTCCACATACAGAAACAACCAATGGCCCTCAATCTTCGTAAAAACCACCAAATCCTGAAAATCATCAATGATGCCTTGACTGACCTCCCAGCACCATCAAATATCTCAACATGATGAAACTTCAGGTCTCTATTAGGTGTTTGCTTAATTACTCAAATTGTCACAGCTCTCCTGCTAGCCATGCACTACACAGCAGACACCAACCTAGCCTTTTCCTCCGTTGCCCACATATGCGGAGATGTGCAATTCAGCTGACTCACCCATAACCTCCACACAAACAGAGCCTCCCTCTTCTTCATTTGCATCTACTTACACATTGGCCGAGGATTCTACTACAGCTCATACCTAAGTAAAGAAACCTGAAACGTCGGAGTCATTCTTCTCTTAGCCCTTATAGCAATCACCTTTGTAGGAGGTTTAGAGAAAACTATTTTTGCTGTATGAAGAATCTATGCATTTGAGATTTTGAAGAGAATCATAAAGGAGTGGTTGCTTCACCTAGGAATAAAAATAGGAGCATTTAAATTCTTATTATATTTTTTAAAAAATGCCAAAAAATCCATAGTAGATATGTCTTAGTAATGAAAAATTTCTTTATCTCCGCATACCTGATTTTCACTGTAATAGGTGAGGATTGGGTTGTGGGGACATCGGCATAGAAGAGTTATGATAAATGTTCATTAGATTTTAGTGTGTTATAAAAATATAAATGTATTAAAATTTGCATTTAAACTTTTCATTTTAATGACATTTCTAAATTTTAAAATATAATGGGAGTCAGAAAAGTGGCAAAGAAAAATGAGTACATACTGAAAGATCCATGTTTACTCACATAACCCAGTGACTGCTTTTAAGTTTTACAAGCTCAACAAAACTATGTAAAAGCAAGTGATTTCCTCTATGTGGCTCGTACACCATCAGTAAATCAATTAACATTTACACAACCTCTCTTCAGGATATATAGCACACATAGAATAGATAGAACGGACTCCAGATTGAGTTTTCAAGAAGGATCTTAGCATGGGAAATTATCACCATTTCTATATAGATCAAACAGAACATAAAGACATCTGGAAGTATGTCTATCAGGTCTGTAAGTATGATGACACTTGGATCTCTAGCTGGAATGGAAAAGTTTTACATGAAAATTAAATATACTGCTATGTATAGTATAATTATCTCCAAATTTTAAAATAAAACTTTAATTTTAGAATATTGTTTCATATTTTTCTTTAGAAATAAAAAATCTTCATCCACAAACCTTGTTAAGATATTTAATAATTTACCTTCATCTAAATGGGATGATCAAAACAATGCATCTTCCCCGTAATTCTTAATAATATCTGTCTATCTAGTTGATGTTGGAACACTGTTCAGAAACTCCAGTTCTTAATATTTTATTATATAACCATGATGTTGAAGGTTAGGATTTTTTTTCTTTATTTTTTCTTTCAAGGATTTTTCTGCCATTTGCTGCCTAAGAGATTATCACAATAGTACTTAAGAGAGACAAAAATGTAGCAAAGAGGAGGAGGAAGAGTGCAGTGTGCTATGGAGCTGGTGGGCTTTCTCTTTGGAAGTGCAGAGATACCATGAGATTTTGGCTGAGGGGTAAGGGCTCAGCTGCTCGCTTGCTCTCTCTTGCTCTCGGGACCAGGGGAGGAGACGGTGCTGTTGCTGCTGTGGGGAGAATTCCCTTCTACTGTGGAGTTCTGTCCTTTACTGCTTCTTCCTTACTGTAAGTGAGCCTTTGGTTGTAAGAGCAGCCATTGAACTGAGACTTTATTAACACCACTACTCACCATCTACTCAGGTGCCCCAGAGGAAAATCTAGAACCCCAATCCCTTCCCCTCCTCCACCAAGGGAGTGTCTCACAGCTGTTGGTGGGAGCTCAGCTGCAGCTGTCCAGCCCCACTCTTTTCTGCTGCTGCTTTGGGTTTTTTGCTACTCTTTAACTTGAGACCCCATCTCTTCCCAACCCCCCATGGCTCCTGCTATGGCTGCAGGGTTTCTGCTACATTTTGTTTGCCACCCCGGGGTCTGCTTGCCTCTGCCATTCCAGCTTGCTGCTCTGAGGTTCCTGCTACAGCCCATTTTGCCATCTGGAGGGCCACTGGGACCAGCTGCCTCCCATGAGTTTTTAAAGGAAGCCCCTTTCTATGTCTTCCCCCAACAGTGCTGCTATTAGACACGGGAGAGGCAGCGGGGCTCGTGCCACAGCGCCCCCTGCAGCTGTGGGGGACTCATCGCACCTGCCCGGCCAGGAGCCAACAGCGCCCCTGCCGGCTGTGACTGTAACTGCACCAAAGGGGAAAGTGCCACAGCCGGGAGAAACCTCTTAATGGGTTTCTGTTCTTCTGTTTGGTGTTGCTGCTGTTGTGGTCGTTTGTTTGCCTTGTTTTATATCTATCTATCTATATCTATCTATCTATCTATCTATCTATCTATCTATCTATCTATCTATCTATCTATCTATCTATCTTTATGTATATTTATGCACACTTAGTAAAGAGCTGTTATTCCTTTCCCCATAGCTTTGCCTGACAGCCCAGTAATGTCATAGTTATAATAATTTGGAGGGAAGGGGATCACATTTTCCATTCCAAAGAAGATTCCCACCTTCCTTGGCAGATACCTGTCTTTCAAAATGAGACTCATGGATACTGATCCATAGCAATTTAAAAAAATCATCCTAAAAACACATTCTAAACATAAATCACATTATTCTAATGCTTACCTTGTTTCTGAAAGACTTAAAAATACTCCAAGCACAGAAATAAACCAACACACACACACACAAAATTACCAAAACAATGAAAATCTAGAATATCAAGAACATTCTGCTTTCAATTGTTTGGTCAATTAAATAATCTGTGTTAAAATGGAAGTTTTCTAAAAAAGGGTGCATTTGCTTTGTTGTCTAGGTTTTTTTGGAAAACATTAGAATACAAATTTTTTAGTTAGCTCCACCCACAGCTATTCAACAGCCAGCCTAATTCTTTTACTGCTGAGGATGCAATTGATTGGAACAGAATGGAAACTCATGCAGTTCTACTGCTAGAGAGCATCCCCATCAAAATGCACATATATGTGCATAATTCCTACTGCGTCCTACAGATTTTTCCAGTACTAAAGTAAACCAGGTAAAAGGAAAAACTAAATCTCACTCATTCTGCACTACCTAGCACTATCAGAAACTTTGTAGTCTATAATAACAACTGTGAAATGTGCATCTGCCCACAAAAAACAGATGGGAATTTTGAATGCTTGTTTTTTTTCCACAACTTGGTGAATGTTATATGTATGCAAAAACCATACATGGAAAGTCTGACAATAGTCCCTCTATATTCCAATAAATTCTGTGGAAGATTAGAAGGATTTTGTAGAGATATTCTAATGATTTTGGAGTTTAAAAATTGGTGGAGAGAAGATCACATAAAAAAAGTAACCTAAAAAAAGGCATCTTTTGTGCTTCTTTTCCTCTTGAAATTTAAAAAACCATATCGATGCTGGGATTGAAAACACTTATCCTATATGTATTTGTGTCTGTGTCTGATGACAGAAACGTATCTTCAGTAGAAATTAAATTCTTAACAAAAGATGATGGAAGAATCTTCTGTACGCATATCCAATAATTGTTTTGAAAATCAAAACAAATAAAAAAGCAAGATTTCTTCCTACATTACAAAAGCAGTTTACACTTACTTTCCAGTGTAGACACAGAAAGTTGATTTTCCACCTGTCACAGGGGAATATTACAATGTAGCAATGGGGAACAAAGACACACAGGCTCCCTTGTGTATACGAAGGAAATTGCTTTACTGTAGAAAATACCTCCCTTATATACACCTGCCTTTCATCTTTAGCTTCCACTGGACATAACCAAAACTTAAGAAGGGCATCCATTGGCTGCTCAGCTGCAGTGCTGCTGTTCCATGTGTCTCACCACCCAATCAGCTTCCTGCTCACATGCTGTCCATGCCTCTCTCCCCACAACTGCCTCTCATCTCCCAGCTGACCTCTTACAGCCCAGTCTGCTGCTGTGCCCTCCCACAGGGCTTTCTGGTAAAAAGAACTATTATCACCTTTAAACAAACACAACCTCATATCCCACATCTCACTCCTTTTTTTTTTTTTTTTTTAAGTAACAATGATAATAACTGTAACAACTTTTCAAAAACTGTAACATGCCTATAACATAGCAACTACATCAGAATGGTGCGACAAAAGGTCGCACATGCTGTGATGGAATCCACTGTCTCTCGCATGAAGTCTGTCCTACCTCATCCCAGTTTAAAAACTGAGGACTTTAGAGCTTTTAGCTACTTTGTTATGAGGGCACCCCAACTGCCCCTCCTTTTGTTTTTAAATTGAATGAAGTTCTTGCTTTGTGGGAGAGTGGAGAATGTCTGTTTTGTGAGACACACTCCATTGCTTCAAGAAGTTATGAATTTAATCCGAGGGGTAGGCAGGTCCATTGTCCATTTTGATGGTATCTGGAAAGCCTAGAGTGGTAAAACAAGAGAGCCAATGCCAGATAGCACCATGGTGTAAGCAAAAATAACTTAACAGGAATATAATTCACTTCTAATAAAACATACACTTTTGAACAAAATTAACAAGGTAAAACTTACAACTGCCTCTAAGCTTTGCTATGACCCAGGGTCTGCCAAGGAGCCTTCTTTTCACAAAGAGGACTTGGAAAGCCTCTTCTGGACGAGGCGTCCATGTCTATCTCAAAGGAAAGTGGTCCAGCTTCTGCAAAGCCAAGTCAGCTAGGCAAAGTGACTTGCTTTCATCTTTAGCACAGAAACACCTGGTTTTGATACTTTTTCTGTCAGTCAAGGCCATAGCCTGACCAGGGCTAAGACTTAGACTGGGAGGAGCTTCCCTATCCTATCTTTAAAATAAATTCTCAGTAATAACTTGCAGAACAGCTGGCTTTCTCATAAATAACTTGTAAATAACTGTAACTATGTGCTTATATATACAATTATTTGAAAATACCATTTATGTTTTCGTCACAAAAAAACCAATTCAAAACTATCAAAGGAAACATCTCTGTCTCAGGTAGATTTTACAGGTCATATTCTGGTACTTAAATATTGCAGTACTTAATATTGTCAAATCAGCACTTAACATTCTTCTGTATAAATTAAAAAATATTTTAAGGAAATTAATCTTAGGAGTTATGTACAAAAGAAACTAGCAAGCATTATTGAAATGAAATGCAACATATCATTGCCAGTCTTGCTGTCTGAAGTACCTTTGAAGTAAATTTAACAAGACACTTAAAACATATATAAACATATTTTAAACTGCTAAACAGCGGGGTATAGGTAACATCAGTAGGACAACACAATATCAAGGGTTTGTGAGAAAGTTAATTGAAATTGCTGCCTGGTGTTTTCTGCAATCTAGTAAAGACTTTTTCAAGTTTCATGTCATGAAGCATTGCAAAGTCCATAGCTTAATACTGTTTCAACTGCTAATGATGATTAAGACTGAACAAGACATTCCTTTACTGCATGCTGCAATTTTCTACACTAAAATTAAAGATTTGTAAGAGAATGGCTTGCTTATCATCTATTTTAAATTAGAGATCTATTGTACAATGATCTCCTTTCAAATGTACCAAGTATGAAACCATACCAAAATCTCAGTTTTAAATAAAGTGTACTGATATGCTGTTGCCAATACGCTGGAAAAATATTTGCATGAAAAGAAACCCTCAGCCCTTTAAACACAACAGCTTTTGTCAGAAAGCAACTAAAATCTCTTCATTTGTATTAAAAAGTTGTGAGATCAAAAATAATTGGTACCACACCTGTCATCACAGTGACATCTGCATAATTGTTATACGTGACAACACCTACAGGATTCTTATGAGTACTGGAAAGATATGGAATCTTACATGTTTCTGGTTTCTTTCTGTATCGATTGTGAGTTAAGTGACTTCTATTTCTTTATAATGACTGAAGAGCATGGTGTCTGTTAACTAGAGGCAACAAAAATATCCTCCATAGCCAGCTAGATCTTATAATTAAAAAAAAAAAGGCAGTGTGGGTGTTGAACTATCATAATGAATATTTTGTAAATGTGCTGAATTTAAGAGGTGTCTTTATTTTCAGTCTTGTGGCTCCTAATATAATTTGGGGGAAAAGAAGAAGCCAAATATGGTTCTAAATAGGAAATGGTCTCTTTTTGTTGGTTTTTTTTTTGGTTGTTATTTTTTTTTGTTCGTTTTTATTTGGTTTTGTTTTGTTTGTTTGTTTGTTTTTACAGAAAGCTGTTCTTGTTCTGAGGGCTTGAACACAGTGTGCAAGGGTAGTTTTAGCTTCCACAGTTAGTCGTCAAAGCGAATGCAGATGGGGGTTTCTTCTCCACACTTTAGTAGGAACTAGGTGCACTGAAGATATCATAGTCTTTTCAGTGGAATGAAATGCTGACCTAATCACTGCTTAGTTTTTAAATACTGCCCACTATGCATAATACCATTCTCTTGGGCATCCAAAATTGCTATCTACTCCAAACTTGTAAAGACTACATGAAGGAACTCGGGGATCTCTGACTCCATGGATTTTGTGTAAGGGGCTTCACAATCTCTCAATGAGAGTTTGTATGACTATTGGACACAACACTAAAGGCACCAAAATGCATATTTGACAAAATTTGCAGAATGTGAAAATACTATGAAACATCATAAACACAAATTAGAGATAAACTATTATTTAGAGACCAAGTAGGTTGAACACAACCTTTCCTGTATAGTTGTTATCTTTTGTAGTCTCTTGTAAACCTGTGTGGGACTCTTAACTTTGTAAAGAAAAAATGGTTATTAATATGCTTTAAACAGGAAAATTCTGAATGGGATACAACATTGGCAGCATATGAAGAATTAGTTATGATGGTAAGTGGTTCCTGTGGAAATAATGGAAAGGCATAGCAGTCAATTCTAAAATTTGCACAGAAGCATTGTTTAATATTAATACTTACTCTCTTATGCTATGGACATAGTCACCGCCATGCTAGACTACTGCAGCTTTGTTGGTTTTGCTGGATGTGTCTGTAAAAACGGTCTGTTCACAGGGGTCATGCTGCAGCCACATTTTGCATACAAGGGGAGGTTACCCCCCTCCAGCCCTTTGCTGAGTGTATTCCCTTTTAAAACAACCCCCAGCCCACATGTCTGAAGCTTAGAGGTCCTGGCAGCAAGAAGTACCAGAGTGCGTGAGCAGTGAAGGAAAGTGCCACAGAATATGGTCCAGAAGAGCAGCCGCAGGAACACTTTTAAGATGAAGTACACAAATACAGCAGCACCACAGCACAACCCTGCAGGCAGCAGTGCTTCAATGCTGTAGAAGGCTTGCTTCAGCTGTGGCAGCGATACTCTTGCACCCCACTGGCCTCGCCATCATTGGCAGCCAGTGCCATCCGCGTGCCAAACCATGTGAGTGCATGCTGCAGGACACTGCTAAAAGCCAAACCTGCTCTGCTGGTCATCCAGCGACAGCTGTGGCATGGCAGTGCCCGCGTCTCCGCCTGGGACACTTCCACTTGCTCCAGTAACATCTGCATAACCCAGATTTAGTGCATAACACAGGGCAGGTCAGTTCATCCCATCTAGGAATGCCTGTAGCTCCTCCATGACTGCCTCAGTCTCTGCATGGGCCCATCACCTGCAACGGCCCTGCTCTGCCCCAGTCTGCTCTGTCCTGGTGTAGCGCCCCATGGGATACACATTTGATATCCAGAGGGAGTTATCTCTGAGTCATGAGGCAAGACATTGATGGGCTCATTAATAGGAGATAAGGAAAAAAACTATGCCCCTCCTGGTTTCAGCAGCTCTTGAGGATGGGAATAGAATACATCTTTATATTGTGACCTAGGACAATACAGGCTGAAGGTTTTTGCATTTGCAGCAAGCAAGGATTTGAAAAGTATCCTCATACCAGAGGCACAAAAGTGTTCTCATACCCTTTTAAATCATCTTCAAACCAAGCAATTCTCACAATAACCTAACTCATTAATGACTTGCAAGTGAGTTGAAGAAACACAGCAAAGATAAGTAGTGTTCAACTGCAGAGAATTGTGTAGGGACACCATACCCTAACATTTTAGATCAGGAAGCAAGAATGGACCGCTTTTTTTTCCTTAGTTGACTGCAGAACTGGCAGTCCTTCGCAGGAGGGTGTTTGGATTGAAGATGGCACTGGCAACTAAGAGCATGGCTGCATAGATGGTGCTACTTTTAGACAAGAACATTCAACTGCTTAAGGGCAGATAGGAGAATAGCTGACTAGTGACAGATCTGACAGGAAGAGTCTGAGGATTACCCCGTGGGAACAATAGTAACACATTTCAATTTTAAAAAAACAGTCATTTCAGACGGCCAAGCATCAGTAAAAATAAAAGGTCAAATAAAGACATCTTAGTGCTCTTCTTATCAGAAGCATGTTCCTCCATATGAGAGTATTTAGGAAAGGACAGTGCATTCATAAGGAAAGGTGTGCCAGTTAGAAAACCAGTAGAACAAGGCAAGACAAACGTACACAATATACATCACCAAATGCAAAATGAAGAAATAATAATTTCAATCTTCCATGGAATTAATTGCATTTTATTTGTTCTTTTCATTTCAGCTGCTGAAAAATTATTTTTTAAGATTGAATTTTATGAATTCAGCACAGCTATCTTTTTGAATCTCTTCATACCCATATTAAACACTGAGGTGACAAAGAGAACAGCAGTGGAAGGAAAACCTGGTCCATCTCCCCCTCCTCATAGCTTTAGGCCAGTGAATGATTAGAATTTGGTCACTTCATTTGAGATACATACCTTTACCAAGAGAGACTATTATCCAGCCTTTATATTTCCTTTTGGAGCTGTTCCACTTTGCACTCATAAATTCTTGACTCGGTAAGAAACAATGGCATTACAGCCATGGATGTTAGAGTGCACTGATGGGAAATGAAGTTTTCATCTTCAGGTCCTTGCTTCAGTAAATACTCCAAATTCATCAGAAGAAAGTTCAAAGACTAGTAATCCCCACTTAAATGACCTAATTAGAAAAGTCTGTATGCATAAGAGATAGCAAGAGGTGCTCTTATCTGTTAGGGGAATACCCAGCCAGTACATTATTGTCTAGTTAGGCGGCAGTAATTTTGGAAATAATTTCATTTTTTGTATTGCAAGTGAATGGTCAATGCATTTTATTACTAGATAAGGTAAAAGCATGCCTTCTGTATCCTTTCAGAGGGGAAGGTTACCTGCATCTAAAGCTGCTCAGCTCCATGATAGGATGCTTTGTCTTATAAGGAAACTCTCGTCTTTGTCCTTTTGGATTGCTTCCATAGCTTTTCACTCAATCTTCAGGTACCTGTTAATATGTCCTATTATCCCATGCAAATTTTTATGGGCATAGTCACTGAATTGGTAAGTATTCCATGAAGTCCACAGGCCCTGTTGAGATGGATCCACAGGTCTCAAGGGTGTTAGCAGATGTTATTATGAGGCTACTCCTAATCATGTTTGGTGGATCATGGTGAGTGAGGAAAGTGCCCAAAGACTGGATGAAAGCAAATGTCACCCATCTTCAAAAAAGGCAACTAGGATGACTCAGAAAAGCACAAGCCAGCCAGCCTCATTTTTATCCCCAGGAAGTCGATGGAAAGCATTGCCAGGCACATGAAGGAGGAGAAAATAATGTAGTCAGCATGGATTTACTCGGGGAAATTCATGCTTGACAACTTTTTAAACTCATCTGACGAATTAACTTGCCTGGTAGATGAAGAGAACATTGTCTGCCTGGGCTTCAGGGAGGTTTTTGACATTTATCTACATAGCAGCACACGTACATACAGGAAGGGAATAGTGCAAAGAGGAGGGAACCACTGTCTTTTCAGTGATGCTCAGTGAAAAGACAAGAGGCAGTGGACAAACACTGAAATACAGGAGATTGCCTCCGAACATCACAAAATGATTTTTTACTGTGAGTGTGACTGAACCATGGGCACAGAAAGATTGTGGAGTCTGGATCTTTGAAGACATTAAAATGATGCCCAGATAGAATCCTGGGCAACAGGCTCTAGGTATCCTGGTTTAAGCAGGGGGGTTGGACCTGGTGAGCCCCACAGACCCCTTCCATCCTCATTCATTCTGTGATAGTGAATTCTCTGAGGGATGCATTTCAAGGACTGGCATGACAAAGTCCTGTGCAGAGAGAGATCCAAATGGGCGTGGGATTGAAGGTCCTTAAGTAGTGTTCAAGAAGAATGTAAAACTCTGGGATAATTGTCTCTTCCATAACTGAATCCTTTTCATGGGAAAATTCCCAGGGATATAAAGTTCTTATGATACACATGCCTAAGACTGACACTGGCTGAGCAGATTTCTCCCTATGTGTGTCTAAGACCAGTCAGGATCTTCACCAAAAGTGTTGTCAACATAGTCACGGAAGGTATATTGTTAAGAAGTGACAACTTACATCAGAATGGCAGATATTGGTCCACAAAATGTATTAATGTATGGGAATTATCTACTTGTGTTCAAAATAAAAATAAGGAGTTGGTCTTTATTTAACAATTTCATTGCAATATTCATAAGGCAAGAAAAAGACCTAAGTCCTTAACTGTCTTAACTCTAACAAAGATTTTAAAAATTCCTTGTAAAAAATGTATCATAATTATCGGACTATGAAACAATTTTAGTTGGGAAAAATTCCTAAAATTGTATATAAAGTGGCAAAGAAGCCAAGAAAATAGGAAATAAACAAAACCAGAGAAAAAGAGTCAGCTTGAGTCTGCAAGCTAATTCTAGAAGTAGTCTGCTAGAAAAAGGAAACCCAAGTTGAATTTCAAATGTATTCATGCACTTGATTCAGTAACTGGTCAATTGGTAAAAACCAATCCTTTTGTACAACTTCTCCCAGTGCCAAAACCCCAACAGGTTGACACCACCATCATGCCTGTCCCAGAGAAAAAGAGTCTTTAAAAAAAGAGTGATTTTAGTGAAAAAGAGTATTCAAAAGAGAAATTATGATTTAGTTGAAAATCTATTTGCATAAAAGTTGCAAGACATTGGAGGGATTCTCCACATTCTCATTCCTCCATGTGGCTTGAAAGTATATTTGATAAAATACGCAACAAAGCATATGATTTATAAGGTAGAGGAAAATGCATGATTTGGGAATTGATCTCCTTGGGAATTGATCTCCTGTTAATATTAAACTTCATATCCACTCTCTGTGAAGTTTCTAAAACAATTATGGAGCTGAGGCAGGAATCTGCCTCTACAAGCGTTAAGCAAACATACACACTCCCCTTCGCATGCATCCCCTTCCACACACACCTGGGCACACACAGAGATCAGCCTAGCAGATCATGAACACCTTGGAAAAGACTGAAATGCTAAAAACCTCTCTTGGTGGGGAAAATAGCTGGTATAATAATTCAAATAACTAGTACAAAAATTCTGTTTAATATCTACCTCTTATTTAAAACACAGCTTTTCATTTAATTATATTTGCAGAATATTTTAATTTCATTTGTTTCTTTAAAATTACTTAATTCTTACGTGCTGTATGGCTAGGAATATTTTCTTCTCAAAATAGAAAAAAATAGATGATATCTTTTCAGAAGAAAACATTGGTTTATACCATTTTAAACCATCATGACATGGAAAAATTGATTTATCCCTCACTAAGGTGGAACAAGTATTTTAATCACAGATCATTTACAATGAAATACTTTACATTTTTAAGATGCTTTCAATCAATTTTGATCCTCATTGCTTATTGGTTGTAAACAGTAATTTTTCAGTGAATGGAAAGTGTGTGTGATATATCTACATTAGTTCAAACACCAATTCCTACTAATGGCCAGGCTGAACGACAGTAAATAATGTCCTGAATGATATTTTGCCATCTTCTTTGGCACTTCATGAAATCCTAACATGTTGAAGTGTTGAAATACAGAGATTTTCTCTTAGATAGTGTCCCATGTTGAAAACCATCCCATGTATTTTATGTTGTAATTCTTATCTATTTTAAAATTTGATATCTTCTGCATAGTTTTCATGAACCTTTCTGTTACAGTAGTGAAAATCACAGATAAATGCAATTTTGTACAACTTTGAATTTACCCCAAGAGCTGAGAGAAACTTGCTCCTATACTTCAATCTGAGTTTCTTCTATATTCAAACTTCGTTTCTCTACCATCAAGAGTCTCATTTGTTGCTGCTCAAAGCCCCATCCAACCTGACCTTGAATACTTTCAGGGATGGGACATCCACAACTTCTCTGGGCAACCTGCTCCAGTGTTCCAGCACCCCCACAGTAAAAAATGTCTTCTTTTTATATAATATATGTCAGAAATAATAAATCTAGGCATATAAACTTGAGGAATGGTTTGAAGTTCTTTTGATTTGAAACACATTTTATGTGAATACTAACTTACAGATGAATAAAATATGTTGATGGGCATTTGAGCTTGACATTTTCTGGAAAAGTGCATGGAACTTAAAATTAAAACCAGTAAAATTAAAACTTTTTGCCGTTTTCTTTTTCCTCTGATATTCAAAATTGCATCTGTCAAATATCTGTGCTTCATACAAACCTCTCAGACACTTTCAGAAAAAAGTTTTTATTTCAGACTAAGTTGCATTTTATGTAGAACACTAGTACTAGTGAATGTTTTTCCGGTATAGGGGGAGCACCTTCTCATTGGATTTGTGTGCACAATACATTTTATCCAAACTGGAATATTCACCCCAGCTGTGTTCTATTCATCATTCTTACTGCATCAGGCCTCAAGATTCTGTGAAAAGTAGCCTGTGGACCTTGAACATAGCTCATGTGAAACAGATGAGAGGTGATGGAGAAGTTGAGGGAGAGAATAAAGAGCATATGGCCCAGTACAGACACCAGAAAGTACTTCTTCATGTGATCCACGGCCTGAACAATTGTTTAGCACCATTTAAAGGCTGTGTTTGACAAACAGGGCTGAAGCAGGTCTTCAAAACACCTGGTAGATCAAAATCCATTGAAGGAAATTACCCTGGCCAGTCACCTTGCTGCTGATAATTCACCCTCCATACCAGCTGATCAGGCCTAACAATGCTGCTGCAAAAGTAGTGTGGAAAAGGTAAACACATTTTCACAGATGCAAGGGAAAATCCCCATGGATGATGATTCCAAGGAATAACTTGATGGAGCAAGTTATGTACCCTTATCTACTGTGCAATTTCTAGGTTGGTGAGTTCACCATCTGTCAGCATCACTTTAGAAAATAAATGCTTGATCCACAAAAAAATATTTCATATGTCCTGTCTACCTGCTTCATTTCAGCCAATGAATAGGCTATGTTCCATCAGCAAAGTGTTTATGGTCACATGTTTCTTTGAACTGTGATAATTCTTTATTTTTTTTCTTAATCAGACCCTGTCTATTCATAAGATTCAGATGTCCATGGTAGGGGTGTAATTAAGTTTCATGTCAACTGGTAAAAAATATCTTTCTTGTTATCTTTTTATTAAATTACTGACATGTAACATCAGTCTGAGAGCCGAAGAAAACCCCTTCATTTGCTGTTTGCCAAGTATCATCTATGTGACACAAATTCTACTTGAGAAATCACACCCATCCATTGCCATATAATACTACCTGTAATGCCTTCACAACCTTGTCTTCTTTGTTAGGTATTTTAGTGAAGTGAATGATCAGAACATAAGCAAGGGCATTTGTTCAAGATGCTCCAGAAAGAGCTGTGGTCTCTTCTCTTCTTTGCTGCCTATGTTAGCACTGAGCTGTAAAAAAAGAAAGATTACTAAGAAGAGTGTCACTCTAAAGAGTCTAAACTTGTGAATGATATTTGGAATACCCTGTTAAATGACAAGATGTTATTTAAAAATATGGCATCTTAAGTGGAAAAGTCAGCTTTAAAGAGGTGTTGAGACTGTTGCTTCTGGGAAAAAAAAAATGGAGGCATCTAAGGTCTTTAGCCATAGCATTTTGAAGATTGATTCAAAACACTTCATATAGGAAGAACAGAGGACCATAAATGCAACCCATTTGAAAATGGAGTTATATATGTTTCTGGTTGGGATTACTGGACATCATTCCTTGTAAAGTCGAGGGACTGCAGTTAGCTCTCCAATCATTTCCTTCCCTGAAATTCATCTGCATTTGCTCCTTTGTTCAGAGTCCCCATTTATTAGTGATGGTATACTCCGTCTATGCATTAGAATATTCAACTACAGTGTGTCTCTCATACTTGCTAGTTAAAATTGGCTGGAACGGAATGGATAGTCACAGTTGCTTGTATACAATAGTCTTATTTTGGCAAGTTTTCTTTAGACAATGTTTAAGCAGCACTAGCAAATAGAAGTACAGCTTGCAGAAGGAAAAGACACTCTTCCGCTTTCTCAAGTTTCCTGTAGTTAAATAGACGCCAAAAGGCTTTTTGTAGTACTGCTACTGTCTTGTAGGAATACTTGATCTAATCCTATCTTTGATCAAATTACTAATGGACTGCTTTTCCACAAGGCAGAACATTTTTCTTTTAATAATATGTTTTTTATAAGTTGGAACCACGAGCTTGTGCGCCAGTCATGTGGAATGTACTCCTACTTCTTAATAAGTTTCACAACCTTCTTTAGAAAATATTCACTCAGTGTGTAACTTCAGAATAAGAATTCTGGCCATCTTTATTCTATTGATGTAATTTTTTTTCTACCATGCTGTTACTTTTTTTATATTAAACTCATTTTTACCGATAGAAATATTTTTCCCTGACACCTATGGAAAATACCTATGTTTGCTCAATATTGCAGCATCATTACATTGTTTAGAATTATTTCAACATGGTCCTAAACCTATCTGACAGCTAGACTGCAGAGATTAGCAACAGTGAATGGGAATAACTTCTGAACCGTTTCAGTAGATTTCCCAGGAAGGACTTGCTTTCTGCCACTGCAAATCTTCCCAAAGATATTGTCTGGTTAACAGTTGCATCAAAAGAGTATTTTTGCACAAACCTTGGGGCAAGCTCTGTCTCCGATTTACTAGTGAATGCAAAGAGGGTGAAAGTGCTGCTTCAAAGCCCTCTGTGTGCTTTCTCTACCAGGAGGGGGTGACCCCAGAAATAAGTTTTGATCTCTCTTCAGAACACAAGGCATGTCATCACCTCATTCATCTTCTTCTGGGACTCATAGCATCTTAAGACTAAGAAGCTCTCTTGCTTGCTAAAGTGTGTTCAGCAAAAAAACCCCTTGTCCCATTAGCAAATTTGAACACAACTACAATGGAGTCAATTCCAATGGTGGCAGGGCAATACTCTACCCCACTAGTAACATGCCACTGTTAGAAGACTGTGTAAAAATATTTTGTACTAAGTAATCAGAGGGAAAAATAGAATTGGGAAGAACTGCACATTGTTCTGGATAAAACCTCCTGCCACAGTCATACAGACATCATTTGCTGTTATCATTTTTAATAGTTGGGTTTTTTTAAAATTTTGTATAAGATAAAATATTACTGCACCTTTTGTTTTCTTAATATAAGTACAGCCATTTCTTAATAGAATAGAAGGAAGCCATTTGAATGTGTAAAACTGGCCTTTTGAAATACATATGCTATAGCACACTGTGAAAGGAATTAGCTATAAATAGAAATTCAAAGGTGTAAAACGATTTTGAATAAAGTAAGTCTAAGGTGATAGAAGAAGAAAACAGCAGTTTTGGTGAAAAAAAAACTGAAGAAATTGTACAGTGCAGGTGTATTATTTCACTTTCTGAAAAGCTGAGTAGGTTTGCTATTGCCAATGGTTTTCATTAGGAAGGGACTCCTTTTGAAAAAGAGACTTCAAATTGATGTGACATAAATGTTATGACACTTAACTTCACCAGTCATGAACAAAAATTCTCATCACTTGATATGGAAATCATGATGGTAATGGAAACAAGGATGTCTAAGATGTGCCATCAGGAACATAAAAAAGCGTTTAGAATGCAGGTAAGACTGAGCTCCTGTACTAGTGAGAAGAGAATGCAACAAAGACATTTTCCTTTAAGAGTCTTCAGGATTAACAGCAAATCAAATTTTTTTCATGTGAAGCATTTATGAATAGAATTAACCTTTAAAATAACATTGTTTTCAAAAACCTGTTTACAGTATCTCTTAGAATGATACGCTGTTCTTATTAATAGAAAAAGAAAAGCACTTTTTTGAAACTGTTGTGCACTCTTATACAATCTACAATAAAAATAGTATTTTTCCATGCTGGGAATGATGTGAATTATAAAAATGCCTTGTAGCACACTTGGCACTGTAGTCTTTTGATTATCATAGTTTCTTATTCATTGAACAAGTTTCACAGTGACTATTTTTCAACTTAAATAATGGCATCTTTGTACTTACGCAGCATCCATGAAGAATTTCTTGGGTGTTATTTTGTAGTCGATCCTAAATGGCAGGTTCTGCATTCTGCCATCTGTCTAGCTTTCCCGTTTGATGCAGCTCCTGAGAGGTATTTTCAGAATTGAGGACTACCTGCAAGAATGATGCTAAATACATGCATTTTACTCCTTAGTTAATGCAAAACCATTTTTCCTTTACAGAACAATAGCAATAGGAAAATAATGATGGTAGATTCAATCCTTGTAGTAATACAAAGAGGACTATTATCATCATTAGAAACCAAGCAAGTCATATTTATTGCACATGCGGTACGACCACTAGTGCAAATAACCCTGTAAATTCAAAATGGATCTGTATCATAGGAGTGGATTGAATGTTTCTATTGATATTTTGCTTAAACCAGAAAATTAATTCTTTTGACAGCCAACTCATAATTGCAACCTCCCTTTCAACTACAGCTTTCAAACAGATGAAACATGTCTGTTTATAAAACGATACGGTACAGTACACAATACCAGATCAAGTCATAGACATTCAAAGGATCAAAGGACAGATTCATTCACATCTGCAAGCCCTCAAGAGTGTACAGGACAAATGTCCCCAGAAAACTAGGCTGGTGGCACAGATTCTCTATGTTGGCACCAGCAGAAGCAGCTGCTATCTTTATGGGATGCAATCTTGCTTACATCACCCTTCAGAGCAATCTTCTGTACCCCTGCCCACTACACCTTCTGCTCTATTCCTTGGACTTCACGTTTGCTTTTCTACAGAGTCCTGCAAACTGACTCAAAGTCCAGGTAATAGATTTCCAAGATTTAGAAATGTTGTGTTAAGTTTATTTATTTCCTATTTCATCCCATCTAAGCATACTGTAACTTTCTGAAGTGAAATATGTCGAATATGTCACCAGTATTTTGCATGTTAGTTCTGCTTCACATTAAAACTTCTCACAGACCCCTGTGATGCCTTACTGCAAAAATATATAGCTGCAAAGAGTGGTTGTGGGAAGTTAGAATAGCCAGAAAACTATGTAAACAATCTAACAATAGAGCCTTGAATTTCTGAATATAATTGCACCATGTAAAGGTGCAATAAAAATTATTTAAATTAATTTCACATAATAATGAGTGTGGGGAAGAGAGAATCCAGATAGGCTTTTTTGTTTTAAACAGTTCCAGGAAAAAAATGGCCTAAACTTGGAAGTGTAGCATTAAATATTTTTATACAGCATGAGTTCTCATTACCTAATCATCTGAATTGTATAACTGAATTGGAAACCAGGAAATAAACAAAGAAAAAAATTCAAGCTATAAAAGATGGGAGTTTAAAATTTTCTTTGTATTTACAATTAAAAATATTAGGTAGCTAAATGATCACCCATTCTTTTAAAAAGCATCTGGACATGAAAAATAGACAAATTTCTGCGGGACTTGGATGTCAGGTATTCCTGAAAAGCTTTATTTTACTGCTTCCCAACCCTGATTCAATCCACTTAAACACAGCTGTATTTCAGATGCTCAGTGAAACTGTCCATGTAATGCATATAGTTTACAAATAATTTGCAGAAAAAGCTAGATAGATTTGAAGATCTTTTTCTGTAAATGGTATTTAAATTATTTGTACAAACACAGAGATGGGGTTTCTGCCATCTTCTTCAGGCCACTTCCTCCAGAGACCTCTCCATTAAATCTCTCTAGTTCTACTCTTCTGGTGATCCAAAGTCAGCCCTGGGATTGCCCAACTGCATGGAATTACTGTTTGCTATAGCTGCACACTGAGGGCTTCTGTGTGCAGCATCACATGAGCCGTACTAATGTTACCCTGTTGGTATAAAGTGAGCTAGCTCAGCTGGCTGACAGCTGGACCTTAAGGGACAAGATTGTGCACTGATTTTGTAATACCAATTAGGTACTAAGAAGGAGGCTGGAGGATTTAAATATTTCTGCCTCCACCTTAAGCAACACTAAATCTCGGTCTTTATCTGACAAACTAGGTGAATCAACCCATTTGGCATTCCTATGCCAAAAATGTCAGTAATACACTAAGAACTGTCAAAAGAGTAACAATTGCAATCATTACTTTATAAAAATAATTCATCTGAAGAAGTCAGGAAGAAGGATGAAACATGCAAATATCCTACCCTGAGAATCATTCTGTTGATTTACACAGGTTTCTTATTATATTCCCATCTAATGCATTGGACATGTGTGCTTGTGATGACACAAATACTTGAAAAGCTTACCAGATAAATTGTCTTCTCTTCAAACAGCCAAACACTTCTTGATGATTGCATTTGCTAATTACATTTAGACTCAATGTTCTTAAAGGTCTTTTCCAACCAAAGTGATTCCATCATTCTCTACAAGTTTCATATCCTGCTTGTCCTGGTTTAGGGCAAATTTGGCAGAAAACCTCCAAAAGAGGGCCACTGCCCAGAGTAGGCTCCCATAGGCCACAAAATGCAAGCTCTTGCTGCTCCCCAGGTCCCCAGTCCAGAGAAGGTTGGAACAGTTCCAAGAAAAGGGAAAGAAAAAAAAAAACAGTCCAGGGAAAATTCTTCCTCAGCTAGCTAAACCAATTAAAAAGCAAAGGAGAGCTCTGTTCTGCTCCATCAGTGCCCAGACAACACAGTCCAGTGCAGAATGTGGAGGAGTGTTGCTTTTAGAGGAGTGAGTGCAGTCCCTGATAATAATCTCAGTGCTTCTTCTTCTTCTCCCTACCTTGGCTCTCAGAACCAGTCTTGAAGGCAGAGAATATAATATCCAGCATTAACAGAACAGATGGCTGGGGATACAAGCATCATAAAGTCACCCTAGGACACTGCTCTATTGAGATATGTCACCAGACGATGCTAAGACAAAGTTTTGGAACTGCTAATTAAAATTCTACAATCAGAGTAGAACAGTGAAGCTGAGGAGGAAACACATCTCACTGCAGTTACCCTGTCGCATGCCAATACTTCCTTTCAATCACAATGTTTTTTGTTTCTAAGTCCATGACATCACTTAGGCATAATTAAACATCTTTTGGGCAGGAAGGAAGATATTATTCTTCTCATTATACTGATGGGTAAGCTGAAACGCAAAGCAGTTAATTCAAAGTGAAAAAGCAATAAAGTCAATAGTAAAACTCACCATAGATTTGTTCACTACCCTAAATCCTTACTATCCCAAAATACAAGAACAGCTCTAAAAACCTTGTGGCTACTTAATTTTTTTCCTATACCTACATGGGAGGGTAAGGGATAAACGATCCCAAACAATGGTAATCCACAACAAAGCATTCTTGACATCATATTCAGCTTTTGCATAGTGAGCTCTTCATCTGATAAGGTTATTCCATTGGAATAGTTTGGGGAGTATCTTAGAGGGCTGGGTGCTGTTTTTAAACCATCTTGATCATTCAGGTTGCCAGTAGCAATGAGAAAGTTTAAAATAAGATAGTGCTATGTGTTGCTTTTCAAACATGACAGACATATTTCTACAACACAGAAGGCTGACCTAACTCTTCACTACAACATGGCTGAAGTGGCATCCTGTTCTCCATAGGTTTTTCGGTTTATTTTTAACTGCTTTCTTACCAGATTAATGAGCTGAACTAGCTCAAAAAGGAACCAGATAAGTGCCAGAGTTTTCAAACAGAAAAACAGATGCAAAATGGTGATTAGTAAGTGCATTTGAAAATAGAAGTTTTTTGTACTTCTCATAGATACATGGCATTCTCTAGAATGACATTGCTCCAAAGTTTTGGTGTTTTTTTTTTTTTTCTTAATTCTAAATGTTACGCATTCTTGTGGGCCATTATAGTAAATAGATTTTCTGACACGTGGGAAAGACGGTCTGAAGTTCCTCTTATTTGCCTCACGACCGTCCAGAGGACAGACATCAGGACCCTGAGGACCCTGATCGGAATGCTGGCCTGCTGGTGGTGGATGAACACCAAAAATCCTGAGGCCCCTGAGCAGAATTTGGGCCTGCCAAATGATTGTTCACCTCTGTGGCTACAGTGACTGCTTCTAGCAGGGCCTGCCAAGGGGCGACGCGCCCTATATGCTTGGACCTGCTTCATGACAATAGCCCAGGAGTTTTCCTACCTCTTGGCCAGATGGATTTGCTGGGGCAACTTTGGTAGCCCCCCCATGGAAAAACCTTCATCTGCTTCACTACCACCGTGAGGGACGGAGATTGAAGCCCCTCTGCCAAGGACTGAGACAAAGATGCCCATCATTCTGACGCAGGGGTGCCTGCCTGACTGAAGCAGGATGCCTGCTAAGTGTTGCCTGCAGATGTGTTCACTGGACCTAGAGTGATTTCCCATAGAAAACAGTCCTGAAACAATGGGTCCCACTCACTGCTGATATTGACTTATCCTGCTGAGAACATGGACTGTCTCTACCTGTCTTCAATACCTCTTTCCCCCTCAGCCATTTCAATAGACTTCTTCTTGAGTGTATCTGTTCCCCCTCAGCCATTTCAAGATCTGTTTGCCCCTCAGCAATGGAATATAATAGAACCTTGAGTCAACCAGGATTTGGAGATCTTCCCGATGTGACTAGGCAAACTCCATTGGCTGGACTACCAGGACTCTGTCTCTCCACGTTTGGTAGCTATACTCACTCTCTCTTTCTCCCTCTCTTTTCTGTTCTTTTCCTCTCCCTAATTCCTTTAAGGCATTTGCTGTGGTCATTCTATAAAGGTGCATTTGTTTGGATTGATATTGCAATCCCCTTTCTGTGTTGTCTGTTGCACTCCGAGATCAGTTAAGGAACCATCACCACCCCTGTTCGTATGAGCAGATCATCAATACGTTCTTTCAAGCTGAAATTGGTTCTAGTAGATATAAGCATACTGGTAGGTAAAAGTAGACTATAAAAGATAACATTCAGAATGTATTTCCCTTGCCTTCCCATTAAGCAAGTGAAGAAAGCAGAGAGGAGATCTTCAGATAACATGCTATGCAAATTGAAAAGAATCTGTCCTTATTTGAAGCAACTGAGAAATTCACACAATGAAATACAGTTCAGACAGATGAAAGGGTCACATATGATGTCAAATCTACACTTTTAATGTTTGAATGAAACAAGATTTCTTGAAGTACAATCCTATAAAATAAAGGTGAATTTGCAGAAGCAATTGAACTGGGGCTGTTTTATAAACACAATGTTTTCTAATTAAACTGAGAATTCAGGAAGGCAACCTTGAAATTAAAAGGATTTAGAAACATACAAATACCAAGACTGGCAGTACATTACCTTTAACAGTCTCTTTAAGATAAGATTTATTTTAAACTTCTGCTTGTAGTAGGTCTGAAGTCATTAGGAATGATGCAATATTTAAAAAAACCAAACCAAACAAAACAACTTTCTCAAAAAGCTTCAAGAAACCAGAGATATTATGATTTTTGGGGTTAAGTAGTCCTTTAAAAGTTTTCTCTGGCAAAAGAGATAAAAAACTGCTCATGACTGTGGAGTATATTCCAAAACTGTAATGAAGCATAGAGGGGCAAGAACCTGTAATAAAAATACTATGCTGGGTTCATCTGTTGAAAGCATTCCAGAATGGTTGAAATTATGATTCACATGTTGTGAGATAAAAAAAAAAAAAACAAAACCAAACACCATAAGGAAAAAAAATATTTTGAACATATTTTCCCATTCCAAGATGGTATAACGGCTTTATTTAATTTTGTTTTTAAGACTGGTTTATATCTTATTAAGTGTTTTACAATAGAGAGTGAGAGTGTTCACACTAACCATACCATTTGGATGGATCTCTTTTACTTTGCACAGCAGCAGATATGGTTTAGCACTCCACAATTCAGTCCCCAAAAGTAAATGGGTGTGGCAGATTTAACCTAACTGCTCAGTCCACCAGAATGCTGAATTCTCGTGAAAAATGCTTTGCTGTATCTCATTATCTGGACGTGTCTCTCTAGCTCCACTTTGAGCTCCTTGATCTTTGATCTACAGGATGAGATCCAATTTAGCTTGGCAAGGATATAGCCTTTCAAAACCACATCTTTTATCTTCTGTATTCTTACAAGTACATTTCTACCACAGGGAACAGTTTGGAAGATCCTAGTTGTTTTGTTTCTCAGATATGTTGTTGCATAAAATAACTCTTATTTTAATCTTTTCCCTGCTAAAGTATAGGGTCTGTGCTTAAATGATTGTGATGCTAACTCATTATCATATATTCTGGAGTCTTACAGAGTATGCAGCAAAGTTTTCTCTTCTTCTGAGGACATTTTACTCTTTTTATGAGAAATGCTGAAGGTCTCAATTTAGTTGCAAAGGTCACTGATTCACAGATTGCAAAATTGTTAAGTCTAGTAACAGCAGGAAAAGTGTGCTGTTGCTGTGTGTGTAAATGTCTTGTCAGCTGCTGTTGGGATAAAAAGCATGAGCATAAGCAAAGATATCTGCATGGATAGAAAAGAAACAAAGAAGACATTTGTTGTGATTTCTGCACTAAGGAACAAGAAGAAGTATGAAGCGCTAATTTCAGTGGCTAAGACATCATCCTTGGGCCAGTTCTCTTCAACATCTTTTGAACAACTTGGACACGGGAGTTGAAGGAATATTGAGCAAGTTTGCCAAAGACACTAAATTGGGAGGAGCTGTGAACTAACTCTCATGAGGGCAAAGAGACCCTGCAGAGAGATCTTGACAAATAAGAGAGATGGGCACTTATTGCCAGCCAGGAGTCTATGCACAAATCACAAAAGGGGCGGGACTGCTGGGGACGGCATCTCAAGCTGTTGTATTTTCCAGCATCAGTCTCATTACATGGTGATGAAAATGGGAAGCTGCCAGCAGCTCATGTCCCTGGCAGCAGACAAAAAACTTGATGTCACAACTTACTTTAAAAGTTTTTTGACCAATCACACAAAGCAAAAGCATATTGACAGTAGTTCTATCCAATCACTATAAGCACATGTACCTGTGGATAAAACAATGCTTGCTTATTTTGAATAAAAGACCCGCTTGTAAGCCTTAAGATACAATGCACAGAGCTCCATTATTAAGCTTAGAACTACCTAACATCTGGCTAGATATACTTTGCTGTAGCTTAGGGAGTTATTCTAGACAAGCATTAATAGACAGATCATTGTTCTATTTGTCCTTACTTTTCTACTTCTTATACAATTTTTCTGCTGACAAACCTTATGACTACTGCTTAGCTCCAGTCACAGTCCTGCTGTCTCTGAGGCCTGACTTTTGCAGCTTTCCCAAAACCCTTTGTTTTTAAGGATTCCCACAGGCAGTCACCAACCACATGGAGTAGAACAAGGGCAAGTGCTGGATTCAGCACCCGGGACAGGGCAATCCTGGTGTGTGTATAGAGTAGGGAGCAAGAGGCTGGAGAGAAGCGCTGCAGAAAGGGACGCAGGCTCCTGGCCAATGGCAAGCTGAATGTGCATCAGCAGTGCCCTGGCAGCCAGGAGGGCCAAGCCTGTCCTGGGGTGCATCAGGCACAGCATCACCAGCTGAGCAAGGGAGGGGATTGTCTTGCTCTGCTCTGCTCTGCTTTGGGGCGGCCTCACCTTGGTATTAGAAAGTCCTCAAATGAGGTCTACAAAGACAGGACTCAAAGAAATGGCATGCAGCTGAGTCAGGGGAGGTTTAGGTCAGGTATCAGGAAAAAGTTTTTTAACCAGAGGATGGCAGGGCACTGGAAGAGTCTCTCCAGGGAGTGGTCACAGCATCACGCCTGTCTGAGTTTGGGACATTGCTCTCAGGCATATGGTGTGATTCTCAAGGATGGTCCCATGCAAGGCCAGGAGTTGGACTTGATGATCCTGATAGGCCTCTTCCAATGCAACTGATTCTACAACTCTATGGTTCTGTCCTGGCCACTCAAGGTATATTGCTTGGTCTGACCAGATTTTGATCTGCTCTTGTTGGTCAGAATTTGTCACTACTGGCTAATTGTCGCAGACATCTTTCATGAAAAATCCTTTCTTAGGATTTTTCCTTGTGACAAGCTGCAGTTCAGCAACCAAAGTAAACAATGGTTATCTGCTGCTGTGGAATGCAACAGGTGATTGGTCTCCTGTGGGTGTTTGGATTTCTTGACCACTCATGGCAGAGCTGGCTCTTGCTCTGTCTGAGACACAGATCCTTGTTATTCATTCTTTTCTATTCTTAGCTTAGCTAGCTTCTCAAGAAACTTTTCCTTTCTATTGCTTTTTAGTATAGTCTAATGTAACATATATCATAAAATAATAAATCAAGCCTTCTGATCATGGAGCCAACATTCTTGTCTCTTCTTCATCCTGAAAACCCTTGTGACCACAGTCACAATTGGTGACCCCCGACTGAGGAGGACAATCATCACTTGGTGAGACCACCAGAGGAGCATTGCTGCACTGGGTAAATCTCAAATGTGTGGCATTGATGGTTGCTTCACAAGTGACCACAGAAGTGGATTCTAGCCAGGAGCTGAAGAACTGAAGATCCGAATTTGGACAGAGTTCACAGCAAGGCTGACCACAAAGGGAACCTTCTGAAAAGCCTCCAGGAAGATGTTCGGAAAGTTCAGCAGAACCGTGCAGATAGCCAGAGAGTCCTGGACACTGTCACAAGGTACTGTTGGTTTTTCCCCTCCTAAAGATGAGGTCATTCGCAGTTTGTGGCTGCTCATCTGGAGGACTCCTCCCCTAGAGGATGAGGTTCCATTCTCCCCTTCAGAGGAGAAACTTATTGCCCTCTGGCAAAAATGGGATGAAGAGGACAGAATTCTCCTGTTGGAGGCAGATCTCTATGAGTTTTTTCGATGGGCGAAGCTCTTTGGGTTTTTTACGAATGTGCTATACGCCCTCGATGTGTTTGTCTGGGAGTGTATGGGCTCCATTTTCCAATTCTTTTTATACCGGGGGTTCGGATGCCCCTTGATTTATCCAACCTTTTTGAAGCTCTTTCTAGTCTTGAAACGGAGAGCAGCTGTTTTTCCCTGGATTGCTAACTGCAAGGGGAAAGCCCCGTTCCCCCCAATTCCGGGGGAAGACCCTTTGGAGGGGGACGCTCTGCTGCTTTCCAGCCCCCCCGAACCACAGTGGGGGGGCGAAGTTTCGCCCGCAGCCGAAGTTTTTTTTACTGCGTCTTCGGAGCATGCTCAGACGGAGCCGTTTGTTCCCCCCTCCCGTTGCTCTCAGGGGGGATGGGAGTGGGCGGCGCCGCCCCGGCCAGCGCCGCAAGCACCACCCCGGCCAGCGCCACGGGCACCGCCCCGGCCAGCGCCGCGAGCACCACCCCGGCCAGCGCCGCGGGCGCCGCCCCAACCCGCCCCGCGGGTGCGGGCGGTTCCCCGCGCGGCCCGTCCCGCGGCCGCCCCTCCGGGGGAGCCTGTGGGCGCTCCAGCCGCGGTTCCACCGGCTTCCCTGCCTGCATCTATCTCAGAGACACCGCTTCCCGCGGCTGCGCCGATGTTGCTGGGCAACAGCGATCCACCGCTCCCCCCGGCCGTCCCGCCGCCTTCTGCGACTGCGGTTCCGCGGCCGATGTCAGAGTCCGGCGCAGAAGATGCTGCCGACCCCGTGCCGCCCCCGCCGCCCCCGCCGCCTCCCCAGGTGGCCCCGCTGCCCGCCCCTGCGGGGACTCCGTTCTCCATGTCTGCGTCAGAGGCTGCCTTGGAGCCGGCGGCAGCAGCAGAGGCGCCTCCTGCATCCAGCGTGACTTCCTCCCCGAGTTTTTCGGGTTGTCCCGGGGCTGCCCCTACGGGGGGAGCTGGGACAGGGGAAGAGGGCGTCAGCCTGTCCTTCCGTGGAGGAGGCATGGCCCGACAGCTGGCTGTGGGCGCAGCGCGACTGCCTGTTTTCAAGATCAGCATTCTTGGCGGGTTGGGGGGTGTTTGGTCCGGGGTTTCCCCCTGGGGGATGCGAATCTCTCTGCCGCCCCTCGCGCGCCCCAGCGGCGAGGGGAAGGTGGGTCCCGAAAGTTCTGCCCCTGGTCCCCAGCCCAGAGGGGGTGGAGGTGGTGCCGTGAGGCAGATGGGAGGAACACCTGTTGCATTTGCATTGCAGAGGCAGAGGGCACAGCAGGAAGCGAGCATCGCTTGTCTGCTGTGGGGAAAGGACATCCCCAGACCCGAGACGAAGTTTCTCGGGACAGCTTCTGTCTTCCCATTGCCGGCATGCCTCGGTGATTTTGGGGAAAGGAAGCGTTTGGTCACCCCTTCTGCCATTGTACTGGCAAAAGGGTGCGGGTCTGTGCCAATGCAGAGCCTGCCTCGGGGGCTGGGCCTGGGCTGTCTGGCTTGGTTGCTTGGGCCAGGGCCACCTCCCAGCCTCCTGTTGAGTTTGGGGGCTTTGCTTCCCCCTTCTGGTCCTGGGCCACCTTTCAGTGGGCCAGGTCTGGGGTTCCTGATCCTTCCACATGGGCCAGGGCCCCCAAGGGCCTCTCTCTGGCTCCTCTGCTGCTGCTGCTGCTCTTTCCGACAAGACAAAAAAAAAAAAAAAAAAAAAAAAAAAAAAAAAAAAAAAAAAATTTAAATTGAATAAAAAAGGGTGAAAGAGCTGGCAGCAGCTCAGAGGCATTGAGGAGCCAGGGATTGGCTTCAGCCCAAGTTGTTCAATGAAGGGCTGTGGCAAGACATTTCAGAAATTTTCTAATTTTCTCAAAATTGTTTGAAGACTGTCAATGGACTTTTGATAAATATTGATGGACCTTTCTGTAGCAAGCCTGTTTCAGGACCAAAAGAAACTTTCAGATATGGCAAAGAGGAACATCTTCAAGCCATGGACTTTTCCTGAAACTCAGCTGCTTGGACTTGAATTTTCTTTGCATTGTTTTTGCATTTTCTTATATTATAGAATTGTTTTAGTAATATGATAGAATTTTATGTTCTACAGGTGAAGAAATTCCCAGTGCATTCCACAGGAGCACTTGAGTGGAGTTTGATTGGCAACAGATAACCTGTCAAGTGTTTGTCTTTTTCTTCGGCATGAGTACAGCAGAGAAAATGACAAACACTTTTTCCTTTTAATTTAACTAAATAAAAAAAGGTGACATGTCGCAGACATCTTTCATGAAAAATCCTTTCTTAGGATTTTTCCTTGTGACAAGCTGCAGTTCAGCAACCAAAGTAAACAATGGTTATCTGCTGCTGTGGAATGCAACAGGTGATTGGTCTCCTGTGGGTGTTTGGATTTCTTGACCACTCATGGCAGAGCTGGCTCTTGCTCTGTCTGAGACACAGATCCTTGTTATTCATTCTTTTCTATTCTTAGCTTAGCTAGCTTCTCAAGAAACTTTTCCTTTCTATTGCTTTTTAGTATAGTCTAATGTAACATATATCATAAAATAATAAATCAAGCCTTCTGATCATGGAGCCAACATTCTTGTCTCTTCTTCATCCTGAAAACCCTTGTGACCACAGTCACAGCTAATGATATTTATCACAAAAGACAAAGTGCCTTTTCTCAATTTTCTCAAGAAATTGGAACATGCACTCTAGAATCCTAAAAAAGTCTTTTCCTTGAAACAACACTGTCTCCTGCCCAGTATTCTTTCCAGATCTTAAGGAGCAAGAAGGCAAAATGAGGGGACGTATTACAATGAAGCATTGACAATTTCCCAGTTCTTTAGCAGTATATTTGTACTTCCACTATTCTTTTCTATAAAATCATGGTTTTGTAAAGCATGTAATTTTCTAGCAAGACACATTTTTGCAACTGAGCCCATCAGTCTCTGTGAAAACATATTGTAAAAAGCACAAAACATATGAATAGGCAGTGACAAGGGAGGGGAAAAAAGAGTATGAGAAGCAGCTCCGTGACACTAAAGTGAGACAAGAAGGAGGAGAAGGTGCTCCAGCTGACAGAGCAGAGAATCCCCCACAGTCCCTGGAGGACATCATAGTGAAGCAGGTTGTCTCCCAGCGGTCCCTGGAGAACTGTGGAGGAACACATACCTATACTGCAGCTTGTGGAGGGAGGGCCAGGAAGCCATCTTCTTTAGTGGAAGAGTGTGTACAAATGTCAAACAGCTGTTAACCCTGATCAATTCTCTTTCCAGTTCTTGTCATAGGTAAGTAAGAAGACAATATAAGAATTAGAAGCCTAAATCCTTTTGCTTCAGGCTCCCATTCTCTCTGCCCCTTGCTTTAAATTTAGTTTGATATGAAATAAAATTCAAGATCAAGTTCTTAAGGCTTGATGTTCAGGCTTTTCAGAAAATAGGGAGTGCAAATAACTGTAATTTAAAAAAATAGAACTAAAAAAGTTAAATTACTGTTTTCTAAGGACTTGTGGAAATCAGTTGGTAGAGGTGGTGAGACTGAAGAGTATAATTAAGCTGAAATGAGAATATAACTCAGTTGTGTACAAGTTTTTTACCAGGAACTCTAGACTTTTAAACAGACTTAAGATACAATAGTTATCTCTGGGAATACTTTAGTATGTATAGTGAATTCATCTTGAAATAGCTCTGTTTTATAGTTATGACTTACGTTTTAAATTTTATTTGAAAAGAAATATTTGTGATTCAGATCATTTCCATTTCTGAAGCATTTCAGTTGTTAACAGTTTTTGCTGTCTCCTGAGGGCAGGAAAATAGTCTTTATACCAATACTGAAACAAACTAGATGGAAAAAATCATTCTCCTCATTCTTTTCTGTCTATTCTAACAGGCACAACAGCAAAACCACTGCTATGAGTCTGAGTTGCTCTACTACTCATGGATGGCAAACTTGCAGTGGCTAGTATTTTATTTGCACACATTTCTGATGCTGGTTGTTAACTGCTGTGCAAAAGATCTGTCGACTGTTTTCACAGGAGGACACTCCTGAATTGCTTCACTTGTCTCTGAACCAGAGAACTAAGCTGGCACTTCATTTCTGAGATCTTGCTGTGCTAGCCCCGAAACCCATTTCCTTCAAATGCATTTTACTTTCAACCAAAGCATTCCATTACTTCATGATGTAATCTGTTGTTCTTAAAGTTCAGGGAATTGTTTTAGAACGATAAGAACATATTCCAGTAAGCAGGTAGAACATCTGTCTTAAGTAGTATACTTCACTTGGCTTTGGTTCATGGATCATAACATCTGCAAGGAATGTCATTTACAATCAATAGATGGGTCGGGGTAACAGGCCACAGGTTTAGGAATCTTTCTCAAATTAATTTTTCTTTAAAATTTAGCTCTTATCATTTCAAGTGTGTCTATATGAAAGTAATCAACTATTTATTACCTGTATCACAATGAAGAACAATCAACAGTGGCTGAGCATCCTACAACAATTCCAAGAAGAAGAATGGCCTGAGCCCCCAGTGCAGCACATGGAGTCTGTCATCAAGCCAGAGTCATTCAGGCATCTTGTCAGTCTGGAGACAAGCGGACTCTGGGAAAATGTTAGAGCAGCCCTCCAGTATCTGAAGGCAGCCTACCAGAAGGAGGCAGATGAACTGCACAAGGGCACGTAGTGATAGGAAAAGTGTTGATGGCTTTAAAACCTGAAGAGTATATGTTTCCTTTGGATATTGGGAGGAAATTCCTTGCCAGGAGGGTTGTGACACACTGGAACATATTGTGGGTGACCCATTCCTGGAAGTGTTCAAGGCCAGCGTGAATGGGTCTTTGAGCTTAACACAGTCTACTGGAAGGTGTCCCTGCCAATGACATGGGGGGTGAAATTAGGTGAACTTTACGGTCCCTTCCAACCCAAACGATTCTATTATTCCATCATAATATTCGTTCTGTGCAGTAGCAGTATGTAGTTCAAGATAGAAAAACCAGACCATTGATTCTGAGAAACTGACATCCAATGAATTTAACTGTTTTGGTCTCACATATATGTTCCATTTAGCATTACTATATCTAGTAACAGTCCCGGCACACAAGTATCATACACACAATTTTTTCTTTCTTTCTTTTCTTTTCTCTTTTCTTTTCTTTTTTCTTTCTTTTCTTTCCTTTCCTTTCTTTCTTTTTCTTACTTTCTTTTTCTTTTCCTTTCCTTTCTTTTTCTTTTCCTTTCCTTTCTTTCTTTTCTTTCTCTTTCTTTTCCTTTCTTTTTCTTTCTTTCTCTTTCTTTTTCTTTCTTTTTCTTTCTTTCCTTTCTTTCCTTCCTTCCTTCCTTTCTTTCTTTCTCTTTCTTTTCCTTTCTCTTTTCTTTCTTTCTCTTTCTTTCTTTCTCTTTCTTTTCCTCTCTTTTTTTTTCTTTCTCTTTTCTTTCTTTCTCTTTCTTTTCCTCTCTTTTTTTCTTTCTCTTTTCTTTCTTTCTCTTTCTTTCTCTTTTTTTTCTTTCTTTCCTTTCCTTTCTTCCTTTCTTTCTTTCTTTTCCTTTCTCTTTCTCTTTCTTTCCTTTCTTCCTTTTTCTTTCTTTCCTTTCCTTTATTTTCCTTCTCTTCTTTCTTTCTTTCTTTCTTTCTTTCTTTCTTTCTTTCTTTCTTTCTTTCTTTCTTTCTTTCTTTCTTTCTTTCTTTCTTTCTTTCTTTCTTTTTGTCATTTCCCTTTCTTTTCTTTTTTTCTTTCCTTTCCTCCTTTTTCTTTCTTTTATTTTCTTTTCTTTCTTTCTTTTTCTTTTCCTTTCCTTTCTTTTTCCTTCTTTTTCTTTCTTTCCTTTCGTTCTTTTTCTTTCTTTCTCTTTTTCCTTTCTTTCCTTTCGTTCTTTTTCTTTCTTTCTCTTTCTCTTTCTTTCTCTTTCTCTTTTGTTCTTCTTTCTCTCCTTTCCTTTCTTTTACTTTCTTTTTCTTTCTTTCCTTTCCTTCTTCTTCTTTCTTTTTCTTTCTTTCCTTTCTTTTCTTTCCTTCTTTTTCTTTTCCTTTCTTTTTCTTTCTTCTCTTTCTTTGCTTTTTCTTTCCTTTCTTTGCTTTTTCTTTCCTTTCTTCTTTCTTTCTTTCCTTTCCTTCCTTTCCTTCTTTTTTCTTTCCTTCTCTTTCTTTCCTTTCCTTTCTTTCTTTCCTTTCTTTCTTTCTTTCTTTCTTTCTTTCTTTTCTTTCTTTCTTTCTTTCTTTCTTTCTTTCTTTTCTTTCTTTCTTTCTTTCTTTCTTTCTTTCTTTCTTTCTTTCTTTCTTTCTTTCTTTCTTTCTTTCTTTCTTTCCTTTCTCTTTCTTTCTTTCTTTCTTTCCTTTCTCTTTCTTTCTTTCTCTTTCTTTCCTTTCTCTTTCTTTCTTTCTCTTTCTTTCTTTCTTTCTTTCTTTCTTTCTTTCTTTCTTTCTTTCTTTCTTTCTTTCTTTCTTTCTTTCTTTCTTTCTTTCTTTCTTTCTCTCCTTTCCGTTCTTTCCTTTCTTTTTCTTTCTTTTCCTTTCCATTCTTTTTCTTTCTTTCCTTTCCTTTCTTTTCCTGTTTCTTTTCCTTTCTTTCCTTCTCTTTCTTTCCTTTCCTTCCTTCTCTTTCTTTCCTTTCCTTCCTTCTCTTTCTTTCCTTTCCTTCCTTTCTTTCCCTTTCTCTTTCTTTCTTTCCTTTCTTCTTTCTTCTTCTTTTTTCTTTCTCTTTCTTTTCCTTTCTTTTTCTCTTTTACTTTCTTTTTCTTTCTCTTTCTTTCCTTTCTTTTTCATTCTCTCCTTTCCTTTCTTTCTTTTACCTTCTTTTTCTTTCCTTTCCTTTCTTTCTCTCTCTCTTTCTTTTCCTTTCTTTTTCTTTTCTTTTTCTTTCTTCTTTTTCTTTCTTTCCTTTCCTTTCTTTCCTTTCTTTCTTTTACCTTCTTTTTCTTTCCTTTCCTTTTTCTTTCTTTCTCTCTCTTTCTTTTCCTTTCTTTTTCTTTCTTCTTTTTCTTTCTTTCCTTTCCTTTCTTTCCTTTCTTTTTCTTTTCTTTCTTTCTTTTTTTTCTCTCTTTCTTTTCTTTCTTTTCCTTTCTTTCTTTCTCTTTCTTTCCTTTCCTTCCTTTCTTTCTCTTTCTTTCTTTCTTTTTTCTTTCTTTCTTTTTCTTTCCTTTCCTTTCCTTTCTTCCTCTTTCTTTCTTTCTTTCTTTCTTTCTTTCTTTCTTTCTTTCTTTCTTTCTTTCTTTCTTTCTTTCTTTCTTTCTTTCTTTCTTTCTTTCTTTCTTTCTTTCTTTCTTTCTTTCTTTCTTTCTTTCTTTCTTCCTTTCTTTCTTTCTTCCTTCCTTCCTTCCTTCCTTCCTTCCTTCCTTTCCTTTCCTTTCCTTTCCTTTCCTTTCTTCCTTTCTTTCTTTTTCTTTTCTTTCTTTCTCTTTTTTTTTCTCCTTTCTTTCTTTTTTCTTTCTATTCCTTTCTTTCCTTTATTTCTATTCCTTTCTTTCCTTTATTTCTTTTTCTTTCTTTCCTTTCTTTCATTTTCTTTCTTTCCTTTCTTTCTTTTTCTTTCTTTCATTTTCTTTCTTTTTCTTTCTTTCATTTTCTTTCTTTCTTTTTCTTTCTTTTTCTTTCTTTCCTTTCTTTCATTTTCTTTCTTTCCTTTCTTTTTCTTTTCTTTCTTTTTCTTTCTTTTTCTTTCTTTCCTTTCTTTCATTTTCTTTCTTTCCTTTCTTTTTCTTTTCTTTCTTTTTCTTTCATTTTCTTTCTTTCCTTTCTTTCTTTTTCTTTCTTTCCTTTCTTTCCTTTCTTTCATTTTCTTTCATTTTCTTTCTTTCCTTTCTTTCTTTTTCTTTCTTTCCTTTCTTTCTTTTTCTTTCTTTCCTTTCTTTCTTTCCTTTCTTTCTTTTCTTTTCTTTCTTTTTCTTTCTTTCCTTTTCTTTTTCTTTCTTTTTCTTTCTTTCCTTTTCTTTCTTTCCTTTTCTTTTTCTTTCTTTCCTTTTCTTTTTCTTTCTTTTTCTTTCTTTCCTTTCCTTTCTTTCTCTTTCTCTTTCTTTTTCTTTCTTTCCTTTCTTTCTCTTTTCTTCTTTTCTTTTTCTTTTCTTTCTTTCTCTTTTCTTTTCTTTCTCTTTTCTTTTTCTTTTCTTTCTCTTTTTTCTTTCTTTTTCTTTTTTCTTTCTTTCTTTTTCTTTCTTTCTTTTTTCCTTCCTTTCTTTCTTTCTTTTCCTTTTTCTTTCTTTGTTTTCTTTCTTTTTCTTTCGTTTTCTTTCTTTTCTTTCTTTCTTTTCTTTCTTTCTCTTTCCTTTCTTTTTTTCTTTCATTCTTTTTCTTTCTTTTCTTTTTTTTTCTTTCTTTCTTTTTCTTTCTTTACTTTCTTTCTTTTTCTCATTTCCTTCCTTCCTTCCTTCCTTCCTTCCTTCCTTCCTTCCTTCCTTCCTTCCTTCCTTCCTTCCTTCCTTCCTTCCTTCCTTCCTTCCTTCCTTCCTTCCTTCCTTCCTTCCTTCCTTCCTTCCTTCCTTCCTTCCTCCCTCCCTCCCTCCCTCCCTCCCTCCCTCCCCTTTTATGTTAATTTGCAAACGGTGAAGTAGTTACAGTAAATCACTCTTCCCTAAATATCATTTTGAAGCTTAAAAATGGATAAATAAGAAAACTGTGTGAAGATAGAGCATTTAAAAGTGATTTTAAAGTGAGAATTAGAGTTAGATATTGAAAATTCAAAAATACAAAATTGAAATGATGGAATGGATAGTTTTAAGGGATTTTCTTTGTATTTCTGTGATACAAATGATGATCTCCATTTCTACACTTTCTTAAAATATATTTTGAAAGTTACTACTTTGAATAACAAAAATATTTCCAAAAGAAGGAAATTGATTTTTGCAGATGAAAATATCATATTCTAAATCTTCATCATCTAGTACAAAGGATTGCCCTTACACAGTAAGCATTATGAATATTTCTATTCTCACACAAACACAGAAGAATTTTTCAACTGACTAGAAAATCTTTAAAAGCAAATTAACTTTTGAAAAAAAAGATTAAGAAAGATCAGGAAATTATATACATCCACACTTACTATATGTTGATTTACTAAATATTGGCTCTGTTTTGTGGGTGAGTGCACTTGCCATTCACCCACACAGATACACCTTTCCCCCCTGCACATGGATGTGTGCTATTGGGTCTTGTCATGGTTTGATGCCGGTGCAATGCCAGCGCCCCCATGAAAATATATTCTCGTTGGTGTCTGCTGTGAGATCTGATCAGAAATAGAGCAAAGTATGCTCCAGTTTAGGAATAAAGGAAAAAAACTTTATTAACCTACAACTATATGTGAAAAGAAACACACAGAACTCAGAATGAAAACCTTCCAAAAACATTCCTCCTCCCCCCACCAAATTTCCAATACATCACAGCTGGACAAAACCTTGGATTCTCAATTCAGTTACCATCCCTCAGATCACCAACTCTCATTCTATCACCACCCTTTAGATAATCAATTCTCAGTTCACCAAGGAGAGAGGAGTCCCTCTTGTACCATAGGCTTCCCCTGGAAACACAGTTGAGACCTCTTGTGTTTCCATGTCACACATGGCATCTCCTGGAGATCATTTGCCATCGTGACATCTTTCTTCCATTCCCAGTGCTCTCACCACTGTGCATGGACCAGAGCTGCTTCTTGGGTTCCCCTTTTAAGGATGCTTTGCCCAGTTCCAAAAAAAGTACAGTCTCTCACCTTCAGGATACCTGTCCCTGCACATTCACCCCCTGGGGCCGAGGGGTCTCAAGAACAGAGATCTTCTTCTTCCCTGAAGATGGAGGGAACCACCACCCTCCTCACCGGTCATCTCTGTTCACGCACTCCTTCACATAACATCACTGCACTCTCTTGGCTCCGAACCATTGCCTCCCCCTAAATGCAGTCCCTGTGTCACAGGAAAAATGGTTCTGTCCATGGCTATACAAGAAAAGTCCAGCCAAAGGCCACTGCATCATCTCTCCCACCAAGATTTTTCTCAACTTCTCTCATGGCCCATTTCCTCTTATTCATCTCTATCTCTCTTCTCATTCAACTCCAAGAGGATCAGCATTTGTAAGATTTCCATCATCCAAGAAAAGGGTTAAAAATCTCAGGCTCTGCCTGTCCAGAACTCCCATGGCTGCCCTGCTGGGCACCTTCTCGTCGCCCCCCCCCCCCCCCCCCCCCCCCTCCAGCTGGCCGTGCTATCAAATTACAAGGTGGCACAAGCACAGACAGCAGCTCTCTCTCTCCTGGAGGCGGGGTGGAGGGGGGGTGGCTGCCTGATGCCTCTCGGTGCTCCTCCACCCTTCCATCCTCAGGGGCCTTCACCTCCCTTCTCTGTCCAAGGCCCGGCCTATCTCACCCGGCCGCATGGCTTCCCCTGCCCCGCCCAGCCCGCAGCCGGGCAGGGGAGCTCTGACCTCTTTTACCACCCGAACCCCCAAGGTAAAGTTTTCCTGAGAGTGCTCTGCTTTTAACCCCCTGTGTTCTCAGAGGCATATCCATGTCCTCAGTGGCCACACCAGGTGCCAATATTCAAATCTGAGCATCTATTGGTTTGACCACAGCATCCCAAAAAACTCACTTCCTTTTTAAACCAGGACAGGTCTCAAAGAAGGGTCTATCTTTTTTCTGTTCAAGAGGTTTTGGTTCTCAAAGTCAAGAGGTATTCTTCCTGGATCTATTGCCTGGATTTATTACCTAGAAGGTAATAAAATTAATTAGATATTTGGTAAAAACTGTCCTAACTGCATCTTCATGTGAACCATTTAGTCTAACTTAGGTTGCTTACATACAATTTTTTTTCAAAGTATTATGGCAGCTAAAGAATAATTACATCGATGACTGATCATATTTTGCAGGAAGACATCCATGGCATGTTTAGCACACACCTATGGCATGTATTTTTTATCAAAGTTCCTATCAAGCCTTCTGGATTAGTACTTGCAAGTTTCTAAAATGTAGGAACCATAGCATCATTTCAAGGAATGTGGTGTGAAAAAATCAAGCCTTCTGGATTAGTACTTGCAAGTTTCTAAAATGTAGGAACCATAGCATCATTTCAAGGAATGTGGTGTGAAAAATAATATAGGGTGCCCTGTCTATAATTTCTAGCTTGTAAAATATGAACATACCCATTCTTATAGGGACGCAAATACAGCATATGGAACATCTATGCAAAGCGTGCACTATAAATCCAGGTAGAAATGACAAGTTATTAGAAGGCTGATCACTGAAGAGAACAGAGCAGAGGCAGACTGCTGCACATCACTACAACTCTTTGTCCTCATCTGGCAGAAATCTATTGAGCTGGAAGCTCATTTGAACCTTAATGGAAGTAGTAACTAAGAGCAGACATATTTGAATCGCTTTCTCCAGATCTTTCTATTCCATCTATTTTCTTTTAGAATATGGAGAACTTATGCTACAGACCGCAGAGGCACTAAGTAGTGACTAAAGGAACTTGCCTATCAATTGCTTCAAGGTAGGTGGTTTTCCCACTATCCTTCTTCCTTTCTTCTTTGGAAAATCTAAAACATTTTCATCAGAAACAGTAAAGTCATCTGTCACAATATCCAATGCATCCTATGAATGATGTAGAATAAATATTGCTCTCCATAATGTCTTTATTTTACCCTTTTAAAACTTTACTTTCCATAGGAAAATTTGGTTATTTAATCTTGGGTATTTAGACTCAGGGAAAATACACTTTTCCAAAGGAAATTGTTAGGAATTGATTGTGAGGATTGCTTCTTCAGCAATATGTTTTGAAAGTTATTGCCAAAACATACCAGTGTAATTTGGAGAACAGGAAAAGTCTATTAAACAAACTAAACCAATTAAAAGAAATTGACATGATTTGTACAATCATGTACAGACACATCTATATATGTACATCAAGAAAGAGGAGTAGTTTATTCCCGTAACCAAACCATCTTGCACAATTTAAGTTGCTTAAAACCATAGAAATAATTACAAGTAATATTTTCAATTATAACATATAGAAGAAAGCGCTGCTACTTACTTAGACCAGGAAATCATATTAGAAACAATATTCAGGCCAAAATATTTTCAGAAGCAATATGGTTTCAAATAGACTTGGATACTTTGAACTCCTTAAACTGCCAAGAGCTACCTTTACATTGTGGAAGAGAAGTGAAAAAGTGGCAACGGAATAAACTGTTTCATTGGTTAGTTTCTTGGTGAGTTTGAGCTTTGATGTACTACAGCTTTGATCTAGTACAGCTGGGGAGGAAAAAGAAAAAGTAAAGTATGTTCAGTTGTGTCAAATGAATTGCTGAGTGATGGTACCTGAACTGAGGAGATGGAAACTACTGGAAAGGAAGGACACAAAATGGAAATGACAGAAACAATTTGATGAGGTTGTCAGAATTTCTTAAAATTCTCTTAAATAAATGAGTCTTCATCAGTAAACCAATCTACCAGTTAAATTAATACGTGAAGTTATTCTTTCCACAAAGGGAGGGTGGCAGGGATGAGAGAGAGGGAGAGAGAGAGAGAAGAATAGGCAGGACACAGAAGAGAAAATACAGATTGACATCAGGAATTAAGTTACACTATGATCCTATATTTATGCCAACACTACTACATTCCTAATCAAAAAGTGCAATAATCATGAAACAAAAAGATTCAAATTAGAAATGCTAGAGTGTGGGACCAAAAAACAGATATTAAGAACTGCAGAAAGAGAAAACATTGCAGAGGTAAATATATTTTTTCTCTCGTAGAATTTGTTACAGTGACAAAATCTTTTAAAACTGTACACATATTATTGTAGGAAGTTGACATTGTTCAAAGTATTCAATTTAACTGATTTACAGATTCATCCTAGAAATAATTTCTTAGGTGACAATCACTCTGAAAAGGACTGAGTTAGAGTCCACCCATGGAATGCCTTAATTGAGCTAAACAGTTTTACAGAGAGATTTCCAGAGAAAAGGGAGACAGTGAATCAGCAAGTTCAATTACATATGGCAAGGGATCTATATTAACCTACTATATAAAACAACAACAGTAAAGAAAAAAAAATATTCAAAGGCAGATCCAGCGATACTTCATTCATTCATTTACTTATTTTTAGCTGAAACTCATTAATAGAGCAAGCTTTATACTAGCTTCAGTAATCATTTAATCATTAAAGGCATATTCATAAATAATTGATCATTTTGTAACTGCAGTCATTTCATAGTAGAAGTTCAGACATAACTTTCATTTTCTGGCTTCTAATTGAAGGTTTATAATGAAATGTATATACATATGTATAATGTATATAACATGTTTAGCAATTCATTAGAAATGCTGAACTCCAAATTGCTACTGAATTGCTACTGTGCCATCCTGTACCACTGCCTGTTTTAACTGCACTGTACACAGCTTTTCAGTCAAGTAAACAACTGCTCTTTCAAGTGACAAAAATGCATTCCCGCTCTCAAGGAGATATGCATTTTACACCATCATTGAAGAAAAATGTGCAGTCTATGATATCAGAAAGACTAGAAGTATGAAAAAATCAATACTTCATTGTAGAAAAATGTACAAATGATTGAAAAAAAAATCCTCTTTAACAGAAATACATTAATAGAGATCCCATAATGACCTGGGACATGCCACATTTCAGAAAGCTCTCCACAAACCTTCTACTCAAGAATGAACAAAAGACTCTTCCCACCAACTAGGGCAAACCAAAATAGCGCAAAATGGTTTTAATGATGATTGTCTATAAAGAGAATCTCTCAGCAGGTGAGTCCTTCTGCAGGAATAAATGTCAAATAAAAATGAAGGTTTTAAGCCAGTACTTTTTCTGGTCTTTTCTATAGATGGTCCATGAGAAACTTTTTACTTCACCTCCCTCCAGTGAGATCATCCTCTATTACTACAGAAATTAACGTGATGTTAAAAATAAGGATGGTGAGGCTATACTGTAGGATCAGATGAGGAAAAAGATTGAGAGAGTGTAGGTTTTTCACACAGAAAATTATAAAATACTAATGAAACACAAGAAATATGTTATACATCTGCTTTAATAGATTTAAATCACTTGCATATCCCTTTTTCTTTACTTTGTGCACATCCACTCGAGCTTATTTTAGTAAGACATTTGAACTCTGGTGCATGTTTTTGAGTCTTACCACTATGCTTGTCATTTTAACAGTTGCTTTTTCATTTCCATGTGATTTCCAACATACAAAATGCCATCTCCTCTAATTATCTCTACACTCTTAAGAAACACCCTGCACTTAACTTCAGAGGTGTTGGAAAGCAAATTACAACCAGTGTGATCCCGAGTCTATCTCACAGCAGAATCTCATCAATTTTCATGACTGTCTGTGTATAAACCGCAATATGGTACAGTAATTTCTTTTTTACAAGTATTTTTTTCCTTAGGGATTATGCCGTATTTAAATTTTGATATTACAGAAGTCTGGTGGTGTTTAGGTCAGTCTAATCGAAGGTGCCAATGTCTGCAAACGATTTTTACTCATAAACCTTGATACCCATGCAGTAAATCTTCCGAAATGCTCTTGTGCCATGTGGAAGCGGTGGGAACTGGGCACACAAACGAGCACGGCGACTCCCAGCGGCCCGGCCGAGGCTGATGCAGCGCGCTGCTGTTCTTTAGCGGCAGCCACGGTCTCCCGGAGCTCTCGCATGCCCGTTCCCTGGGGAAGGCCGATCAATAAAAACAAGCCCTAGCTGAACCCGGGAACGAAGCACAAAGCAGGCGGTGCCAGACCTACCTCCACCCACCACAGCACTGAGTCAGCCGCCCGCCCGATGATAAGGTGGGGCGAGGCAGAGAGCGTGCGCTGCGGTACGACACACTACAGAGAACGACGCTCCCTCCCTCCGCTGCCTGCTGAGGAAAGGAGAAGCGAGGCGAGAGGAGGGCGCTGCTCCTTCGGATCGCCTCCTCGCCTTCCCTGGGCTGAAAGGCCGCCACAGGGCACAGTGACCCACACCGGCCCAAAACCCCAGTAGCCCATCACCTGCCCGGGAGGCGGCCACGACCCTGGCAGCCGAGCCGGGCGGGGCGGGGCGGGGCGGGGCGCGGCACCGCCCACCACCGTTCACGGCCGTTCACAGCCGTCCCCGCAGCCGCGCCCGCTCTGCGCACGCGGGCGTACCGCCCTCTCGCCCTCTCCTCCGTGGCGCCTGCGCGCTTGGCCCCCTGGCCTGTGTGGGGGCCGGGCAAAAGCGGTGGCTGTCGGTGCCAGCGTGGGTCGCGGTGTCTCCTGCCCTTCGGCTGTCGGGCGCTTGCTCTCTTTTCTTCTGCTCAGCGCCGGCCCCTTCCTTCCGCACGCGGTTTGAAATTTACCGCAGTCTCTCACTCGAGTTCTCGATGGGGCCGTAAGCGCCTGGCGCCGAAGGGGAGGAGGCAAGAGTGCGGGGCGGGGAAGAGGAAGGCGGCCTGGAGCGGAGCGGCTTGTCTGCCTGCAGCTCCGGTTCTCCCAACCCCTCACGGGGAACGGTTGGTAGAGGACGGTGGAGAGGGTTAAGTGAGGTAGCAGTTCCCTTGTGGCGGCCCGTGGGCGGTCCCTGTGCGGCGGGCACTGTGGTTGCCTTGGGGCGGCTTTTGCCACTGTTCCCCTATCTCTGGGCGTAGGGAGTGAGGGAAGGAAGGAGCCTGAAGTGATTCCGGGATCCACGGGCCCCTCACACCCCTGGAAACGGTGGAGGGAAGAGTGGAACAATTGCCCCCTCCCTCCTGAGGCGTCCCGGCTCTGCGGCAGGCTGGCCCGCAGGTAAGACTCCCTGGGGCCCAGGCAGGGTAAGGGCGAGGGCCGGGAGGAGGAAGGGTGTCATAGACACAAAACTCGGGCGACGAAGCAGGGCGGGAACCCGGTTCTTCAGGTTTGGAGGAGCGGCCAAGGCGGAACTCGTTGGTCAGGTCGGCGAGCAGGAGAGGCTTGGGGCGGCGGTGTGCGGCCCCTTCCGTGTGGCCGCGGTCGGCTTGGTGCGGGCGGACCAGGGGAAGCCGAGCCCGGCCTGGCCCGAGCCCTTCCGGCGGGCTGCTGCTGCTCGCTGGGCGCGATCCCTCCTCCTGGTCCTCGGGGAGCTGCCGTGCACCCCTTGGGGGCTGAGTGGAAACGGCGAAATGACGGAAAAAAGAAGATGTGCTGAAATCACAGCAGTGTGTATTTCGGTGCCTTTCTCCTACTTCCTCGGAGCACGTTACCACGGCTTCGCTATTCCCGGAACAGTAGGGCGTGCCCCCTCTGCAGCGAGCTGCGTTGGGAGTCGGTCACTCTTGCTGATGCTTAGTCGTTTGGTTTTCAAAAATTTATTTTGGAGTACGCTGTTTTATTTTTAGTATACCCTGTTGCTATAATTATAAAAATGTCGTTGAGGGTGATAAGAGAGATTAACATATTCATGAGTTTGGAAGGAGCCGAAAACAGCTCCAGACTGTGATCTGCTCAATGTGTTTTAAGTGATTTTCAGTTTGAATCCGAGCGTGACTCTTTGAAGGGCAGTGTTATGTATTTCACTGATAATAAAAATATTTTGTAGATGAAGTAGTACTGTGTTGACTTTATGTGATATACTCAGTGATTTTTCGCATTTTAGGGAGACCTGCAGGCATTTTTTACTTGAAATGAGGAAGGTCTAAGATCAATTTTCTCCCTTCAAAATTATTGGGGTAAAACATCTCTAGAGATGTGGGGCGGGAGGTTTGCTACCAAGTATAATACTAAATCAGTGTTTGAGCTCTTTAAATGTTCATTGTGTCTTGATTGCGAAATGATGTAATTAAATGTATTGCGGCCCAGAAACAGTTACCCTCTTCATATACATCTGCTTCCTTGGTTAATGTAATTGCTTAGTGATGATGTAAAAAAGATAAAAGGTGCTTTAGCAGTACAAAATTGTTTTACATACATGACATAATTTTCCTATTGTTTCCTGTTACTTGGGTTTGGAGGTATTTAGCTTACTGGGAAGTCAGTCTTACCTGAACTGAATTCTTGGCTGTAACTGGAAACTTGTGAATAGAAGACGGTTGTGTGAAATATGTCAAGTGTAGCTTGTTGACCTAAACACCAGTATTTCTTGTGAATTGACTACAGAGGAGCTTTTTTAAGTCTCATTCTCTCAGAAGATGGCACAGTATTATAATACATGGAAACTTTCAGAAAGTGCTTAGACTCTGTGTAGTGGGGATATGTAGAGCTTATTAAGGTCTAGATTTTCATATAGCACACAAGTTGGCATGTGCATATACCAAAAAACCCTAGATCAGTATCATACATAATTGAATAGCTCTGGTATATAATGTAAGCAGAGGATAAGAAATAACTAATAGATTTGATACTGTGTTGTTGTTTGTAAGATCCTAATGTGAAGATGTGTGGTGATAGTAATGAGTTAGTGCAGTCCAGTAGCATTACAAAAAAAATGCTATAACTACTTTCTGAGAAAGTAATTAAATTTTATTATCTTAATATCTGGAAACTAGGTAATGTGTAATTGTAGGTAAAGGACAGTTTGTGTTTATGCATTACATGCACCGCAAAATAGTTTATGTAAGTAACACTGTCTGCTTGTGAAGGTGATATTAAAGTTCACATTTCCTTGAGCTAAGTTAACAGTGTTAGATCTGCTTTAAGGGAAGAGGTGAAGGGGTATTTATGAAAGAAGGGTCAGGTGGACATAAGTGTTTCTAAGCCTACAAACTTCACTACTATAGCAGAGAATTAGTCAGCAGGAATGATGTCAGCTGATAGTTTCCTTCAACTGCTGTTTCTTCTAAGGGGTACCCAGGACAATTTCTTTCCCTTGCTGCAGTAGCTTTTCTTCATTGTACTGTAATTGTAGCACAAGTAGGAAAGAGTGTAGGAGTGTATTAAATTGATGGGGGAAAAATATTTTAAATAGTTGCAGCTTGTTACAGTGTGTGGGTTGTTACCATGGGGCACTCCATTTCATTAAAAAAAAAAGTGCAGCCTCAATATAGCAGCAGTGTTTGGTTTTTTAATGAGCAATGAATCATTCTTTTCCAAAATGACAGAAAGGGTACTCATTTTGAAAAAGCTGACAGTGTAAAAATGATGGTTGCTTCATTTTAGAGTAAACACTTCTGAAAGATCCTTGTGGGGTTTTTTTATTATGCATTTTCATAATTTTTTATAGTGCTCATTTTAGTACTGTTATCCCCTTATGTTTTAAAGTTCCATTTAAATTCTTAGTTTATTCCTGGATCTCTAGCATTTATAGTAGCACTGATTCTAGAAAAGTCAGTCCCTGTTACATTGCTTTTCTGGAAGTTATATATGCTTTATACTGTGCCCCTAGAGATCCTCTGGTGAGTCACCATTATAAGAGCTTTCCAGATGCTGCCTGTAACTGATGATTTTGTGTATGTAATGTACTTTTTGCAGTAATGGTATCTACAGTTGCAGCTGTTGGCAACTGACTGGCAGAGAACTCATACATCATAAAACAAGTTGTCACTACTTGAAATTGCAAGGCACTGTTTTGGAATTTTGGTAATTTGCAAAGACTGGTGAAGGTCACCAAAGATAGCTAGGTAGGTCTGGAGGTGTCTCGTAGTTCTACAGGGCTGTAGGATGCCTTTACCTATTGGCACAGGTAAAGCATTGCAAGACAGTCAATGATAGGCACTGGGACACTTCATGGATTCATCAGGCACTTGCAGACTCTTGTAAGCTGCATAATGGCTTTTTAATTGTTTTAACTGGGGACTTTCTGTTGGTCTCTAACTTCATGACACCAACAAACTGAGGGATCTCAACTCCCTCTAAGGAATTACAATTCAATTGCTAAATTCCATGAACTCATAAGAAATTGTATTTCTCAGATTTTAAAACGGCAAGTGAACTGTAAATATACTGTATTAAGGGGGTGGATCGTGCAGTTGTCTAAAGAGTAGGTTTTTTTCCTGAAAAGGATGACATAAGCTTGTCCACTCAGAGCAGAAACTTTGTGCTAACAGTTTTTGAAGTGGGCCGTGATTAGAGATGAACAGCTTCTTAAAACAGAAACACTATTCATCAGCTGGAATAACTTTTCTCCAATATAGTGGTAAGCAGTGTAATCTTTTGGCAGATTGTAATTATATGCTTTTTTCAGTCTTTGCATTTTCCCTTTAATGTTAGCCTCTTTCACTCATAGTAGCAGCTCTTTTTTGGTAATACTTCTTGTTTCAGTTAATATTCTGAACAAGGTTATTCGGAATGAAAATTCCAAATGAGTCCTTAAAATGATTGTTTTAAAACTCAATCTATTTCTTTCTTAGTGCATTAAAACCTAATGTATTTGTCTCTCTTCCTACATGCCCCTTTGTTGGATCATGGTCACCCTGTGATCATGCAACCCTTTTTCTTGCATGGGTGGTTTTGGACCTATGAGCAAACATTAATTGCAAAGAGAGTACCCTTGTTTGGGGTCTTTCTTCTGAAGAAGACTCTTGTGTCTGTCTTGCATAATTTAAAATTTTTCTGTGCCTATTTGCTTTGTATCTTTTGAAGTTTGCTTGGACAAAGGTTGAAGATCAAGCAAACAAGATTGTGGTTTCCAATATGATTATGCTCCTTCTCAATTATGAATGCAACTGTTGTAGTACTAATACTTTTGCATTCAGATTCTGTTTCTAAAAGACATTAGTTCAAGAGCAGTACCATTCTTCTCTGTTGTTGAATCAATTATACAGAGATGTTGTCTACACAGGTCAATTTTAGTGATCTTGTAGTCTTGTTTGAAAGAGAAAAGGGGAGTTTTGGTCTGTTATTTATAGCCTGTTCACACTAAGATATCTGGATCCTATGTATGTAATGCCAAGTATGCTGGCATACGACCCAGGCATTTAGAACAGGTGGTGCCATTGGAGATAGTGAGTGATAGGCCCTGAACTTGTAGTGTAGCTTATTTTTTTTTCCTCTAAGACAAATCAGACCTTTTTCTAGGAAGCAAAAAAGAAAGGAGAACCTTTAGTCGGAGGGTAAAATGAAGAAGACTAGACAGCAAGGACTTGTGGAAGAGATAAAATGTATATATGCCTGAAGTGAAGACAAATGAGAGGGCATTTGAAGTATTTCATCTCAGGTCTTCCGTTTTGTTTGGAGACTTCAGACACTTCCGTGTTTTGGAATGAAATGCAACAGGATGTCACTTCATCGGTTGTGTAATACAATGTGTTACCATGCCTATTAGAACTAGGCATGTAACAGACGTGCCTCAGGAATTTTTAACTGTAAATGCAGCAGATATTATAGTGTTCCTTCCTTTTGTATTTATCTTTCTAAACCATAAAAGACAATAGCAAACTGCTCTTTGTCTGATTTTGTTTTGGTGTTCTTTTAAATTATTTTTATGAAAATTCTAATGTGACAGCGTGTATTAAATTCTTTATCCCATGCTGCAGCAAAATTCTTTATCCCATGCAGGAAAAGAACTTTTTGTGTAATCAGAAAGTTATTGAAGTGAAACATCTCAAAAGTATTTCTGCATGTATGTAAAGTATTGATATCCTATATTTTCCTGAGAAGTAACAGAATGATATTTATACTATTAGACTCATTAGCATATTAGCAATATATCTAGGTTTCTGTAGTACCGAACTTAATAACAAGAAATTAAATACTCTGACATACATCAGCCAAATTAAAAGTTAAATGGAATGGAAGAAATTGTGACAAGACCTTTGAAGAAATATTAAAACATCTAATTAAAGAAAACTTATATTGAGGTGTAGTTTCAAAATTGCGAACAATAATAAATGTAGAACCATATATTTTATTTTAGGAAGATTCTTTGGAGGTCATCCTTTGCCCAAAGTATTGTCAATTAGAAAAGGTTTTTCAGAGCCTTGTCTACTTAAGTTTTTACCATCTTCAGGGATGGATATTCCACAGCCTCTCTAGGCTGGTGTTTAACTGTTCTATTCTTCAACTCTAGCGTCTCCTGTTTGCACATGATTTCTGCTGGAGATGTGGACACTCTAGGTTTGTGTGTATCTGTGCTGTTCTCTAATATGTCCCAATGCATATGCCAGTGAGACCATACCTAACAAGCTCACATTTGCACACTTAAGGTGTGTACTGACCCTCCCTGTACTGACCACCTGCTAGCTGGATTGCAGGATCTTGCATCCACTAGGAGGGATGCTGTATTGGTTTAGCTTGGGCAGATATCATGCAATCAGTGGGGTGACTTCTGGCAGCATCAGACTAGGGTTTGACTGATGCTGTTATCCCTCCAAAGTTACTGCTACTGCACTGATGATTTGGGTTTTATTTTCAAGAGGACTCCTTTACTTCAAACAAGTGCTTCTGTCTGATTTCCTAGTTTCTGTTTAATGTAACTGACAAGCCTCTTGCTCTCTTGTAACATGACCAGGTTTGGGCCTGTACCCTGTCAGACAGTTTTGCTTATTTGATTCACGCACACAGATTCCCATCTTCACCTTTGTTATTATCCAGACTGTTCTTTCAAGGGTGGGGCTTGGCAAGCACCCACCACTCTCACCTGTGTCACTAAAAAGTGGCCCTAACGTTTTCTTAGTCATTCTTGTGTTCCCAATGTCCTTAGAATAGTCTTTCTCTTTGTCCTTATCAGCCTTTGCTAGTTTTGGCTTCACCTGAGCTTTGATTTTCTTAATTCCTTTTTGTAGGCAAAGACAACATCTCTGTATACCTTCTGAGTAATAATCTGTCGTGTCCCGTCTTGTGTTTGGGCTCAGTCAGGTGTTCTGTGCTTGTTCTAGGTGAGAAGCGTGGTAGATTGCTGGCAGGGATGCCACACTTGCTTTCCTCCACAGCAACTGAGATGTAGTGGTTTTCCCCATTTAAAGCATCAGTATCTAATTTTTATGAAATTACTACTCTGTAAATTAGTACTTCCTGTAAACTGAATGTAACTATACTAAAATTAGCTGTATTTTAGCTAGAAACCATTACATTCCCCAAATCAGTCTGCCAGCTGAGAGCATTTCACTGAGTTAACAAACCAAAGTTTGTTGTCTATTAGAAATGGTATGTTGTTTAGAGGATGTCAAGAAATGTAGTTCAAGTCTATGGTATGTGCAGTTACTCTGCAGTTCTTTCTAACATGGTAAATACTTTTTAAATAAATATGGCCTTTAATGTGTCAATTAAAATAATTTTATTCTTAGTGACTTCTAGTAGATAGATTGGATTTCTGTTCTTACACGAACCTGTTTATTGTAATAAACATTCAATGATTTTTCTTGTGGCTAGTGTATAACATTGTTAAGGCCTTCTGTAGTATGGGTGGTATTATTTTGTGTCCATGTAACTTTTAGTTTGGGCCCTGTCTGCTTTTAATATGTGAAATCAGCCAATAAGAATTACTGAAAAAAGAGGCTGATTTTTTGAGACATTCAGAATGTGGGCAGCAACTTGTAGTTCTGAGCTTAAACCTTTGCCACTGAGATCTCCAAACTGTTTGTGCCTATATTTGTCTAAATTTACTTGAATACAAGACATAAGTTTACTTGCTTATTTTTAAGACTAAATATACAGACTCTTACCAAATGAAATAGCAGTGACAATATTGAGCAGATGAAGAACAGTAAAATACCTGTAAAATTTGAAGCAGAGTAAAAAAATCTTATTGCTTGCAAGGAAAAGAAAGCAGTAATAATATAAAGTTATTAAAGGAAGGGTGATGAAAAGGTGTAGAAGCTAAAATATAAGAGAAAAAAAAAGGCCTGTGATGCTACTTGGTGTCTTTCAGTGTCAGAAAATATCCCAATATATTTTGGCTTTGTGATTGCTGTGTAAAAGTAATAAAGTAAAAACTCTGCTTGTAAAAAAATAGCTATCACTTTGGTTTTTTTCCTCCTTTCTTTTTGACTAAACTATAATCAATTACTGAGTCTTTGCTAGTTAGATCCAGTAAGAAAGGCAGTTATTGTACCAGTTCAGTTTCAAAAGGATAGCCAATACTAGATACCTTTTAGATCTCTTCTTCCTGCAAATAGAAGTTGTTTATTATAACTAAGGTGTTTTCTCAAACCCTGTGTAGGATATTTGCCTTGTCAAATAGCTGGACTACCACCAAATCCAGCAAATTCTAGTCTTACATTTGAGAGGATCTGGATGTCTGGAAGTAGGATTTCTTTAGGATATTTGAAAAAACTTATATAGTTGAGTTTTTTGAGGTTTTTTTTTGGTGTAACATTTTTTGATCGTGTCTATTTGGGCTATGTTTTGTTTTGCTTTGTTGGTCATTTTTATATGCTTGCAATTCATAAGAGATTTCTGGAGGAAAAGTAAGAGTATATGATGGTAGTATATTTCTCTCTTTGTTTCCAGTTTGAGAATCTTGTTAAGTAAAAGAGAGGGGTTTTTTGCGTAAAGGTGTCTATTTCTGCTATAGTAAACTTTTGCTTTAGAAGACAGCAGCTCAGTTGCATGAGAACAGCTGTATTAAAATGTAAGTAAGTCACATCTACCTACTTGGATGCTTAGTAAAGTTTTTCTTCCGAGTCTTTTCTGTGTTGAGGAGACCTCTAATGATCATGCAAATTTAATTCTTGAACACTTTTTCTATAGTGGTTTTTTTTCCAACATCTGTTAATTAAATGGATATGTCATTTCAGGAGTTACATAAATTGACAGAGAACAGAGGCATTCTTTTTGAGACAGGAGCAGTTTACAGTTGTGCCTGACTTTGAAGCTGTAGGTAAACTCATGGGTTCTGTTCAGTAGAAAAATTCTCTATGTGCACCTTGAAGGATGCAGCAGTGTTCTGTAATGCTGCCACAAGCTTATGTGTGGCCATTACATGCCAATTGCATATTGATGTCTTGAGTATTACGTAGCTAAAGATTGGAAAACTTAGGACATTTTGGCGTGTAGGTTGGTTGATTGTTTTTAATTTTAATTTGATATTAATTAAAACTGAGCTTTGTCCTATCTGTGCTTTCAAATACAGATTCAGAGAATAAAAATGGGAACTCCTGGATCAGGACGGAAGAGAACTCCAGTGAAGGACAGATTTTCTGCAGAAGATGAAGCTCTAAGCAACATTGCCAGAGAGGTTTGCTCATTGTAAAGTGTCTTGAATTCAGAAATAGGGATGAAAGTAACCTCATTATCTAGGAAAAGTTAATTTTTTTACAGATGTGCATAAAAAAGTGTAATTAGCCAAAAATATGACAATTAATATAAGCTAAGAGAATTATTGATCAAAAAAATCACATTAACTGAAATGTCATCATAGTGAGATATTAACTGTATGACCAGTGTAACCTTATGGATTTACACTTAAGCCTAGCAGCTATTTCTACAGATACTTACATGCTTAAAGATAAATGAAAAATATAGCTGCTATTTCAAGTGCAAAACTAAAAAACATTCACATTTATCCTGTTACAGTGTGTAGTATTCTTAAGATGGTAAGTATAGTGTATTAGTATTGAATGGGTAGTAGTCGCTATTAAAATATGTTTGTAATAGTATCTATTTCAAATGTGAGAAGTCTAGTTTTTTCTAAATAAGCCTAATATGTACACTGTACCAGGAATTCCACCACCCCAAAAAAGAGGGCTGGAGATAACCAGCAAAAAGTGCAATTAAGAAAAAGTTGATACAAAGGGGAATTTTGTCCCATAGGATTTTGGCAGTTGGAATTTGAAGTCTTAGAGATGTCTGTTTGGACCAGAGTTTTTCTAGGTGGAGATGCTGTGACTAGGGAAAAAAAGTCTTAATACTGTTTGTATACAAGTGAATTCAGGTTCTTTGGAGCTACATTATCTACAAAGCTGCTTGCCCTAGTTAACATAAAGGAGTGCAAAATGCAGATTCTAATTGGCTTTGTAGTGTAAATAGTTGTCTGTATATGTGTATGTAAGGCAATGTAGGGAGGTGATAGGTCTCTGAAGAGAAAGCTTATTTAGGTATTTTCAAGTGTATCTATCATAGACTGTAGGCAAAATATATGCCTTGTCATTAAAAAGAAAAAATTGGTTGGTAACTTTTCAGAAAGTTATGTTCTCAGTCACGTTCTAGTTCTAATGGAAGGTCTCATGCTATCAGCCAAGTCCTGTGTGGGACTCTGGATAATACATGGACTCACTCATCAAGTTCCATCACTCATTTTTTGGTGAAAACAGTGAGTAAAAAAGAAAGAATATGGCCCTAAATTTCTTTGAGTATATGCATGCTTCCATAACATCAACTTGTTGTTTAACCTAGAAAAGGATCTCAATAGTAACAAGTTATACATAATATCTTATTTAAAATTACTGTTGGGTTTAGTTCTCTTACATCCCATTATTTTAGAAGACGTTACTTACTAGAATTGAATTGAATCCTGTAGTACATGTGTCTTCTGTGGAAAAGCTTCCTAAGGGTGTTCTAGGGATTAAGAGATGGTAAACAGAATATGCAGAAAGAAAAGGCTGCACTCAGGATAATCTGTGTGGTGAAACTGCATACAAGTGCTCTGGGATTGAGAGCAGTCACAAAATAGCACTAGGAAGAATTGGAATTTGTAATACAAAGAACTATAGTAAAGTGACTCTAATGTAGTGTATGACATTTCAAGGTGTTTTTTCTCTAAAAGTTCAGATTTCAGAAAGTGATATTCTTATTCTTTGTTACCACTTTTAATATGACAAAATTGTGATTTCCTTGTTCGATGGCATGTGTCAAAAAAAAAAAAAGATATCTTCCTTTTAGTATCAGTAAACATTGCTTTTTAGGAAATTTGGTTTAAAGAATTCTTTGGCACTGATCCACTAAATTAATTTCTGTATAATCATTCTTCTGCACTGGTTCAATCTGATGTCATTTTATATGAAAATATTTAATGGAAAATAGGGGCACTATTGTAAGCATCTGAGATACCTGGTCAGACTGCTTCCTCTTTGATATTTCTTTGATTTTTTTCCATCTTTCCTTCGCATCAGAAAATTTTTTGTTCTGTTGGCTGTCCCCTCCGCTTTATTTCTTGTACTTAACTTCTGTTATATAGAGAGCTCTTCCACATATTTTCCTTGGTGTGGGACTGTGCATTGAGACAAGCATTTTTACAACGTCTGTGTTACGCACAAATATGCTAAAACATCAACACTAGAGTGAATGTCTGCCTTATTCCAAGAACTTTTGAGTTACTAAACCTCTTTCTTAGGGACCTACTTTTTATACTGTGGTGTATAATTTTTCCTGACATTGAATTTCCTTGCTCACTGGAACTGAGGAAGAGTAAAGGTGATCCAGGGACAGGGATCTATCTGTGCATCCTTTCCTGGAAGCAATGCACTTTCCCTATTTCACAGTGTCTGAAGTGAGATTACTCGCAGTTGATCAGTTTGGCAGTCTTATCCTGGTACAACAGTCTGTCAGGCTGTGATGGTTTTAGTTTGAACACCAATTTTGTGTGGTGGTTTTTGTTCGCCAATTTGAGATTTCTCAGCCAATGCACTAATTAATGTAGTGGGTTCAGTGCTGGCTAAACGCCAGTGCACTTACTAGAATATGCTTATTTCCTTGTGAGATAGGATTAAGAGGAAAGCAAAGCAGGCTCAAAACTTTAAAAGGGTATAAAGAAAACTTATATTAACAGAAACTAAACAAATAATAATAATACCTTCAGAACACTTCTTCCCCCCTCCCTAACACTTTCTTTCCTACTGATAATGTAAAGAGACAAAACTTAAAACACACATGCTTTTTTCAAAAGCTGCAGGAGCAGGTGTAGATATATTGTCCATGTGTTTCCTGCAAGGAGATAACAGAACTGTGGTTTTAAAAGCACCTAACTACATTAAAATGGAGTAGATGAGTGTATTCTAATTATAGCAAGGTTAATTAGAAGTCAGCTTATCACTTAAAAGAAATAAAAAAGCCTATCTCCTGAAAATATAGAGTTTTTTAATGTGACCTTTTGGTTCTTTCTCTAGCTTTTGTAATGGGTTCTGAAACTGTTAGCTTTCTAAGATTGACAAAGTCACCTGGTGTAGAAGATAGTTTCATCTATCTTGTGCAAAGTTTGAGCTTCCCAAAGTACAGGTAATGATTGTCTAGCGTAACTTCAGGCTCCTGGCAAAGTTATAGTCTCATTTGTTAAACAAAAAGACTTAACTGCTTGAAAATTCCCACGTTACTATATGAATGAAAATCGAGATGTATATTCTCAAGGTTTTGTGTTCACAGTCTACATTGAATACAGCTGATATGATCTCAAGATGTTTTCCCTGTGTGTTTGTTGTGGGGATTCTCCCCTTGTTAGATTCTTTTGCGGACGGAATATCATTGGCTGAGTTTTGCATCACTGCTTCACTTGTCTGTATTTTCAGACAAATTGTTCATTTTAAATATTTAGCAGTAACCTGTCATCACCATCTTTTAGGATTACATGAGACCTCTTTTTCCAAAACCAGTTTGATTATGTGAGAACAGAGGTTTCACAGTCACTTCTGTGTTCTTGCATTGCCTGTGGTTCATGCTCAGATACAGTGAATATCGTGGCAGAGAGTGATAAGAGTCTGACACGTATCATCTCACTGTCCTCAACCTGCTAAGCAGGAGTTTGAAGGCACAATCAGGATTTACCATTCATAACCTTTTTTTGAGTGTTACCATCAACAGCTCTTCGATTCTTCAGGGCTGTGTAACTAGGTGACAGAGAACTAGAGGTTGTGGACAAGCAACATTGCAACAGTGTTCACTGGGTTTCTGCCTTGTAGAATGTTGTCTCTGTGTTTTGGTTTGGCGGGATTTTTCTCAGGAATTGTTCTCATGACTATTTTCACTATATAGCAAGAGCGTGGAAAACTCTTAAGGTGTTTTCTCATGGTAGAGAATAAAGATTAATTTTGATTTGAAATTGACTTTGTAGTAGCTCAACTGTGAGTAGAGTGCAGTTGTTCTTACTTTGATAGAGATGTAATGTTGCTGAATTGCCATGATAGAAAAAGCTGAGTTGAATATTTTTAAATGTTTGAGGGCTATATAATGAATTTAGAAACAGTTAACAACAGTCTTTTTCATATGAATCTATTTAAAGTTTTGTACATGCTTTTCTCTTCATGTCTGTTCAGCTTCTGTTAAGAAAGCAAGCAAAGTCCCAAAGAATTCCATCCTCATGGATATTGTCTTTGTAGATGCTAGGTGATTTTTTAATTTTGTTTTGGTAAGAGGTCACTAAATATTTTTCAATTGGCTGTTTCTACCTTAGTATTAATTCAAAGCCTTGTTTGCTTTTGTTTTTAAAAGTGGTTAAGGATATTTTACAGGATATAAGATATTCTAGAGATTTTATAATATATATGTGAATCTGTACAATAAATGGAAAAAGAATGAGACATCAAAAACAAAGACTCTTAAAACTTTAAGTCATGTTAAAAACCTAAGATTTTGTTGTTTGTAGGCGACTGGGGCAGAGAAATGAGAAGTGGAAAAGAGATTTCTGAGGAGCCATAAGAAATACTTTTGGCACATAAGTGATGATGTTGCCTTGATTTCATGAGATGGTATGGAGATAAGGGCAAAAAGCATGGGAATCAGAATACAGAAAAATTGAGCAGCAGAAGGAATCATAGTTAAGCTAAAAGTTCGAATTGAAAGGGACCTTACAGATCATCCATGATGAGAAAAGGTGAAATTAAGTTGCTCTACGTAGTTGTCTTTTAAGAATTACAGTGAACATTTTTAACATGCTCACCCTGATGCTGAGCAGAGCTGGCAGGGTGTCCTAGTGCCGTTCCACGGACCCGTGGCAGACAGGGAGCAGCGGGTCCCGCAGCAGGGGCAGTCAGTTCCTTTACTGCTGCCATCCGGTGGAGGAAGTAAAATGCTCCTTAACCGGCCTTCCTGCGTTGGAAACTGCAGGACTGCATATCCCTTGGCAGAGAGAGATATGAGTTCTATGTAATATGTATACATCGGCCCATGATGACAAAATAATTCAAATTTTTTCAGAGGTGAATAACATTTTAAGATAGCCTATATTTTAACCTTATGAAACTTTTATGCTGAATCTGAGCTAATTAAAGAATCACCTTCTCCAGAATATAAAAATTAAAAATAAAATACTGTTGCTTTCTAGTGAATTCCTTCTTGCAGGCAAGGGAAGGAAAAAGATGCCTATCTACACTAATGGAGATATATATTATGCTTCTCCTTGCTCAACATGGAGGGAAGCCTCTACCATATAAATTCTGTGTTAATTTTATACTGCTTACCTGGGAAAAAACATGGTTGTTACTATGAAGAGACTAAGAAAAATACATCAGAAAGGAGCGACTCCAGACTCAATCTTTACAAAGACATTCCAAGTTAAAGTCTTGTCTTTCTTTTCTTCTTCCTTTCTTGCCAAAAATATTTTTGATATAACTGAAGAGCTACATGCTATCTTTGAAAGTTGAGCTAAGTTTTCCAAAGATTGTGGTAGAATACGTATTTAAAAACAAATATGAAAAAATTGAAGAAGTAGAGATGGTTTTCTAAATGACTATAAATAGCTTATAATAACTGGGTTTTAGGTGAAAATCAGGAAACTGTCTCCTCCTGGAAGAAGAACATTGTCTTGCTACCTCTGTATTTACTAAATATATGCAATAAAATAAACCAATCAAAGTGAATAGTGCTGTAAGGTACTGCTTAACTGCTTGAAAACAGCCAGGATAATAATCTTCTAGAATGAAATGCTTTTTATGCGGTTACAAGGAAACACTGGGGTTGTTTTTGTTCAAGTAATAGTTTTAGGTATCTGTTTTGAAATGAGGAATTCCAGAACTCAGTGGTGAACAGATTGCTTTGTTTTGTTACTTAGACCAGAGCTAATACCCAAAAAAATACAGGATTGCTTTAAAAACACAAATTTGTCCCTGAGTAGAAGATAAATATGAATAGTATGAGTGTGTTCATATACAAAAGAAAATTTAGAGATTTAGTTATAAATTAATAATTTATTAATTAGTCCTTTTTTCTTATCCAAGTAAATTCTCAAGGACTTTTTCCTTTTTGGTTTTCCTACCCAATTTCTTTTGTTACAAAGATTTCTTCTGTAGTCTTCAATGTCCTTTTGTGATCAATTCTCTGAATAAATTCCATGCTGAATTATTGTATCTTTACCTAATTTTTGTTTTCCCTCCAGATTTTGTAACATTCTTTCCATTTAAGCCACTAGTGTAAGTGCACCAGGTTTAAATACCTCATATCTTATTTCTTCAAGAAAATTCAGCTATCCCATTTCTTTTTATCAGTTGAAAGTTCCCTTAGGAAGCTTCTGAAATAGTGTCAGAGTTGCTAGATCTTGGACAATACACAGTTGAATTTTTACTTCAGAAAAATAGAAACGTGGTATGTTATATCAGTTTATAATAAGCAGTGCTTCAATTAGATAATATTACAATGGATATTTATCATATTTTATTAATGTGTGTCTGGTCTAAAGACTGTATAGAGAATAATGACCAGTGAAACTGAAATCAAGGCTGTAGTGGACAGTCTATCCTTTTCTAAGACTGGACTTTGTTTAATGCAGGCTGTAGAAAGCAATCTGTATTGGCTCCCAAGCTGCAATGAGCAACAAATAGGGATGTATTTGGTATGCTCTCTGAAGTCAAATAGTAGTTCAATTGAAAAGCATGATAACATGACTCCCTCTACTTTTGCTGGTTTATTAAAAAAAAAAACAAAAACCCAAACGAGTAGTCTAGTATTTCCGTTCTGCTCCTATAGTCCAGCTATTGTGGCTCTACATTTTCCTTAGCAGGTATTTAAAGACTTTATTTCAATGGAGCAGATGAAATTTTTTGTTAAGGATTTGTTGGTGGTGATTTGTTTCACAACTTTCATGGGCTTTTTCAGTAAGGCAACAGAGTGAATAGCAGCACCCAGGAAGAAAACTGTGTCCTTTTGAATTATGGTTGTTTCTCTATTATTGTTAATTTTGAATTTCAATAATGTAGCTATGAAGACTTGTGTGACTGCTTTGTCAAGAGAATGAAGCCTGTGCTCTAACAGATCTGCTGAGAATTAGGAATTATTTGGTATCATGGCCTTTCTAATGGTACTGCAACTTGTCTCTTGCTCTGAAGTATAGTGAAGGAAGCCTGAGAGCTGTCCTTTGAGTTAATTTGCCAAGGTTTTTGTCTTTTTTGAGATTGTGGGCTTTTTACAGGAATCTGGTTGCTCAGGTTAAAAATTAATGTAATATTAAGCCATTTCTTAAAAAAAAATCTAAAAAGATAAGATTTTCTTTGTCTTCAATTTCTGCCACCCATTTTATGACAAATATTTGTAAATTCTCTTGTATTTTATCAAGAGTTTAGTAAATGATAAGAAATGGAGCTTCCCTTTTACTGTCGGCATTTAAAGTTAGGTCTCTGGGTGTACGTCTAGGGGAGAGTGGTGAAATGTGAATTGATTTTTAACATGAATCAGTAAACCAATTAACTTTGTATCTTAACAGTATTATCTTTGTATTAAATTTGTAACTTAACAGTAAAACCTTGCCAGAGCATGAAGGCCACATGCATGTATCTGCAATTGTATAGACAAAGCTAAACCCAAACTTAGCAGCTTTTTGAGTCCTTTTTCTTTCTGTGTTCCATACCTGTCAGTGTGACAGTTTATATAAGACAAAGCAATAATGGGCTACAAATGGAAGTACTTCTCTTGCATGGCAATTTTCTTGCTTTACTGTGGTGTTATCATCAGGTAGAAAGAAAAGTAGCTTTAAGCTGCTTTGAAAAAAGATTGCATTATGGCAGTCAGGAGTGTTGACACAGCCTCGGATTGTTTTATCTGCATATGCAAAATTCAGAAAAAATAGTCTTCATGAGTCACTTGGAGTTAAGACAAACTGTTTTGAGTAATAAAGCTGTAGTGCGTCAGCCTTCTATCTTGTCATTATTTGATATTTTTAGCTTGTAGTCTAATCATAATTTGAAGTTAACCTCCCAAGTTATATACCTGTTTCATTTTCCTGAAGCACAGTAAAACAGCTTTATAGGCTTCCAGTGCTTTACATAAACATTTGCTGTGACAGTGGCAAAAGCAAGGAAAACTCTATCCTTAATCAAAAGCAAAAATCTATTGGATTTTACATTTTAAGAACTTCTATAATTGGTTGTTTGTTAGGAGTTCAGAAATTTTAGCTGCTGCTGATTCTCAAAAGGCTTTTAATTAACATTACATAGACAGCTGGAATCCTTGGTGGAAAACCTGTCTTCAGTGGTTTAATATTTAAAGAATTTGAGAGAATTTTTGTCAGCTCACTATTCAAACATGAAAAAACCGAGCTTGTGCTTTCTTCAAACTTGAGCTATATGGCAGAATTTATTCCCTCATATTCCCAGGGCTGTTTAATACCTTTATCAATGACACTGTTAGTGGGATTGAGTGTGCCCTCAGCAAGTTTGCAGATCTGTGAAGCAGTGGTTCAGTTGGCACAACTGAAGGATGGGATGCCATCCAGAGCCACATGGACAAATTTGGGCCCATGAGAACCTCTTGAAGTTCAACAAGTCCAAATACAATATACTGCATGTCAGTCAGGGCAATCTCAGATGCGAGTCCAGACTGGGAGAAGTTGTTGTTGATGCAACAAAGATGCTCAGAGGACTGGAGCACCTCACCTATAAAGACAGGCTGAGGGAGCTGGGGTTGTTCAGCCTGGAGAAGAGATGTATTTGGGGAGACCTCACTGTGACCTTCCATTACCTGAAACAGGCTTATGAAAAACAGGGAGAGTAAGTTTTTTTTACACAGGCAGATAGCATTAGGACATAGGGGAATGTGTGGTTTTAAACTAAAGAGAGTAAATTTAGATTAGATGTTAGGAGGAAATTCTTACTAGGGAAGTGGTGAGTTCCTGGCCACTGGAACAGATTGGCCAGAGAAGTTGTGGATGTCCCATCCCTGGAACTGTTCAAGACCAGGTTGGATGGAGCACTGAGCAGCCTGCTTTAGTTGATGGCACCTGATCTGGGCATTGGAAGTAGATGATCTTTATGATCTCTTCACACCCAAGCCATTCTGTGACTTTTTTAATGATCATCTAATTCTTTTGACTAGTAATGCTATCTTTGAAGAGTTTAGGTGCATATTATTTTTGAAATTTCATTGTTGATTACTTCCGTATTGTGATGTTAAAATCTTAATGTGTATTTGAGTACTCAAACCATTATTCAAAAACTTTTTTTAAACTTTAATTATTTTCCATCTCCTTGTAGGCAGAAGCCAGACTTGCAGCAAAACGGGCAGCTCGAGCAGAAGCAAGAGATATACGTATGAGAGAGCTGGAGCGACAGCAAAAAGAGGTAGTGTAATTCACCAGGGATTATTGCAGACCTTTACAAAAATTCGTATTTTATTTTTGCATTTCCATAAGATTTTGTCTTTTAGTGTAATTCATTTTCGTGCAAGTATTTTCAGCATTAGGATTGGATTATACTAAAAGGATTCACGGTAAATAACTGTTGTCAAGATATTTCTTTTAAGAAAAGAATTTAAATTGGGTAATATTTACACATACAGTTGTGTGTTGCTCCACACATTTCTCCTAGAAAAAGTTTGCATTTCTTGAGAAAAAAAATCCTAGAAACTAGGTTTTCAGCAGTCTGGTTATTGCATAGTTGTTGCATTTAATTCAGGTTTTGACATTGCACGTAAAACATTAAGAATTTACATGTAAAACATTAAGAATTTATTATTTATCATGATTGCACTCAAATTCATGTACGGCTCATACTTAGTGGTTGTGGGGTTTTTTCCTGTGCAATAAGTGAAATATGCAGAACATTTTTTACCTCTATTTTATATGATTCTCATTGTACCACAGTTTGAGTTTTTGAATTATAGATGTCTGCTATTATTTTGATGATTACATGGTAATTAATGTAGATCTTTCTGAGTTTTCAATTCAGGAATCCAGTCTTGTGTGGTGACTCTAATTTATATTTGAAACTTTTTGTTTGGTTTTCTTTTTCCATCCTGTAGTTTTCTCAGCATTTATATGATAGAAAATGGGCTCATATCCAGAAATGGATGGTAGGCTAAAATCACCTGTTGTGCATGTTTTGGCCACTCAGAGAACTAACACAGGATTTTGAAGGAAGCAATTTACTAATGGTTTGCTGTGTGTTATTTCAAAGTGTCTAATTATGTATAAAAAAGTACATATACACACATATAAACTATATATGTATGCAGTTCAATTATATATGTACATAGTCCAACCCTCCCCTGACTGACTGTTCCCTTGGGAGCTGTCACTGGTCACCACAGAAGAGGTCAGTCCCTGCTTCTCTACTTCCCCTTGTGAGAGTGCTCAGTACTGCAATGAGGACTCCTCTCAGTCTCCTCCAGGCTGAACAGACAGGGTGACCTCAGCTGCTCCTTGTTCAGCTTCCCCTTAAGCCCCTTCACTATCTTGGTTGCCCTTTTTGGGGGGGTTCTCTAATAGTTTTGTATCTTATGTTGTGCACCCAAAACTGCACACAGGACTCGAGGCTGCAGCAGAGCAGAGTGGGACAATCCCTTCCCTTGCTCAGCTGGTGATGCGGTGCCTGATGTACCCAGGACACAATAGGAGGCCCTCCTGTCTGTGCGGGCACTGCTGACTCATATTCAACTTGCCATCAGTCCCCGTGGTGCTGCTCTCCAGTGTCTTGTTCCCTAGTCTGTCTGTACGTCCTGGGTTGACCTATCCCAAGTGCAGAATCCAGCAATTGCCCTTGTTAAACTTTGTATGTGTTGGAGGTTAGGATTTGTTCAATTTTTTTTTTCTTAGGGAATTTCTCTCCCATTTGTTGCCTAAGAGACCAGAACAATGGATACTTGAGAGAAACTAAGGATGTGTCCAAGATGGGGGGAAGGGGTGCAGCTGGCTGCAGTGTCTTAGCTGGGGTGCTTTCTTTTGTGAAGAGCAGAGATAATATGAGAGTTTGGCTGGTGGGTGAGGGGCTGGGCTTGTCCCTTGCCCTCTCTCACTCTTGGAGTATAGACAGTTGGGCTGCCAGTGCAGAGTTATGTTGTGCACTGCTTTTCCTTACCACAGGTGAGCCTTTGCTAGTAAGAGCAGCTGTTGAACCGGGACCTTTTCAATATCTAATCTCGCTGGAAGGGACCCTCATCATCTACTCGAGTGCTGCAGGGGAAAACCCGGGACCCTGACCCTCTCCCCCTTCTGGAGGGAATGTCTCTTGGGTGCTTGCAGAAAGCCATCTGCTGCTGGCCAGTGCTGCTGTTTTCTGCTGCTGCTTCTGGTTTTTTACTACACTTTAACCCGATATTCCCTGCCCCTGCCTCCCGGCTGGGATACCCTGCAGCTCCTGGCATGGCTCTGGAGTTTTGCTACGCTTTTTACCGCCCCAGGTATGCTTGCCTTCCAGCCTACTGCTTCAAGGTTCCTACTGCCATCTGTTTTATCATCCAGAGGGGCATGAGGACCAGCTGCCTCCTATGAGTTTGTAAAGGCAGCCCCTTTCTATCTCTCCCGCTGGCTGTGCCGCCATTACCCACCTGGAGAGAGGCAGCTGGGTTCACCCCACAGCACCCCCTGCAGCTCTGGGGGACTCATCGCACCTGCCCTGCCGGGAGCCAACAGCGCCCCTGCCGGCTGTGACTGTAACTGCACCAAAGGGGAAAGTGCCACAGCCGGGAGAAGGCCGTTACTGGTTCTGTTGTTGCTCCCACTGTTGTTGGTGTTTGTTTACCTCCTTTAATGTGTGTATATGTATATATATATGTTTGTGTGTGTATATATATATATATATATATATATATATGCACACACACTAGTAAAGAACTGTTATTCTTTTTCCCATATCTTTGCCTGACAGCCCTGTAATGTCAAAGTTATAATAATTTGGAGGGAAGGGGGTCACATTTTCCATTTTGCTTCACACAAGAGAAGTGTGGAAGATAGGAGGTTCCTATCTTCCTTGGTAGGCACCTGTGTTTCAAACCAAGACACTATGGTTGGTGGTGGCCCATCTCTCTGATTTGTTGAGGTCTTGCTGTGGGACCTCCCTGCCCTCAAGCTCCTCCCAATTTGGTGTCATCGGCAAACTTACTATTCCTTGAGTTCTGCATCCAAGTCATTTATAAGGAGACCTGGGCCTAAGATGAGCCTGTGGAGCCCTACCAGTGACCTGATGCCAGTTTGTTGTCACTCCATTCACTACAACCCTTTGTACCCAACCTGTGAGCCAGTTGCTCATTCATCACATAACATGGTTATTCAGCTATGTGCAGGCCACTTTGTCTTGAAGGATCCTGTGAGAGAAAGTATCAAAAGCTTTGCTGAAGTCAAAAAAGATACAGTCTACCATCTCTCCTGGGTCACTTAAATGGATTACTCTGTTGTATAACAAAATGAGGTTCGACAAGCAGGAGTTTCCCCTCATGAAGCCATCATGGCTGTGACCAATGACTGAGTTTCCCCCAGGTGTTTTTTAGTACCTCCCAGAATAGGATTTTCCATGATTTTACCTAGCACTGGAGTAAGACTGACTTAATTGCAAAGTTTCTTTAGAGGGTTCCTTTCACAAAATTCATGTGCTTCTTAAAAGGGTATATGGGAGATGTCAGGGGTTTTTCTGGTTTTTAGGAAAGTGTTCACTGTGGGAATTTTTTGAATCACCAAGATTTAAGTAATACATGCTGAGACTAGCCATCATTTAAAATAGTTAAAACTACAATGGCAGTTAATATCTGTAGAAAAATCCTAAGACTGTCATTAGAATTTTATTTGCAAAGTTGTATTCACTCATTATTGTCTCTTTGCCTATCTGATATTTGTGTATACATTAGTTCTCATGTTCTCAAGATCAGCATAGTTTCTGTATTTCTTGGTGGAATGTACCTTTGAAAGTTTTTTTTTGCTTGAGATCAAGGGTTTTTAAAATACAGTATTTATGAGGAATCTCACTCAAAATTAATGCCACTCAGCTGAATGCCTCCTTCCTTTTGCAGTCCTAAGAGGCACATCTGCTGCAGTAGATTTCTAAACAGATGTGCACTCCTTTCCTGGGTTGAGAGATGTAACCTCTGTATTGGATAACGTGCATAATTCTAACTTGAACTTTTTAGAAATCAAGCTTGAGATACCAGCAGCACCTATCTGTTTGCAATATGTAGTGTAGTGCATAATCCTTTGACCTGAATATGCTGAACGTTTAAGACAGGCTTTTTATTTTCTGATGGAATGTCAGGAAGAGACTTGTTACCCAGCAATTAAGAGGAATCTTATATAAGTAGCAAACTTTCTTCTTGCCTGCTGCAGATGTTACTAAGATATACTTGTCCAGAGATACAAAGAGTATTTAAAATTGGCAATGATCTAACTGTGTTGTGTTGAAAAGTTAAATAGCTTGAGCATTCGTTTTAAAACTCAAAACAAACAGTATAGAGAGGAAGACTAAAATATCATTATGAAAAGAACCTACGCTTCCCCCATGGCAATTCTCTGGCAGAGTTTTAAATAGGCCTATTGAATACTGAATAGTTGTAAAATAGTTTTAAACAAATTAATGTATCCAGTGAAAATGCAGATGATAACCATGTGACCATAAGCAAGAAGAAATCTAGTCTTTAGATACACATCTATGATCTGGAGACAAAGCCTTTAATTCTATAAATAACTGGCTTACAATCTTCAGAATAGTTCAATATATTGAAAACGGTAGGAAATAGGTAAGTTAAGGAGCAATTCCTACTTTTCGAACCCTGTTGTAGCCTCCAAATGGGATAGTTTTAAAATTAAGGATATTCTTAACATGTTTTCATACTGTAACAATTTGAAATGCTTATGGCATGTGAAATATGTTTTGATTTTAAATTAGTTGTGGTTTTTGTCTTGCTTCTTTCACATATTCTCTTGTGTGAAGCAAAATGAACGTTCTCTCATCCTTAAACAGAAAAAAAGCTATTAAGGTGCCTTAGCTAGTTGTCATCACTCAGATTTTGAGTTTGGTTTATTATTTTCACTGTCACTGTATAGCAAAACTAGCTGTAGAACTTAAAAATGGTCAATTTGCTTAAGCTTTGTTTCTCTAATAGAGAAAAAAATGCAAAATATATATGAGGCAACTGAGAATAATAATTTCTCTTAGGCCTCAAATAACTTTGTAAAGTACTTAAAATCTGAATGTGGTAATTATAGGGTACATTTCTTAATAGTGTACTTGAAATTTTGTAAAGCTCTCTATTTTTACTTTTATTTCTTAATTTAAATAGTTTTGTGGTTTTTTTCTGCATTAATATATTAATCATAAGAAAGACTAACTGACTACTGAACACTAATTATTAATTATATTAACCACCTTACTTACATTACCTAATGTGATATCTTGGCATACTTACCCAAATCAGGTGAAATGAGTTCTTCTAACTTGAATGAGTTTACTTGCCACCATGGATTATTCAAAATGACACATAGCATTAAAAGTGCTAAAAGCATGTTGCTCACTTTGGCTTCCTGGTATTGTGTCAGGGTTTTTATTCCTTCCTTATAGAATAACTCTGCATTTCTTCTTTCTCAGGAAGATGCAGAGAGAGCCAGATACTCTCACCAGTCCAGTCGACATTCACATTTGGTTTGTGTTCAAACTATATACTTTTTCTTTTTGATCACAGCCTTCAGAAACCAAACCAAAGGAAAAAAGGGTTTGGGTTCTGGTTCCTTTTTCTAATGGAGAGGATGACACTTCAAGTCTCATAACTATTTGCAGTTTTAGTAATTTTAAGTCACATATAATGTTTAAGTTCATCTGGTAGTTTATGTCCATCAGTGTTAAAAAGGTAACTACCTTTTTATGTTTCAATGTATTTTATGTATTTTTATGTTTCAATCTTCTAGTTTTTTCTTGCACTTTGAGTATTACTGTGTGTCTGTAGTATTTGTGAAAGAAAAGGTATCAGTACCTTAAGATACAATTTGAAGAAGAGTTTGGTATGATGCAGGATTCTCTTTCTTGGAGAAGGTGGGAATATATTATTCATTAATGGCAAAATATTTAGCCAAATGATGTAAAGTATCCTGAAGACTGCTAACAGAAATATTTTTTGTATAGACTCTTTTATGTCATCTTTAGGCCATATATATATTGCTAAAGAACAGTTTTTTTGAGATTATGGTAACATTTTCCTCCTCTTGGATCTACATAGAAATCAGCTGGTCATTGATCTGGGTATACAGGCCAGGAAAGGGACAAATTACTAAAATAAAAGGTTGATTTTATGTATTTTGGAAGTTGGAATGAGCTGTTTCTTTGTGTGACTTTAAAAAAAGGTGATTGTCACTTGCTAAGAGGTTTTTGCAATTAAATGTATTTTCTGATTAACTGAATTTTATGTAATGTTGTGCAAGTTATAGTGTTAAATATTTCTGCAATTTGCCACACAAGTATTTTTACCAAATAATTTTGAACAATAAATGCTTTATCAAGAAAACATGTAAAATACGCTATGTGCAACTCTTAGAAACTTGTGAGCTGATATAGATTTGCTCAGATCTGCTCTTGTCTTGGCTGACATAGCAAATATGCTAAGAGGGAGATTAAGTAATTGGCTATTGTCTAAACAAGAGGGTTTGAATTGGGCAGATAACTAAGCTCATTTTTGGGGGGCTTACTTAGAATTTCTTGGACTGCCTTGGTTATTTTCTGTCATTCAGTGAAGAGTAATAAAATTAAATTTAAAAATTTATTTCATATCTTAATGTATTTTTATAATTTCATTCTCAAGAGTTCCTCAGATGTCAGTGCATCTCACAGGAGCCAAGCAAGTACCTCCAAAAGGAGAGCTCTTGTGGTGTGTTACTTGGAATGAGCACGCTTTTTACTTAATGTGTTGTGTTCACATGGTAACATTTTCTATGTCTACTTACCAAAGCAGTAGTTGGGTGAAAGCATGCTTATAGAGCACGGTATTAATGGGATTGCTGCAATGATTGATGTAATCAAGTACTTTGTGATAGCAAATGTGAGAGCTGAAAGAAAGAACACTTACAGGTGTGAAGGGAATTAATCTCTTCAGTTGCTCTCTCCCAATGTCCCCTAACTAATAGAATAGTTAAAATTCTATTACTAAAATCACATGTAGAGAAGTAATGAAATGGAAAAGGTTGTCCATCAGTCTTGACAGGTACGAAGATGTTATTAAAAGTTAAAACAGGAGACATTTTTCTCTTTTATGTTGTGATTTTAGAACAACAGACAAGGCTGAAATACAGAAATTTTGCCTTTTCAGTAATGGGTATTTCTGTATATTTGTGGTATTCCTAGTTTAGGCAAGTTAAACGTTTTTTAGTAGACTGTTATACTTTTTAAACTATTAACAGTTTAAGTGTCGGGATGATAAGTGTCTGAGTGATCTGTCTTCATTCTCTGATAGCAAGGTTGCTTATTGGAGGTAGTAATTAGAGACAGAAATTGTTTTGAAAAAATAAATAGTTAAGTTGATTAAAACTGATCCAATGACTTATGGGTCCTGTAGGTAATACTTTTAGTAACACAAAAAGGACCATAGGCTATAAATTACATCTACAATATTAAAATATCATTTAATATATTGGTAATACTGGATGTATTGGAACTATTGAGATAATATTAATACAGTATAAACTAATATTAACTAAATCTTGGCTATATTAACTTATAAACAAATATAAAATCGAAATCTGGGGAATTTCTGGTGTTAATCTGATGTCTAGAAGAAATTTTCAGATGTAACAATAGACAAAAATATTTTTTCTTCAAATCCTCTCATTACTCCTCATTTTGGAAATTATACTGGGCAATACTCCAGCATGCTACCACTATATAAGGTCATATTTTTAAACTACCGTCAGGGTTTTTTTTTTCTGTTGGCTTAGGTTGATATTAAATTGTATATTGTATTGCACATTACCTACAGTCAAAATACCTGTTAAATTTTTTAATGAATTGGAAAAAAACAAGCCTGATGTGAAAATTCAAGTTTTCTAAGTTGAAAAAAAGAAACATAAACTTAACAAATTTTGCTGTTAATGAGTGGCAAGAAACATGAGACACTTGCTAAACTATTATTAGGAAGCTGTTTTTATTTGTATTCTTAAGAGTTGCCAACTCTGGTAGATTCCCATTCTCTTTACACATAGCTGGCCCTTTCATCACACTGTTCCTTCTTTTTCACACATTTGCTCCTCCTGAAAACACTTAATTCCTCTATTCCTTTTAATTCCTCCCTGATCACAAAATACTATTTCCCTTTCCTCCTGTGAAGTCTTTCATTCCCTGTACCCCATAGGCAATGACCTTCCTGAGCCTGTAAGGTGCCATGGAAGGTCATTGCATCATGGTGAATTGCACAGCTCAGCAATGGAGCAGATGTTCCCTTTGAGTCCTTTACCTGTGTGGAGATGAGCCCTTTGTTACATAACCTTGTAAATGTTGTCTCAGTTTAGTGAAATCTACCATATAAGACTTGGTTTAACTATTTAAAATTCTATTACTAAAATCACATGAAATAGTTCACATAGTGTAGTGCTGTCCAAAATTATCTCAGTTTTCATAAAATGGGATGCTGTTGGGGAAAAAGATTAATTTTTATTAAGTGGTCCAGCCTCAGAAAGCAGTTCAGATCTGGATAAATGCATATTCCTTCATGTTTAAATTTTCATTATTAGTAGAATATGTTTTCTTGTAATTTTTTTGTAAGTCTTTTTAGTCAGTCTTTGAAATAAAAGCAATTTAATTTTTTTTTAACATTGTGACTTTCACTTAATTTAATTTTCTTTTACTTTAGTATGACAACACTAAGGATAGAACTGCAAGATATTTGGTCCCTGTATGTTAATACTTTGCATCTCTTTGCGGGAAGACTGTTTTTGTGCATTATTTCTAAGGTGTGATGATACTAACTAGTGACTTTAAATTCTTTATATACTTTAAAAAGTATATAAATTTGTACTCTCATATGTTCAGATGTAGAATAGTTATACAGTTCTAACACTTTCTGTAGCCTGCATGTGTAATTTTTTTCAGAGAGAAAAGACACCTGTCTTACAGCAAGCACTTTCTAGTATTGTTATTTCTAAACTTTGTAGTGAAGTCTCATACAGATTAGACTTGGAAGACATCCTTGGTGGAAAAAGTGTGTATGCATCTATTTGTATTCTACATTACCACATAGAAACTTTAACGTAATCTAATGGAAAGTTATTTCAGTCCAGAGAATAAGCAGCTAGTTTGTATATCTTTACTTAAAAGGCGCCTGTCATATTTTTATGAAGTGATAGTAGATGGCATCACATTCTCAGTGGTATTATGCCACATAAAATCTGTGTTTCTTAAGAAGAGGCAAGCAACAAGTACCACCAAAAGGAATATTTAAGCGGCTTAAAAAGCTGTATTTGTTTAAATAGCAGTGTTATCTGAATTAGCTAGCAGATAGGCAAGCACAATATAGTGCTTAAATTTGTCTGTATTGTTAAGCTTTTTTAGTTTGTTTATTGATTTAAATTCTTCTGTGAGATGTGAGCACTAGCTTTAAGCCAAGCCTATATTAATGAGGATAGAGGTGATTATAGTTTCAATTGCCAGGTTTTTTTTAACACAGTGATAGAAGTGTGGCTTTCACACTGTTTTTCCAATTAGGTAGTTAGAATTTTCTGTGTTATTTCTGCTTTAGGTGATAAAACCCTTAAATCCTTATGTCTGTCTTCTTTATATTTTAAGATTGAAGATGCTGTTATATAGTGGTATTAGTTCTCTAAATTTCATTTTTAGAGTCATGCTTACAGTTAATCTCAAAGTTCAAAGGAGAAAGCTCTTTATTCCCATAAAGGTTTATTGGATAGTTTTCTAGTATAATATTCCTTATAAATATACTAAGTATGTAACATCATGGATAAAATTTGTTAGCTTCCTGACATTTTCATAAATGTTTTTAGGGAAAAAAACCCCCTCATATTGATCAGATTCTGACCTCCAATTTGTGTGTGAAACTGTTTTTGTATCACTGCAATACCATCAATGGAATCAGCTGAATGCAAATCTTGTTTTTTGGAGGCCTGGAAAAGGCTCTTGGAACTATTTAAAGGTGGCAATTCTCTGGATTAAAGTTTATTCAGTTGGGATGGAGATACATGTTCTATTACTCCCACTTGTCCTCTATCAGATAGTTAGAAACATTTTAAATGTAGATGTACAGCAGATTGAATTTGCCATAGACCTTGATGTTAATCCAGTGATTTACTGAAAAAGGCATGAGGATTATTTTGATTGTGCAAAAACTATTCCAGAAAGTTTGGTGTTTAACATGTGAATATAGTGTCAATAAATGAAATATTTTGGATGTAATTTTTCAGACAGTTTTCAGTACGGATGAATTAGCAACTGCATTAGGAGTTGGGGGAGGGGTCAAAACAGCAGTGGATGCTTGTGTTGAGACTAGGCTGAAGTAATTTTGTATTTACTTATTATTGTATTAGAGCATTTCTCCATGTGCTCTTGAAGGGGTATTTTCCTGTTCCCTTAGTTCCTAAACAAATGAACAATATGAGTATTTCTGCTTTCTGTTGCTTATTAAGATAAGAAGTGCTTTATTCTGCAGGCACTACTTTTTGCCATGTTTTTATCAGTCTGGTTTTTCTTTTTTGTATGTGTGCATGAGTTTTTGCCTTACATGTGCATATATATGCAATTTTTGTAGAGAGTCAAAACCCAACAGAAATAAGCCAAAATATAATTGCTAGACTTTCAGTATGTGTACTTGATGTAAAGAATAGTGGTAGGGTACAGGCTATGCTAGTATCCAGCCCCAATTCAATTATTAGGGATTTCTGTCCTTTTCTCTCCCCAAAATGCTTTGATTCATGATGGTATCTAATGTAAAAAAGATTAAGTAAATAATTGTACTAATTATTAGCAAGTCTTTTCAGTTATGTTTTTCATGTATTTCTTGCTGCACTTCTTAAGCTTTTGGAATTTTTATTTTATTATGGAGGAAAAATACCAAAATTATGTACTATTCTGTTTGAGCATGGCATTAGAAATACAGTTAATGCTGATATACAAAGTACATAGTAGTTTTGAGGCTTTTATTATTTACTTGTATAAGAAAGCTAAATGGATTTGGGGTCAACATTAGGGAAAACTTTACAGCATTCTGCACAAGGTCTAAGCTTGGGAATGCTTGGGTAATGTTAAGATAAAACTTCTGTTTGCAAGATCTACAGATGCAACCTTTGTTTTCTCTCTTCTTTCCTTCCTCGCCCCTCAGAGTGGAATTTACTATGATCAAAGAAATTATAGCAACCTTGGATATAGTAAACCAGTTCCTTCCTACCATGTTTGGGTCTGTCTCCTCTTTCTTTATAAATTTAATTATTTACATAAAATATGTATATGTGGTTTTGTTTACTTATGCCATGTGACACTAACTTATCTCTATGACACTTGCAATTATTACAGTGAAAAGCGGTAACAGTTGTATTTTTTGCTTGTAAGGGTTGTGTTTTATAAAATCATTGTGTGGCATGCTGATTACTCTGTTCTGCATGTGAGGTTTTAAATTTAAAATAACTTCTGTTTCATGATTCTGTGTGATATACAGAAAACAACCAGAAGCTGTGACAGTTGCTGTTTCAAATTCCTGTCTTTTAAAAACAACCAAAAACTCTTAAGTGTTTAACACCATTGCAGTACTTTTTTCCATCTTAATATAAATTATAAAATACTGATATATCATGAGATGAGTAATATCTTCCAGTGCCTGCAGCTGTGGTCATGGCCAGGTTTAAATAACTAGCTAGAGAAAACTGACATGTTATTTGATAATTACTTGATTTCTTCACTCTCTTCCACAAATCTACTTGAAAAAATACTAGACTGGTTTGATAATGTTAAAATTTATTTCAAAGAGGTTTTCTTGGAGGCTCTCCCACCCTTCCTGACAGTTTCTGTCTACTATAGATAGATTAAAATTTAATATTTAAATCTTTAGGACTTTAGTGGAATATAGAACATAAATTTAAAAATGTGTGTATGCAGAAAAAGTATTTCTGACTTGTTCTGTTCTTCACATTATAGTCATCTTCTCTATACAGTGATCCAATGGCACCAGCTAGGAGCTACAGGGTTAGTACAATGTAAAACAATGTCTTACTTATCTTTAGATGTTTGAGTGGCCCAGTATAAATACAAAATTACACTTTTCTTCATAGGTGTCTCCTTTAAACACTGGTTTGATAAGAAGTATCAGTTTGTTTTGTAAGCACCATATGCACGGTTGCCTTAAATTTGTATTGTATGGCCATGAGGTTTGACAGTATTACATGTGCATTTTAAAATATTTTTATATTGCATTTTCTGTGTATAATTTTGTGGAGGCATTCAGTTTCGTTTTCTTAATGTTGTTAAATTGCCTCTTTAAAGTATTTTAGTAGTTGCTGTTTTACTGCTCTTTCTACAGGCAAGCTTAAAGTTGGTGAATGCAACAATGATACTGAAGAGCACTGGGGTTAGAATAAGTTATTTCAAGCATACTAAATAACAACTGCATGTATAATACCAAACCAGTATTTTAAAAAGTTAAGCATTTGGATGGAAATCAGGAGATTATTGAAGTTTGCGGTAAATAGACCTTGAATACTTTTAAATAGGATGCTATATTTAAATTTAATAAACTTGAAAAAATGCAATAGCATAAAAACCTAATCTGCATCTTTACAAAATCAAGAGTAGCTAGTAGTGCCATAAGAAAGGCTAGTGCAGCTCTGCAAAAAGTTATCTTTAAAAACTGGCATGAATGTCTGAAACTTCATGCCTTTTGCTGCATATAGTAGTTCAAATCTATCTTACACTGCCATTTAGAGACACGCTAAACCTATGTTAAAAAACCATCAAATATTATGTAGTATTTTTAATTAGTTAGTGAGATCTTCTTTTGCAGTTGGATTACAAATGAATGATTTACGTTTTTTGGCTTTGCATATGCTCTCAAGAAAATGTTAGAAGATTCTGTGAGAGAACAGTACAATAAAGACTGCTATAGCTATAGCTATAGCTCTGATACAAATATAATTCTAATTTCTGCTGGAGGTGTCTTCATAGGGAGGGGCAAAGCAGCATGAAATGGTAATTTTTTTTTGTTTTTAAGTTGCCTTGCTCAGAGCTGCTTTTATTATTCGCTGCATAGATTTCAGCCTTGCACCTTTAAACTTAACTCTTTCAGGAGAATGTGCATGAGTGACTGTAAAATAAAATCACTAAATGTACTGCATAGCTTCAGTTCCCAGGGTGTGTTAAAACTTCTGCAGGCTTCCAAGCAGTTAAAACCAAATTGAAATTTAAATGTTTAATTTAATTATGCAGCTAGTTAAGATTTGATTTTTTTAAAGTATTTGGCTATTTTTTAAGGGAATTCTTAGTGACACATGGAAATAGACATGCCTCAAAGCAATAAAAAATGCTGCTGAGAATCTTAATTTTTTTTTTTTTCTACAAAAAGTATGCTACTAACTGGAAATGCATAGATAGGATAAGAGAATATGTGACTGTGCATAGGAATTACAGTGTATGAGTGTGGCATGATAATGGCTGAGACTGGGTATACATGGTACTTCATTCCTTCTTTCTGAGGCCTCGTTGTGTGGTGATGGATGACATAACTCAAATAGTTCTTGCACTCTTAGTATAATAGGCCTCTGGTTGTTTCTTTCATTATCTTTGTTTTCTGCAGACAAAAATCTATGAAAGTTGTGAAAGTGTCCTTCATAACTTTTCTTTAGCCATCTGAATGCAGTTATTCTTCAAGAGCAAGCTCAGTCCGAAGTAGTCCTGTGGTGAGCATTCCTATGCACGATTTGATGAATGCTTTGGTATTAACACATCAGCAGTTACGAGTTTGTCCACTTGGGATCGTTTCACTGACCAACACACAGATTTGATTTTTCCATTTGGCATAAGAAGTTTTGATTTGTCAGAGATGTGATTTTTAGCAAGATGTAAATTTTTAGCAGTAACACAGTAAACTGTAGAAGGAATTTGGTTTTCTAAATATCTTTTTAATGTTTGTAATAAACAACTAGTAACTGAAGTATAGCACATTGTTGGGGTTACCACCCTATGTCATAGATGGGGCAAGCACATGAAACACACTACAGTACATGTGGAATAGTCTTTCTTTTGGGAAAGAGGATTAATGGAAACTGTTATATCATGCAGTAAGAAGTTTGCTCATTTTTATGATGAGTATCCAAAATGAGAAAAAATTGGGTTTGGGTCTGTATTGTATTAAAAGTATCATTCTAAACTTGGCTCTTTGTGCTGCAGAGTGATTTTAAAGAGATTTATTTTGCTTCTGCCACAGAACAATTGTCTAAGTTTCATTGATATAGCTGCTCATTTGTCACGCCACACAAAACAAGTTATCAGTGTTCTAGTGTGGGCTAAATTGAAATGTTCAGTCCTTTTTAAAATTTCTCACATATTAACACTGTTATATGTACTAAACAAATAAAACCACATTTGTCAGAAATGAATGTTTTTAGCTACAAGAGATATCAGAGAAAGTTTTTGAGGGTGTAGGGAAAAGGTAATTTTGCTGTTGCTTTATGAAGTTCTAAAATGTAACAAGTATTGACATACATGTATAGTCTCTTTCATTGTGAAAATGCTGCTTGTCTCCTTAGATTTTATTAACACTGAGATAATCTCTTAAAAGTATATACTTTGATATATAGGAATATATGTATATAAGATCTCACTGTGTATATGTTATACCAGTCATGCCAAGGTACATTCAGTCACACTAGTGAATGCTTAATAAGGTTCAAAGCATTTGTTTAATGAAATAATCCTGAAAAGCAGATGAGTAAAAATCTTATGAATAATTTAACATTAATTTCCTACTGTTTCTGTGTCTTGTATTTTGGTTTTACTCTGGATAATGCATTTGAAGTCAGCTTAGTTCTCTCTGAAAATCAGAAGAGTAAGTAGGAGAGATGTAAAAGGTAGAAAACGCTTGTGAGAAACTGTATGATGCTTCTCCATCTTAAAATCTATCTGTTTTGATGACCCCATTGGGAAAGATACTAGGACTACAAAAAGTATAGAAGGAGGGACAGCAAGGTTTATTAGGTATATGGACCTCTCAACAGCAAAGTGGACTTTGAATGACTGACCAATACTGTCATAGATTGTAGCCCGAGTTGTTCTTTTGCTGTAATCATAATAAATAAGAAGAATTCTCTCCAGTATCTCTCTACTTTGTGAAATGTAAGTTTAATAGGAAAGTTTAGCCAAATTTCCAGCTATCAAAATTTACCTAGCTAGCTACATTTAATGAAAATTAAGATACTAGTTTAAATATAGATGTAGCTGAAAAATAGCTGGAAATTTTGTTGTCAGAGAAATAGAACATAACATAGCAGTGACAACAAATACAAATTCTGTAGTCCTAAAATAGCATAATCTGAGCCAGTTGTTCATCAGTAAACTGGTTTTTGTACACCAGTTATACATGTAACTTTTAGACATCTTACTAGCTTTTAATCACATACGTCAAGTATAAAGAACTTTTTTTTAATGGTGAGAATTGGATACGGACAATATCTTTTCAAACTATTCATAGAAGCATTTTCTTCCTATAATCACTTTCCCTGTGAAGATTGTATTCTAGTTTTAACTTTCTGCCTTTTGAAGTAGAATGCTATCAATAAGGTTATGATAAACCTACTCTTCCCATTTAATACTGTGTTTTACATGCATAATGTTTCTCAGTTGAGTATTTCACTTGAATTCCCATGGCAGATGTAATTGTGCTTAGATATATTTTGCCTTTTTTAACAAGAAACGTGTAGTACTAGTATTTTTCCCCAACTTTTTAGGTGCTAGTCTGACATATATCTTTGGGGAGTAACTTTGCCTTCTAGTCTAAGATGTCTTAAACTCAGCAATGAGAAGAAGCCCAGATTATAGCTAGCACTGTTGGATTTGTGTTGATTTGAAAAAAGACAACATTTGTAGGGAAAATTTTTTTTTTTTATCAGTTTATATAATCTGTCTTTTATGATCTGAAAACTTTTTTTTTAATTTTTGTAGTTTGGGTTTGACCTTAAATTAATACTAAACCCTTTGGTCTAGTTTTATGGTTTTTTTATATTACTCTAATTGAGGAAGATGAATCAATAATAAATGTTCATTGTTTTTAGTGCAATAATGGAGATTTAAGGTAGGATTTTTTTGTTTTTTAATAAACTTTTGTTCATTCAGTGGTGTCATCTTCAGTTCTCTTTCACCTTCTCCTTATCTTTTGAAGTTCTCTGATTTTTCTCATCAAAGTGAAACTACTGCTGATTATTTCAGTCGTTCCAACCACAGGGGAAGCATTGTTTCCGATGCAGATTATGGCCAAGTTTTGAATAGTGTGAGTGTAATGCTTTTATTTACACTGTGGTGAATACAGCAAAACCATGGATTTTCTTTTCATACTCTGAAAGAGTAAATACTGTTAAAGTATTCTAAATTACTTAATTGCAACTTGGTTTATTGCGGAGTTGGGGCTTGTTTTCATATAAAAATGTACTGAGTGAAATTTTAAAAAGCATGCTCCTTATTTTAAAGGAGATTTTGCGTGTTGCTAGAAGCATGTGACAAGTGTAACACTTCACAATTTTGTGTGTGTGTGTGGTAAGCTTAACAATCTTTTAAAGACCCTAATATTTTACATTTTTTTTCTTATGGAAATTTAGTGTGCTAGGGAGGTTTTTGTGTACTTTTGGAATACTATTACTTCTTTTTGTGACAAAAATACTTAGAACTGTATCCGCACTAGTCCATTTTAGTGTTCCTTCATCTTGTATGAGATTTTTTCAGAATCCATTACTGAAGCACTCCTTGCTGGCTATGCACTTGTACAGAATCCCATGTCAATCAACAGATCACGTTAAAGGAAAATTATTATGATGGTTTTCCTCTGCAGCTCCCTTTAGGCTGAACATTTTTTAAACCAAACCTAGCCACCTTCTCTTTCTTGATGCTGTAACTTCTAAAAATTCTTGTTACTTGCAGGCAAAACTTTTGTGTTTAATAGCATGGAGTAAAAGGCAAATTTCTGTTCTTAGGTATATCTTTTGAAATAGCATTTAGGGTTAGCAGATACAGTAGGTAGGCAGAGAGGCTGAGAGCACTGTGCTTATTTAATTGAGCAAAAGGAACGGTATGTGGTGATCAGCAATGTGTAATTGCTTGCTTAGGTGAGAGCCAAATTCTTTGTACCCTTGCCAAGCAGTGCAAGAAGGGCCAGCAACCTCACACTGCAGTTCAGTAGTTCAGACCAGACACTCCAAGAAGCTCCACAAGGACGTTATTGTTGCAGTCTGTCAGGTTACAGCAGGGCTGCAGAACCTCTGTGTTCAAACCACAGCTGTTGGCTGTGGTTTTGCTTTCAATGGGAGACTGAGAGCTAGACTACTCTCATAACCGCTTTCTGTGACTTTGCATTTAGATATATTAATACTGTTACAGTGCTAAGTTGTAATAATTAATGTTATTTATCATCTGTACATTCTCAAATCATGAGAGACTCATTATTTCTCCAGCTTAAACTTTAGCACTTTTTTCCCATAATAAAGCTGACTTTCTGAAATAAATGCTGTGCTAAAAGAAATGTGGAGGCTGAGACTGGTAGTTATGCTGCCTTCTCAGTTGCTTGTTTTATCATCATTATTTATTACTAGATTTGAAATTTATATTTTTATTTAGTTTAGTCTAAATGTATCCTTCAGATCAATACTGGTAACAAATATTTGCAATCTATAATTTCAGTACATCATTGGAGGTAGTGAATTTGTCATGAAGAAGCAATGTTGCTTTTATAGAAACCACAATAGGAGGAAAAAGAAAAGTCTTAAAAGTAATGTTTGTTTCTTCTGTGATTGCAATAGACCTCCGAAACTGTTCTCTCTGGCATAGAGAAAAATAGGTGTTCTTTGAGAAGCAGGACATGTGAGACACCATACTAAATACATGTCTAATCCCACTTATTTTCATTCATAGAAATGTAGAAAATGTGGACATCTACAATACAATTTTGCAATAGCAGTTTCCTAAGTAAGAAGGGAGTGTGGTAGTTCTTCTCCTTAGTCTTCAGTAGATAAAATATGAATTGAAATTATTTTGTAGAATGCGTTTACTTAGTACAATTCAGTTATAGGCTTTTACCTGAACCAGTTTTATTGTGATTTAATCACAGGTGACACTAAAGAGATTGAACTTACAGATGTTTTCTGTTAACTAGGGCATTCACCCTGCTGTCACTGAGTGCCTTAAGTGTACCTGCATGAAGCTTTGCATTTGTTATGCCATCTAGTTTTGTAGTGATTACTCTTGCATTTTAAATGTTACTTGAAATATATATTTAAATATACTTAAAATTTAAAAGAGTAAGTGTGTTTTGTTGCTTAGTACTGGTAATGACGTTTTAAAAACTTTAAAGAAAGGTTTCTGGCTTTTTTCTTTACAAGCTTTTTTCTTTGCATTTATGTTGCAACTAAGGTAAAAACTGTTTTTTAAGCTAAATATTATTTTTCCTGTCTTGATCTATGCTAACATCTGAAATTTTTGAAATGGTTTCATTTAAAATTATTTTTCAGTCTCTTTGAACAAAAGATGCCAATTTGGTAGTTCCTTATTACGAAAGGTAATCATGTTCCCTATTCTCTTTCAGCTGGAAGAAAAAAGTGAAAAATCACATTCAGAAATATTTTCAAGGGTAAGAGTTTTTAATTTTCAAAACTTTTAAAATTATTTAAAGTCAGTGTTCATTCCCAAATCGCAAGTGTTGAATTAATTCAAAAAGTGTACATTCTGTGTATTCTTTGTATTTTTTGTCAGGGTTAGCTTGCAAAAATAATTTTAGATAAACTTTTTTATTCCCCAGAATTAATGGTTTATGCCTTTTTATTTCTTGAGGGAAAAGAATTATTCTTTAGTTTTCTTTTGGCCAGTAATAATTTTCTATAAAATTTATTTTTCATGTCAGAAATACTTACCAGGTAAGGCTAAAATTTAGGAGGCTAAAACTATAAAAATCTGTATGATAGCTTCTCATTGTAGGCTTTCTTCTGAAGCCTGGATGGCAGGAATTATAATAGTTTGGAAATATTGTAAATGTCTACAGTATTTCAGCACTATTAGCCGTCTTATGAATATCTTCTGGATAGATGACTCAAAATTCTAATGTTCTGGTACACTAAGTCATCAACAAGAAACCAAGATTTTACTAAGAAGAAACACAGGTACTGGAAAATACCCAATGGAACATACTGTCTGTAAGCTAGTATTAAGAAAAACCAGAGAGAAAACCGTTCTGTGACTTTGAAGAAATTTATAAAGAGTATTATCAAGTATACCCGAAATATCCGTATGATTCCTGACACAATGTTTTTCCCTTTCTTAAGCCCTCATCTCGCAATTCAGTAAGTGCAGCTCCTCAGAGTGGCAACTCATCTAGGAGAGGAAGTGGAGATGCGAGTAGTTTGGTGGATCCTGATGCCTCCCTCAGTGAATTACGGGTGAATTGCATTTTTAAAGAATTTGGAGCTAGTTTAAATAGCAAGATTGTTTTTTAATACAGAACTTCTGTTATAATAGGAAAATGTTATGAGGATGTAATTTTCAATCATGAAGTATTTTTTACTTTCTTGGTATTTTATCTTGGTTTGTGTTTGTAATTATGGTTTAAGAGTTTAGCTTATTAAGATAAGACTTTGTTTACATTGAATTTCAAACAATTCTGTCCTGTTTGAGTTGTCTTGCAGCTAGGGTTATAAACAAAACCTTAAGTTTTTGTTTTCCATCCATTAAGTTTTTCCATCAAGTTGTTGTGAATTAATTTTAATTTCTGGGAATTTTTGCAGGCTTTGTCATTTGACAGAAGTGCATGTAAACCTTTTAATGCTTTTTCAATATTAAATTATTTCCCCATACTTCTTATGCAATGGTTCATTCCTATGTCCTGCAGGATATCTATGATCTTAAGGACCAGATACATGATGTAGAAGGGAGATACATGCAGGGACTTAAAGAATTAAAGGTATCAGGGCTCCTCCCAAGCATGCATTTGGAATGGGTGTTTTGCATAATGGAGTTATCTCCAATTTCACTAACGTATAGTGGCTTCACTAACAAATTTTAAAATTTCTTTAAAGCATGTATCTAAGTTTTAATGCATGAAGAACATCAGCTTAAAATGTATATGAGATTGCACGTTTATTATTTGATTACAGTTAGAAGAGTTAATACTTTTTGATGTTTTGATATAAATAGGTGTTTTCTGATAAGATAATGAGGTATTCAGTTTATATTTTTAGAGGTTTGTTAACAAATAAACAGATATACAAAATAATTACTAGGTGTTAAGTAGGGAACAAAGAAATGGGAGATAATTATGACAAAGAACTTGAGAATTAGTCCTCCAAGTTTCAGCAAATACTTCATATTATAAAGCAAAAGCAAAATAATAATTTTGAAAGATGTACTGCAATTAATTTTGGCAGGCATATTGCTTGCAGGAGAAAATTAATTTTGTTTTAATTTTTTGCCGTTAAAAAAAAAAATTATGCTGGTTTATATTCCCATTATTTTCTCTAAATCACAGATTGGTTTTTTCAGCATTAGGCTAATGAGTGCTAAGGAAACTTTCCTGTCTGTGCTAAGGAAACAATCCTGCATCCACTGTGGTAGTCATATTCCCACCACCCCAGATTTTCACTGCTGGGAGCAAAACCCTCCAGTGAATCACCAAGTGAGTCAATGGGTGCTGCACTAGACTGGCTACACACACCATTCTCACACTGTCAGTCAAGGTTTCCTTACAGGCTTGGCCACAGGTTTCCCATAACAGAGTCTCAGACATCTGATTTTTATAAGTACTTTAATCATGGCAGGGTCACACAAAACTAGTTTGAGATCAAGCTGGGTGCTGCCAAGAACGGACCCTGAGCCAAGCAATCCATTTTGTATCCACAGTCCATGCACATAGGGGTGTGGGGTTTTCCTGCTGAGCCATTGGCTCCCATTGTATCTCAGAGTGGCTGGTTACCTGGCTGGTGCCACAGGTTCCCATGCACCTTGCTGTGCAAAGGGTCAGTGCCTGATCGCTGGTCTTGCTGGAAGCTCCAGACATTTCCCCCTACCAAGGGTGCAATCTGCAGTTTGTACTGCAGCAGCACACTGAGCTAACTACCTGTACTAGGTGTAGTCTTCCACATGAGATTTGTCTATATTTTGACTTGTTTAAACTAGTATGTATGCCTTTCTTTTATACATTTTCACACAATTAACAGTGCAGTAAATTTAAAATAATCCTGCTTTTCACTGTTTTGTATTGAAGGGATACAGAATTCAAAAAATTATGGGGCTTGCAAATCTTTTCCAGGATATTTGTTCTGTTCTCTTTTCTATTATCTAATTATGAATTGTTTTATCTAAAAGTAAAGACAACTTTTCATATGTTTTATATCCACATAGAGACTGAATTAAATGAATGCTTCTTGTATTAGAGCATATAACAGTGATGTATTTATCAGCTTACTTGAATGTCTTCAATTTAACAATATATTAGATTATATAGTAAGGGGAAAACATGTAATATGAGCTGTTTAGTGTAGCAAAAGTTATTTCCTCTTTGAAGTATAACTTTACCTTTGAAGGAAACTTTAAACCTGATATCAATATGTTCAGATGAAGTATGTTTTGGCTTAGTTATATGAATATTAAAAGGACTTCAAAGAGTAGTAGAGTACAGGATTATTAGACATAGCATATGAGGCATAGATCAAGTGTAATGTGAGACTGCTTCATATTTTCAGAATGGATCTAAATCTCATTCTTTATGTGTTTGCCAGCATCTCATGATTACTGTTCTGACTCGTGGTTAATGAATTATTATTTATTGTAATCCATTACAGTTACCAAAGAGCGCAGTGTGCAATAGTAAGATCTTAATCTATGCTTGGCTTTCAGAATTCATCTGCATTTTATGTTGTTGCTAATACTGAATAATATGTTCCTAGGTTAGTTCACATTCCATAGAGATTCTTTTGGGAACCTTTTTTTTTTTTTTAATTAGGAAGGTACTGCCTTTTTCTCAACTTGTACTTAATCATTTTTGTCTTGTGTATGTTATAGAAGAGTTACCAGAATATGTGCTTTACACTGCATTTAAATGTTGGGGTTTTTGGTTGGTTGGTTGGTTGGTTGGTTTTTTCCAGTGTTGGACTAACGGGGATTTGTAAACACACTACCTTCTAAGCTCTCTGGTTGCCCTTATGCTGGTAGAAGTATGGGTTTTACCTGGCTACAAGTATACTGGGTGTCAGTATAAACAGCAGGATAAACTCTAATGTTGCTACTTCTGGTTTAGTTAGGTCTTCAAATCTTTTGCTGTCTCAGTTTGATTGTTTTATTGCTTTTTTATGTATTTATTTGCATCAGCTGGAAAGGAATTCTGTGTCTTTCCTCAAAATTTTTCTTTTATGCTGTTAACAGTGCACTCTCTTGATGTCTGTTGGCTTGAATCATCTTGTTCTAGCTGAGCAAGCTAATTTTTATAGCACTTTACTGATAAAGTTGTGTGTGGTATTTCTTCATAGCTTTAGGTTATGTGCAGAGCCTTATGTGTTTTCATTCCATCTGCTGTGTTCTTAAAAATCCTACAGCCTCCTTCAAGTGTTTAGAAATTATTTAAAATCAAACTGGAAGTCTCCCTGAAAGCTACATGGAATTCTTGAACCATGGGGAATGTGTGTAATACGTGAAAAGAAGACAGTTGCAAAGAAGTCTTTGCAATGTTTCAGTTTTTTCAACCCAATAGAGACTTAGACATAACTTAGCTTCTCTCAGAAGCAGTTTTCACTCTTTAGTATACAAATCCTCTTAGTATACATATTCCTCTTTTGTAACTGCAGATTCATCCTCCCCTGCCATTATTTTTTTAATTAATGACATTCTAATACAATGGTTTAAATGCCAGGCCAGTCTTGTCTTTTAGTCTTGTCTTAGTCTTGACCCTCTTTAGTTAGGAGATTAGACCAGCTGGCATCCAGAGATCTCTGCGGAACTAAATTACTACATGGCTCCAGTCACCACATTCACAAAAATAATCAAATTGGACTTTTTCCGTAGTTGCATTCTTTTTGGTTACATTTCATACCTCCCTGTGAAATTACTATAGCTTTCATTATAATCCTACTATTTCCTTTTTTTTAATTCTAAACTGGATTATTCTTTGAGAGTCTTTAGGTCTGCTCGCTCTAGCAGTTTGTTTTGCCAATCTTTACAAGATTTGTTGTATTTACAGCATCACAAAAAGAAATGCTTTCTCTGGTTTTAATCTTCAGAATTACTTGCACACAGTTATGTTTATATTTTTTTTCTTTTTTCTTATCCTGAGTCATCTTTGCTGTTTACTACTACTTCCCAGATTTTAATGGTACTTGTCTTATATTTTCACAATTTATACTGTTTTGTTTCTTCTGATCTTCTGTAATTATTTTCTGATCTTCTGTAATTCTTCTGTAATTCTTTTTCTGGGGTTTCAAAAAGTTGTATTTCTCCAGCAGAGATTTCCAGAGTTCAGTGAAATAAATATATGTGATTATGATAAAATTATAAAAGATAAAATACATTCTCTAAGGACACCCTTCCCAAACTGGAGATTTACAATGTAGAATAGTGTTTGGGGATAGGGAATTTTTTTACTTTCTCATAGCAGAATATTGAACTGTGACATGGTATTTCCATAGAGAAGACATGACTATAATTCCAAAACAAAAATGATTGCATGATTTTACTGTTGAACAGATAGCAATCTTCAGTATTTTCTTAGAAAACTTAGATTGTTGCCACCTTCTCTCCTAATATATTAGTTGTAGTGTTCTATTTTCTGGAAACCCAAGCTTCATGCCCTTACTGTGCTAGTGCTTCTACTGTCAAAATACAAATATTTAAAAATGGAGATAATGCTACTTATGTCTTTGAGGAACAGATTACATGAAGTAGTACAAGGAGATTTGTAGGACTTAGATCTACTTGATCCAGGGATTGGCTTAATAGTTCTTTTTCAATTCTAAAGTTAGGACTCTGAAAATAAATTTTTATTATTTTTAAATCATAGAATGTTAAGAGGTTGGAATGGCCCTAAAGACCATGTAGTCCCAACCTCTATATAATGCATATTGAAATAAAGGCATGCTTAAAAGTGCCTGGAGTGATAGTTTTCTAACTATTTAAATGGTTGACATTTGTTACAAGTCTGACAAAAAAACCCCAACTATAACTAAAAACAGAATAAAATGGTGAATGGGGGAGATTTGTCTCAGAGGCTATATAGCAAGGTACACTTTTAGGTAAAAAACCAAGTTCCATGCTTTTTAAAAAAAATTTAGTAAGTAAACCAAAGATAAAATACCGGTTTAAATAGTGAGTCCTTTTTACTGGAATAATGTGGCTGTCTTAAAGTTTTGTATCTAAGTTCATAGGGCACTACTTAAATAACAAGCATTAAGTTAAAGCTACTCTTGGAATTACTTTTGTGGTCTCTTTTACAGATTTAATTGTCCACGTTCTCTCTGTTAGTTTTGTTGCCTCATTCTGAACTGTTTTCTCATGCATGCCTTGAGTAATGACATTACTACTAGATACATGGTATTCACTAGAATGTGAAGCTGTGATATTACTACTGTATCCCCGTGAGTTGCTGTGGATGTGGCAGAGTAGAAAATGCGAGTGGAATATTATCTTGTATTTTTCATGCTTTTGTAATGATAAATTTTCATTGCTGTGTATGACTGAAGTTGAATAATGGAACTAAACTGTTACTTGGTATCTCTAAAGAATATATTTCATAAACAAAAATGGTTGCATAATTTTAATGTCTAACATCTCATACTTTAACATTATGGTGGTATTTTAACATTATAACAATGCATCAAAAAGTTGGACTAAATGTCAACTTTTCTGCTATCTGTAGGATTCGCTAGCTGAAGTTGAAGAGAAGTATAAGAAAGCTATGGTTTCCAATGCTCAACTAGACAACGAGAAAAACAATTTGATTTACCAAGTGGATACTTTAAAGGATGTTATTGAGGAGAAAGAAGAACAGATAGCAGAGTTCTATAGGGAGAATGAAGAGAAGTCAAAGGTATTTTTTTCCTAATTATAAAGTACAGAAATCTGGACTACTTAGTAAGAACAGTTGAAAATACTCAGAGTAGCTTTACTTGCTAGTATTGGGCTTAAATCTTTATGACATTTTCTCTCTACAGTTTTTTAAATAAAATCTTCTGTGTAGTAAGTGTCTGGACAACTAATTTATACCACTACAGTGGTCTTTTAACTACTTGGTAGGTATAATTTCTCAAATCCTTGCAGCAATTTCTTACATAACTCAAAATAAATACAAATAATTGATTTCTTTAATACAGGAATTGGAAAGACAGAAACACACCTGCAGTGTTCTGCAGCATAAGCTGGATGAACTTAAAGAGGGCCTTCGACAGAGAGATGAATTGATAGAGGTATGCTCATATGAGTGTAGGATAGAACCTGTGCAAATAAATGTGGTGTAAGATTTGAATGGGAATCATGCACAAAACAGGATTAAATACTATCTTGCATTTTTAAGAAATAATTTATCTTGTTTCAGTGTGTAAAATTTAAGCTACTGATCCTCCTAAATTTATGAAGCTGAAAATATCTCTGCAAGGTTTTCAAATGTATTACATCTTGCAAAGCCTTTAATTCTCGTGAGAAATTGTGGTTCTCTCATGAATGTTCCTAGTATCTTTTCTTTGTTGTGAGGGCAGAATTAATATTTGTGTGGCCAAAATAATTTTCCATAGCTAAAAGTTCTGATGCATGGATAATACCAAATGTTATTCTTTTCCTCTCCCAAAAGTTTCCATTTCAGTTATTTCAGATTTTTATGAGTATCAACAATTGAAGTTTGCCATACTGAATATTTGTTTGCTTACCCATCAAGCATAATACACAGCAATACTGGTCAGCATGTTATTGGGCCACAACCATGTTGCTGGGTGTGCAGTGTGTTCTTTTCCCCTCTCACCTGGTTCTTTTTCCCCTTTTCCCTTTTGTTTCTGGAAACAAACCCACCCACCATGAAATCCCAGAGTTATTATCAGTCTTCATTTTAAAATGGTCCACAAAGATATATATATATATATATATATATATATATATATATATATATATATATATGTATATGAATGTATATTGTCAGTGTATATTGGGTGTCCATTTCCGAATTATTTTAGTTGGAACTTGTAGTTCAAGTATTACATAATTTTCCCACCATCTCTTCACTGCAGTAAAAATTTATTATCTTTAAGTGTATAGGCCAAAGTGTCCTACTGTCATTTTCAAAAGCTGTGTAACAGTTCATTGATCCTTTATTTTTACTATATTCTTGTGCTCTCTAGGTGGTAGGTACTGTAACTCAAAATGTTTTCTGAAAAGTCCCAGCTCTGTTTTAGAAGTATTATGCTTCATGAACTGGAGTTGATATGACTTAATAGCAGAAGAAAAGGATTAAGATTATCCTAAGTATCAGCATTTTGAGTTAGCATAAATGCTGACAACCAAAAGCCCTAAAAAGTTCTGTTGTGGCGCTGTTGCTTGCTCTGTTATCTTTGACTTCACTGAGAATTAAAGAACAGCTTTGCATGTTCTTGTTTGGGGTTTTGCTTGGGTTTAAGTATATGAACCAAGAATATACAGTAGATTTTTCTGGAGTGTTTACTTTGATAGAATGTAGCATGTTTCAAATAGCCACAAATACATTCAGTCCCTTTGAAGGTTTGACTCGTATTTACCACCTATTGTGTCTTTTCCTCATCTATTAACACTAACGAAAGACATTGTCTTCTGTTCCCAGATTTAAAATCAAATTCACTCCTTAAGAAGGAAAAAAATTGCCTCTAGCCCTTAAAATTCTTATGTCATCTTCATAGTTAAGCATTTAATTATGTTTGCAGGGGAAGCAACAAAATGCAGTGATAGTCAGCTAAAAAAGGAGGACTGTGCTTGATACGTATTCATATAGTATCAGAAAGCAGTCAGCAATTGTCCTTTGCTTCCCAGATGTTTGATTCAAACTCCTTTCTTTATACTTTCAAGAAGATTATTTTATTTTGTAAAAAATTAATAAAACCAATTGTTAACCATAATATTCCATTCCAAAAGGGACTTGAAGGTATCTGGAAAGTACAGCAGGGTAATTGTTTCTATCCACAGACTGCAGTGGGAACAGTCACTAAAGAAAAGTAACTCTAGCTGCAGTAAGTTTTCCCAACAGCAGTGATTGAATAGAATTAAATACCATTCTCTTGCATGAATTAATGAGAAATATATTACATTAAACTGCACACTGTTTCTGTAACTTCCATGCTCATAAACTCTTTGGTTGACTTTTATTACTTAGTTTCCTTTATCTATTTTAATGTTTGGGATTTTTTTTCCATTTCCTTACTTCTCTTTCCTCTTTTATTCTTCCCTCATCCTATTTACCACAGGCGAATCAACGTATGCAGGAGAATATAGACTCCATAACCAAGGAAGTGTTTGATCTCCAGGAGACAATTAATTGGAAAGATAAAAAAATAGGGGTATGAATTAAATGTGGGAGGAAAGCTAATTTTTTAAATTTAGAAGTAGATGGATGCCCTCTACACCCCAAGGAATTCTGTGTACTCCAAAGAAATTAAGGCCACTCCGAACTTAAATGAATAAAATGTTTTGCAGTCTTTCTCTTCTTCAGAAAATGAGCCACACTTTACTTGAATAATGATCAGTAGTACTAATTAAATCTGTAACATGAACTGTTACACATAGAAAATTTACAATTTTTTTGCAAAATTTTTGATGGCATGCCTAGTGGTAAAAGATGTGATCTTGAATTGACTTCTAAAACCAACTTGCGCATTCCTGTATTGCACTTCTGATCCTTGTATAATTGGTTAGCTTGGATGCAACACTGGACCAAGCTGGTTTTCTGATATGACACATTAAATACTTCGGGTATTGAGAGTCATAATTGAAACGATGGTTTGAAGTGACCTTTTGAGAAGCATCCATAAGGTTCCTGTGTAGGAAGGAGGGTGGTACAGAAAGAACTGTGCTGATACTATGCAGCTAATGTAGGTCAGGCAGGGTTTGTCAGCTTTGCGTCTGGGCAGGCAGAAGTCATAGAACTGAGTCAGCCTGACCATTGGTGATGACTACATGTCTTTGAACTTGAGGCTGTTCTGGGACACAAGTAGATTGCCTGGTGGCAATAGGGAATTGGAAAGTCTTTAAAAAGGAATTGTCTGCCTCTTGACAGCTCAGGAGTCATTTCTCTTTACCTGAATTTTATACCATATTTCAATACATGCAGATTTCTTTGAAAATTGTTTTATTTGCTGGAGTTCAAGTCACCTTGAAAAGTTGCCTTTTAATTGTTGGTGGCCAGTTCAAAAACTTTTTTTCATGTTTCAGTCTTTCTCTTCCATCACAAAAAATTTCATAATTCTAAAGTTCTCTGAACATTCTTCTGAAAGCTTTTTATCTTTAATTTACCCTATTCTTTCCATACTCACTTCTCACATTTGTATATTGGATCGTCTCAATTTGTGCAGTATTTTTGTGCTCTTTCAAATACATTGCCAGAATCAGTATGAGTATATCTGATATTCAGATATACCTACCAGCCAGAATGACAAGAAAGATAGCTGTATTTTCCTTTAGCTAAAATTGCCCTGCAAGTCTGTGTTCTTGTAAACACCATAACTGGTTATTTTTCTCGTTAGTTTATTTTTTTTAATTCTCAGAATTGAACTCTCTTAGAGAAGAAAATGTAAAAATGCTGCTCTTTTCTTTCTCATACCTATAAATATTTACATACTTTTCTTAGCTCACAGTCTTTGAGCCTTTCTCCTACTGCTAATTTTTACTCTATTCCAGCTTTAGATGTCTCTGCGAAGCTTCACAATGTAGTTTATAACTAAAATTGTAACCTAAATTTACAATGTATATAAGATATTTTAGCTGTTTCAGGAAAAGAAAAAGAGGCAAACAGAACAAAATAGCACAAGTTTGTTTTACACCTGCCTTCTTATGTTGTCCTGTTTCTACAGTGCTTGAAATTTGTGGTTATATTTCATCTTAAATTAGATCAGTTTGAGGACACTGAGTTGCGGTGTTGGGTTATATTCCTGACATATACAGTCATTCCACTGTTTAGTGGCTCCAACTTTTCATTTAGTAATGGCAGCTCTGAATTTGGTATAAAAGTTACTAAGATTTTTTGAATATTTAGAAAAAAGGATTCCAAACGTCTCTGGATTCTGGCATATTATCAGATTTTGCTCATATAAGTATGGTAAAATCTGTCTGCAGAACTTTGTTGTCCTGATTTCTGTTTCCTGCCCCAACAGAAGAATTGCAGAGTTAGATTTTGTGCAAAATCCATGTAATTTTAAATTAAACCCTGAGTGTACAAACATTAGGATTTTTACTGGTTTTGAATAATGATTACTTAGATCTACATAGGTAGAAATAAATAGTTTTATCAGTTTCACTTCCTCCCCCAACAGAATTTTCAGATTTCCAACACTTGTGTTATCTGGGGGTAAGGACAGAAAATATTTTTGGGGAAGGTCAACATCATCACAGGACACTCTCAAGTACAAATAGTCTCTGTCTGTGATTCTGGGCTGCTATGCCTATTCTCTCAGGTGGTGAGCTTACTTCCCCTTCCATCTCTTCCACTGTTCTTTAAAAATTAAAAAGATGTATGTGTCTTTCAAGTAGAGTACAAAATTATGTCATGATTAAGGTTCTTCATGCTATTTATAACGTAGTTAGAGATCTAGTGTGTGCTAGGAAATAAAAGGACATCTTCCAGATTTTTAAATTAAGATATCAGCTACTGTTTTCCCACATGTTGAATTACCTTTATTTTAAGTGTTACATTTACATATGAATAAATCAAGTGCAACAGCACTTGTCAAAATTTTCTCTTGAAATTCAGTAATGCTTTAAAATATTGCTCTATTATACAGATTTTAGATTATTATTAAAATTCAGCATACTAAAGTTACATGAGGCAAGTACAGTACAAATGTGTACACCTTAATTTCTTTCATAGTATCAGTCCATTCCTACACATTCATGCATAGCATAGGGTTTAGTTGGATCATTTTCTTGGCCAAAATGTACGTATACTTTGGCACTTGCTATATGGTGAGGATTTTTTTTAATGCATGCAGTATTGTATGCTGGCCAATCAAGTAGAAGTGTCCAACTAACTGCCAGGTAACCTCTCCAGCTTAGTTAGGCAGACCTGTTTACACCCGCATTGCACTTCTAGCTGACATACTTTTTTGCTCTAAAATAGTGCTACTAGTGTTTGCTGCCTTTTTTTTTTCTCTAAAACTGATTGCTTTGGGTTTAGCAAATGGTGTTGTAACCCGTAAGCAACTAGTAAATAAACTAGTATTCATGAGTGGATACATTCAAGGTCTTCCATGATGTATGACTTCTACTTCTGTACCTTATAAAAGGCAGAGAAATTAATTCAATAGATGTAATGTTTTAGGATCTTTGCCATTTGAGTTTCAGCAAATTTTATTTCTTGCTGCAGAGTGCCTGTATGAAGAAGAATCACTCTTTTGGTACTCAGTTTATCAAAATTTACCAAAAAATAGAATTCACTGAATTAAAAAAAAAAACTCTCAAAAAATCTAAGACTTGTCTGGAAAAAAATAGTAACAACACATGCAGCATGAAGTTAGATATGCAAGTTGTAGAAGGCAGTTATCAGAGATGTATGTTACTACATATTTAAAAAGTGCTTTTAATTTCTTTATTTGTATTGAGCTATTTGCATTTACTTGTAGAAAATCTTTCTGCTGTCTGTCATATGCTTTTTCTCTGTGCCATTCTTTTTCTTGCTGTCTGCCTGAGCCCAGGCCCTAGAAAGACAGAAAGATTACTTTGACTGCATTAAGAATGAGCGAGATGAGCTCAGAGAGGAGTTGGCTGACCTGAAGGAAACAATGAAGAGAGGACAGGTATGTTGGTAGTAGTTACTTTACAGTAACAAATCCAGGAATGGGGCATGAAATCAAGGTCAGTAAAAAGGAGGAAGAATGGTTACTATTCTTGTGCACTCTGAAAACCTGACCTTAGGGTAGGACAAATGGTTTGTATCACTGTAATTGTTTCACTGAACTTGAAAAGCTCTTTAAAAACTTACCTGTTGATTTATATTTTAGCACTTCTGTTGTATGACTAGTTTATTTTTTGTTTTGCACTTTTAGAAACATGGATTAGTTATAATTCCAGATGGCACACCAAATGGTGATCTAAACCATGAATCAGTGGTTGGTACAATAACAGTTGTATCCCAGGAAGCTGCTCAGGTCTTGGAATCTGCAGGAGAAGGACCACTAGGTAAAAGTATTGTAGCACACTTTATAGAGTTTTTGAGGGCTTTGTTTCCTCTTGTTCACAGTGAGCGTGACTTACATTTGCAGGTGCAAGCACCTGTGATGCTTCTGGAATATATGCTTACACAACTTTCAGGATTGATTTTAATTTTTTGTTTGTTCTGAGTAAAAAGACAGATGTATCTGTCTTCTGAGTAAGAAAAAATAATATGTGCTTAGATGTTTGAAACAGATTAGTTCTCTTGGTCCAGTTTCTGTTTTAATACTGATGGAAAACATCTTGCTTAAAAGCTTTGTGTTTTGGATTAGTATGTTTTCCATTGTGTTTCATGAAAATAATTATTTAGAGGTATACGTAATCAATGAAAGAACATCAAGTGCAGTCTTCCATCACATTCATAGAAAAAGAAGTTTTAAAAGCATTCAAAAAATGGCAGGGACAACAGACACACTAATTGGGGGTTTTGGGGTTAAGTTACTTTAACTTGCTTTTATCTTTAGGTTGAGCAAGTTATTGCATGCAAGGTCAATCCTCTGTAAAACTCTGTTAACATGTAGAAAAAAAAGATCTATATAATTGAATTATCCTTGTACATAATATATAATAGTTACATATTTTTATATTGACAGAAATTAGACTTGATACATATTTCTGCTGTGGCCTCCCAGTACAAATGTTATTATGATTAATTTCTGTCAAACTTACAATTTCTAAGGCCTGTAGTCTTAGCACAGTGTTGCTTGATTGTAGTAATGGCTTGTAGTCATTACTGATCTTTTGACTAAGTAGAAATATTTGCTAAACTCTTTTGCTATTTTATAAACGCTGACGTCTTGCTTTTAGAATTGTTATACTAATAAACAGTGTGAATGATGTATTTTTCCCTTTTTTCTGCTATTAACTGAAGGTTCTTGCGTTATTAGTGAGATATCAAAGTTTTGCAGTCCCAGTGCTATTAGCTTTGATGAGCATTTCATTTGGAATGGAACAGAAAGTTATGAAAAACATATTCTTAGTTACAGATTTCTCTGATTTTTAATTGGATTCTTTGGTTTTAGATATCAGGCTACGAAAACTGGCTGGAGAAAAGGAGGAATTACTCTCCCAGGTAAAATAAGTTACTCATTTCAGAAGTAGACCTTTGTGTATCATTTTGCCGACTATTTATATATAAGTTACAAACAACTGTTAAGCACAAAGGTGCTTAATCAGATATGTAATCACTAAAGCAAAATGAAGTACTCATTTTACCTTGCTGACTATCAGGAATTAGCAGTTCCTCTTGCTGTTGTCCTTATCCATGGGACTTTGATCTTGGTTGGTAAAGAAATTTCATTTCACTAGCTGGTTAGCTGAAATCTAACTTGTTCCTGACTTTACTATTAGTCCATATCCTTAAAGCTGTTTCTTTTATTTTCTTTTATCTGCATAATTGTCTTATGCAGAAATATTAAAGTCAGTACAATTACACTCTCATAAACTCAAGTGGCATTTTCTTCAAAATTGCTGAGTGATACTATTTCATTGATCATTTTGGTAGCTCAGAGAAAATTAATATTAAAATAATGGTGTTTAAATACAGCTCTGTTTTGAGAAGGACGGACTCAAGCAAACATATAGCCATTGAGCAATTGTTAAGAATACTAGTTTTTGCTCTTTTAGTTGAAGACATTGCAAATTTAAACCATTGTTGTCAACATTTGGGTTTGCTGTGAATGAACCTTAATTATAGTATAGATACTTTTTTGGACTGCCAATAAATTATAGTATTAAATGTATATAAATATATAAGCACATATTTATTACTGTATAATTTAAAAATCACGGATCATATATTTGATTTGTATCATGAATGGGGGTTTTGCAAGTTAACTCACATACTACTAATCTGTAGAACAATATTTTTATAAGAGTGTCCAAAAAATACCTCCTACTTCTTTCATAATGTCCATATGCAGGGCACATAGCTGAGAAATCTATGTTCTCTGACTACTGGAAAAACTGAGAGACAGCTGCTGTAGCATGAAATCGAACTATTAAAGACTAATGACTTGCCTAGGACCATTGTTTCCAGGGGGAGTATGAGAGAGGACCCCCTGAAAAAGCCATGGATTATTGTCTGTAAACTCACTAGGATAGTGTTCAATATCTTTGTGTGTGTTTAGAGTGGGAAAGATACACAGTAGAAGAAATCCATAAATGGAGTTTAATGCCATCTCCTCTTCTGAAAAGTGAGCTGTGTTACAAGGTGCTCCTGCTCTGGACAAGGTGCAGTTACAAGGTGCTCCTGCACTGTGCAGATATCCCTGCAGTACTGACCAAACTGGTGGGCTTGGGTTGTGCATTGACATGCAGAGGGCACTTGCCCAGTGATGGGGATGGGTCTACAGCCACAGACCTCAGGGACTTAGTCCCCTGCATCGCTCTGCTATTCTTGTTTACAGAACCTTCTCAGCCAGTGGCATCTCAGGACTACTCTACCTTTTTACCATTGAACATTTACATACACAACTACTGAACTTCTGGGAGTCTTTTTTTCATAAAGAAACACTTCCTTTTTCAGGTTAGAAAACTGAAGATGCAGTTAGAAGAGGAACGACAGAAATACTCTAAAAGTGATAGCATGAATCCAGATACAATAGACTTGGAGAATGGCTCTGACTTGCAGCTAATTGAAATGCAAAGTAGGTATATGGTTACTGTTCAAAGTTATTCTTCTTGCAGAGAGGACTTCCAGCTCCTCTTATTGTGCACTAGTGGTATAGTGACTATACTGTTGAGCAGATAGGTTTTTGTTGGTATATGTCCCTGCATGGAATTCTTACTGCAGAATACCTTAGAAATCTGTAAAAACTCTTTTAGTATTGAAGAACAACATTCTGGGAAGTTATTTTTCAGTTGACAGCCTTGACTAGAGTGGGTGACACTACTTGGATACAATTTATAGACAACAGAATTTCAGATAAGATTTTCTAAAATACATATTCTATGGGATGATTTTGGTCAATCTTTGATATAGAAACTTAATCTAGAAGACTGCTGTCCTGAAGCAAAACATGAAAATTTCTTTAACTTAATATTTAGTGTTGCTTCATAGAAGCATAAGATGGTTTTCATTTCAAGCAAGCTATTCAGCTGAAAACTTGTTTGACAGACTGTCATTTAGTATGCTTGTGTATAATGAACATGAAGAAAGCACTGGCAATGTGAGGGCTCAAATGTAACACCAAAGTAATTTGCAAAGCTCCTTAGAGTTTGTCAGTCAGGTTCAAGCCTTGTGCTCCTTATTCAAATATTACTACAAATGTCTAAGCTGAATGCTGCTGAATGTTTACTGTGGTCTGGCATTTTGCAGTGTATGTTGATTATTATGTTGATTCTGTTCTCCAAGGAATTAGTTTGCTGATCTAAACATGTGTTTTAAAAGGTGTGTATCTCATTGGTGCACCTGAAATTCAATGCCCACTTTATAGAGACGGTAGTTGTGTTCTCTAAATAAAAGAAAATTATTTCTTTTCCATACTCTTGTAGATTGCTGAAAGAACATTTACCTCTTTATGATCCTGGGTATGGGCTTCTCAATAAAATGGTCTTTTAATGAATTTTATTTAAAAGGGAGTTAAAGAGTTGCTTTGACTAATATATTAATGTCAATTTTTGTCTAGGAGATGCCAACAGACAAATTAGTGAATACAAATTTAAGCTTTCAAAAGCTGAACAAGATATAACTACTTTGGAACAAAATGTAGGTATCTTTTTTCATGTTTGTTATTACACTGCACACTTTTGCAATACTTTTTTCAACAAAAACTATGAAAGCATATTTCATAATTTGATTTACTGTTTGGTATTTAGTTTGCATAGAATGACACCACATTTTTTCGTATTTCCTGCAATTAAATACCTGTGCACTGCAATTAAATACCTATGCACAGCCTAACCATAAGATAAAATCTTATGGTGCTGAGCTATAAAATCATGTTATTGACTTACAAAGTGTGATTGTTTACATAGAGATATAACTCTCACTCTCTACATAGAGATATTTACTCTCTCAAATTTAGAGAATAAATTTTGTATCTTCCACAGTACAACTTTCTTACTAGTCATTAAGTTACATAAATTGGTTTTCTTGTACTAGTAGCTTCAGTTCTTCTTTATAATCTGCCATACCTTTGTATTTACCTTTGTATTTTAGGAACTGAATTACATCTTATTACCTAAATAATTAAATAAAAGATTGTAATTTAAATCACAGATGCGTATCTTTTCTCTTTTGCACAGATTCAGTCTAGTAGCCTATCATGTGGATTTAGGGGTAGCAGGGAGCTGTACATAGAACAATCCAGCCAGTGGGTTTTAACATCTGCAGGTTGCAATCAGGATTTGTCTCAAGGTCCTCTCCTTACTTCTGAAGTCTGTTCTTGGGCTCAAGACCTCTTTCATCATGTCCTGATAACAGTCTGCTTTCTATTTTGCATCTTTTCATACAGTTTCTGCTTTTCAACTTTCCACATTCATTTTCAATCCCACGTGTTTCCCAGTTCTTGATTTTTTGTATTCCAATTCTTCTCTCTCTGCTTAGTTCTTTAACCTTCTGTGTCTTCTCAACTGTGTCTTTGGAAGAGCAGCTGGTGGCAGGTGAACTCCAGGTGGAACACCTGAGTTATATTCCTTTTGTCTTGTTTGGGTTTGCAGATTGGACGACTTGAGGGACAGGTTGCAAGGTATAAAAGTGCAGCAGAAAATGCAGAAAAAGTAGAAGATGAACTCAAAGCTGAAAAAAGGAAGCTTCAGCGAGAGGTAACTAACTTGGTTTCTTTTCCAGCTGTATGTTCCTTTCTGTCTTAAGCTGCTCTGTCTTTTGCCTCCAAGCTCTGATTTTTTGTAATCTTTGATTACATCTTTTGATCGTTTTTTAAGATGACCTTCAAGTCTCAATATAACATTCAGAAGACACCTAACATGTTAAAGTAATGCTAACTACGATTCACTGCTGTACTTCCTTGAAAGGAAGCATCTAAGTGGTATTTTTTTCTAAATGTGATAGCTTGTAATATTTTAAAGTAGTCCTACAAAATATTTCTAGAGAGATGAATGGTCCCTATGTCAAGTGACAGCCTGGGAATTTTCCAGCTTGGATCTCACAGGATTCTGGGAAGAAGCTGTATTTAACTGAGCTGTTGATCATTCTTGCTTAAGAGCTGCTACATCACTAGCATGATGCCTGCTACCTGTAATGAGAATATGTATCTGTATGCAAGTAATAATGGTGGAGAGTACTTTACTTTGCTCTAGGTAAATTTCTTTAATGTAATGGGAGGCTGCAGGCACCTAGATCTTTTAGAATGAATACACTTCATGTTTCAGTTGCTTCACAATTATTTTTAACAGTTTCATATGCCTGCAGAAATGGAAGTTATATCTTAACTTCTGTGGCACTCTTATGAAACAATACTTTTATTCCTCTTATCAAGCTTGAGAACAGCACAAGGTCCAAATAAACTAAAGTGATAATAACTATTTTTCATTTTATAGTTAAGAACAGCACTGGATAAGATAGAAGAAATGGAGATGACCAATAGCCATTTAATGAAAAGGCTGGAGAAGATGAAGGCAAATAGGACTGCGCTTTTATCTCAACAGTGAAATGGAAATTGAAAATACAATGCACTGCTCCTTGAATAACTAGTCCCTAGCTTGTTTATAAATACAGACTTTCAGTGGCACAAACTATTTGAACACTGAGCTGTTCACTGGTGGTTTAGTTTCATAATTAAATGACATACTTTTTGTAATTTATGAGAGAATGAAATGTAGTTTGAATTCCCATGTGAATGACAGCAGTTTTTCAGTAGTGTTTGATTCTAGAGTCAAAGACAGAGCACAATGCTGTATGTTTTTACAACTGTGGAATCAAGTTTACTCATGATCTCTTTTGGCTGCTTTAATGATGCTTGATGCTCAGAGACAGCTGCATGAATTCAAGACACTGTTATGAAACTAACATATACTTGCCTAAGACATCACAAAGCACAAGTGCCTTTTATCTGGTGCAATTTAGTCTTCATTGTTGAAATAACCTTTGAAACCAGAAAGCATTTTATTTTAAGATACATTTGGGGTATTCCCTAAACTTTATACATTTTGAAAATACATTTTTTAAAATATTTAAATTTATAAGAAAAAATAGGGACTGTATATAGAGATCGGCTTCTTTTGCATGGGCACATCTGACTTCTGTGTAATTTTGTCAAATACTAGCCCCTGATACTCTTAGCATTAAGAGCAGAAATTTAAGAACTGAAGTTGTATGCCATCAGATTGTGTCATCTGCTTAAGTGTGAATTGAAATTTTATAGGGGGAAGAAGGGGGTGAGAAATGTGGCTAAGGAGTTTATTAAACGGACACTTTACTGACCAAAACTGGATGTTTTGCGTTTTCTTTTGAATACGGAGATGCTAACAGGACAGAGCAAAATCTGTAGAATAGTAAGATATGATCTTCATGTTCTTAACAAGTATCTTTCTGCCTTTGAAAGAGTGAGTTTGAATTTTTTTTCTTAACCTAGTCTGCTACTGTTTGACAGTACTGCCATGGAGCAGAGGAGCTGCACAAGGAAGAAGGTATTTTCTGGAAAGGTGTGGTTTTTTGTCTGTGCCATACTCCCTGTAGACAGTGAATACTATTAAGAACTTTGACTCTTTGAGCTGGCACATCACAAGTAGGACATCAGTAGCACCTGCAGTGGCAATTTTGAAGTGTTTGAAGTGGCACTGCCTCTGTGTTGAACTTTTCATGAGGCCACAAGGAGAGTTGGTGTGAGAAGAATCACTCTTTTGGACTTGTAGCAGGTATTTTCTGCTCTGAAATTGCTACTCTTCTGGGAGTATTTCTCAAAGGAAGGCAGGTTTCAGGACCTTTGCAATCCTGAGAGTTAGTACCTTTGCTTCACCAGAGTGGTTTTCAAAGAACAGCCATCTTGACAACACAAAACTAAAGCGTTCTGTCTCAGGATGTCTCCTGGACTTGGAAAATAAAATTCCTTCCCTGTTGAGATACCTTGTAAGTAGCAGGTCTACTTAGGCCTTTTTATTAAATAGGAGACACACTTTGGTGATCACATAGATCATTGTGCTGTTAACTCTTTGCTTTTTGTTGTGTACTTACTCAGTAGAAACTCATAACTCTTGATTAGTTCTTAATCATAGGTATTCTGAAGATACTTTGGAAGTTTTCAGTATGTACAAAACTCTGCTAAAACCTTATTTGGTTCATTCACTTTTCATTCACTTCCTCTAAACCGCCCCATTGAAGCTGGACGTTTTATGGCACAGGGAAAACTGCAGCTTCAATATGAAACTGTGAGAGTCAGATAAGAACTTTTTCTGGGGTAGAGGTAAAGTATCAGTACATTCTTTCTTAAAATCAAGATTTCTAGTAGATTTTTTAAAGAAAAGTTATTAACAGTTCTGTTAGCAGGGGCATATTAATTGAAGAGATTCCAAAGTTCTTGCTACCAGAAAATTAAAACAAATTCAACAAAATATCCAGAACAAGATTCCTAATAGGAGGTACCAGGAAAAGCAATAAGAAGGGAGAAAAAAAAAGGCATTATTATTTTGTCTTGGTCCAGTATGGGCATGAGAAAAAATGTAAGTAATTATGACTGACAACTGGATAGCAATATGGAAAACTTTTTAAAATTTATTTTTACCAAAGCACAATTCATTTAATCAGAACTGCAGAACCACTGTATCTGTGATGAACAAATGAATAGAACGTGACAGTACCAGTATTGCTGGAGACCACACATTGCTTAATGGCCAAATAAGAGTCAAGCATTAGGTGTAATTATGAAAAGCTTATGGAGTAAGTTACTATATTTGGTCAGTTCAACTGGGGCTTGGTTGAGGGTAGGTTATGTTTAATTACATTACTCAGGTAATTTTATTGGTGGTTGCAAGGCGACAGGGACAATTTTTAGTGGCTCTTGGATGTTGGGTTATACCAAATTACTAGTCACAAAAAGGCACGAGGTTAGTACAAGGTAGGCATAAAGATAACTAACATTACATAATACCATTATTGAGGGCATGTTTTTTTAACGCCCAGCATGGTTTGTCCTTCCCTCAAGTTTATATGGTTTTGTTTAGTCTATGGAGGGCTCAGTGAAAGATTTGGTGAGTGTTGTATTACAGGACAGACAGCAGCACCAAAAAGGTATGTGCTTGAGTGGCAGTTCAGGGGCACTGAAGTAGCCACTCCGCTTGTAAACAACAGGAGCTGTTGTTTCATTTTTTGACGCTTAAAAATTAAAAAAATAAAAAATAATTTTTGGTTGCTTAACCCCCATGCAATTTCCAATAAAGGCACAATTTTTTGTGTGTAAAGGACACAAAAATTATGCTAGAGGAAGGAGATCAAAAGCTTGGAAAATGACAAAACGAATACTCTGCTTACAAAAAAATTTATTTCTGACAGCAAATAAACATCACCACCACCAAACTGATAGGTTCAGTGATGCTGTTTTGCTGTGATGAGGTTCTGGCACTTTGGGGAGAGAAATCAGAAAATGGTCAGTTGGAGAAGGCTCCTGTCCAGCCTTGCCCATTTGTAGTGCCCGGCCATGTTAGTGGCCGTGCTCAGAACTCCACCCAAACCTACCAATCAGCCCTTCATTCTGAAAGAGAACAGGATGGCAGGACTAGTGCCACCTCCTCCAGTTAACCAGGAGATCAACCTCTTCACACCTGCAAGGGTGAGGGGAAGCATGTATGCCCATTGCTGTCTTTTACTACCCACTATGCTACCCATGCAGTGAGGCCAGGTACCCACCTTAAGAGACCCGCTGCTTGAAGAAGATGTGATCCCAGATGATGTTCTCATCCATCTTGAAGGAGGTGTACCTGCCAGGGTGGCACTGGCAGTGAATCCATTCTGCAGACAGTCACAACACTTCCCGATGCAGTCCAGGCACCAGCTAGAATCTTCCTTCAGAAAACAAATAACAAATGCATGAAAGTAAATTAAAACTAAAAACCTGGAACCAGTTACAAGGTAAAATGTTATCACTGTATCACAGGCCCGAGGAAGACTGAACCATTATCTTCAAGGAATAAACCTCCCCACAGGTCAGGAAAAAACTTGCCTTTGCCTTTCCCAGCCCCTCTGCAAGGGCCTGCAAAGCAAACCTGTTGGTGCGTGGATTCAGAACTTCTGCCTCTGCTACCCCCAGGGGTAGAGGTTTTTATCAGGCTTCCCCAGCCCATGCCAGGGTGGGTGGTGAAAGCTGTCAGCAAGGCTAGGAACTAGCTCCCCTTCCACAGCACTCATGCCCTCCCCTACAAAAAAAAAAACCAACCTGGCAACTGGCTGAAAAATTAATCCTGCTGCACCACAGCAAATCAGGGAACCTCCAGTGCCCAGCCAGGCTGGACTATGCAATGCCTGGGACCAGGAGCATTCCCTCTCTCACTAGGTGTAGACTCAACCTTGATTTTAACTAGGCGTAGACTGTCCTCAAGGAAGGTGCTGCAACCACAGTCAATCAGCTTTGCCCTGCTGGTGGCCAAGCCAAGGATGGTTGTGCTACAGGATGCTACAGTTTTACTCCAGGTTGCAGGAAGGCCACGAAGTCAGCGATCTGCAGTGGGGATGTTTCCCCTTTTCTGGTCTGTGGAAACTTCACTGGACTGCCATTCTCAAATACTATGGAGAGTGCTTTGCCACGTCTGCAACTTCCCCCAGGACTAGCAGAAGCATCTCATCAGCTGTGATCCCTACTCCAGGCTATGCTTGCAGAGAAAGTCTGATTTTCTTGGCTTCTTAATGCCATGAGATGTGTAGAGCTGTTACTTGCTGGATCCTACTGTGCAGAGGGATGGATCTTTGCCATCTCTTGGAGTAGGTGAATGTTCTGTAGCCATGAATGGTTGAAAAGGTCTTCCAATGATGGCCTGTCCAAGGGACAAATGGATTAACACGATTTGACAAGGTGCTGGCGCTCTGGGAAGAGCAATAAAAAAAGCTGCTGGACAGTGGTCCCCTCTTTTCAAGGGTCTGCAGTGCCCAGGCTGTGCCCAAACCTTCCAATCTCTATTTTGCAGAGCAGGATGGTAGGACATGTGCCAGCTCCTCCAGCTAACCATGGGAAATCAATCTCCTCTGTAGTTGCAAGAAGAGGATGCTCGTATACCACCTGTAATCTCCTAAAACTGTTATTCCTACTGTGAGGCAAACCAGGTACCAGCTCAAGACACCCATGGCAGGAAGAAGATAATGGCCCAGAATAATGTCCTCATCTCTGTTTAAGGGATAGAACCTGCAGACCATGTCATAGAGCAGAATGGCCAGGGACCAGATCATCACTGTATGTCCATGGTAGCAGAGGAAGATTATCCTCCCCTCAGGTGGGCTGTACACCTGCTTTCCTGTGACATACAGATGGAACTCATACAGGTGCACACTGCCCTTGTCTAGCATCCCTGAGGATGCAGGGACTGCACTGGTGGAACACAGGGTCACCTGCTGCCTTCTTGCCAGCACCTGACTCCTGTTGACAAACTTTAGGTTGTAAAAGAAAGCCCTTGATGCTGAAAGAGGGCAGAGTGAGCCCCAAGAAGATCCAACCTTATGCAAGGAAAATACCCATGTAGGAGTAGGGAAAACACTGCCTTTTATCTGCCCCCACTCCTGCACTGGTCAAGAAAAATATCATAGGCCAAGGCAGAAGAGGGGGCTAGAGCATCACAAGCCCTTCCATGCCTGCAAATGAAAGTTGCCAGCACAAGGGTTTTGCAAACACGCCTCTGCTAACCTCCACAGGTTGTTTTTGTTGGGCTGGCTCCCCCCACATCAATCCCAGCTGGCTCCCATTCTACAAAATCCATCCTCACTCAACCTCCATGAAAAAAGCAACTTGAAAAATTATTCCCACCCCAGCAAAGGCTGCCCTTTTGTGCCTGACCAGGCCCTAGTGTGGGCTCACCTGAAAACTAGGTACATAGCATGTCCTTTGGATTTGTGCTGTGTCTCGGTCTCTCTGCGAGCCTCTCAGGAATCCTGGGCCAGTCTCGAGTCGGCAGACACCGGGGAGGGCAGCCCCGACACGGCCAACAGCGGGGAGACGCTCTCTGTGTGTGCCCCGAGAGTACTGAGGGCACCTGGGCTGGGCGCCTTTGCAGCACAAGAGACACCAGAGACATCGGTAGAAGAGAAAGGGCCGACTCTTAGCAGGGGTTAATCCAAGGTTTTATTAGGATCCCAAAGGAGCTCCTGCACCTCAGGGGCCTCCTGCCGAGAGCCCCGGGAGATGTCCGAAGGTCACATTTAAAGGGAGGAGGAAACCAAAAGTAGATAACATTTTACCAACCAATAGGTATCTCTGAGGGATGGGAACTGGGGGATAGACATATAGGGCAGCGTATGGGACTAGGCCTGGGGGGCTGACCCCTGGCCTCTGGCAAATCACTCGGCAACTTGGACCGAAACTTCTGGATGGGGGGGATGGGATGCTGAGTGATTGACAGAGAGCCAGGGTGGGGGTCTTGGGGATGATCTCATCCCAGGAGAGGGATAACACAGGTAAAGGGAGGGGAGTACAGTCTGGGATAAACCATTTGGGAAAAATATTGGAATACAAAACAAAACTACTTCAAAATATTACAAAATATAAAAACGCACTACAACAGTGCTGCAAATTGTGCTGAAAAAAAGTTGATCAGCTTCACCTCACTGGTGGCCAGGTTGAGGATGATGTTTTCAGCCTTGACGTTGCGTGAAGTGCAGGCCCTCCTGACTGGTGTGGGGAGAGCCATTAGGGTTACAGGCCTGTAGTTTCCAGGATCTTCCAGTCCTTGTTGTAGATAAGTATACTTGTCAGCTTCCTGTAACCTGGGACCTCCCCAGTTATCCAGGACTCCTATAAATGATTGTCATTGGCTTGGTGAGCTCTTCCACTAGTTTCCTCAGTGTCCTGGTGGGCAGTTGTCCGGAGTGCCTCAACCTTCCCAAAGAAGCATCGTGAAAAAGACACCTCGGTGGCACAGGCACATCTGTACTCACATCAAGTGATTAGCTTTTCTGTGATCCAGGCATTGTAGAAGGCAAGACAGGGTCCTCGTGTGGGATTTCAAGGAGAGCTTTATTGAGCATCTTCCTCAGAAGGATCCAGGGACAAAGTCTCACGCTGTCAGGGAAAGCAGGGGTTTATATATGGATTTTGAGAGGTGGGGCAGAACACCAGGGCCAATGGGATGAGGGCACAGCTGTGGAGTGAGGGGGAAGGGCCAATGGGATACATTGAATCTGCATGTTGCAGGAAGGCATGCTGGGAGAAGCTTTTTCCTCACCCTAACAACAGTAGTTATTGCTTGAGGGGTTTTCCCTCCAGGGGAGTGTTGGGGACTCTTTCCCTGTAGGCCCACTGGCCTCCACACCTCAGTACCCTTGAGTGGAAATCATCCCGTTCCATAGACTCATGAATGCCTAAGTGGCATATCAGGTCGCTGACCATTACCTCCTGAATTATGGGAGATTCATTTCTGCTCCTGCTGTGCTTCTGTTCCTGTCTTCCAGCTTGAGAGGCAGGGTTCCTGGAGAACAATGGATCTTGCTATTAAAGACTGAGAGAAAAAAGGTATTAAGTATCTCATCCTTTTTAACCATGTTTCCTCCTACATCCAATAAGGGAGGGAGATTCTCCTTAGCCCTTCTTTGTTGCTGGTGTATTGTGAAAACATCTTTTGTAGTCTTTTATGACAGAAGTCAGATTAAGTTCTACTTGGGTTTTGACCCTTCTAATTTTCTTCCTGTATCCTTGTACTCTTCATGAGTTGTTGAGCCACTTTCCTGAGTTCCAGCCAATGCTCTTTTTTTCAGCCAGGCCAGTATTTTTTTTCACGGCTTATCTTTCAGTACATTGGGGATAGCCTGGTCTTGTGCCTTTAAGGTTTCCTTCTGGAAAAATATTCAGCTTTTCTGGACCAATTTGCTTTCTCAGGACCGCCTTCCAATGGACTATGTCAACCAGTGTCTTAAACTGGCTGCAGTCTGCCCTCCAGAAGTCCAAGGCAGCATTTCTGCCTTGGACTTACTTTCCTTACTTTTCCAAATAACGAAAGCTGTATCATTTTATGATCCCTGTGCACAAGATGGTCTCTAACTGTCACATCACCCACCAGTCCTTCACTGTTTAGAAACAGTAGGTCGGCAGAGACTTATCCAGTTGGCTCACTTACCGTCTTCTTGTAGAAATAATGTTTGTTATTTTTCATTTTAGAAATGTCTCATGTAATGATGATTGACCAATAGAGATGGACTTTCCTAACATGTTCAAAGTGGTGCTTTCATTACTTTTAAGGGATTTGGAGTGTCTAGGACCACTTGATTCTGATTTTTTTTTTTGTGTCTCTCAGGTCTACTTTATATCAGGATTGGTGTTTTCTGTTGAAGCTGGTAGTAAATGCATTAGGAAGTACAGTGGAGAGCTGATGGTGAATCTTATATAGCTTCAGGGGTTGCTTTAAGTGTACTCTGCCAGGTTCTAGAGACCAGTCTGGGCATAGGGAAGCCAGTGCGCTCTTTTCCTCCTGTGTTGTGACTGTGTAAGCACCTGTGTGTAAGGCTCTAACAAAAGGAATTTACAGTAGTTCAGGTACCCTGGTTTAGACACTTGGGAGAAACACTGACCAGATATTCTCAAAAGGCCAAAACAAGACAAAAGTTTACTGGCAAACTGTAGAAAGTCAGGGAATTTTGGCAAAAGATTTAGTACAACAGCCAATCAACATTAAACACTGCTCAAAACATTAATTTGGCCCATTAAATTTAGCAGTTTTTAAACCCATTCAATGTTAAGTTACTCAAAATATTTCAAGAAGAGGGAATTAGAAAGCAGAAAGACAGGAAATATATAGAAAAGCACACATATGAAAGATATAGAAAAGCCAACTCCTGCATTCCAGCAGCATTCGGATACAAACTCCAAGGGGAAGGTGTGCACTGGCCTCATTTTATACCTTAAATACCTCTTGTCCTTCCTGGGCCTTCCCCACAGGTGGAACTTCTGGTCATTTGACCACTCAGAAGCTGGGTTAGGCAAGAGTGGAGCACTGCCTCCTATGTGCTGATGACTGGCAGACACTGGAGCTAGGATACAGGCTCTTGGGGTAGGTGGTGGAGAGCAGTTCACTGTCTTACCAGGGCAAGGTTTAACCTAGCCTGCCTTCCCCCCATGCATCCCAAAATACCTTGGCACATCAATCTTTTCAGTGTATTAGCTAGCCTGTCAGCTCTGATATGGCTATCCAGCTAGAGCAGAAAATCAGTTGTCACAGTGACAAATGTGGTTTGAGAAACAGAATCTGGACTCTGCCTTGATTTGGTGCTGATATGGCTTGCCATGAAGACTGAGAGCTCTCAAAACTCTGCTTTGAGGCATGGGCCAGGGGGTATTTTAAGGGTAGAGCCTTGCAGCAGAGAGCTTCCCTGCTTGTTCTAATGGGCTTGATGCATTTGTCCCTGATAAAATGTAACTTCAAACACCAAGGAAGTACCCTCTATTTGTGATTTTGCACTGTTAATACTGCAGTAGGTGACGTGTTAGGGGAATGTCTATTAAATTGTTTTAAGTATATGTAGCACTGACTGGTTTTTATTTGTCTGTGTGCTACTTTTTGAAGTGGTGTCCTGGTTTAGGGCAAATGTGGGAGAAAACCTCCAAAGGGAGCCCCTCCAGGAAGCAAACCCACACAGCCCCTCTCCCCAACCGGTTCAGGAAGGATTCCTTGGAGACAAGTGGAAAGAACCTGTTTATTTAACAGGCACAGCACCCCCCAGCACACAAAATTAACAATACCGGATGACAACACTCTTTCATCTCTCTGAAAAAGATGACAAATTCAGAAAGTCTCTCCTGGGAGTGGTTGCTCTGTTATTGGTCCCTCTGGCCCTGGGAATGGCTGCTGCAGGCCACAAAGTGCAAACTCTTGGTGTTTCCTAGGTCCCAGTTCGGAGCAGGCGCGAGTGGTTTCAAGAAAGGGAAAGAGAAATAGTCCAGAGAAAATTTGGGCTGCCTAGCTAAACTAACTAACAAGCAGGAGCAAAAGCAGGAGCAAAGTAGGAGCAAAAGCAAAGTGAAAGCAAGTGCAAAAAGCAAAAGCTGCACTGTGTACTGCCCCCGTCTTTGTGTCCCGCTGACTCTTGGAGGAGTGAGTAGACTGATAACTGATAACGAAACAAAATAAAGCTTCACTCTTCAGAGCCAGTTTTGAAGGTATAGAACATAATATCCAGCATAAACAGAATGACGACTGGGGATACAAGCAACATAACGTCACCCTAGGACAAGTGGCTTCTTCCAATGTGAGGATATGGAGAGACAAGTACATCCCAGGGTTATGGTGGCAGAGGAAAGATTCACAGCCTCATCTGCCCCATGTGAAGAGGCATGAGACTCCTCTCTTTCTGTACTTGGTAAACAGAAGTCACTCTTATGCTTAGTTTGTCCATGTTAGTCTCTGCAGTTCAGTACCTGCTGAATGTTTTATGTTCCTCCATAATACAATGTTAGGACTATTGACCTAAAACTTACAGGCTTACTCTGAGAATCAGTAATTCCAGTGGGGGGTGTAAACCTGTCTGTAGTATCAGAAGAATGTAAACAGGGTGAACTCTTTCCTCCTTTTGTCACTTTAATATCCCTGCAGCCTGCAGTAACTGTTTCCTGTAACTAGAAAGCAAGCTTTGTGTGAAGCCTGCTTTAAGCATAGGAAACCCCTTCAACCTGAGTGTGCTGCTGCTTCTCATTTCTGTGTTGGTATGCCTACGACTGTCAAGAAAGCAAGGCTGGTCTCTCTCTGGAAACTGCTGTAGAACCTCTAGTAAATGCTGAGTATCTCATATCATATACTTTCTCTGCTCTTAGGTGATGGAGGTCCAGACTAAGTCTCATTGTTCCATATTTTTTGGTGTGCCTCTCTAACATTGGGGAGATGCAGCTTTACGCTTTAGAGGGTTTCCTTCCAGTGTGCCAAAAAAAACTTGTATATCAGTAGATGATGGTAGGTACATTCAAACTCTAGATGGAGTGGTTGTTATTTCTGTTCATTGTGTATTGTTAGAAAGGGGCAGTTAGTGGGTAAAATACATCTAGCAAAGAGCGCTGTACCCATAAAATAATGATTTGAAAAATATAGTTGCAGGTTTTTGCTTATGGCAAGAGGTCACTGGTGGTTTGGGAGAGGATGGTGATAACCTTGCAGAAGATATCTTATTTGAGGAACTAGTGATCTTGAGCAGACCATGTCTGCTCTATTGCACCTTGTACTTGAAGCCTGAGAAGCGCATAGCATTCTTCATACAGTCTCTAATGTCTTAGGGAAAGGTAAACTCCATGTGGATCAATATGTGGAATGTAATGATCCTGACCAGAGGCCCCTGTGTATTGTGGAGTGGTAATGGTTTTGGTTCGCCAATTCAAAATTTCGCCAATTTTGAGATTTCCTGGCCAATGCACCAATGAGCATAGTGGTTCGGTGCTGGCCAATTACCAATGCACTCACTTCTTGCTGTGAGATAGGATTAGGAGAAAGGCGAAGCAGGCTCAAAACCTTAGAAGGGTATAAAGAAAAATTTATTAACAGTAACTAAAAGAAAGAGTAACGAAAATCAGGACAAAAGCTTCAGAACACTTCTCCCCTCACAACCTTTTCTTCCCATTGACAATGTAAAGAAACAAAACCTAAAATTGCAGTCACTTTACTTCCTCTAAAATAGTCTTTCTTCAGTTCACTTAGGGAGAGAAGTCCCTCTTGTTAACATTATGGAGACTTCTCCACAAGGAAATAAAAGTTCTCTCGTGGCTCTCAATTTTGTCATGAATAGCAGCTGCCTGGGGAAATCTGCAATCATGAAGTGCTTCCCATTTTCCACAAGCTTTTCCCACACCTGTGTTTATGGGCCATGTCAACTTATGAGGTACTGTTTTAAAGATGAGCTGCTCAAAGGTAAAACTTCTCATTATCTATCTCTAAAATCATCATCTCTGGGAACAGAGGTCCTCTTCTTCTCTCCCTGGGGGCACAGGGTCTCATCACTCCTCTCTCTCTGTTCAAACTTCTCATAGATTACAACTACTTTATCATCAGCTTACTTTGGCATGGAGGTCTTTGCCCGATATCAATTTGAACACTTTCATCTCCCCATACCTTCATGCATCATAGGGAAAAAGAGTCTTTCTCCATAGCTATTACAAGAGGATTTCAGCCCCAAGATTAAGACATACCCTCATCCCTCCCCTCTAGGACTTGACTTCTTCACTGACCTCGATGTCTTCATGTTGCTCCTTTGCATGCTTGCATCTTTTTCCTTTCTCTCACTCGAGGGTGGATTGAAGCACTGCAAGAGTTAACATCTTGCCCTGGGCAGATGGTCACTCACTGCTTGCAATGGTGGGAACTGTGGCTGGGGCTGTGTCAGGATTGGCTGCATGGCCAGTCTTTGGTTTTCTCTGCATGGGCTGCGGGGCTGCCTCCGGTCTCAGCCACATGATCTCGTGTGGTGGCCGCACTGCAGGGAGGGGACCTGGTGGCATGACATTAACAGCCATGGCCTGGCCCTGCTTCGGCCAGAGCCCCTGTGGTCTGCCATCCCCCTGCCTGGCAGCTTCTGGGGCCCAGCCTGGCCAGGGCTCCTCGGAGAGGGACCTGGCCCCATGGCTGAGCCTGCCCGGCCCAGCGCAGCTGAGACAGGGCTCAGGCCAGCCTTGCTACCTGTTCCCAGGCCGCAAAGAAAAGAGGCAGTTCCCAGGTTTCTTTCATCTTTAATGTGTGTTTTTTGCAGAGGTGTGTACAGCTTTCCAGTGACTGGAAGCTTTGCATCACTTCCCTAAATGTCTTCCATGCAAAACCATGACATTGGTCTATATATAACACTTAACCTCAGCAGATGCAAGCCTGTCCTACAGATACAAAATGGCCTCAGGCTCTGTGTGCTGCACAGGTTCCATGCCTGCAAGATGAAGTCAGCCAGCTCATTGTAAGTTAGTAGCTTGCAGGCAAGCTCCCACTTGTTAGCAGTGGTTACGCCACTTCCATGGTGTGGTTTCATCTATAAACACAGCAAGAAATTCTTCTGTGATCATCCTTAATGAATAGAGCTATTGTCCTATAAGAAAATTATAAGATAACTCAAATGACCAAATAAAAAAGAAGAATCTCACCTATTGACACAGTCTGTCCAGCATGATGGATCAGAGGCCTGTTCAAAGCTACAGTGCCCAGTGTTCCTGCCACCTCAAGCAATGTAAGATTGCCTATAATATACTCTCCTTATAGTGTTAGTTTTAGTAAATAGCACTTCTACCTATAGTTTAGAGAGCCTGAGTACCTCTGTCTCTGAATTGTTACATGCTAACAACTTCTTGTGCAAAACAGAGTCTTTACCCTATGGATAAGTAAGCTATAGCTAAAGTATTTTTCAGTTTGAAATTAGGAGTCTACAGTTAGAATTCTATCCATCTAACTTGTAATCACACTTGCAGTCTATTTTATGTACCCTCCACAATGTATTAAAATAGAGCAAGTTCATACTGTCAGGAGCATTTATTCTGTGGAATTCGGGGGGTCTCAGTTTATTAGGAAGATTGAGGCAATACCTTAATAATTAAGGTAATATCTTTGAAAGATAAAAGTCTTCCAAGGGAGGCAGAAATCCTTCTGGAATAGAAGGGTCCCTCCAAATGATTGTAACTATGAAATTATGGGGATTAAAGAAAAATAAAGAAAAAGAAAATATAGAAAAAATATAGAAAACGGAATAACAGTTCTTTATTAGAAAATAGAACAGAACAGGACAAACAACAACACAGTAACAGAAGTTTCCAACGCGCTGAGCACTTTTGCTCTCTGGGTGTAGTTATGATTGCTGCCGGCAGGGGGCGCAGGCCAGCTGCGGGCAGCAAAGCCGTCGCACCCGACCCAGGCCAGCGGCAGCGCTGGGATGAGAGCGCCGGGATGCGAGCGCTGGGATGAGAGCTCTGGGATGAGAGCGCCGGGATGCGAGCGCTGGGATGAGAGCTCTGGGATGAGAGCGCCGGGATGAGAGCTCTGGGATGCGAGCGCTGGGATGAGAGCGCCGGGATGCGAGCGCTGGGATGAGAGCTCTGGGATGAGAGCTCTGGGATGAGAGCGCCGGGATGAGAGCGCTGGGATGCGAGCGCGGAGCTGCCCGCGGGGCGCGGGCTGGCGCCAGCACGGGGCGATAGCAGGGGGTGCTCTGTCTTTCAAAAGGTTACTGCAAACTCAGGCTGGTGGCGGGGGTTCTTAATGCTGGCCGTTGCTGAAAAGTCTGAGTCCGCCGGGGGAAAGAATGCTCTCGCCAGCAGCGAGCGGAGGCAGGGGAGCAGGTGGAACTCGAGCTGAGCTGCTGCATAGAAAAGAAGCCGGTGAGACTACACGGCTCCCGGCGGCACACCACGCGACAGCTCCCGGTCTCAGAGTGGATGAGAAAAAAACCCACCAGCTAAAAAACCCCTGCCAAACCCCTATTCCTCTCGTCAAAAGGATTTCGTTAGTATGCCAGGGCTATCAACCACCTCCCTTTAACTTTATCACTGACCATCCACCCCCAAGGAGCCTCCTCCTGCTTCTTCATGATGCAATGGGAAAAATTCTCTAAAAAGCCATAATAGGTAATAATAACCCATAAAAACCCATAATAGGTAATAAAGTTGTAGGAAGTCCATTAAATCTGTTGTTTTTGTTGCAGTAGTCCGCTAACACCCATGAAAATTTTTCTTGAAGCAGAGAAAACTCTTAGTCAAAAGTGATTGCAGAGTGACAAATATGAGAACAAAAGGTATTGTGAGATGAAGCCCCAGCCTCTCATCACCATGAACCTCTCACAGTCCCCAACTCCCAGAACTCTGACACCTATACCCAATATAATTTAACTGTGGATTTAGTGGTCCACTGTGGAGTTAGTGGCACGGTTTGCTACCTCCTTGCTTCCCAGCAGAAAGCACTCTCTGGGTAGATGAGAAATGTAGCGAGGGCTCATTAGAAGGGAAAACACAACCAGACATCGATGCTGAAATGAAGAGTACCTGGAACACGAAAGACCAAAGATCCATTTTCCAGAGATGTTTCTCCATAATGTGAGAGTTAGGCTGGACAGAAGTCCCGTGTCAGTCTAAAAGCCAGGGAATGGGACTGGAAGCTCTCTTTTAGATTAGCTCCTTGGTCTGAGCTAATATCTCTTTAGCTCCTTGGTCTGAGCACTGGCTTTGTCACACCTCACTCTCAGACAACCAATTTTCCTTCTGAATCACATAGGACAGGCACTTGGACTCTATTCCAGGCTGTGCACCTAAGTCCTGAGCACCTAACCCAGGGACCTAAGGTTTACACTTCCCCTAGTCCCCCTCCCAGTAGTAAATATTGTACCAGAGAGCCATCTACAGAACAGAGATAAGGGATCAACTGTGTTCTGACACCCCTGTGGTGAAAACATTCAGCCAAGTTGCTTTTACACATGTTCCAAGACTGTGCTTTGTCTCTGCATTTGCAGACTGTTACATTTCTTATTACTTTGTCTTGGATAATCCACATATTAACCCAGAGTAATGCCCATTGAACTTAGTGGGACGTGGTGTAGTAGGGTAACCAGACAACATTTTCCCCAGAAATTCATGGCAGGAATGGTTAGGGAATTTGCTGTGAGGTACTTAAAAAAAAAAAAAAAAAAGAAGCCCATATTGCAGGAAGAAGCAGCTGGCCTTAACACTTCTGTGTTTGATGAATACATGACTTAAACAGCTTTCAGTGAAGCATTGCAGAGGTGGGACCTCTACAATAGAAATGTGGCCCCTATCAAACGTGGAACAGCTATTTGTGTCTTATTGCATGTCCTCTATGGTCCTGTCCTTAGCTGGAGGGGATACATGATCAGGTTTCCCTTCTTTGTGTAGGAGTGACTGGTGAGTTGCAGTCAGGAATATTATGCCTTCAGCTTTGAAAGAACCACTGGACACTAAATGTATCCTTTGGCACCTTTTAGAGTTCTAAAGTTCTAAAAAGTTGATATTTTTCAGTTTAATTGATGCCTTACCAGCTTCTAAGTGTTTTTTTTTTGACAGCACTGTGTCATACCTTAATCATATTCACTTTGATAGTTCACCAAGGTTTCTTAGCACTCTTAATGGTGTTGGGTAGAAAGAAAAGCAAAACTATTGGTCTGAGTCATGTGGAGACTTAATCTGCCAGGAGTCTGAGCTGCCTCTCTTGCTTGGAGATGCTACTTATTTGACTCCTGAAACCTGACAGCCCTTTGCTTTCTGACCCAGAATTTCACTGGAAGACATTTGCTGAAGGAAGGATTTTTATTCCTGCCAAATCTTTCATTCAGAAAGCACATTCAGAATGAATGTGCTGTCTGGCTGTTGCTCTGTCCTTAAATTTGCCTAAAGGAATGTGTCAGAGTTTAGAGAATGGCCTTTCGCAAAGCTTTCTGAAGGAAGTGGATTTTTTTTCCCCAAGAAGTAGAAGCCTGCAGAAATAGAATTGTCAGCCTGGGGCAGAAGTCCTCATAACCTTTCATGGCCTTTGTAAGCCTATGTGCAAATTCTATGTGTTTTTCCTTGCACTGAGGGATTTGCTTGCCTATGTGCAAATTCTATGTGCATTTGTAAGCCTATGTGCAAATTCTATGTGTTTTTCCTTGCACTGAGGGATTTTGCAAACTTATGTGAAGATGAGCAGGTATGCTCTGTACCTATTCAAGATATTTATTGTGTATTCAAGTATATTCAAGATAGATGTTAAAAGCTTTCTCAAGAGGAATTAGAACTTGATAAAACAGCAAGACCCTTGGTGTAACGGTCTTAAAGCTCTGCCTTGGGGTGACAAAGCATCAGGATGATGAAGAGTATAACACTGTGCAGTACCAATGAACTGTGAATTAAGGTCTGTTTTTGACATAGAAAACGGAAGGGGAAAAACTTGGGTTACCATAGTACAGGTCATGAATTAAATAACCTACTTACTGGTCAGGATGATGAGGCTCCAGGTACAGTCAGTCTTTCCTGCATGGAGATTCTTGGAATTTTATGCAGTGGCATGATCCCTGGGAATACTGTAGACTAAAAAGCTAATGACTCAAAAGGAAAAATATGTATTTTAGTAAACATAATCAGTGATCTGGTTTTGATTGCTGGTTTAATAAGGCCTCTAGGTGGAAACAGTGCTTTCACCAAAAAAAGCAAATTGAAACTGCAGGACATAAGCTGTTCACATTTTTAAGATGAGGCCCAGCCTTTTGCTGTGGGTGTAGCAGTCAAACTTGAAGATTCAGAAAGTTTTGAAAAACTGTATGTTAATTTTGGAAGTGTTCTCCTTTTGTTCCTATAGGTGTGACTGTACTTGAAGGTAGGAATGTTTTCGATTCTCCCTCCTTTTACTCCTTTTCTTCCCTGTCCACATGCATGAGTTGAACAAACTGTTGTCCATTACAGTTTAACCAGGTTAATGTTGTATGTGAATTCAGGTATCATGCCTCATATTCCATGTGGTGGGGTGGGGCCTGTGACCACCATTATTCTGACTTCGAGAAGCTGCTGCTTGGGCCTCAGTAACAGCTTGAGATGTGTCGGAAAAAAAGCTGACACTTTTTTTCTGCTAGTCTGCTGTAGCTGTCAAGTAAAAAGTGTTGGTTGGTTCATTCACTCTTTATGGGTATAAGAAATGAAATTAAATTAAAGTATATGAAAGGTTAGAGACTTAGAGACTTCATATTAAATGTGAAGGGATGAGATATGTAATCTTGGTTGCTGACTAATCATTCTCCTAGTAGCAAGTTCGAAATTGTTCTGGAAGAAGTTTATTCCTACTGTTATTTTACAATTTGAGCCTCAAAATGATTGCTAGTTATATTATTCTAGAAGGGGAAAGGAAAAATCTCCCTGACGTTACTAATTCATCAAGCCACATTCCTACAAGGCAGTGCCTCATGCAGGAACTGTCTCTGGACACACTGTCCTGTGACCATCTAAGCTTTTTTGGGGGAGGCCTCTGAGCACTTTGTCACATCAGAGACCTGTATCTTTTTGTAGTGCATTTTGGTTCTGTGTAGAGATAATTTCCTCATTTTAGGAAATGCTTCATTTATTTTCAGGATTATCTTGCTCAATGCATTAACTTTTCCACAAATTGCAAAGCTCCAAGTGGCATAAGAATGAAATTTTCTTTAGAAGCTGAAGCTTCTGATTTGAAATCTTCTGGTGTTCTTTTAGAACAGTAGGTCACCTTTCCTTTTGAGCCCCCCTATTTTCACATATTTGAGCCCCCTACCACATATTTGTTGGTTTGAATCCCATTTTTATTCATCTTCACGTCTGTAAAAGAAAATCTTTGGGAGAAGTTATTGGGATTTTCTGGTGGAGCTGCTAAGAGAGTTCCTTTATTAGAAAACAAACAGAATGATTCCCATATGCTGTAGTATCTCACAACAAGGCATCTTCTTGACATATGTGTATTAGGTTGGCTCCCTGTTGGTATGAAAATACTGGTCTGAAATGTATTCTCTGGTTCCTGAGATTAATCTCAAGAACTAGGAAGTTACTGGAAATTGTGTTCTCATGTACCTTATGAGGAAACTGGTAATGAAAGAAGTAAAAGTTATCTGTTGTAGAACTGTATTTAATGACAGTTTGGACTCATTAGTTAAAACTTGACAAGTACTTGTTAATTGTCATTTGATTTATTTCCCTGTAACTGTCTATAGGTGCAGAGATACAATTGCTTGGACTATTCCTCTGAGGTTTTTTGTTTTCTCATCACTTTCTAAGTGTACGTTGTTTCTCTAGCAGTTTCAAAAATCCCAAACTGAATAGTCTACAATTTGAATGTCTCTTAAAATTTATTAGTGTTGGTACCTAGTATCAACAGATATTAGCCGTTGGCAGACTGCAATCACCCTTATGTAGATCTTTCTCATTTACAGCTACATGTGAGAAGAATGCATGAGAGGGTTTCTGTATCACCTGTTGTAGGTCGTTTTGATTGTTGAGAAGTCATTATTCTCAAGCATGTGTAAGTAATAGTACCATATAGGACACAAAATTATTGTAACATGATAAAGAATATGCAAATGTCTTTACACAAGTAAATTCATTTGTGCTGATGACTTCTTTGTACTCTCATAGCAAAAGTTTATTGTGTTCTATCTTCTTTTCTTCTTTTCTGGAAGCACCAGACTGCCTGTAACCATTTCTGTAGCATTTGCATTAATTCTGCAACTCTATAACAGTAGAGCAGCTGTAGTAGTGCTCATACTCGTAGAAGCTTGAAATCGCTGAGAATTAGTAGTGTAAGATAAGTACTTGAGAAGTCATGTCTTTCAAGTTTTAGCAAAGTCCCAACAAGAGAAGTTTACACTTCATAGATAACATCTAACTCTGTCCTGCACTTAGGACAGATGTCCTGCAGCACCTGAATTACTGGGGTAGCAATAGTCCCTATGTATCATAAATATGCAATTAGACCAGGGTGTATCAGTGAGTTTCACCGTGGTATTCAGAAGTAACTTAGGCATGTGGTTTTTGTAACTTTTTATTTGTATTAAAAGGAAATGGTTTAGAAGCCTACTGTGTTAAAAGGCTGTGGTCTAACTGTCCTCAGCTAATCACCCATTCTCATCACAGCCCACCTCCTCTGAACCAGTTGTGACTGGTTCAGTTTATAGGGTTTTTCCACTACATAACCAAACCTTCCTGTAAACAAACACCCCAGCACCCAGAAGCCTTAAAAGTCTACTTTTCCTCTTATTTGTGCTAAATAAATAAGAATTAAAATCTTAGTAGGAGCTGTTTATGTTTGTATAAACAAACTTAAGGCATATGTGAACTGTTGGAAGGTGTAAAACCTGCAACCAAGTATTTGAAAAATACTTGAAACTGAGAGGTGATGGTTTAGGGTTGCATGTAGGCAAGGGGTTTCCTGTGTATTCTCTCTGTTTTTCTGAACTGCATGGACAATATTTTTCAGTTTTGTGTAGGAGACACAAAGAGTGGATTTGGGGATCATGTAGTGAGAGAGCTTGGTTCCTTAATGCAGTCAAACATTTGTCTAGCAGAGACAGAGGAGATCCATGTAATACCCAGGTAAAATCCATGATGCTACTGAAATCTACAGTTACTGCATTCCAAAAATACCTTTGTAGCTGGTTTTTTAAAATTTTGATTGGAACCAAACCTTAATAAACAATAGCATGGGATCCCAGGTATTTCTCAGAGTTTAACTGAAGACTACAAATCACACCTTTTTTCACATTGAAGAGCAACATGACATTGAGGGCAGTAATTAGTTGCTTTGCCATTAGTAAAATAGCTGTGTTTGTTAGAACTCAGCCTCGTATGTTTTCTTTCCCTTATGATGGCATGAGCCCTAGGAGGTAGTTCTGTTGTAACAACATTTTCTGTTGGCATGGCTTAGCTGTGTTACAAAGATTAGCTTTCTGTTTTATAACAGAAAAGATGTCACAAACTAGTATTTATTGTTCCATGTCAAAGTGTTCTTATTAACATATTGAAATGCAGAAAAGTGATGTTTTAAGGACCTTTGATTTCCTGAGAAATTTATATGAACAGAGAAATTAATCAGGTTTTCTAGACATCTTTGTACAGGCTGTGGAAATGCTGGAGAACAAACACAGGCCTCATAAAGACAGCTGGAGGAAAGCTTTTATTGCCATCATCATTACAGACACAATGAATGTAAATGCTGCAGAGGCATATTTCCAAAACCTAGGGCAGTGTTTTGCCCAAAACCAAGCAAGTGACTTATCCCAATATGTCTACTTCCTATTTTTCCACATAAATTTGAAAGGAATTGATGTGTGGAACTGGGAGATTAAGAGTTCAAAGTCTCTTAGAATTTTTCTTCCTTTGTGAAAGTTAGAGATTCGTATTTGTAGTTTTGTTTCAGTTTTAAAAGGTGTCTTTAAACAAGGTGATGCTCATGATCATTGTGATAATTTTCTTTTTTTTAAATTACAATGTGCAGATTTTCAGACCGTGTCGCTGGTGCATTTCTTCAATTTCTGCACATGTGCACCTTAGAATTGCTTTTATTCTCATCTGACTTCTTAATTCAAAATTCTTTTGTTCACTTTTTAAAGTTTTGTTTAATTGTCTATTACAGCATACCACTTCAGAATAATTAATTCCTCATCTGTTGGATACATGAGAGTTGCAACAAGTCACTGAAAGTAAAAATTAACCAAACCTGTGAATTTACCGCACAGGAATGCTCCTAATTAAGCCTTAAATGCAGTGACAAAACACATCTGTGCTTTATATGTCAAAAGCGCTGTTATATCCCCAAGCTTCTGGATGCATAGCTACTTCTGACATGGCTACCGTCTTCATTTTGCAATATGGACTTGGATTAAAATGCATTATTCCTATTGCCTATCTTTATTCAATATTCAGAAAAAAATAAGAAAACAAGACTGATATAGAAACACTAGCAGTAAAGCAAAATGAGCCCTTATGCACTAATAACAGAAAATTATTTTGGAATATTTTTTTTGCCGTTACATCTAACACTGAGAGCAGGGGATTCTATATGGATAAACGTACTGCAAAGTAAGTTGAAGATCAGTTTGTAGCCTTTCTTAAAACAGCATTTATGCTTTCTTTCCTCGGTGCTTGGTTAAAGCCCACATTCTGTAGATGAAGAAGAGTATGATAATATTGTACATGGAGCTCTTCAGAAGAAGGATGATGTATACTAAATATGCTGTCCTGTGCATTAATTGATCTGTAACAAATAGACGACAGAAAAGTCTTGTTTAATGTCAACACTGTATAGCATTCTAAAAATGGACAAAAATGGAACAATGCAGTCAGTTTACTGCTGCAATTACATTGACACCAGTACACAGTATAAACACATACAAAATCTGTTCTGTTCTTTAAATGGGTTTGCACTGCTAATGAGCTCTAGACCTAGTGGGTTTCTTAGCACTAAAGTGACTCTCAGTATCACTGGGTTATACTTCCTTGTAAAGACAAGCTGTAAAAGCATAACTGTATGCTTTATGTAAAAGCATAACTGTAGTGCTTCCAGCAGTTAGTACAATGTTTGTTTAAATCCTTTTGTGTTGTATTTATTGAAGATAACGGCTCATGATTCTTCCTAAATACCATTCAAGCAAAAAAAAAAATGTTTGTCCAAAGTTCTGGGCAATTGCTAGGCTGATGTAGCATCAGCCAAAGTGTTTAACTTGTCCAAGTGTTTAAAAACTTGGCGGTGCTTAATGCAGGCTAATAATCTAGTAGCCCAAACAGCATCTGTAGCATCTTACTAAAGCTATCTGATAAACATAGGAGAATCCCTATTAAAAAGTTAGTTAAGAGTAGCGCTGAAAGTTTTTTGAGCTGCCAATTCCATATTTGAAAGATTTCCTGCATACTACTAAGAAATATAAATTTTGTGATGTTCAGAGCATATTTAGCAATATCTAACTCTTGCATGACATGAATCACTTTCCCACCTTTTAACACATTAAATTACCTCTATTAAAAACTGTTCCACAGTCCTCTTCCTGAGAAGCAGTCTTCACAGAATCTGTTGGAAAGAGAGTTTAAATGCCTCAGTTAGGCTTTTCTTTAATTTTAACAAACATTAATTGAGAAATAGGGGAAAAAAGAGGCTGTACAGGAACAAGGCTGGGAAAATGGTTAGTTAGTATTAAATAAAAAACTGGAGCCTTAAAATGGGTCTGCAAAGCAGATATCTACAAGATATTCATTTGCAGAGAGAATTTGAAGAGGAGAAATGCTTGAAGAAGTGGCTGGGTACTTGTTGCCATAAGTGGGAGAAGTGTCTTTGCTCTTTCAGGCATGTGCCCATTAGGCTGTTCCTTGGCAAAGTCTCTTTTATTTGGAACAGGAGGCAGTTTGACCACCTGACCTTGTCAGTGAAGAAGCTGAAGTCCATTTGCCTTCACAACCTAACTGTTCTCAGAAACAAAGAATCATTTACATTGGAAGAGACTTCAGTTAATATGTTAATATTTTAGTGGTTGTTCAACAGAAAAGAACTACTGGGAATTCCCCTACTGGGAATCTTGGTGCTGTTTTTTTTCTCTAAAATACATCCTTTTTGTTCTTGAAGTAGCAAATTGGAGTTTTTTCTTGGTTATGTTGTTTGTATGCATTGATACAAACATTAAAGACATTTATATTGCATCTCTAAATACATCCTCCATCTAAATAAGCTTAAAATATATTTTTGTCAGAATATATTTTGAAGGTTGAAATGTAATTGTTGTTTATGGCCATGCTCTCACTCATTGGAGTTAGGTTAATTTTTAGTAAGTTAAGCAGAGATGGGTATGGAGAGAAGATTAATCTAAACCAATTTAGACCTCTTTTTTTATAGATGATTTAAACAATTTTCATTGAGTAGAAGTTAATTTTTCTTTAAAGTTGCATTGTCTTTCAGATTTGGCTTTGCATAATCAATCTTTCCACAAATAAAAAAAAAATCTTATTTTTATACATGGTTATTAACTTATTATTTCTGGATTGTGGGCAAGTAATATTTTTAAACTTGCTATCAGTAACCTCATTTTTAACTTCTTAGTTTTTTATAGCTGTGACTAATGTCAGGGGGTGTCAGAGGGACGTAGACCTGTAAGCTATGAGAGGTAATACTGTTTTCAGAAACTTCTGTAATGTGGAAAGTAACAGACATGTTTCAGTGCAGATCTGTTGGACCTGTGCTAGATTACATCTGATGAGGTTCACTATTTTAAAAGAACTATTATTTTTCTGTTACAATGGGATGCTTATTTGGGGACTATAACACACGCTGACTTACTTTTCCTGGGAAAACTTCCGGTAGTTTCTCCAGTTGGGTACTTTAGCTATTGTGCCTAGGAGCACAGATGTCTTCATCAATAATAGAAAGCATTATTACTCCAGTTTTATAGAAAAGAAAAATGATGTTTATAATAGTACACCAAATTACATTTTTAACATGTGGAATATACCTTGTGTTGGCAGTGAAGTACTTTTCTCTTCATGCTCATATTTGCAGTAGTATTTCTTGTCTTCACTCTCTGCTGGCACAGTTAACCAACTGGCAATTGAGTATTCATCCTCTTTTGTGGACTGCCAAGTGTCACCTTTTACTACGTTGTCTGTTACCTCCTTTTCATCTTCCGTCCATGTCACCCTAATAACTTCTGGATAGAATTTCTCAATAAAGCAAACATACATGATCTGATTTTCATGTTTTTTCTGCAGGATTTCAGAGCTTTTTGGGGGAGAACTTCTTTTTTCTGGATGGTTATTGATGAAGAAAATTAACAAAACAGAGAGTTGGAAGATTAGTAGTGTACAGCAAATAAATACACAGACAAAAATACAAATTCTGAAGAGCAACAAAATAAATGCCTTATTAACAAATATTAATATGCTTGTAAAAAATGTAAATGCTCTTTTGAGGAACATTAAGAAACTGAAATACTGTTGAATATGTCAATAGCTGTTAATGTCACTGAAAACTGAGTTAGAAAACTTAAGGTGGCTACTGAAGTGCCTATATCCCACAACCTTCCAAGCAGTTCTGCTGTCAGAGTGTATTTGACTGTTCAAGTCTCTCACAATTAAATATTTCCTGAACAAGCTTCATTTATTCAATAAGAGGAATTTATTATTGCTTTACAATATTTATGCAAAACAAGTACATTAAAATTTTGTCCACAGAATATTAAACATAGACCGCCTACCTTTAAAATCTTAGCAGTCTTATGACCCCAGTATAAGTCTCCACTGCTATATAATGAACACCTGCTACACCTATTAATTTTTTAAAAGCCAATATTAATTTTGTGATATTTTTTAGGGCACAAGAGAAGGGAAGATAACAATGATTGCTCTGTTTTTAAGGCATTCCATGTATTTGCCAGGTGAAGATTTTTATCAAGACAGGAAAATGGAATCACAAAATGCCCTACACACCAAAGGCTGGCAATGCTATTCTGCCATACTAGATCTGTTTAAATTATTGAATTAAAACATCTGAAAATTTAAAACCAAAACTAAACTAAAGCAGAATATATGCTATAGCAGGATAACATTGTCACATCTAAACAGTATATCTAGGCAGACTTGTCTGCATAGATGTTGTGCTTTGGGAAAAATGCTCAGTATGAATATAGATTAATATATTTAAAATTAAAAGTGAGCTGTTTCCACAAGATTATTTGACCTAATCTCCATTTCATTTGCCATTCTGGATTAAGCCTGGATGCTCTCTAGATTAGGAGGAGACAAAATCATCTAAATTTTGTCCACACTGAAATGACATTTTGATATTATTTAAATGTATAGTAAATTTAAGGGTCTGATTTAGGTAAATGTCAACTTCTGCAATGAGTGCATAGGCAGTGCTCACAGGCAATCATTTCTGCCTATGCTTAAATACAAGTAAAGGCTGAATACAGTTTTCAAAACTGACTTTTGTTACATAGAAACAAAGAAAGTACTGCTTAAGACTATTTTTTAAGGCGGCAGAGACATTTTAGGTGTCCCCTTATCCCACTTTTTCTCTTGAATTCCTATGTAAGTCTCTGCCACTGAATTTGAGCAAGTAGATGCATGGGGTTTAAGTTGTGGTCTGACTGATCGATGCAAATTTAATGCATTAGGAGAAAATACATTACTATAAAATGCATTTTTGCCAAAAAGCTTTCACTTTTCTTTAAATGATCTGGCTGTTCTAGAAAAATCTTCTATATTGCATTCTCCCTGAAACAACTTACTGATCCTTGAAGTATTTCAAACTTGGTGTTTAAAGAGAAAGGTTAACTACCTACCTACCTACCTACCTACCTACCTACCTACCTACCTACCTACCTACCTTCAAAAGAGTGTCTACCTTCTGTATATTAAGAATTTCCTTCATTTTAGAGATGCCATTAAAATGACAATGTGGACTGAGCTATGTTGTACCAGAAATAAAGTTGCTGACAACTTTATAGTTCTCTAACATTAATTTAGGAGTTAATTTTATCTTCTTTATGCATCGGTCCTCCCAAGGATGAAAAATTAAAGTAATTTCTAAAGTTATCTATTTGTTCCAGAGTCATACATATGTTCACAAGATCATGAAGTAGCTCTTGTCTGAGTGATATTGCACTCTGCAAAGCTTCATGAATATTTTAGAGGTTTCTTTTAGATTTTTTTAGTAACTTGTTCTAGCTAATTTCAGTACATATAATAGCTTAGTTTGACGTTATTCTCTTAGGATATCAAGTTTAAATGGAGAGGCGAGAGAGATTCTTCCAACTGCTAGTTCATTCTGCTCATTTTAGAGACTTCTGTTATGATAGAATAATTTCCACCTCTGGAATTGCCAATGTCATTCCATTTACTGTAAAAACGCCCTAGGTATGCAGCTTACATGAAACACCTACATCATGCCACAATACTTAGGAAACGCATTGCTTGAATAATTGCAGCTGTGTGCATGCATTGAAGTGTTGCTTGTATGTATATGGGTAAATGGATTGCAGTGGAGAACTGAAAGAATTAAGTTTTGCATCTATCTATCTATCTATCTATCTATCTATCTATCTATCTATCTATCTATCTATCTAATCTCCCTATCTATAGCTTTTTATGTGAGAAAAAAATCTTTGTATGCATGTTTCTGAAAAAAAAAAAAAGAAAACTTGTAGAATTGGCTGTCTTCTAAGTCTTTGAAGTCAGCAAGATAGCTGACACTGGATTTTCTAGGCAAATTAACTGATTCCTTCTGAAGAATTTTCAAGTATTGAATTTGCACTCCTCTGTCAGTTTTGATTCAGGTAAACATTGAAAATGTTGTGGTTTACCTTGTTAAACAGTTTTCTAAGGCAGGTTTTAAGAGGTATATAGATGTTACTTTTACACATAAAATAGAGGTATGACCAGGTATTTCTTAAGCTAACATTTGTCTTTTCTCTTATGTAACAATGCAGTGAGGCTGTAAAACACTATTCAAACTATATACTGGAGTTAGGTTCATAACCAATGAGCTGTTAAAAAATTAAGTTCAAAATATATATTTATATAGATTAGCTGTCAAAAGTTTTCTTAATGAAACTCCTCTATAGTTTCTTTATAAGTATCTATAAATCAGATTTATGAATAAAGTCACTGTGTTCTTAAACTGAAATTTTAATTCTCACTAATTGGATGATCCCACAAAATGGAGTAATTTTAGACTGACACTCAAAACTCCTCTGTTTTACTCCAAGCCAGTGGGACCTGAGGGCACTCAGCACCCTCAGCTCATAAACAGCATTCTTGTCCTACTTGACAGCCACTTCAGGGATTATAACTGGTAATGATACAGTATAGTCCTGACCTATGGTGAGCCTTTCCAGACACCTTAAAGAGCTGTCAGCCTTCTTTCCAAAGCTTTCCTATTGCAAAACTTTTAAAAACATAAGACTGTGAAAAAACTTACTGGAGACAATGAGTTTTGCGCCAGAACCAAATACCAAATTCCCTCCCACACTGGTACATTCCTTTACAGAAACGGCCATCTGAAGGATGGGATGACATACAAAGGGACCTGGACAAGCTCAAGAAGTGGGTCCATGGAAATTTCATGATGTTTAACAAGACCAAGTGCAAGGTGCTCCACATGGGTCAGGGCAAGCCCTGGTATCAACACAGGCTGAGGGATGAACAGATTGAAAGCAGCCCCGCTGAGAAGGACCTGGGGGAGTCGGTGGATGAGAGGCTGGACATGACCCAGCCATGTGCACTCACAGCCCAGAGAGACAAACGTGCCTGGACTGCATCAAAAACAACATGACCAGCAGGGCAAGGGAGGGGATTCTGCCCCTCTGCTTTGCTCTGATGAGACCCCTCCTGGAGTGCTGAGTCCAGTTCTGGGGTCCCCAGCACAGGACAGATACTGACCTGTTGGAACAAGCCCAGAGGAGGCCAACACATTGATTAGACCTCTTCTATGAGGAAAGGCTGAGAGAACTGGTATTGTTCAGCCTGGAGAAGAGAAGGCTTTGTGTTGGATCTTAGGAAGAAATTCTTTACTGTGAATGTGGTGAGGCACTGTAACAGAGTGTCCAGAAAAGTTGTGGATGCTCCATCCCTAGAAGTATTTAAGACCAGGTCGGATGGAGCTCTGAGCAACCTCATCTAGTGGAAAGTGTCCCTGGCCACAGCACTGGGGTTTAAACTAAATGATCTTTTTCAACCCAAGCCATTCTATGATTTTGGGCAGTAAAGTACCATATTTAACAACTATAATATGAACAACAAGATTCTCTTGATTTGGCCTTGTGAATGTAAAATATCTGGATTCAATCTCAGCTAATGGGCCACAGCACTGGGGTTTAAATTAAATTATCTTTTTCAACCCAAGCCATTCTGTGATTTTGGCCAGAAAAGTACCATATTTAACAACTATAATATGAACAACAAGATTCTCTTGATTTGGCTTTGTGAATGTAAACTATCTGGATTCAATCTCAGCTAATGCTGCTAATCATGAAGACCCTTATCTTAAATCCTGGCTTCCTCAATTTCTTAATTATTTTAAGTTCTTAAATATGAAGTAACTACAGCCCTTTTACTCAATTAATGATTCAAAAGCCTTGGGCTCATAAAGACAAAATCCTACAGAATTATAGTGATGATTGAAAATAATTTATTTTAAACTGTATATAGGAAAAGCATGGCAACTACCTGATTAGGTAGGTAAGAGTTTTCACTAAAAGCAACACGCTTATCATGCCACAGATATTTCCAGTGAATTATAGATGTGATTTACTTAGTCCTTCTGGAGTAAATCATTAAACCAATCTTTGCTTGATATGTTAATATAGGTTTATGTATTAATCAGGCTTAAAACTCTTGATAGCAGTACTTCCTCTGCCTTTGTTTAGTTGTTCACTTCAGGATTATGGCATTTAAAGCACATGTGGAAAATGGGACAAAATATTTTTGTCTGCTACTTTCCATTAATATAAATGTCTCTGCAAGAAAGACAAAAAAGGATCACTTCTTCATTAAGTAATTATTAAGCAGTAATTCACCATAATAAATGCTGAATAATTAATTATTTGTTAAGCAATTATCAAGCAATGAGAAGAACATTTGGAGGTACTAATTTATTTCTAATGGTGAAATGTCATGTATGTGATAAAATACTTATGAACAAGTTATTTATCTTTTTCTAGCCTAATCCAAAAGGATTTTTTGCAATGTCCATTGCATACTGTTCTTTGTATCTGTATTAGAAAGAGGTTTTCTTTTTTCACGCTTAATTCTCAGCTGCTTGATTCGCTGCTAATTCCTTCAGTACAGCTGGAGGAAAGAATGAGGTCTCTGAAAATTATTACAGACCATTTTCCACCAGATTTCTAGGAAAACTATGATCAAAAGTGGCTTGAAATAGGTTCTTTTTAGGCATGTTTGTGATCCTAAACCACTGCATTACAAATACAAGGATGAATGTAGGAATGGTGAGCTGGGAAGGAAAATCCTGCACAAGGAATGGTGCTGACTGAGGCTCTAAGTGGACTGAGTGACCTCTGAGATAGTATAATACTCATCTATATGACCACTCCAAGCTCCTATAGCTTATTGTATGAACAATATATGTACAACTTACCTGAGACAATGAGTTTTGTACCTGAGCCGAACACCTTGTTGTAATAACCAGTCACAGTGAATAAAGCCTTTACAATATCAGTGCAGCTCAGTTGTGTTTGCATGGGTATATAGTACTCTTTAAAGAAAATCAGATTTGCTGTATAACCAATTTTTAGATGCTAGGGAAGTGAAAAAGGAACAGTCACCCAAAATAAACTAAAGTTAAAAAAATGGAAAAATGTGGAATTTTTGGAGGGCATATGAGTTGTTAAATGAATAGAACTCATCTCAACTAATTTGAGTCTACTGAAGGTTCAGGTGGACAGTGCAGATGGAGCACCTTGGCTCCATCTCTGCTTTCTGGAAACAGGTAGCATCACCCTAAGATTTATTTGATGAGATACTGATAAAGTAATTTGCTCCTTATACACCCCCATAAGATCAGACCCAGAGCTGGTGAACATTATATAGAGATCTGAGGAGCACGAGACTACTGACCAATATTTTTGTTACCAGTAACATGAAGCAAAACTGCATTGATTGGAATCAAAATTCCCACTAACAAGATACACCATTTCAGCTGGTCAAAATTAGACAAACTATTTTCATCTCAGATGCTTAGCTGAGCCAAATTACGGACAAGTATCACAGCACCTAGGGTTTACTTGAAGCAAAATATTTTGAATAGTAGTAATAACTGATAATAAGCAGTTTCTGCAAAATCTAGGAAGAGAGAACAGCCTTTCAACTCTGCCTATCTTAAAAGGTGCAACTTACTGTTCTGGGCATATCTGAGATAACTCTCATTTTCATTCATAGTCAGATACAGTCCAAAAGAAAAATGTTTAGCTTTTCAAAGAATATGTGTAACACAGAGGTTGGACATATTATTTTAGAATGAATTAGGAATATCACAAAGGTCAAATGTGCATACATTTCTCTGTTCTCCAAATGCTGTCTTTGCCATATTTAAATTTATTTTTACATAGGAAATCATAATGGGATAAGTTATAGGTCTCTGCTGCAATAGCTGTTGTGTTTCCCCCATTTCATGCATAAATACAGAACAATTACAATGTGTCCTGCAAATGCAAATGGAAATGCCGTTTAAGGGGAAATCCTGCAAAGTATTCAGAACAGTTAGAATTAGAGAGAATTAAAATAGCAGAGCACTTCATGCCAGCCAATATCTAGTTGTATTAAAAAGCATTTCAGAAGTAGTCAAGTTTTACATTTTGTACTTACTTGAAACTCTAAGTTCAGTTCCACTTCCAAATATTTTGATGTCAGGATCCCACAGTCTGATAATGCTTATCAATATCTCGTGCACTGCACTTTTCTTGCATAGGCTACAGAAGAAGTCTCTCTGGTTTAGAGGCTGGTGATAAATCTGACTGAGTGCTTTAGCTGAATTTTCAACTTTGCTTAGAGTGCCATTTCTAGAAATACTTTAATTTTTGTAGTGAGTAAAAAGTTCTGAAAATTTTTGGTCAGAGGCATGGATAGAAAACATTTAAATTTCTCTGCAATTCTCCCCAGCAGTTTGCAATTTGAATTAATTATAGCCACCTTGATAATGTCATGTAGTTTCTGAGTAACATACTCTTGGCATTGCTATATGCTTTATACTGAAAACAGCATTCATCCTTTTGATTGCATAGCTTCACCACAAGTGAAAATAATACAAATACAAAAGTAAAACAGTTGCTTTCAGTACAGTCAGGAACTAGAAATGTATTGCACTCAGTGAATTTTTCTTCCCAATCAATTTAGACCACTTCTGTCAATAAGAAACTCTTTCATTTCTCACATGCAGTTCTGGAAGTTAACTTTCAAGCAGTTTGCTATTGTTTCCTAGAACAGGATGAAACCATCCCAATATATTAATCTACCTACCCAATTGGGGCACCATGCGCTATGCACAAACAAAATATGATTTAACAGGGACAAAATAATTTTCCCAGAACTTGAATGATTATCTGAAAATCTGTTCAATGATAATGGTACTTACCAGAGACAACTAGCTTTGTTCCCATGCCGAAGTATTTGATCCAGGTGCTCCACACTATGTTTTGACTTTACAATAAGCCAGCATGCTCTCTTGATATACCATTGGTGAAGAAAATCCCAACTTTTCCCAACCATCCATGGGAGTCTGCATGAAGACCAGGTCCTTGGCTGCTGGGAGGTCATCGGGAATTTCAGATGTGCATCTGTATATTCAGCCGATAGCTAATGTCCTTCAGAAAAAATCTCTTTCTTGTTAGATAACCCTCCACCTAATGTCTTAGAACTCGATTACGAATTCTCTTCGATTTTAGACAGTAAATAAGACACAGAGTTCTGCATATAAAATAAACATGTACCTTCAGATGAAAATCCTGCTCTTTACCAAAGGTGTCCACCTGCAATTACATGATATCAAGTACTATTAGCATGGAGTTAATTTTCGTTGTCGGAACACAGAAGAGAGAAAGGAGGGCAAGCCAGCGCCAAAAGCATTGTGAAAGTGTCTGTGTGCTGCATGCGGTCCCAAGTAAGTGGTTATTGTCTGCCCATCTCTTGGAATCACTCCAGGCTTTGCTACAGCAACTCACTGGCAGCTTTTTTATATAACAACTGGTGGGAAAAGGAGGCTTTTCCTTGAGTGGGTTTTTTTATAAAACAGCCCAAGATAACATCAGAGGAGTCACTACTACTGTCAATCAAACAGCCTGCATGCTTACTTTGGCATTCAAAATAAACTGAATTAGAGTTTACTTCTGGGATCTCTTGTAGCATACTGACTGCAAAATTATGTTGAGAAATTACTATTTGTGGAGAGAGAGAGGAACTAGAGGGTGAAGGTCTTTCAACTGGAGTAGGTGTAAAAAACCCCAGTGGTCTACTTTGAAATCTTCTGAACAGAAACATCCTAATCACAACCACAAATCAAGGGCAGGAGTGACGTAGACAGAATGACACTTGCTGGTGTTTTTCCTGCTACACCCTTTGACATGCAGTGAAGGAAACCATCTCAGTTCTGGCCAGATAGTGTTAATTTTTGCAGTAGATGGGAGAGTGCATGGCTAGGACACACAAGCTACTCTACATCACCTCACCTTATTACTGGATGTGGGGGAATGAAGTCTCTTCTGGGGGATAAGGTGATTACCTGACTCTGACATTATGTCCTTCTGGTCAAGGACATGTAGCAGAGTGAGCAGTTGGGTAATACTGGTTCTGGGTTGGAGGGAGCAGTCAGCTAATGCCAGTTTCAAGCAATCTCCTGGGAATTGTTTTGTATGTTACTTCATCATTAACATTGTTGCTGTTATTGTTTGGTTTTTATCTCATTGCTGTTTACAGTAAATAGCTCTTATCTCGAGAGATAAGATTTTTGCCTTCTGTGCCTTCAATTCTAATCTCAAGCCCTCCACAAGAGAGTAGGGGGAGCTAGCAAGTATAACATGGATTGAAGAGCATGGGAGCACTACACTGGGGAGTACAATTCCTAAGTCATGACAGCCTTACTTGGTGTTCAAACGGAGTATGAAATGTTGAGATAACAACAGGTCTGTCCAGAGATGGTTAAAAACAAATTTGCTCGATCTGTTCACATGGTTGTGGTACCTAACCCTGTTTATATTCCTTTGTATGCTCCTTGCAGTGCTCTTTTTCAGAGCAGGGAAAAGGATCAGGGTTTCTTTGTTGATGCATTAGCTAATAACATGACAATGTCAAAGTCAATGAGGAACATTTGGGATGTGTATTCAGTGTTGCTCTCCTACCCTTACCTTGGGCACAGCCTTTGGGGGTCTATTAATAATCATAGCCAGTTTGTGGAAGGAGGAAAAGAGGATGATTTTCCCAAGATTTTCACCCCCCTTTCCAGCTTCAGGCCTGTTACAACAGCTTTTGAGAATTCTGAATTTCCCTTGGGTGTTAAAGAAAACATGTTCTTGTTGTCAGATCCCCTCAGTGCGGCCCGCACCATGTTTAGAGTCAGGACAGAGATACATAGGGGGTTATTCAGAGATCTAACTTGAGAGTGGATAGTCATGACTGCCATGAGGGTAGGAGATAATGGGGCAGTTTTGAAGGATTACTCTGCTCCAATGTTTTGGAAGTTCACCCACCCCTGACATCCACAGTTTTGGGGTTGAGTGAGATGAAGATTTTGCTCTAAGGTTGTGGGAGAAATCCCCTTATGGTGAACAAAAACTCACCCCCATTGTCCCCTGTGAGTTCATATGTAAAATGATTACTAGAAAGTTCTTTGTTCCTCCTATTGTTATTGGTTTTTATATGCTGCATTGATATTAACATTCCTAACCCCAGTTTGTGATTAGTACCCTGCCCCTCATATTCCTCCCCTAACCTATCCTATATATATATCACTGATCCTACCCTGACCCTTGCCTTTTTAGTGCACCCTATACCCTGGTTTGCAGTCTCTGCTCTTTGTTGTTTTTGCTGATTGAAACTATCTCTTATTTTCAGGTCACTAAATCATGCCTGTCTCTATTTATTTGCCACGCGGACTTTCTCCGAATAGTCCTGAGGTGACATCTCCGAATAGTCCTGGCATGCCATCCAGGCCTGGTGTGCCACACTGCAGGACACTGGCAGAAGTGTAACTTACTGCAATGTGCCCTGTCTACTCTTTACTGGACATAGTTCAATACCAGACAGCACCCTCAGGGGGGAGAAGAGGAAAACAGACCAACAGGCACTGTGGCCACTCAAACTGCAGCTGAATGAGAAGAACAACCCATGCTAGTACAGAAGAAGAAATCCAAGACAAAATCAGTTTGTTTAGTGAGGGATGAAAAATAGGGACCTGTAGTGGTTTACTAATTTTAGATTTTGCTAATTATTTCTGGTTAATGCACTAAGGAGTGTGGTGGGTTTAGTGTTGGCTAATCACTAATGCACTCACTTGTTGTGAGATAGGATTAGGAGAAAAGCAAAGCAGGCTCAAAACTTTAAAAATGTATAAAGAAAAACTTATTAACACTAATTAAAAGAAAGAGTAGTCAGAACAAAACCTTCAGAATACTTCTCATCCTCTCACAGCCTTTTCTTTCTTGCTGACAGTGTAAAGAAAGAAAATTTAAAATTTCAGTCTGCTTACCACCACTAGAATAGTCTTTCTTCAGTTTATTTAGGGAGATAAGTCCTTCTTGTTAATGTCATGGAGACTTCTCTACAAGAAAAACAGTTCTCTCATAGCTCTCATGAATAGCAGCCTCTTGGGGAAATTTGTAATTGTGAACTCTCTCTCATCTTTTATAAGCTTTTTTCACAGTTGTGTTTATGGCTATGTTAACTTATGGGGTATTGTTTTAACAATGAACTGTTTAAAGGTAAAAGGTCTCATTATCTGTCTCTAAAATCATCTTTATCTTTAGGAGCAGAGATCTTCTTTTCTTCTTGAGGGCACAGGACTACTCTCCTCTGTTCAAACTTCTCAGGATCACAGCTACTTTAACATCTGCTTACTTTAGTATGGAAGCTTTTGCTCAATATCTACAATTTGAACATCTCTCTATACCTTTATGTATTATAGGGAAAAGGAGACTTTCTCTATAGCTTTATAAGAGGATTTCAGCCCCAAGATTAAGGCATCTTCTCATCCCTCCCATCTGGGACTTGACTTCCTCTTCACTAACTTTAGTGTTTTTATGTTGCTCTTTTACATACTTGCATCTTGCTCTTTTTTTACTCAGGAGAGGATTAAAGAACTGAAAGAGTTAACATCTCACTTGAAGTTTGTATACAGTTACCTAACCTACGACTAGAAGGGCAGCTAAAATTTAATCAGTCAGTCTAAAACTCAGCAGCAACACACCAAAAGAGGAGGGAGTGGTGTATAGCTTCTCTTTCCCCCTGCCCAATAGCTATACTAGTAGAATCTAATCTGAGCTGTCTCGGCCCAGGCTGTTCCTGAAAGTTAACAGACTCAGCTCAGCCCCAGGATAGTACCAAGATGTTAGAAATTGCAACCATAGCCTGACCTCTGACACTCCCTCCCCTGATCAGCAGCCAATAAAAAGCCAGCGAGCGCCCAGCAGGGAGAAAGGAGGTGGCCCCGCCCGGCCTGGCCTAGCTAAGACAGGGGCTGGGGCCTGTTACCTCTTTACCAACCAGAAGAGAAAGTTTTTACAAAATTTTCCATATTTAACATGTGTTTTTCACAGAGGTGTGTACAGCTTCCCAGTAGTTCGGTAGACTGTCAGTTACACAAAAGCTTTTACATCACATCTGTAGATGCCTCTCAGGCAAAACAGGAGCTCACAACAGGAGGAAGAGGCAAGGCCAGAGATAGACACTAATCCCTACCCCAGGTGAGCTGTGAGATATGTGAAAAGATTTCAGCTGCCAGTCAGGAGAGCCCTTGGTGACCTTCCTGCTCTGATGCTGGGAAATCGTGGCCCACAACATAAAAGGAGATGGTAGTGAAGCCAAGCAGCTGGGATCCTTGTTCTGGGATCTGAGCATTGGCAAGGTGATTGGGAAGAGGACAGAAACTTTCAGCCTCTGGAGGCAACTCCTGTCAAGTGGAAGGGAAAGGATTCTTTCATTCTCTCAAGGATGATCCAACAGGGTACCCAAGTAGGTGGAATACCATGGAAAAAGGTATCCAGTACCTGAGCAAATTAGCTGTGCTGAAGGTAATCTTTAAGGATTCAAATAACAAGCAGTCTCTTGTCCAGCGTACACAATGTATGTGGCAGAAGTTTGTATGGAGCTTAACATCATCGTATACCAACCCTTTGAAATCCTTTTCATTGATGTCAATGAAAGAAGAAGAATCACTGCTTCAGGTGATTACGCGACTCTAACAATATGTTCTTCTTTTTTCCTCCCTTCCAACCTAAGCTTTGGCTGTGGAAACATTGCCCAAGACTCTGGACTGACTCAAAAGATTCAAGCATGTTAGAAAGGAAATGTCTGATGTTCTGCCAGTGTGGACCACAGTCTCTTCTACTGGGAGCATGCAGCTCCCTGCTCAAGAGAGAGGTATGTACCACGAGGTAACCTAGAGGCGGTTTTACTTGTATGACTACAGAGAGGATATGAGGAAGCACCTCTGCCCTAGCAGCACAAGTACATGAGTGTGCTGGTTTAAAAACACAGGTGGAAAATTAAACCCCATTTAAGCTTCTCTTTCCCCCCAAACCCCTTCTTAGGTGAGAGACTAAAAGCAGAGATTCTGAGTTAAGAACCATTTACTTGAAAAAAAAATATGAATAAAATAAGAAAAACGACCGGTAAGTATATTAAAGTACACAAAATAAAGGTGATTTACATACAGAAGGTTATTCACCAACCAAGACCCTGCACAACCTGAGACAAAGAAAGTGAGACCTGGCCTCTCCTCCCATGCGCTGGGCCATACACAACCTGGGAAACTAGCTAGGGAGTCTGAATGGCAGCCATGCTGCTGAAAAATGCTGGCTCTATCAGTTGCAGCAGTGGTCCAAATGCAGGGGTCCCTTTCCCCAGGGCAGTGGTTATCCCAGTAGTGGTCCTGGTGGGCACTGCAGCTTGCATTGGGGTTCTTGGCAGCTGCAGAATTAACAGCAACAGTAGCAGCAGCTGTGGCAGTAGCAGCATTTTCCCCTTTTGAGTTTCTCATGGCTGTGTGTTTAAGGGAACAGTTTATTCTTTCCTACCCAAGGTGAGACTGACTGCTTCCAGCTTCTGATGCATCTTGCTCAGCCTTTTCTGCTGCAACCAAACTCCAGCCATGATGTAAATGGTATGGAATTAAACAGTGTTAGAAACTCCACCCCTCTTTTTTAGCTCTGTATCCAGGACAACCTCTGCAGGAAATTCTTCAAGGATAAATGCCCCTCCACCTTACAGTGGGCAAATCCTCAGACAAAGCAGGAAGGCTGATGTTACTTCTGATCCTCTTGAAGGGACCTCCAGTTCATGTTTACAAGAACTGAGAAATGAGTATTATGAGCAGAAGTAGAGGGGACTCCAGCCAGGTGGAGAAAAGGGACAATCAGATCTATTGGACTCTATGAATCTGATGGCCTGATGCAAGACTGTAAGGCTTTAGTTGGCACTGGCACACAATGTACCCTGATGCCATTAAGATCTATAGGGACAGAATCTGTGGTTATAAGCAGCACATCATCAGCTCTGGTAGGTAAGACATTGCAAATCTCTAATTTGAACTGGTCTGTGTGGAATTTTGTGGTAACTGAATTAGGGTAGACAGGGCTTACAGTTTTTCCAACAGCTTACAGTTGCTTACATGTACAGCAGGGAATATTACATGGTAAAACTTTTTCTCCAAAGTGCTAGGCAGTGGCAAGCATATAATTCCCACCACTAAGGTACTTCCTTCAGCACACTGTATTTCTTTTCTTCCTACTCTTTCCTATGGAGAAAAGTGGCCAGACTAGAAGATTACTGCTTCTCTGTTTGCTCCCCCAAAGACCACCAGAATTATGCCATGGCTGTGTAAAAGCACCATAGGAGCAGGTGAATGTCCAGTATTTATGTGCTAAGTTTTAAGGCAGTGAAGATTTCCTTTACCCTTAACATAGTAGATGTGCGTTGAAGACAGAACTGCTAATGATAAACCAGACTTTGAGAAGGACATCTATGTGGGATTACCCACTCTTTTGGAGTAGCAGAAAAAGGTTGGGCTTTTCAGCAGCTCACTCAGATGCAGTGAGAAGACTGGTGGGGTGGCACAGTTACAACCTTGTGGTTCAGATGTTGCGGGTGTTTTTTTTGCCTTGATGATTGTGTTTCTACCACAGTGAGGATCCCAGTAGGCACAGTAGTAAGTAGCAGCATCATCTGGAATTACATCTTTTATTGTAAGAACACACCGCTTCTGGACAGAACTTAACTCAGTCATGTATCTGTTTGCTTGAAAGCCACTTTCAATGGCAACTTTGCCTCCTGAAACAAACAGAAGCCTCTCTGGAGCTTCACCCTCCTTCTGCTTATACCAGTGTATGACGATGTCATCAAAATTTGCCTCTAATGTTTGAATTTCACATGTCATCCGTGCACTTTTTTCAAACTTGGTGATGGATATAGGACTCTGCATGGGAATTTCCTGTGCAAATCCATCTAGGAAAGAGAAGAGGATAAATTATGTAATTAGATGGAATTCAGGGATTTGGAAAGATGCCTGTGATGGATGCAAAGCCATGGGTCCTGTGAAGAAAGGTAGGAAAATAAGGAAGTACTTACAAGACCAAGAGGCTGTGGCCACAAACACTACGAGCAGCAGCATGTTTGCTTGTCACGCTTCGCTCTCATAGAGATTCAGAGGAGGAAGAAAGGGACTCCAAATGGGAACCGTTTTGTACAGAAGGAGGAGGTGGCTCTCTTGAATGGTCTTCAGTGATGAACTTTCTGTGTGCAAGCAGATGGGATGTTTTTGCAGAAAACCCTCTCCGGACTGTCAAACATTAAAATTGGTAAAAAGGCTGTCCTGTCTGCTTTTCAAGTAAATATGGGAAATATTGATAAAATCCAAGGATTGTGGCCCTATAAAACTCAGTCAAAGTGACTGAGAAAAGGTTGCAACCAAGAGCATGTCCAGATATGTATGGTGGAGTGAAGGTTTCAGCCAGGAGGTTACCCTGGTGGGCAGTGATTGCATCTCACCTGAGAGGTGCAGAGAGGTGCACAGTCTCAGAGCAGGTGAGGACTGCCTTTTGCTGCTTCAGCTTAATCACCTAGATGCAAGGTGCAGAAGTGCCCAGGGTGCCCCTGTGCTGGTATTGCCCTCCACCAAAGCTGAAGACCATCAACCTGCAGTGACTGCAGTGACTGCAGAAACTTGACTGTTGGGACTTGCCTTTGCTTTGATTTGGGGTGCGGGAGGAAATGCATAGCCACAGGATTTCAGTTTCATAGCTTAGCTGAGATGCAAACAATTCTTGGAAAAAAGGCTGGAAAATAAAAGAGAACATCTATTGTCAACAACCATTGCAGAGAGACATCTTGAAGAGTGGGTTTGCTGCTGTGGGGTCTCCCCTGTGACTGATGAGCCCAGGCTGATCCTCCTCCACCAAAGGCTATATCTTTCTTGCTCCAAACTTTCCATCTGGTCTCAGGTGTCTGGGATACCTGAAGGCCATTTTATGGGTAAATGCTGAGGCAAAGGAAATACTGAGTACCTCAGGTTTTTCCATGTCATACATCACCAGTTTCCCTGCCCCATCCAGCAGCTTTCCCTAGTGTTTCTTTTGCTGCTGCTGTATTTAGAATCCTTTCTTGTTCCCCTTTACCTCATTTGCCAAATTCAATTCTAGCTGGTTTATTGCTTTCTTAAGTCCATTCCTGCATGGTTGAACAGCAGCTCCATACTCCTCCTGGATCACCAGCCCCTGATTCCACCTCTTTTATACTTCATTTTTATGAAGCTCTTCTCTGTCCAGAAGTCAGCAGATTTTTGCTCACTCTTGAGAAACTCCTGTTGCCTCTATTTGGTTTCCTAGGTGTCAGACTGGACCTTTCTTGAACTTGAGAAGATTCTTGGATATCAACTAGCATTCCTGGACACTTCAGGGTTGTATTCACAGTGATGTTTCCAAGCAGATCTCTGAAGAATTTTAAAGGCTACTCTCCTGAAGTCCAGGGCTGAGGTCCTGCCTTTTGCCCTGCTGCCTTCTCTCAGGAGTTGAATGCCATTGGCTCATAGTCACTGCAGCAAAGGCTGCCCTTACCTTTCCATCCACAACAAGGTCCTTATTGGCTGCCCAATCATCCATGTCAGGAAGTTGCTGCCAGCTGACTCCTGAAACCTCCTAGACTGGTTGTGAGGAATTCTCAGATGCCACAATACAATGACAAAAGGCAGGCTGACTGAAGTTAACATCACAGGTCACATGTACCACAACCTATTTTTCAAATAGTTGAGGAAGACAGAAACATCCATAGCAAGATGTTATATACTTAAATCACATAGAAGCTTTAGCAAAAAATGTTCAGAGCCTGTAGAACTAAAAATCCATCACCGTGGAGGTATGTGTGCTCATTTTTAAAAGATACTGAACATGTGCACTCCAATCCAGGAAATGTAAGACATAAAAGTATCTCAGTGTTTTGACCTAGCTTTCAGGAAAATGCCAGCTTTCCTGGAACCAGTCTTTGTAGAATCTGATTTCTAAAACTCAGCACACTTAATCCAAAGGCTCTGGGAGTATTTGCTTGTCTGTGGTACAGCTCGTGGCTGAGGATTTCAATTTATGCCTTGGACATATCAAATGAGGAATCGTGATGAAAAAATTAGGTTTTCTGTGCCATTGTAGGACTTTTTAGTGACTGAGATGCAAAGGAAGGCAAAAGGAAAATATGAAGGAGGATGTGCAAGATCAGCTGGTCTTCCCCCCTTCTTTCCTATTCCTGCTTTTTTTCAAGAGAAAATACTAAGGGATGAAGAAATGTTGCTCTGAGAATGCTGCAGAGAACAGAGAAGGGAAATCTATAACTGACACACAGAGACTGTGTCACTGTCAGGTGAGTGCTTTCAGTAAAATATAGACTTCATTTTAGGAGCAATGTTTCATATATTTATCTTAAAGTGACAGGAAGGCTTCACTTTCTGGATATTGCAGAAAAATCTGAGGACAGAAATGATACACTGATTGTCAACATCAGATATTTAACACTTGTCATAAGGCTTTGTTTTTCCTCTCGTGCTGCAGAAAATCATGAAAGGGGTGGAATAAGGAAGTATTTGAATTTTTAGCAGAGTTCACAGCTTGCGGTTCAGAGCACAACAAAGAGTCTTTTTGTAAGGCTTATCTTTGCCAAACTTATGCTGTGGTAAAACCAGTATGCACAGTAGTAAGTGCCAGAATCCCTCGGGGTTAAAGAATTTATCACAAGATCATACACAGGCTGAGTAGGATGATTCCGAACTTGAAATCTATTTCTATCATTGTTGTCCTCAAAAACAGCTGTCCCTCCAGTCTCGTACAGTATCCTCTTTGGCGGCTGTCCGGGAAGCTGCCTGTACCAATGCACAACATTTTTCTCTCCCAGTTGACATGACATGCTGGCAGACATGCCCTTCATCTGCATCTGCATCTCTGGGGTTTGCACTGGCACTGACTGCATGTCTACACCTGGAAGTGAAAGCAGAGAAATTGCATGAGGGGAGAAACTCCTGGAGTTTGGAAAAAGGCTTATGTTCACTGTAGACAGGAAGGAGAGAGAAGAGGAAAAAGGTCTTACAGGACCAAAATGAAGTTGCAAGAAGGACTGGAAACAGCAACATATTGCCTGTGCAGATTAGACCTGAAAATGAAATAAATAGAAATGTTATAAAGCCCTTCAGGTGGACAAATCATCAAATGACTGGGAGGAGGAAATTACTCAATTCAGCGCATCCAATGGTCGTTCTTCAACACACTACCACAGAGGGTGTTAAATTTACTGACAAGCTAAACCATGGCAGAAGCAGCATAGAAAGGACAAAAAATACTCAATCTGAAAAAAACTTCTTCCTCTGTCTACTACTAGACTTATATCAGACTTACCTACTGAGCATACTCAAGTTGTTCAGCCTGGCCCTTCCCAAGAATGTTTTCCTCTCCTCAGACACCTCAAAGATGTCCCAGAAGAATGTTTCACCTTTCCTTAGAACTTCGGAGAATCACAGAATAATAGAATGCTTTGGGTTGGGAGGGACCTTAAAGATCATCGAGCTCTCACCTCTACCCCTCTCATCCCTACATATGCAGGGATGTCACCCTCTAGGTCAGGTTGTTCAGGGGCCCATCCAACCTGGCTTTGAAGACATTACAAGGGATAGAACATCTAGATCTTCTCTAGGTTGTCTGTTCTAGTGCCTCACGACTCTCAGAGTAAAGAATTTCTTCCTAAGATCTACTCAAAAGCTCTTTCAGTTTAAAACTCTTCCCCCTTCTTCTATCACTCTCTACCCATGTAAAGATTTATGTAAGTGCCCTTTAGATACTGGAAGGCTTCAATAAGGTCTCCCCTAAGCATTTTTGTGTCCAGGCTGAACAGCCCCAACTAAGCCTTAACTAGGCCTGTAGTGTCTGGCAAGGTTCCATACTGGGTCCAGTATTGTTTAACTTGTTCATCAATGACTTGGGGGAAGGGGCAGATGCCTCCTCAGTTCACTGATAGCATGAAGCTGGGAGGAGTGGCTGATACTCCAGAAGGCTGTGCAGCCCTTCACAGGGATCTTGACAGGATGGAGAGATGGTCAGGCTACTTCCCACCTGAGGGCATCTGCCCGCAACAGCATGGCAAATGGACGGAATTGTACAGTGTTGCTTTAAGTAGGCGTGGAATTTATGAGGCTGGTTGAGGATAACATGACCTGGGCTCTGTGCTGCCCTTACATCTGGCTCGAGCAAGGTCTCACAACCAAAGGATGCCTGGGGCGAAGTGGAGGTCTCACAGCCCTGTGTTCAGTGGCACAGAGAAGCACCTGTGCCTATGTACCACCCCTTGTGCTCACCCTCCCTTCACCCTGAAAGGTGAGCTGTGTTGTAAATCTGGTCTGATGAGAAGAAAAGGCACACAAAAACTCTCTGGAAAAGATCAGACAACAAAGGCTGCCTCAGACATTGGAGAGAGACCAAACTGTTTATTTTACCTTTGTGTTAATAAATTCTCACCAAAAGTAAGTGACACTCTAATCGACATATTTAACTTTCATGTTCCTTGGAATGCAAATGAAGAAGAAGATGTGATATATGTATCAGCAAAGTTACCAAACCCCATCTACGGCATGTGATTGTTCCATCTCATTGGAAAGGGCCAAAAATTTATAGTATAAAGGGGGGGCTTTGGGGCAGTGTTGGGAGTTGGGTTTTTCTTTCCTTTTCTTTCCTTGTTACTTGTGGATTTTTTTTCCCATTGAGTTGCTAAGAAGCACTGATGGCGGGGTGCTTGAGAGGCGTGGAGGGGGAACTCCTCTGTTTTTTGGGAGTTTCTCCCAGAGGGACAGAGATACCGCGAGAAAAGAGGCAGGTAAAAGGACAGGTGAAAGGACAGGGGTTGGGGCAGCGGGGAACTCTCTCTCGCTCTGTGTTTTGGAGGAGGATGGTTGGACCTGCAGCTTGGAAAAGGAATTCGCTGGCACTGCCATAACCCAGCTGGGAGCTTCTTTTCGTCTGCTCCTGGGCCCCGCACCCCCTGCCCTGCCGGGACATCCCACAGTTTCCAGCTACTGCTGCAGAGCTCCTGATACATCTTGTCCACCTCCCCAGAATTTCTGCTCATTGCTGCCGTCCCAGCTTGCTGCTTCCAAGAGTCCTGCTGGGGCCCCGGGACGGACAAGGTCCGGCAGGTTTCCTGAGGCAAAGCCTCTCTTCCATCCAGCCGTGTGGGGAATCTGCGCAGGCGCCCTGCCCGGGAGCCAACAGCGCCCCCTGCCGGCGGTGACCGCAACTGCACCGAAGGGGAGCCGGCGGCCCGGCGGGCTGTCACCGGTTCCTGGTTCTGTTTGTTACTGATGCTGTAGTTGTTGTTGCTGTTTTATGTGCCTTGTTATACATATTAGTAAAAAACTGTTATTCTTATTCCCATATCTTTGCCTCAGAGCCCCTTAATTTCAAAATTATAATAATTCAGCGGGAGGGAGTTTCCGTTCTCCATTCCAAGGGAGGGTCCTGTCTTCCCTAGCAGACACCTGTCTTTCAAACCAAGACAGGCAGAAAGAGATGGAGGGGCAGAAAAAAGTTTTGCCTGCTTCAGATTGGTCTATGGACTGTGTCTCTCCTCCTCTCCTGAGGGGAAGGATTTTGGTTAGCTTTGCACTTCCAAAGCTGCAAAGCTATGCACCTTTGGATAGGAACAGGCCTAGGAATACTTAATTATATCTGTCTATTTAGGTATCTTAGAAAAAAACAGGCAGCTGTTAATTTCACTGTGCATGAAGAATTACAGATACAGAAAATACCGTGTAAATGTTTGACTGCACTGACTAGCCATGACACATTTCTTTTGAAGATCTTTGCATTTCTGTTGCATGAAATGAGGAGCTCCTCTGGCAGTAGTGTCTTGCCAGCAGTGAGGCGATTGGACCTCTGTGCAAGTGCCTGGCTTCCTTGATAATGGGGTTGTAGCACCAAATAGGAAAAATACAGCTGGTGACTCTGTTGCAAGACAGCCTCAGTGGCTGTGGCAAAACCAGAGCAAAGCATGCATTTCTACCAGATAGTTATTTGCTGCCCCTTGCTTTTTCTTGTACTTTCCCTGATTCCAAAGGCTGAAAGTGTGCCCCACAAAGACTTTGTAGCAAATGGTCCCATGGGCAGCAGCTGTCATACATCATGCTCTTCCCTGAGAAAAAAATTCACATTTTCTGACCCAAAAGAGAGAATCCTCTGGATCTTTTTTAGGACTTTGTCAATAGCACTGTACACAAATAAATCTCATGTTACAACTGGTACAGAAAGTTAATATTCTTCTCTTGTCCTTGTGATAAATACATGAGTTTGTGTCAGGTCCTGTAGTGCAGATATATCCACAATGAAAGAACAAAAAAAGAACTCACATGGATGGGGGTTGTGAATACCCTTGCCACATAAAATTTCACTGCAGCTCTCCTCAGAGCTGATTGAGCAGTGCTGTATCATCATTTCTATATGTTCCTAGGTTTAATCTGCAGCTTGTCCTTGTAAATGGTCTTCACAACTCTTTCTTGGAGCAGTCTTTTCAGGTTTGCACAGTGTAATATCCTTGCCTACGAAAGTCATTGTCATCATAACCATTCAGTTGGAAGTTACTACTGATAAGTATCACCTGTATCTTCACCATCACCTGTATTTGAAGCCTTTCAGGCTAGATCTTAAGTGCAAATATCCTTCTCCTATGCTCCCTCCCCAATATTTCTTCATTTTTGCTTTCTCAGACTGTATTTGGGAAAGAACCTGTATTGTTCAGAGATTATCTGTGTTACTATATAATTTAGCTGCAATGCCATCACCCACAGGAGTGCTCATTTTCCCCAGCACAGAGCAGTATACCACCTAAGTTGTAGCACATCTTTGCTTTACTCCTTGTCTGATATTCATGTAAACATACTCAGCATAAACATGTTGGAGTGTTTTAGAAGTAGGAAAGTACAATTATGATTCTCTGTGTTTGACAGAAAGCCTTCCCCTCATGGCGCAGGCAGCTTTCTCTACTGGCTGCCTGTCACCTGTTAGTTCTGTGGAAATGCCAGTAGGCACAGTAGTAGGAACCTACATCACTGGAGTTAAGGTCATTGATTGTGAAAGTGCAGACGTTTGTACCTTTCTTTGAAGAAGAATACTTGTTCCTATAGGAATTGTCATCATAAGAAACTGCACTTGGTCCAATGTACAGAATCCGTTCTGGAACTTTGGCGGGTACGTGTCGGTACCAATGTACATTTGCATATTGGAGGTCAGGAATACCCTCGGCTATACAGTCCATTGATGCAGTTGTCTTGTGCCCTGTGTTAATGGATATTTCTCTCTGCTTCAGAAGCACTTGTGCTTGGCCATCTAGAAAGAAAGAGAGAAAACAGAACAAATACTCTTAGCTTGCTATTCATTCACACACATAAACATGGGATTCTGCCTTCCACTGCCCTGTGTCATGGTCACAAAGGGAACCTACAAGACCAGGCTGCAGCCAGGGCCAGGAGAGGAAGCAGCAGCATCCTGAGTGCTCTTGCTTGTGTGTGCCCTCAGGAGGAAGTTTACAGCACTCCCAGCAGGGGCAGAGCACAGCAACTGAGGAGAGGAAATTATCACTTGGGCCTTTGGAGAGGTTGTCCTGGCAGGTGTTGTCTGAGATAATGCAGCCTGATTGAACCCTGCTAAATTAACAGTCAGATTATAGCTTTACACAAGCAGCACAAACCTCTCCCTCCCTCCCCGCTCCAATTACCTTAACTCATCTACAAAGTAATTTTGTAGTCTGAAGCAAATTTTACCACTGCTTGACTAGTTGAAATCTTCTAAACAACTCCTGGATTTTCCTTGGTCTTTCGGACCAAGGAAATGTGTAAGAGCCTAAATGAGAGATGTGGGACTCCAGGAGGCTCTCCAAAATGCAGTTTATTCCATCCAAGAGGTTACAGCAGTCCAGGGTCGTGGCAACAGAGCCTGTGCCTAGAGCTGTCAGCTCCAGCTGCAGGCAGGCCTGGAGACCCTTTGGCCTTGGTTACAATGCATTATATACTTTTCTTTGCTTAGCATCTTAATAGAGTAGAACCAGTCTATACCTTAACTATTATCTACAGCCTATCATAACTGCTATAATTACCATATTCATGTTTATTATTCTCCAAGCACTAAAAGAGATTAATATGTTACAGTTTAAGCTAGAAGTTGTTTTTCAGTTTTCATGCAGTGGAAAATTCTGAGACCTTTTTTCTTCTTGCAACTTTGCTGACTTGTTTGCCTGTGGTATCTTTCTGCTTGGTAAAAACATCTTCTTGCTTGAGGTGGGTTTATCCTTTGCTCTAAGTCATAAAAGCCCCTTCTATCTAACACACCCTTTGCCTCCTTGGTTATCCATCCAGTAAGACTGGCTCAGAAATTCTTTTCTTCTATATCAAAACTTGCTTCCATCTCTATTCCTTCTTCAGACTCTACAATTAAAAGCATACATATCTGTGAGACTTTCTTGTCAGACTTTCATCCTTCCCAACAGAAATGGACTTTTCCTCAGGTTGGCTGCCAATAAAACATAAAAAAATAAAACTCAAATCATGGAGCTAAATGAATTGGAGGGGTGTGAAATTACTGCTCATGACACAGATCAAACATTGAAGACAGGAAAATATACAGCAGACATCTGGGAGCTCAAAAGCAGGATTGTTGAGTTTGTGACTGTTTCTTGTCACAGGTAAGGTGAGATGCTACACCTTCAGAGTGGCTTCTCCAAATGCTGGAAAGAATCACAATGCAAAGAAACACAAATGCTTTACAACCCCCATAGGCCTAGTTTAAAATAAAGACAATTAGGTCAAGCAAAATATAGAAATTATTTTGTGCAATTCAAAGCAATTTTTCAGACACAAGGTCACTTGTAGTTCCCTTGGAAAGAAAACAAAACCAATTTCCCTTTTCCTCTTGTTATCATGTCGTTTTACTTATGTTAGCCAGCTTTTTTTTTTCTTTCCAAGCATTTTTACACAGATTCAGTAACTGTTGTCCTACAGTTGTACTAGGAATCTGTTTTTTCAATCTCCTGTGAAATGCAGCTGGTGCCCCAGTGCTCAGTGTGCTCTGAAGACATCATACTTGTGATTGGCAATACTGGGTCCTTTGGGATAGGAACACAATGGTCCTGTGACTTTATCTATGACTATATCTATATGTCCATAAACAGAAAGAGCTGAAATAACTCAAAGAAATGTTTTTCTGTTTGCAAAAATAAAAACACCTATTCCTTGGCTACAGTCATGCTATGTAGGATGAGAAGCCCCATTGAAGTAAATTAGGACACTTGTATATGAAATTGACACTAAATGAAAATTTGATCAACTCCAAGAAGAAAACAAAGAGAAAATAAAACCAGATCCTCTAGTGACAAAGAAGTACAAAATGGGTATATTGCATCTGCAGTCTTAATTGGTGCTTCAAGTTTATTTTTATGTATAACCTTCTATTCTGTCACACAAATGACAGAACAGGGGTTTTATTCCAAAGATGTAACTTGAAGGGTAGTGAGAATAGAAAGATTTTGCCTGCTTTTAGTAGGACCCTGCTTTTAGCCAAACCTACCATCTTATAAACCCACTCAGAGGCAATCCATCCTGGCCCAAAAAATGCCCTTTTTGTTGGCAAAGTGAAATAACAGGTCTGCTGCTACTGGCTGTAGTGTGCATCTGCAAAGCTCAGCAGCATCTTTTATATCTGGCTGTCTGTGGCTTCTGGGAAAAGTAGGGTGACAGTGTTCTTGCGTGTTGTCGAACACTTCAGATTCTTATTTGGAAAGTAGAGCATGTCTTTGTGCAGGTCCCTTGTGGCTTTCTACTACTGTGCATCCCAACTAGCACAATAGTAGGTGGCAGAGTCTTGCAGTGTTACTTTGCTCACTGTAAGGGTGCAGACAGATTTGCTGGGATCCTTCTCAACAGTAAACTTCCCCTCATCAGACTGATCTTCAAGGAAAAAGCTGGAGAACATGTAGGCAACACGCCTGGGAGCTGCATTGACCCTCTTTTGGTACCAGTGAATAAAAATGTTGCTAAAATCACGACTGGAGACATGGCAATTAATTAGCACTGTTTTCCCTTCTGGCTTGGTGATGGATATAGGGGTTTGCTGCAAGTCTTGTGCAGAGCCACCTGTGGCAGTAAAAGAGAAAAAACAGAGAAGCTATGAGAACATCCCCTTTTCCTCTGGCGACTGTGCAGGCAGCAGGATAAGCAGGGCACATACAAGTACAAGAAAAAACAGTTGCCAGTAAGAAAGTGCTCAGCAACCACATCACCACTGTTCTTCTTAGGGCTTCCTTACAGACACAGGGTCAGGGTCAGCCTCAAGAGGGGGTGGAGCAGATCTGAGTGGCTAAAAACTATCCAATGAGGCTGTGCCAGCTACAGGTCAAATAATGATGCATGAGCCATTTCCTTTTGGTTAACTGAAACAGAATAGAAAAAACCAAAAAACAGGCAACCTCCCCCCCGCCCCAAGCCCAAAAACCACTCATCTCCAAAACGCACCTTTGTAAGAAGAGAGCTCACTACTGAGAAAAACTTCTTTTTTTCCTTTGTTTTTATTTCCACAGGGAATTTGCCTGGGTGATGAGTAGAGTCACCTGTTTTTCCTTTGCTTGTTGTACTGTGAGCCCTGCTCTCCAAGATGTATTTGCCAGACAAGGTACTAGACAGAGATCAGCTTAATTTCTTACCTCTCTTACAGACCAAGGTTATATAGGATGATTTTTCATCCCATGACGATACCTCCAAAATGTTTCTTTTAACAATTTGTCCTATTTATTTTGAATATTGAACATCAAATAGAAGCCTGTAATACAGCTTCTTCCAGAAATCCCTCTTCTTACAGTCATTGTTTGGAGTTATCCAGTACAGCAAAAAAAAAGTCCCAGTGTTTTCAAACTTTTACTGATGACTCCAATAATTAAAATATCACAAATATACATCAAAAGTATGCCCAACCAGCAAACATCTTTTATTACCTGGCCTTACAGCTGCTGGTTTTCACATTACTCAATAGGTGGGATTTCTGTCTGCCTATCAAGGCCACTGTCTTCATAGTCAGGCTTTTCCCACAGTCTTGTTACCCTTACACATTTCAGCAGGCTGAAATGTAAGTTTAGCTCTCCAGCTTAAATGAAAATGTTTTGTCATATAAACTTATATGACATGTCATCAGTAGTAATATACTCATTTTCATGTTCTTATGTTTTGAAATCAGCAAGAGACCCCTTTTTAGAACATGCTTTTTATGCATCTAGTGCAGTTTACTATCTGATTTTTAAATCAAAACAGTGATTAAAACTGTTTAACAGGACATTGGTCCTTCCGAAGCCAAATGCAGTACATAGGTCTAAGTATTTTTATATCAGCTGGCATTAATCAAACAGACCAGAAAAAAAAGTCCATACTGAAGTCTGAAAACCTGCTAATGAACAGCTGTCTTACATGGCTATCTCCCATCTCCACTGCTTCCTCATCCAGATAATCTGAAAAAAGGTATGACAGTTTACCGATAGTGTTGCTATTGGGGTTCTTTGTTTTTAAGGTAGAAACAAATCGCTTATACAAGATATAATTTTCCCAGAATAACAAAGTAATTCCCACACTTCCACACTCTGTAATTCAGCTCCCAAATTTGTTTGTATTTCACAAAGTCTAAGGGGTCTTCCTATGTGTCCGCTAAGAATGTATGTTTAAGACCCTTGTTTCTGTAAATAGGTCTTGTTTATACTTGACTTTTATTTGATAAATATACCACAGTTTAGCATCTTCTCCCAGCTGCTTATTAATTGTGTGGCTTACTTCACATCATTTAACAGCCTTAGAGGGAGGAGGCAACAACCTGGGGAGGGACAGGCAGCATAGTACAAAGTAGGATACTCTGTACTATACTAGTTCATGATACCTCTCATTAACTCTCGGAAAGACTGCACTTGTATTGAATTGCTCTGGAGTAGCAAGAAGGGGCTGCAGCAAAACACTGCTATGTGGCTGTTAGAATGGCCCCTTGGAAATCACAGGTATATGCAGTCCCTTCTGTCTCCTGTCCAGGTCTTCAACTGAAGATAGTTTGGGAAAGACTCTCAGCTACACATGGATTTCTCTCATAAGGATTTCCCAGCATTTACTTTGCCCTTCCCAATTCACACCTGGACATCATTTTATTTATCCATTTCTCTGGGTTTTGCATCTGTAAAGTTGCTTATCCTGGGGTAAAGCTTGGAAACTGCCACAGGACATGTAAACTCAGCAATTTCATACAAAATTCCCTCTTTCCCCTTTGTCATTTAGAATTGCTTTTCTCCCTTCTCCTTTCCCCCATCTTGGATGTCCCCACTTCCCTATCGAGCACTTCCTGACATTTCTGGCTGCTGTTTTCCCATGTCCAGACAAAGAAGCTGGCATGTCTCCATGCAAAAAGTTCATGTCATTTTTTGATCATTCTTCTGCCAACACATTACAGCTGCAGTAAATGACAGAGGTTGAGGGAATGGTTGTGGGTGCAGTCCCACACCATGCAGTGAGTGATAACACTTGCTGAGTTGGTCGTCCAGCTCATGCACCAGCAGCATGCAGGCATCTGTGTGGGTAGATACTTCTTTTGGAGGAAATCTATGATTCCAATTAATATCAGACCCAGAAAGGGTGATACAGACCAATCTCTGTGTATGTAAAGGGGGTCCCAGGTGACATTTGGTACCAGTGGATGTAGGTGAACTATGACCACCAGTTACTTTGCAGATAAACTTGACAGTGTCCTCTGGGAGTGACTGGGCTGTGTGATGGAGGCTGGCTCCTAGTAAAGAGCTGGTAAAGGACCCAGAACAGACCTGAAGGGAGAGCACAGAGAATGCAGCAGTGATGAAGTTGCATTAAGAAATCCCCATCACTGGCTTCAAGGAGGCATCCTCAAATACAGGGAGCCCATCCATGAGGAAGAGAGTCTGAGCTTTACTCCGTGCTTGTGCTGGTAAAGACAGAATGCTCCACAATATAAGGAGGAAGAGAAATGCAAAAGCTTTTCTCTGTCTTTTGGCTTATAATGCACACATTTCTCAACCATCACACAGGGTAATCAAGGTATTTGTGCACAAGTTATCTGCCAAGTGTAATTTGAATTTGAGACTTGGGTAATAGAACATCGTGGATATTAAAATATACAAGTAGGCTGGGTGACAATGGAAGTGTGATATAAACCCAAGAAGAAATATATTCTGACACCCTTAAGAATAGCTAATAAATACCATATACTTACAAGGCCAGAGACAAGATTGGAAGGTTTTAAAGAAGCCTGTAATTTTATCTACTTCTACTCAGTGGCTCCTCAGAAAAGGAAGTTCAGAGATACTAGGATCAGCATCTCTGATGTGATCCCATTATCTCTATTTTTATCTCTGTGATGATATAAAAACCCCCCAGAGATATAACTTTCCCCCTCAAGAAGTCAAATTAATTGGTGAAGAGACAAGTGATTTTTAAATCATGTTAGCCTAATTTCCTGTTAAAAAAGAGCACAGAGGTGTGTGTTGATATGAAAACTTGATGATGTCATTCACAAATGCTGCCTGTGCCTGGAAGACTCTAATCAGAACAAGTCACTATGCTGTTGTTTTGCCTGTCAGGCACCTGCATCTTTCTCTGCTTTGCCTCTCTGTGCTAGGTTATGGCTGTTTCTGAGCCCCCTCATGGCTCTTCTGGATAATAACAGAGAATTGACTGAGGGACAAGTTTTTGAGAGCTGGGAAGCACCCACAGAGGTCTTACTGGAGAGAGATGTGCTTTATTCTCCTGGCATCCAGCCAGCAAACCTTCCCAAACCCAAACTGGCTACATGTACCTTTGTATGAGCACACCCCCCTCCCTGTCCTCTGTCCTTTGCCTGTTGCACTGCCTGAGATTGTGAGTGCTCAGACATCTATATATTTAGACAGCTAGCCTAGGTGTTTTTTAACATACTTAACATAGTTAACAGGCTTGCAGGTTAGTCTGATATTGTGTGATGACATAACAGTAGTAAGGCGTTCATTGTACCAGGATATGAGTAGGATATCATTAATAAAAATAGGAACAATGCCCTTATATCCTGGGAGCAATACTTTGTGCCCAGGGTCTTGTCTTTCTCCACAATACGATTTCACTTCTTCCTGTGCATACTTCCTCTCATCATGGGCAGAGACCACAGCTCCAGGTGGCTAATACTGATGTCTTAAGCTTTAGCTTTCATATTTTTCAGATTTTGAGCTGCTTAGGGGTGTAGCTCTTAGCATCATATTAAAAGTTGATAGGTTTTCTTCTCAGGGTAGGTAGACAAAATAATCCTTTTCCAGCTTGAGACCAAGGACTACTGTTACAAGGTTCATGCTAAAAGGTATAAACAACAGGAAACTGAAGAAGAGGCAAACAAGGAGGATGGGACTTCCTATAACCTGAAGCTATAATTGGACAACTAACTCCAATATGCAAATGGACCAAAACTTATAAAAGTGTGAGATCTTGTGACTGGTCGTCCATTTTGTGACCATTTTGGATCCATCTTGGGTGTAGCCCTTGCCAGGCTCTTGTACTGCCCAAGGTGTATATCCTTTAAGGCCTTTCAATGCATACCTCTTCTATTCCTTTAGCTCTATCTAGTCTCTGTTCCAGGTTCAGCCCCTCAAGGCATCAATACTCCTCCCATTTTATCTTATAAAGTACAACACAATAAGCAACATGCCTTCACCCCATTAAATCTCCTGCACCACCCAGTGTCTGAGACATAATCAGTGAACACATCAGTTATGTTTTAGTAAGAAGTGATACAGTTTTGACAGATCAAGGGGTTTTTACAATTTTACAGTAAAACAATGGTGGAGGAGGGTCATACACACTGTACTGAGCTGTGGTCTCATCAGACCATGTATTGAACAGGAATGTTTCTCCAGACATCTCCCTCCTCCTGAGGAAGGGCTTAATGATCTGGCTCTTTCCTCCCTGCTAGCCCAGGCACGCCCATGAACAACCTCGAGAAAGAGTGTGGCTGCAGCTCTCTTCACAGGAGCAGCAGGCACAACTTTCCCTGGATTTTTCCTGGGGAAGGCTGTGAGAAAGCTCAGAGAGAGAAGAAAAACAATTCTTATCTTAATCTCTGCACCTGTTGTTGTGCATATGTGGAATGTGTTATGGAGATTGTTTACCAAAAGGTAGTTTCCTAATTGGACACTGCTGATGGTGGTTTTGATTGATTGACCAATTAGGTCAAAGCTGTGTCATGACTGTCTGTAAGGGTCACAGGTCTTTCTTTAGTACAGTGTTAGTTTAGTATGTAGTATAGTATAGTACAGCTTAGTAATGCAATTGTTCAGCTTTCTGCAGTCATGGCGTCAAGGCTCATTATTCCCTGCATTGGGGACACCTTGCCACAATGAAAGAGCCCTGCTGGAGCCTAACCTCCAGCCCCCTCTCCCTCTCTCGCTACTCCCAGGTCACTTGCAAAATCTTGGACTTGTAGTGGTGGAGAAGGCTGCCATGAGCTCAGCTTGGCTTGATGATACCCTGCCAGAAACTTCTCTGTGTTGAAGTGCCACACTTGAAACAAATTTGTAATTTTGCACACTTTCCCTAGTCTTCATATCTTTTGTCTTTTGACTGGGAGCATAACTCCCCAGAGGTAGGCATGGTTTCACAGACGTTACTTCTGAAGCACCAAACACAGCAGTGGGTCACTCACAGACAGACATAACCATGACAGCAAACACAACAACGGAATTAAGTTCCTGCTAAATGTTCCTTTTATGACATGGAGGATTTTGTTTAAGATAGTTGGTTCTCTGTTTTGTTTGGAGAGCAGTGTGGTTCCCACCTGGAGTACTACTAATGAGATTGTATCTAGCAGGCTAATGAGAAAGGGTCAGATTGAACATAAAGACAACCCTATTTTCATTGAATGATAAAATCAATAGGAGAGCAAAGTTTGGACTTTTTCAGGACTAAAGCAAAATATCTGATCAGTGCAGGCACTACTTACTCAGATATAGGAAAAATATTATTACACCTTAAAGCTTATGAAAAGGTGTATCAAAAGCGTATGCACAAATCTCTAGCCACAATTCATAGTTACAGGGAAAGACATCCTGTGTTAACCTGGGTACATTAACAGCCATGAGCAATCATGATTACAGTATGACAACTTCTCCATCAGTACTGAAAGCAAAAATACTTAATTCTACCCTCTTCAAAGTGAGTACAAACCGCTGCAGTCTTCAAGCATTCAAACTGGATGAAAGAAAAGACTCAGTTTTGAAATCTGTCATGTTAATAAACTATCACAGCATTTGCTAAGGTGTCACCCCCTGCATCTACCCGTAGAGTCACTGCATTTTGTGACCATTTGGTAATAGGCTTAAAGCAACTGACCACAAAAATAAATCTTTCAGTCGTTTCACAGGGTGTGAGGGTTTGCTCAAAAGGTCATTTCTAAAGAGTAAAATCTTTGAATAGATGAAGAAAAGTTATGTAAAGCAGACGTTGTTTTCATCTGATCATTCATAATGAGAACATAAAACTTCAAACTTCCATTAAACTTCAAACTCATTCCCCTGCCATTTTATTAGGGAGAGTTTTAAGTCTGTCAAAAAATGGTATGAAGTTGCAAATCACTAAACCTGCTAAGCTCTGCCCAAAGTGTTTAACGCTGGAAACCAAGTTACTTCATCAGTCCATTCTTTACTATGCTGATAGGACTTGCTGCCCACTACCTACCAATATTTCTGGAGTTGTTGCAGAGCAAAGAGAACTGCTGCCAGGCCTGACAACCTTAAGGGAAGCCATCTGGAAATATGTTTCTAGAATTTCATCTTCTTACCAGTCTCACCATCACTGCTTTTCTTAGCTTGGAGAGGCCAGGATGGCTGGGATGGCTGTCAGGACAGCAGCACTGAGGCTCCAGCATGGAGATTGTGGGCTAGGAGGAAATGGGGGTACATGGTCATGGAGCTGCCACAATGAGGCTGCTGATGACAGGATGATGATAGCCTTTGCTGAGCAGAAAACTTGCCGAGGCATCCAGAGAGGCATCCCTTTGGGAACCAGCCCCTAAGGATATTTTTTTTGGGGGGTCTCTTCTGGCTTGTTTGCCCCCTCTTGATCGTTCCATCCTTTGTATAAAATGCATCCTTTAGTATAAAGTGCCCTTGGGCACTTTAGCGTATTTTAAATATTCCTAGGACCTTCTGCTATGGCAGGGCATATTACATAATCCTGAAAGATAACTTTTCTTGGTTGTTTCAAAATACTTTCCCGCAACTAATAATTTAGCTATTTACTTAACCACAGGTAGACTATAAAACTATTTAAAGCAGAAGTAGCATGTAAAATTATTTTTCCTCTTAAACCAACATTGTCACTTTGAATTGAACTAGCTGAACAACTTATTTGGTGCAGATTTACCATGTTTGGTATACAACATGTTTCAACATGCATGAAATTCAAGGATATGTTGCTCTAGTTACTTGAGCTGCAGCTTGATAAAGCAGTTTTCTGTCTTTGTTTGCCTGCAGATTGAAGAAGCCAGTTAGCATGCATAAAACAGATTTTTTTTTCTGGTATGGCACTGAATTTGCTGTATGTGGCTGCAGACATTAGCCAACTTCAGATAATGAGAGATATTAATGAAACAAACTCATAGTTGAAGATCGAGCCAAATGACAGTTTATTTGGCCAATGCAAATTCTAGCGTCTACTACCCTCTGCTGGGTGTAAAGGAGTAAAACGCTCAGAAGCCCTTTGTGAGCAGCTGTGCAATCCATAGGCATGGATGGATGCCAAGGATTTTAAAGGAAAACTATTTAACATCTGTCTTTTAAATTTGCATGAGTTCTTTTTAGGTGGACAGTAGTGTGATATTCTTTCTTGGGCTAGGAGATATCTAAAGATCCTCAGTATTTGTACAGCCTCTCATGTGAAGCATCTTACAGACTTATAATACAGGGTTCTGAATCTCTGCCAAAGACTATCAACAACCTCCACTTCTGTGTGTATCTCTATGACACCATGGGAGTTACAGAACCCTGACAGGTCTGTCAGATTTTACCCACTCAGAGAATTTTGCATGACCTTCTGTAGTGGAGGCTTGCTGGATGCCACGTGCCCACCAAATCTGGTCTCTTACTCCCTTCCACAAACTGGACAGGAGAGAGAAAATGTAACAAAAAATTTAACAAAATTTATTAAATTTTTCTCATGGCTTGAGATAACAATGGGGAGAGATCATTCACTGAATTGGGCAATGGACAAAACAGACTCAACACAGAGATTTGGTTTAAATTTATTTCTAAATAAAATCAGACCAGGATAATGAGAAGTAAAATAAAAGCTTAAAAACACCTTTCCCCGACCTACCCTCCTTCCCTGCTCTACCTCCTTCCCCAGCGGGGCAGGAAGACAGAGAATAGGGGTTATGGTCAGCTCACTCACTGCTCAGGGAGAGGAGTCCTTCTTGTGCTCTGCAGTGGGGTCCCTCCCACAGAAGACAGTTTTCTAAGAACTTCTGCAGCATGAGTCCATCTCATGAGCAGCAGCTCCCTGTGAACTGCTGCAATGTGAGCCCATACCACAGGCAACAGTCCTTGCCAAACTGCTGCAGCATGGGTCACTCTTCCACAGGGTGCAGTTCTTGAAGCACAGGCTACTCCAGAGTGGGCTTCTCTCTCCCATGGGACTCCCACGGGGCCACAGTCTCCTCTCTGGCATCCACCTGCTCTGGCAAGGGCTCCTCCATGGGCTGCAGGTGGATCTCTGCATCCTCTTGGTCCTGCATGGGCTGCAGGGGCCCAGCTGCTTCACCATGGTCTTCACCACAATATGCAGTAGAATCCCAGTTTTGGTGCCTGGAGCACCTCCTCCCCCTTCTTCTCCACTGACCTTGGTGTCTGCAGAGTTTTTCCTCTCCCATATTGTCACCCCACTCATCTCTGGCCACAGAGATGGCCACAATTACAATTGTGCAGTAACTTTTCTCCTTTCTTCTTAAATCTGTTATTACAGAGGCATCACCACCATTTCCAACTGGCCCAGTCTTGACCAGCAGCACATCCCTCTTTGGAGCCACTAGGGATTAGCTCTGCCAAACATGAAGGAAGCTTCCAGCAGCTTCTCACAGAAGCCTGCAGGCCATGCAACCCCAGTACACCTCATCATTTGACAATTATGTGTTAACCTGCACAGTTAATTCTTCAAAATTACATGTTTTGTTTATTTTTTCATTCACTGTCATACAGCCAGATTCTTCCTTCCATTGCAGGTCAAGATGTTTAATTTAAAAACCTTTAATACAGAAATGTTGACTTTCTTATGAATTAAGTTTGCAAATCTGGACTATCTTAACCTTCTCCTTTGCAGCATGTACCTTGGAAATGTAATAATTTAAGTACATAACTACTTACCTTTCCAGTGCTTTGATGTACCTTGTACCTCAAGCAGTCTGTCTAGGCAAATATAAAGGCAAATATAAATATAAAATATAAAGTGGTGACTGGGGGTTTATCTGGTTCACACCAAAGCCTACGCTCTGACAGCACCAAAAGAAACCCCAGCCTCTTTTCTCCTCTGAAACCAGGCTGAGGACATAGAGGATTTTGCATTTTGGTCTGTCTTCAGCAGATATGAGTACCATTGGCTCCTGAAGACTCAAGTTTTGGTGGCTACACAGTACTTTGTTGTTATCTGCATTGCATTTAGTGCCTGTGGCTGGATAGAAAGCCTGCATACACACAGAGTGGTACTTCTGTTACTGTCTGGGGCTTTTCTTTCATGAAAGTTTCCTTTAACTGCTATTAAGCATCTGAATATGAAGTACAACCCTCTTGTGGATAATTTCAGCTTTTGCAAATTAATGCTAATTAAGAGGTCTTCCTGTTGGTTACAGGAGAAACCATTTGGAAAGTGCTGCATTTTTCCCTGTGTGATGCTTCTGTGGTGTATAAACAGGCCAGAGTGAAAAGAGGGAAATAGTTGAGATGCTGGTAGAGACAAGGTGCACAAAGCATCAGAGCTCAAATTACATGGATGAAGACTGTTGGGACAAAAGAGTTAAAAGTCAAAGAATGGTGAAGATGGTAGATGCGCTCAAGTGAACTTGCAGCTGGGAAAAGATAGATCTTTCAAATCTATTTTAAAAACTGACAATAAAATATGATTTTGTACTTCAAACAGCAAACTGTGGTGGGTTTGAGGCTACTGTGGTACTTATGCCTGCTACTTGCTTATGCTCTGCCTGCACAGAGCAGATGTGACAACCTTGTAAAGTGCTCTTCAGCCAATGGTTGCTCCTTCCCAATCCCATCCACCTAAAATACTCATCACAGTGGCTTTCTTTTGATGCCTTTTTCTCTTTGGCAGCAAGACACTACAAATTTTTTGTTAAGAATGAGCTTAATGAGACTTTGATTTATTTAACATCTCTCTGATAATTAGGGCATCAGTAATCAGAACATCCTGGAACTGAACACCCTGCTATTTGAGTAGGACTGTACCCCTCAGCCTCCCCTCCTTCTTCTGTGGCAGGGACAGATGCACCTAGTAGAAGAGATGAAGCAAGATAGGGAGAGGAGGAGAAGAGAAAGGACAGAAGCGTTGCTCAGCTTATACAGTTTTCATTATTCAGGAAAGGTCGTAAACTGGATAGATGAGCTGCAAATACACAAAATTTATTTGTTTATTCACACAACATGTTCCATGATCCTCTATCTTCAGTTACTTTGTCTTTCTTTAAAGACCTTACCATGAATAATCAGTCTGTGGGATTAGGAGATTGGATCTCTAAATCTTTCAAGGGGTTATTTTATGTAGAATTATAAATTACACCTACTCAAAAAGGTTGGTAGTATATGCTCTCTTAGGCGTAAATAAGCCTTTAGAGAAAACAAGAAACAATGTGTTTTACAATTCTGAAAGCACAAAATTCAGTAATTTGACAAATGCAACACTGTAAATCAAAAAAAAAATCCAAGTAAAGGGAGAAATAATTTATAATATAATTTCAGATGGAGTGTAACTCCAGCTAATGCAGTGTAACACAAGTGTATCATGTATGTAATAGCAGTACATAGTGGAAAGTATTTCCCTTGCCTGTTCTAGAATAAAGTTTTATAGATCACAGAGAAATACACTTACTGCACAGGACTCACCTCATGAGCTGTAGACATAAGAGTGTATCATCCTAGTATATGGAATTTTGCAAACAATAATTTTCCTCATCCTTTCTGCAAGACACTTGTGGCTCTGGGTTATGTATGTTAGATGTGAAGACATACTCAATGTCAGAATGGTATGCCATATACACAGTAACCTGCAACATTTAAATTACACAACATGAGTGATACCACAGCTTTTGGAACATTACCAGTACATCTTGTTGCCAACAAATGATGACAATACCATGAAAGCTCTTTGCTGTAGGCCAGAGACCTTTTCTATCTATGTACAATCTTAAGTGTACTTGAAAACCCTCTGTGAATCTGTCACATTGCGCTGTGACCAAGGAGATTAGAAGAATCAAGACCAAAGGTGTTTGACTTTGACATCAATACTTCTAAAACCAAGAGGGCCCCTAATAATAGTAACTGCATGTGATGGACACCTGGTAAAATAATACATTTGGCTGATCATAGCAATGCTTTGGTCTGATCATAATGACCTTAGGGTTAGGACTGTCACACATAACAATCTCACTTGACAGTAGGTCCCTTTCAAAGAGGTGGTGACACGGTGTCCACAGGGAAAATGAAGCTCCATTGTACAGTGCTGGGCTTTTCCAGTGATACGTAGAGCAGCCATTACTGAAATGTAAGTGTTGAGACGCAGTTAAGCAAGAAGCTAGCCTGGAGGTTATCACGAGTATCACTGTAAACCAAGTGTAATAGGTTACTATGACCACCTCAAAATGGCATGCTGAAGTCTGGAATTTATTGTAAGAAGAAAACCAAAAGCAAGTTTTGTCCTTGGAGAGATCTTGGCCCGAGATCAAACCTGTTGAAGGAAAGAACAGAAAACCAGAATGCTTTCCTGTAACCTCCTTAGACTCACTGGATATTTCAAATCCAAAATCCCAGCCTTCACAACTGAGCCATTCAGCCTCTTCACAAAACACAGCTATCATTGGACTTACCTTTGAAACCTAATGAGAGAGACCCTGAAAAACAGAGAAAATCAACCCTCCTCTTCTTCAAGAAGCACAGTTTCTTCAACTGAGATTTAGCAAATTAGGAATGGAGTAGAAACACATATTGTTTGCATACGAGATGAAAAATGTTTAATGAAAAATAACTGAATTCTGAGGAAAATATAGATATTCCTAAATATTTGCAGCTTCCATGCCTCAGCAAACATAATGGAGCAGATTTATAGAAAACTTACTTATGAAAAAAGTGGACAAGTGAAGAATCAATAAGATACAGAGATCTTCAGCTTGAGTGATGGTTAAATACAGAAAATCTCCCTTTCTTACTGGACAGATATTAGCTGGTGGTCAGAGCTGGGAACAGGAAGAGCAGCAGAGAGACATACTGAGCTGGGGTTCAGACTTTTTGGAACTCTAGCCACAACTTGGGTTGAGAACAAGAATTTAGAGGTTGCACCTGTTATGCTATATTCCTTTGGAAAAAGAGGTATTAAGATTAGATTATATAATACAATGTATAAATTATATGGACTTCTTACAAAACTTCAAAAGCACCACAGAAGAAACAGCTTCTTTGGAACAAGGGTTTATTTTTAATGACACAGCACTGGAAAACATAAGTTACAGATGACTTTTTGATACAGGATATCTATATCTTACTTTAAAAGGTTCTGTGAAGGTATGCTGCATAAATACATATAGTGAAAATATATTGTGTTTATTTATTCTCAGAGATTAGTTCTGGTTTTTTTTGAAAATGTATTCAGCCAATTAAATAAAAAAGTGTAGATTAGCATCATAACAACTCCCCCCTCCAGGTTATCTCATTGTAACTACTGCAGCTGGAAGAGGAGACTGAGCCATGCCTTCTCAAAGGTTAGCAGCTTTGAACATGATGCTATTCATCATCTAAGAATGAAAATTCCACATTACGAACGCACATATTGTATCATGTTTTGGCAATGGAGTAGTTAGTTTTGCTTTGAACAAAACTGTTTCCTGTAATGCCAGACAATGAAAAAGCAATGCATGTACTGGATGATACTACACAGCCAAAGAGCTACAATGAAGTTGTGAAAATGCATATAGCCATATGCACTTATATATACACATATAAGTTCTTGTGTATATATATTATGCATGTCCAAAAATAACACTGAAAAACGTTGCAGTAGTTAACTATCTTTTTAACATATGGAACTTGTAATAGTTTGACCTTATAACTACAGGATAATTAATTAAATCTTCTGCAGTGCAACGGAATACAATACACTTAGTGCAGAGAAGTTAAGGTTTTGGTATTGAGGAAGCTAATTTCAGATTTCTTGGGAAAGGATCAAATACAGGATCACCATAGCTCTGACAAAGCACAAACAAACCTGTTGCCACATACTCGTGAACAAATAAGGACATTTCATTTTTATCTGGTTTTTTTTCCCATGTACTGCTTCAGAAATTACAGCTTAACTGTTTGCACTCATGCTCATTTGATATGTTTCAACTAGCTTTGTCTGGCACCAGTCTGTAAACCATTAACAGCTTAAACAACAAAAAGGTGGGCTCCCGTGTTTCAAAGAGGTTAAAAACCTACTGACTGAGCTTCATACTATATTTGTCTGCCTGGAAGAACTACTCCAGCTGGCGTGTGAAGTTCTCTGGGAAAAGTCCTTTATAACTATTTGCATCTCTGTACTGAAGCCACTCGGATTCCTTAATGCCAGTCAACCAGCCAGCCTCCTGCAAAGAAAAAAGACAGAGACTCTTAAATTTTAGGTATCCCATTCCTCACTATGATCTTCAGACTTAAGATGTTTCAGAAAAACATGGCTAAAAGGATTTGGTGTTTTGGTTAAAAAGCTGCCTCTAATTTTGTACAGATGATAATCTCTGTTCTACCGGACTACAATTTTGTGACACCAAGTGACTGCAAGCACACGATAGCCTTTAGCCCATCTAGGTGGGGGAAGAATGGTTCTGAATCCTAATTTTTTTCCTCTGAGATATTTTTTCTCTCATTCATGTATCAACAGTCAGAAGAAAGAACAGTTCTTGCAGTCTCAGGAGTTACTATCTCCAGAAAGTATGTAATTATTTTTCAAAAAATTCCTGGAAACATAAACCAATACTTGATAGATAAGCAAAATATCAACAAATCAGCAGCTGTCCAAGCAAACAAAAGAGAGATTTCATATTGGAAAGTACTGGATTCTCTCCAGTGTGATAAATTCTACCTAGAATAAAATAATTTTGTATTTTAAAAAATGACCAATCTACTCTCATTTCACTAAGAAACTCTGTATCTTTTTCCTTTAAAGAAAAGGAACTGAAGCAAAGCCATGGCAAACAGAACTTCTAATGTTGTCATATTATTATTGTACAGACAGTACATATGCAGATAGAACAGCTTGAACAGATCACCACATACACCATCAAATCATGATTATGGGGTGGCTGTGTGTGCTGGTGGGGGCTCTCTGCCCCAAATAAGCATCACTAAAACAGATCAAGCTTATCTGTGACATTGACTGTGTACATTTAAGTGAGGCATGTGGAATATCTAAGAGGTAGAGGAACTGCAGCTCTTCAGCATAGGCAATATAGACCGTAGAAAGGAATACACAGTTTTACTGGATAATAACTTCAACACAAGTCTAATGGAAAAAGCCACTGGCTTCAAATGGAGGTTGATGTTACCAGGTGTATTGGAATTACGGCTTTAGACAGGTCATTTTTGAAGGAGAATAAAGAATAACAAAGATAAGCCTTTATAAAAATCAACAAAGTATCGGGCAAAAGACAAAAGTATTGAGCTTTATGGTGATGTTAAACATGAAGGGGAAATATGTAATGTGCAATAAATATAAGAAAAGAATGGCTTCAGAAACATGAATACATAAAGGTTTATTTTCTCCATCACTGCACACAATTTACTTCAATTAATGCTAATGGGAATTTCAGTGCATACCCAGAAGAAAAATTACACTTCATGGACTCACCAAGCATTATCATGTATTTAACACCCAATATCCTAGCAAAAAATAGACTAAGTCAGAGACCATATTTTGCTATCCTTAGAGTAGTGTCCTATTCTGCAAACACTGACAGTGAAATCAATTGAACTGCCTATGAGGTAAGACAGAATAATTTGAGTAGGGACAATAGAGTTCATTCCAATAAAAAGAGTTATGTATCTGCTGTAGTATAAATATTTTGTTTTGAAATAAGTAAAAAAACCCCACTCACAAAAGCCAAGAATTTGTATCTTGAATTAAAGAAAGCACAGCTGAGAGGACTGATAATTACCTAACTTCAAACAGCATCTAGCAGCAAAACAATTTCAAACACAGTTCTCAGGGCTCATATATGCTTAATTAGTATTTAGGCCTGTTTTAAGAGATATTCTTCTTTCAGAGCAGTTCTCTTGGCTACCTGATCAGGCAAGATCCAGTCCCCCACTTCTCAACCCCCAAATCAATTGGGAGACTTCTTACCAACACTACAGGCACTAAGAGATGCCCATGGAATGGCTGGTGCTAATAGTGTACAGTACAGTCTTCTCTTTTAAAGCAGCAGCCAAAATCAACATACTTCCCTGCAATTCAATTTAACATATGGAATACAATTGTTTAAAAATTCACCTGACATACAATGTTAGCACAAAATTATAGGCCTTAAATTAAAGTATTGTTTAATTCAGATTCAGGCTTCCGAGGGGCGAAGTTATCTTATCAGAAGCACCTAACACAGAGCACCATCTCTATACCTTTAGGCTGTAGGACACCCCAGTTTGTGTGCATTTAGTGCTCTCTCTGGGTGAATTTGCACTGTTTCTACAAATCACACATAAAAACCGAACATTTAGGGATCATGTAATCAATTCTACTGGAATGCTGACAAGATGATATAGAACAATGTAACAGAGTTTGTAGGTCATCCTCTGCATGAAATCTTTGTGTACCTGTGTGTCAGTATAAAATACAATGTAGCACAAAAAAGCCCTAAACATATGCAGAGGTCAGATCCTGCTAATAACATGTATCTGTGACTCCAGGTATAGTCAATTGTGCCACTTAGTCTCAAATGAAACTACATACAAAGGCATAAGTAAAATCTTTGTGTTTTCTTACAGGAACATAATTTTGAATACACATTTCCATTAACTATAACCTGTAAGAAAAAAAGTTGAGACAAAAATGGCAACAAAAGCAAGAACCATGTTTTTACCTGATCAGCTGTGGTCTCAGAAGGAATCACTAGCACAATATCTCCTCGTTTTAAATTAAGCTCATCACTGTTAGCTGCCTCAAAATCATGTAAAACTTCAACCTAAAGAAAAAAACACCACACATATAGATGTGATCTAAATCAAGACATTTTCTCAACAAAATTACCTGTTAAATCTGGACTGAAAAAAAAATCATCTTTATGCAAACATATGGCTATAGATGAGTACATTCAAATTATCATAGAATCATGGAATGCTAACAGGTTGTAACATACCTTAAAGATCATCTAGTCCCAACCTCCCCTGCCTTGGGCAGGGACACCCTACACTAGGTTGTTCAAGGCCTTATCCAACCTGGTTTGGATATTGCCAGGGCTGGGGCATCCGCATCCAACTCCCTGGGCAACTGGTTCCACTGTCTCACCACTCTCCCAGTAAAAATTTCTTCCTAATACCTAATCCAAATTTTGCCTCTTTCAATTTGTACCCATGGCTCCTTGTCCTACAAGGAACTACAGTTCCTGATGAAGAGTCCCTCTCCAGCTTCCCTGTAGGTCCCCTTCAGATACCGGAAGGTTGCCATGAGTTCTGCATGAAGCCTTCTCTTCTCCAGGCTGAACAGCCCCAATTTTCTCAGCCTGTGTTTGAGGTGGCACTGTTCCAGTCCTCTTATCAACCGTCTTACCAACCCCTCCTCTGGATTTGTTCCAACAATTCCATGTCCTTCTTATGCTGGGGACACCAGAACTGTATGCAGCACTCCAGGTGGGATCTCACAATAATAGAACCACCTCCTTTGATCTGGCATAAATTGATAATAAAGACATTGATTCATGTCAGTTTTTAACACATTTCCTTAGAAGCAGGGCCAAGTTAAGGATAGTTTATTTTCCTGAGACTATCAGAAGAAACTTAAGATCCTTCCCCGAGATTACAAGATCTCAAGGACAGATGATAATGCAGCATTCCACAAGTCCTGCCTCTTGGGCAAGGCCTGTCACTGTCATTTTTTCCCATGTAAGGAACTGCTTTCCATTCCCCATTATCATGACAAGATCTGCGAGAGGGGTGGCAGGATTTTACAAATAAAATTGAGAAATGTTCTCAAAAACTTTATATTCTCTCATTCTCTTGTTGTGGCCATTATTGTATTACTCTTCTTGTGAATATCTATAAACATTTGAGTCAGATACATAGTACCCATTGCAATAGATGATCCAAGAGGTGAGTAATGGGAACCCTACTTCATGATTGCCTTGGAACTCCCACTTAGCAGCAGATGGGTATGCCCATAATATGCCCAAAAATATCTGCCTTTCAAAGGGGTGAGCATTCAAACATTGGCAAGATCAGCATGTCATTGTAACAGACCATTTTAAGTAAATGGTTTTATCTCCTTAAAAGATAGCTAGTCTAATTTTCTCAATGCACAGACAGCTCCACGATAACTCTGCAATTATGAAGGAAAGTGGCATTGGGAACCAGATTGAAAGCATGTATTTTGCTTCTCCTTCTCTATGTCTGACCCTAGAGAGTGGGATGAAAAGCAAAAGATTTACTATGACAGCATGTTGAGTTGCATAGTGTTTACCCTACTGCTATCCACAAGTTTGCAGAAAATATTGAGCAATGAGAATAAACCAAAAAGAATGGCATACTTAGAGAGTGCTATGGGACTAATTAGTCTGAACTATGCAAATTATAGTAGGAAGCATGTAAAGTTCATCCATCCTCAAGGAGTTTTTCTGCTGCTCAGTGATTCTAAATGAAAAGTATTTTCAAAGAACCTTGTGAACCAAGAAACCCTGGGGGTTTTGCCAGCCAAGGAAAGAACTTCTGTTATGCCTCATTAAATTTTTCTGTTTGATTACCATAATAGTTTATATTATTAGTAAAGTTACTGAATGACATTTTGGCTTCATTACCATTAATTGTAGCCATGGGTTTCAATAGAGTCAGTACTTCCACTAAAGATTTTCAGGCCAGAAAAAAAGCCATTTTTTAAACGATCATAGAATCATAGAATGCTTTGGGTTTGCATATATTTGATCTCTAAGGGACCTTAGAGATCAAATATACTGTTAGCATATCAGATATATAATTAGCATGTATCAACAATATTCCTGATTAACTATGCAGCAGTGCAGTTTTATTCCATATATTAATTTTCAGCAGTCATCTGGTGAGATTCAAGTGTTCTTGTACTTCAATGAATCTTACAGCTATGTAATATATGCACAGTAACAAGCATGCAGAAAATGTATCTTCTCAGACTTTATTTATGAAGCAGCAACACAATATTACACTTGTAGTTGCATGTATTTGTGCATGTATGTGGCTGATAAACTACGAATCCTTTGCCCTCAACATATCACAACACTACCTGTGCAGACAAGACTCATCCACAGAAGCTAGGGATATCTAAAAGAAGAATGGAGAAGCAGACCTTATAGAGAAAACCAGGTGGCATTGCTGAAGCTGCATCTTCTGCTGGAAAAGGCTGATCCTGAGAAAGTACAGCCTGGATTTCTTCAGCAGGTTTCTGATCATTTCCAGATTGGGAAGTTTCACTGAGAGAAGTGTCAGTGACCTGAGCACCCATCTCTGTTGTGGCATCTTTGGACTCATTCATGATGACTTCGTGTTCTCCCTCCCCCTCGTTGTTTGATGCTGGATCTATTACTACTGCAGGGATGCTGCTGACCTTCTCCTGGGGGAAAAAAAACAAAAAACAACCCCCCCCCCCAGAAAATAAATACAAAACTGTTTAGTACTTTATTTCAAGCAGGAAAACACTATCGTTTGTTTATTGCATAGGGCATATATGGGGATGAGAATTTCTTTTTTTCTCTGCTATGAATTCTTAAGACAGAAAACAGTATTCATGCAAGAATGTCAAGGAATAATCCCCTCCCTTTTATCACTGCTCCCCTTAGTCCTCCTAAACCTACTTTACACATTATTGCACTAAATAATAAAAATGCTCTGTAGGTAGCTTGGGCTACCTACAGAGAATTTTTATTATTTTCAGCATTCCTGGAAATTATTAGACCTTTTTCCTTCACTCTGCCCTTTAGTTTCAGCAAGTTTGAGTGAAGCCAGTAGTTCCAGTAATCACTGTACTGTTTTTATTTGGAAATTGAATTCAGCAGGATAATAGTGATAGAAGGTGATGAAACAAGGAAATATGACCTATTTCTTTGACTGAAGGGATCTCTCCTGATTTACAACAATGGAACTGGGAACAGAGAAAGCAAAAAATCTAAGCAGCATCTGACCAATCATGAATCCCAGCAAAAAAGCATTTAACAAAATTTGTTGTAGCACCCAACCTGAAAAAAAGAAAGTTCATAGATACTTTTACAAACCATCTTATCCTGGAGCACAGATGAAATAGAGTATGCAATGAAATCAGGTGGTGACTGGCTGCTCAGCTACAGGGTCTGTTCTAGCAGGTGTTTGTCAGCTCCTCAGAGGTTGCAGAGGAAAAGGCAGCAGGCCAGATATGGATACATGGCTTGACCACCATGACTTACAGGAAACAAAGTAATGCTATTGATAGGACATGATGCCAGGATATAAGAAAAATCAAATTGTTTCTCTGCCTATTTCTCCAGAAAGCCCTGTTATGTGATAAATGTTATCGGCACAACCCAAAGTAAGGACTTAGAAGAAAGGATACCCTGTGTGAGACCTTTCTAGGGCCATCCCAAGAGAACATCAATCTTGCTGCTGGTTGAACCTGTATTGGTTGAACCTGGGGGCACAGAGCTGCAGTAGCCTTGCCCTCTCTCAGGCTGTTTAATCTGTCCTGATTCCCCTAACACACTCTCCCATGCACTGACATGAGTTACCTGAGACATATCAGCCTCTTTTTCTTCTCCCTGAGGTTTGTCACCTTCAGCAACATCCTCCTGCTCAGTGGTGGCAGCTCCTGCTGCCACAGCTGCACTGTCTTCTGACACCGCAGTGCTCTCACCAACAGGCATCACCTAAAAACAACAGAAGGGAGCGACCTTTCAGGATATGAGTTACAGATACTTGCTGGAGAGAACATGGGCCAGCCTCTGCTATGTGACCTCCCTGTGTGATGCTGACCTATGGTCTTGAGTTCTCTGGTGTTCCTCTTGATTTATGGAGAAGAGCAGGGCTGGGGACAAGCTTGTATAGAAAAAACTGATTAAAAGGTGGGAGAGAGACATTTATGAAACCTCACCAGGCAACATTTAGCAGAGTCCTCAGGTGTTCTGAGTGGAGTAACTGTTTGTCAAAGCTGGTTTTTTTCTCTTGTCTTTCAGCTGTATTGTGGAAGAAATTTACCACTGATTTTTCTGCAGAGGAGGAGGAGCTTGCAAACTGTCTAGGGGTCCACAGGACCCTGCTAATGGAGTCTGTTCTTAGGAAGAGCCTTCAAGCCTTCTCTAGCTAGTGACCTACTTCACCACAGACCTTGCCTGGCTTCAAAAATCATGTAATCTTAGTTACACATTCTTTTCTAACAGAGAGACTTACAAATCAGGTCATGTTAGGAGAAGTAAATATATTCTACATCTAGGTAAGTATCAGAAAAAAATTAACCACAAAGATCTAAACTTATGTCAGCATAAAAAGATACATTTAAAGCCTGGCTGTGACTGAATAATTTCTTATCAGTCTGTGTTAAGAAGTTAATGCATGATTTATTCAAACTGATGAAAAGTGCATAGAAAAGTAACTGCCTAAATCCTTCATCCAGCAAAAACTGTTACTTGTTGTTGTGGGTAACTCAAAAGGTTATTGTATTCCCTATCTATCTGCTCCCCAAATTGTTACTGTCTCTTTAAGACCCTGCAGCTGGAAAAACTGGGGCAGGACGCTATCGTGGGCATTGTTACAGTCTGCCCTAGCAGGGCAGGCTGTCTCCCTCTTGCTGCTTGGTTTTTCTTTGCTAGCTACCTGGGCTTTGCTTAAGGAGAGGCTTCTCCCTTGCTGGGTTCTCTTTTCTTATTTTTTTCTTCTTCCTTGTCTTCGAGAGACTGAAAATGGAGGCTTTAAGCTGCCTTGGGATGAATTCCGCAGGTGCCCATCTGCAGTCGAGGTATCGCGCCGACAGAAGCGGAGCAGCCCTGGCACTGGTCCAGACTGTTATCAGCCGTGAGTGGCCCCGGCCCAATTGCTTTGCCTGGCCCTGCCTGCCCTGCTGTCTCCTGCTGTGAGGAGGGCACTGACCCCAGAGGGGCTGTCGGGTCTTCATCTACCACTGGAATTGCTCCATGAGCTCCTGCCTTCCTGGGAGGGATCGGACACCATCCTGTCCCTTTGTCTTTCCCATACAGTTGCCCCTGTCAGGCGCTATCTCAGGAAAGGGTGTTTGCTGGCATTTTGGATCTCTCTTTGTTCCCACGGGTTCGTAAGATTTAGCTATTTTGTATCTAGCAGTTATTTATTGTTGGCTTTTGCCTGTTACTGTTTAATTTATTAAGAAACTGTTATTTTTCACTTGTATCTACTTTTATTCATTTCTTAGTGGCTGAAAGGGATTGGTTGAACTTATAAAGGGAGGTAACTCATTCCACAGTGTTCTCCTTTTAAACTGTCTTAAACCAAGATGCTTGTAATTCATGCATCCCCCCTAACACTTGCATTGCTATATACTGCTTATGGTAGCATATTTGGTATATACTTAAAATGGATTAATTTTAAGGTTTGGTTGAAGGTAAATGATGAAACTCATTGTTTTAATCTAATTAAGTTCAAGACAGAATTTTTACCTTACAGCAGATGGCTCAAAGATAAAGAAAAAACACTGAAGGAAACCTCTTTTCAAGGTACCAATGTCAAGCCACAGTTAGTAATAATCTCTCTGATCTCCAGTGAACAGTCTGATGCTATTTATTTCCTCAGTTTGATCTTTCCCCTGTGGATGAAGCTAACTTCACTACCTGAACTCAGCAACTGTTCAAGGGCACTGTTCAGGCATTGCCTTTTAGCAACATTAAATATTCACCGCTACTCCTATTTGCTGTTATTAATTGATGTGATAAAGAAATCCTCCTGGAATCCATGAAGACAGACAATATTGTATGGATTTATAGAAATCACTGGGCAACTTAAATTCAATTTAAATTGAAACTGCTGCTGCTGAAGTATGCTTTATTGTAAGAGGAAATAACATCAACAGAGAAGGTCAGATGTTGACATTTTCTCCTATAAGGCATGCAAGTCTGCCACTCATTAGTATTACCAATTTTAGCAGTCTTGATCCAAGAAGATACACAAATAAATGGTGAATGTTAAAGTCCTGGAAGAGGTTAGTAGGAAAGAGTGGGAATAAAGTGCACATCAGATTGATTTGACACCATGCATTTCTAAGAGCATGCTGCAGAAATTGGTCTTGCTGTCTATTCTGATTAAGATCAACAACTTCTTTTCTGCTTATTGGATTCCTATGGATTGGATTCCTAAGGAGGAGGATACTATTTTACCTGAATTGGCTCACATATGCCCCACAGTGAAAGAGAGTGATACTCTCACAGCATGCAGTCATGAGTCACTAAATGTATATCACAGTTCACAATCACAATCATTTTTCTTGTGTCTTAGTGTACAAAACCATTAAAAGCTAGATGATTAAAAAAAGCTTTTATAAAAAGGCATATGAGGTAGCACAGAAGGAACCTCATTATCAGCCTCAAATATCTGATTAGGATGGAAGAGTAAAAAAAAGGGCAGAAGGCTGAATTCATAACCAGCTGTGTTGAACCACATCCTTGCAAATACAGCTACTTGTATTACCTTAATTCACACTGTAAACCAATCCTACAAATCTCTTTTATATAGGTAATTAATAACATTAGGCAGTCTAATAGTACTCCAAATTAGCTATCTCTAGCTGTCCAAATTTCAAATTATTGAAATTTGGACAGCTGTCCCATTACACCAAGCACACAGGGGCAAAAAAAAGGATCAACCAGTATAATGAGGGGTGTGATAGAACCACTCAACTGTTTTAATTGCACAGATGTGAATTTTTCTTTACCCAGGATGCAGCTTATCCACACAGTTGTACTCTCATAGCATTACTGTTAGCTCAACACAATGCCACAGATTCAGCAGTAGCAATAAAGAGCCCAGGAGAATGGGCCCAAGCCTGTTGCTGGGGTCTGCCAGAGGAGCTCCCTCAGATACATTCATCTTCCAGAGGTGAAGTTCTGGATTTAGAACAGGAATGGGTAATTTTTATGACAGTTGGTCATAATCACAGCTAAGCTATCTAATGTCAAGAGAGACCAATCATCAAGTTTGAGGGAATGCATCAGTTGCAAAGTCTTGGAAAATTCTGAAGTAGTACTGAATAATTTGTTATGCAAGTTACAGAGTAGCAAAGGGACCACGCTCCATTAACAGTCAAATACTGGCTTAGCAAATAACTGAATCTCTTATGGCAGCTCTTCTGCATACAGTAATACTGTTTTAAACAGCTGTTTTAAACAGAACATGGGCAAATTCACTCTCAGAGAGTGAACAAGTAGTATCAGAATAAAGGGGGAATATTTCTAAGACTTAGCCTTAGTGCTAGCACAACTATGAGGCATTTCTTGCATATTTCTTCTAGAACCAGACTTGTTGGGAGTGACAAGGAAATGCTTAAGGAACAACACAACGCTCTCTTGCACTGAGTAGTCCACGCCAAGCTGGGCTTGATCTACCACTCCCACTCTGCACTTTCTTCCAATGCAATTCCACTGGCTTCCATGTGGATATGGCAGTGCTGGTGAGGAATACAGCACCAGTGAGTCCCAAATTCACTTCCAAGTGACACTGGTATGCCCTACAGCCACAAATATATCCTTGGCTCTAGCAGACCTAATGCAGGACAATGAACCTAAGCCTGGACAGATGAATGTAGCATGTTCTGAAACCAGTTCATTACCTTTTTGTATATATCATGGCATCAAAATGAGTAACAACAAAAAAAAGCAGATTGCTCTAGCACTGAGATATAGATTGCTAGTCTTGAGATACAAATCCTGAGTGATTAATACCTAGGAGTTATTTCCCAGTCCCTATTTCTATTCCTGAGTTTAATATGCAGCCAATCCTCTTGTGCTGCCCTCTGTGCACATTTGAACACATTGTAGTTTCACTTTAGTATACAAGGATTCAGAGTAAGTACTTTAATAACCCCTAAAGAAATATAAGCAACATGCAATCATTCAAGTCCACATATGCACAGCCTAAAGTATGTCACTGAGCTTTTAATTTGCTTTGTAATTCGATTTTAACTGTATCTAATAATGCCAGACTATGCTTTAGGAAACTAACTCATAACATGATTATTTCCAAGTATCTGTTTTAGCTCAGTGCATATTGTGCTAGGAAAAATAAATGATTAACCATAGGATTTTTTTAATAAAGGAATTTACAGAAAGACTAGGTAAACAAATATACAGAAATTTGTAGGAGCTACTGGGAATCTATGCAGCGTATTTCCAAATGTCAATAGAAACAGCATTATACCTCCCTTAGCCATGGAGCTGCTTTATTTGCTGCCCTGAAATATTTGTCACTCTATACTGCTACAATAGGCAGCTTCTAAAATAAATCCTGCATTGAATGAGAGGTGATATGTTAGAATATATGCCATGGGTGGAGATATATCTGTGCAGTGTTAGACTTACATACCACAGCTAGGTCGCAGTTGCATGGTACTGGCCTGCCTATTGATGACATGCAAATGACAAATATTTTGCCATGGTTCAAAATATCAAAGCACAACCACACTCGAGTCTATTCATATGTACCTCGCTTTCCTTCTCGGCAGCTCCAGTTGTCTCCTTATCTCCTGCCTCAACATTCTCCTGTATAAAAAGGAAATATGGTCATCACCTTACACATGCTGAAGCAATGGCTGCAGAGAAATTGGTATTAATCAAGCTAATGGAAGCATGCCATGTATGGATGCAATGATATGAATGGCTAAATGAGCTAGTATAGACTATCGAGCAGAAAGATACTGCCCCATATAATCTGAAATAGAAGTATTTATGTGCTAAAACAAACCCTTTACATATGTTATCATCATCCCACTGGAACTGTTAAGGACAATCTGACTTTTACTACTACCATTCTCATAAAAGCACCAGCTTTGAAGAATTGTTTAATAAGGAACCTTGCAGTCTCCACCAAGCTCAAATTTCTGCCACTAGTGACTCAAACTGTTTCCATTATTATCTGCTGCTGTTTCTGTAATTCACCAGGGCCTCAGTGTAAACTTCATAAAATACTACTTCCACTCATGTTGGACTCATTTAAAGGGGCTGTTCAAATGATGTGGGTCACAAAGTTCAGATTTTTTTGGTTTGTTTTTTTTTTTTTTTTAGAATCACACATATTCAGTGGTACATGCAGCAAGTACCTGACATTAAAAAATTAGACATTAGTGGTTTGCCAAATCTGACACTCATTTAGGTGTTCAAATGATTGAATGTACTGACCAGTAACAAACTCCTCCCAAATAGTACTTGTTACTAGCACCAGGTCTTTTTCCACAAAAGGTCAACAGTCAAAACCACTAAAATTCAGGTTTGGTATGGAATGGTTGGAAGTGCTTTTTTAGCTGTTTGGGTTTGACTCTCTGCAGACATGGTTATTTCTAAAGACACTCTGCTAAGCAAAACCAAGTCAAAGCCCTGTTATGGAAATCAATTTTGCTAATAAATTTTGACACAGCTAGGTCAGATTTTTCTACAGAGCTGTAAGGGTGAAGAGAAGTTATGCAAACATACTTGGGTCATGGTATATTGGAGTGTCTGCTTTGGCAGTCAGGAGCCAGGAAACCTCACATACTCAGGGCTCCAGCTACCTGCCTTCACACACAACTGTCACGTCAAAATTCCTTAAAGTGTCAGCTGAAATGGTTGCATATTTCTTTTTTAATAAAAGAATGGTGACTTACATGCAAACTTCATTATCACTCTTTTTTTTTTTCTACTCTAACCTAGCATTGTTTGCAGTCAGTCATAAGCCCCAAACATGCTCAGATGTCAGGACAGGGCAGCTGCTGACACTAGTGTTGCCAAAGAAATCTCTTAGAGCCTTATCCCTGTTAAAATTGCAGTATTATATAACTTTTTAAAAATTAATAATTCCTTTTTTTCTTAAGTTGCCAAGCCTCTGATATGTGGTCTTCAATTTTATAGTTTGAGGAGGCTGTATAGGGTCTTAAATAGAAAAAAACAAATATCAGCAGGAAAATATAAATATTTCACACTCTAGTAATGTATGTATACACAGAGACACCCAGAGGAATTTTTTTTTCCTAGAGCAGAGCAAACTGTTGCCCATAAAAGCATTATGTCCAACTGCAAGTCCGTACACAGATGACTTCCCTAATTGTACTATTAAAAAGTGCTGAATTTCTGCCAGCAGCTCTATTTACAATTTGCCTTCAGAAATTAGTATGATCTTGCACTTCAAAGTCAGGAACATGTTGGCCTTTTTCATTTTCTTAGTAATTCCCCAGCAATATTCTCTGGTAAGAATGCCACCAGCCCAGCTTTGGGTATCTTTGCAGAACGATTTAATATACACATATGCATATTTTTGAATAATAACTGTTTTCTCATTAACTAAAAGCACAATTATAGTTGGAAAGGTGAAAGTAAGGAGAGCTTCTTTTATTTCCCAAAGCTTGAGATTTCCTGAAGCTAATTTGACTATTGTGTACTAGTCAATTTAGTAGGGTTTTGCTTTTCTGATTACCTGGAAGTTGGGATTTTGTGATTAATGGAGTTAACCACAAATGGAGAAGAGAGGCATGATAAACTGTATCACTTTTAGAGCATGAAGCCCTAGAAAAAAGGATGACTGGAATAACATTAGAGAACTAACACCCTAGTTCCAGAGAGAAAAATCTGCTTCTGGAGACTTCAACAGAAAGACACTATTCTACACCAGTTCTCTCCTGTAAAAGAGAGCCATATATTTTTAATGGCCTTATGCTCCCATTTTTCACCTGCACTTAGCTTCATGCTCAGAATCTGGGCATAGCTGACTGCTCTCCTGTATCTAATCATTGTATTGCTCTCCCAAACTACCCATTCCACCATTTGGGCACTGTGAATAGTACCTGAAGTGGGATTGAACCCTAATTAGATACACTTGGTTGCAGGCTGTTCCCTGGCCTCTGCTGTACTCACTCTGTCTGCAAAGAGCTTATCAGGAGGTCACTTCACGTATGCTTATACTACTCTGAATATACTACTCTGAATATACTACTCTGAAAACCACAGCATTTAGCTGAGTGTCTGATTGCTTTAATGGGAGAACATCAGAGTCCAGGCAGGCATCAGACCCAAAGCACTAGGAAGCTTTTTCCAAACGAATAAGTGCAGTGGAAGTAGAAAAGTTGATCTCAAGCATTATGTCTCACATGCAGGAAAAGAAGAAAGGGAAATAGCAACATTTCATAAGCATTCACGATATTATGATGTCCTCAGGACATCTTTGATTGAATGTGAAAACTTGAGAAGGGCGGAGATGTCCTCATGACATCTTTGCTTGAATGTGAAAAATTGTGGTGAGAAGGGCAGTATTATTTGAAAAAGAAAGAAGCCAGTGGTTAAGGCATTATATCCTTCAGACTATCCTTTGGATTTATAGCTGCCTTTGGGGATGCTTTAGAAACAGAAAAACAACTCTTTCTGTGCGGAGAATTCCATGCATAAACTGTTTACCATGGTTAACTTTTCTTCTGTTGGCACACGTGGTCATCCTGTCCCTTTAATTACCCTTTCATCCCCTCCCCAAAAAAGATCAACTGTTGAGAGCTACTAATAAAAACTTTATTTGTTCTATGGCACTGGAGATCTGAAGGACCAAGACAAAGATATGTAGAGATCCTAGGCAACAATTCTGACGAGCTCTTCTAATGAAGTTTTGCCAATCTCGATCAGGCAGACTATGAAACAGCAAACTGAATCCAAAATGCCCAGACAGGCAAGTAGTACCCTATCCCCTGGACCATTCTATCTATAATTTAAATGAACACCCTGCCAGAAAATTTACTGTGAAGTTCCTACAATGAAGGATCTGTGCAATAAATTTTCTGGGTTAACAGGATGTGACCAGAAACTTACCACAGAAAAACTCAGCTGAGGACTGGCTGTCACTACAAACTGGAAGCAATTAAACTCAATAAAAGACTGCCAATTATTATTTTACAATTCTACTTTTAAAGGAAACTGTCACTCATAAAGCAAATGAATGTACAAGTGCTGCAGGGAAATGATATGTTTTCATCTTTTGCAATTCAGTGTACTTTTCCTTAGCTTTGAACATATTTGTCATTAATCCTAATCTTCAAAACTCTTATTTGCAAGTCTGGAAAACCCTCTCTGAAATAAAAACCTTTCCGAAACAATTGCAGTCGCTCCATTTCAGGCATTTTTAAAACCAACACTTTGGGTTTTTTCCCAAATTAGTAAGGACAACATGATTTTGAATTAGCAACAAAACACCAAGAACAAACCTAATCAAAACTGTTTAACTTCTATTTAATGCCTACGCTCCTCCTCTTGGATTGCTCTTAAATCATCTGTCTCTTGCATTGTTTATCTCTGCCTCTCTTCCAATAGCTCTGCACTCATTTGACTCAGCCAGAGCAGCTTACAACATGACCCAGAACTCCTCAGCAGCAAAATGGATCAACTGAAAAGGTCATGCCAGCCAGCAAGAAAATGCATGGTACTGCAGACAGAGACTGTTTAATTAGTGCTTACGATGTGCAACAGGCTTCAGAGTATTGCTTTGTCTTAGTGCAGGACAAAAATGTTTCCTTTTGAAAAAATGGGGAACTTTTACATTTTTTTCTATATAAAAACACTTTTCTGGCTTCAATAATATGTCTTCTTCCACATTATTCCCTGCAATACACTCATGGGAAGAGAAGAGCTCCAGATCAATGACCAATTTTCCATTTCTTCTCTCTCCACCTTCCCACCCACTTTCTTTATTCCAAACCATCACATTTACATGAGGCATTTTTATCAACAGTCTGACAAAAAAAAATGTGCCTCAGATAGGTAATTTAATTTTTTTGCCTTCCTACAGAGCTGACAATATGAACCGGAAACACATAGAAAGGTTTCCAGAGCCTGGTCTACACAGACCATGAGCTTTCTTCATCTAGTTATGTCAGTAGAAGGGGATGATCCTGAAATAATTTCCTCCAGTGTGAACCATGGAGCCAAGCAAAAGTGAATTAAAATATGAAACAAATACTCAAAATTCATGCAAGTGTAATCAGAACTAAACCTAAATGTAGTTCTGGGGAAGACACTGTGTCTGCTTCCCTCCATAAGGTCCAATGATGCTAGGTGTCCCCAGAGAACGGGTAAGGCTGGACAGAGCCAGGAATTATCTGCCCTTTCCCCCAAAGTCCTGCAGAACAGCCCACCTAGTCCTGCCCAACTTTCCTCACACAATGAATTATTTTCCCTCTATTAGAAAGAGTTCAGTATCTTGATATCTGATAATTAGATATCTATCCATGCTCTCTGCTGCCACATTTATAGCTGCATCTACAGATACTTCCACTTTCTTCAGCTAATTTGCATGTACATTAGATTAATATTGATATCCATATGGCAGTAATCAAGCACTTACTGAAAACTACCTAATTTTATGGTCATTTGGGTATCATCACCTCTGCTTAGAAGCAGAAGACACACAGGGTCTCCCCCAAGTCCAAGTGCAGCTCAGCAAGCTTAAACCTTCTCTTCTAAGAACGCTTATAACACCAAATTGATAGACAAAGAGCACAGTTATGTATCTTCCACCAGCTTCCGTGGCAGAGGAACTGACACACAAAACAACTCCTTTTTTCCATCCAGGTTTTCAGTACTAATCTTCATATTCTACCAGCAACTCATTGGAGCCTCTGAATATGTTACTGTCTTCAGGAAAGCATGAAAGATGTCAGACTATAAAAACAGATGCAGTTTTCATCCAGGGTTTCTTAGCCTGTGAGTATCATCCACCACCAAGACTTTCTGACACTAGTGTGTTGGATAAACGAATATGCAGTGAGATACCTGTATAAAAAGTAATGCTAGTCAGCAGGCAAACTCCATCCCTACTGTCTCAGACCATCTCTTAATTTTCAGTGATATTGGATGCCTTGCTTTGTTCCTCATGCAGAGCTGTAATTTCTTCTTCATCTCCTGAATTCTGACCTGTAAAAAGTCTCCGAACTGGTGTTTGGTGTCCTCTTCTCTGGCTCACAACTGGCTTCTAAAACTCTGAGCTTTGTAAACCTACTACAATAACTTTTTAATGCAATTTTCCTGCTGTAGTAAGGACCGTACAAGATATATATTATCCTAAAAATGAAATGAAATTTGAAATAAATTGAGAATATATCCTAAATATGAAATGAAATGAGAAAATTGCTAATAATGTAATTTAAAAATGGCACCAATTCTTTCCCATTCTGAAGTTCATCTGACACCAAACAACTTGTGAAACCACAACCACTCAGCCAAACTTGAGCCTAAGATGCCCAGTGTAAGAGGAATGACATTTTAGGGCTGAAAGGGGCACATGCTGGAGAGGCATGCTATGCAGAGAAACTATCCATGGAGGATGACAGTGGAAAGAATGGCTGAAATGCAGCAAGCACATTCACCATAACAAAAAGTGGCTCCAATGAGGCCTGGGAGATGGCATGGAGGACAGATCACTCACCACAGCCTGCTCTGCTGGCTCAGCAGGGACGGCCTCCTTTTCTACAACAGCAGCAGCAGGCGTTTCCTCAGCCTTAGGTTCCCCAGGTGGAGTTTCTTCAGCCTCAGTCTTCTGTTATTGATTTTTAAGTAGATAGTGGAAAAATTGTTGAGGAGCATATGATGTTGGGAAGAAAGAGGGAGAAAGGGAACTGTGCCTGGCACAGTGTTGCTTCAGGCTCAGTCTTGCCAGGCTTTGTCCCAGTAAAAGACAGCATGAAAAGGGCATTTTCATCATCAGTGTAAAATGAGCCAGTCCTACATGCCTCCCTCACAAGGAAAGCTTCCTGAGTTATAGTGAGAGGTCATGGAAGTGGGGGAAAGCACCCAGTTTGCTCAAAAATGCTCCAGAAACTGCTGGCAAGGCCAGAAATTGAAACTGGCACACATGTGTACCAACCCTAGTCTTCAAACATGAGTTTTAAAAATTAACTCTTCCTCCCTGGTTCTGTCTGTTCTCAGACAATATACCCTCCTCCAGTGAGGGTAAGAAGCAATGAACAGAGAGTGAGACTCAAACAGTTTTTATTTGCACAAACAATGACTGATTGAATACTAGCAATGAATCCTAGCAATCACCGCTGTTTTTTTATGAAAATGCATTTTCTCTTGAGCTCTTAATCACCTATGAGGCACTCATTTATCAACGCACTATTGGGACTTCCACCCTTTTAAATTCTGGCCTCAGGGTGTTTTCCAACAAGAGGACCTATAAAATATCACCAGCCTTGCAACATGTTCAGTCTTGTGGCAAAACAGCTCACAGCAGAAGAGTAATCTCCAATAGAGATATTACTCTGCAAATACATGCACCTAACAAGAGGAGAGCTCTAAGCTGTGCTCAGCAGATTTGATTTATAAAGATGGCTGACTCAATCAGATTATCATAAGCCAAATTGATTAATTTGCCATGAACAAATTGCTCAGCATAATATGAAGCTCAAAAACAATTGCTTTGCGGATGATAACAGGTTGCTGGCTAGAATGTGATATCTCCTGTGATGAAGAGTCAGCTTCTATGAAATTCTTTAACATCTTAAAGACCTTCTCCTCCTGATATTTTTCAGGAAAAAAACCAACCCCATAGCCTCTCAATTCTTTGCATATACTCCTTAAGCAGTCTGATTTTTAATGAAGTACAGAGAAGTCTGCCTATGCAAGACCTTCAGGAATTGGCACAGCATTAAGGACCATTCACTCGTATATTATACAATACTTTGCAAAAATTTCTCTGTGTGCATTAATGCACATTAATGACAACTCTAGAGAATTTCCTAAGAAATAGGACTCAAATGAGAAACATAAAGTACATTTATCCCAGGTAATGTGTTTCCTGACATTTAATGTGGGAAAATTCTTTCAGACTTAAAATCACAAGCAACATAGAGCAGACTACATTGATGCACTTCGAGTCACTTGTTGAAAAGCATACTTCAGATGACTTACCACATTGCAGCTATGAGTAAAAATATTCTCACGATATTCAGTAACCATCATGAGCACAAACACCACATTAAATAACATTAAATATCACCCTGCTGCTATTAAGTAAACTGCAGCAATGTTGTTATTCTCATCCTTGCCCCATGCTAAGCAAAGACTGTAAGAGGAGCTAAGAAACTGCTAAGAAACTGATCAATTCTGAGAAGATTGTGCCCTCCTTAGAAGTAGGCTGTGCCCACTATTGATATGGAGGTGAGTCGATAAAATTACAGCAATTTTGGAGATCTGTAACAGCCATCACGTACTATCAGGTCCTTGCTGTACACTGGACCATAGTACTCATTCAAGTATTTTCTTAAATGCAATAAACAACCAAACTGCTTGACTACACCTTTATAAAATAAACATACCTTACAATGTTCTGGTTTTCTTTTCTTTTGCTCTGTGCTATCCTTGTGAAAGATTGTTTCAGTGAATATGGATTTACAACTACAATGGTATCACCAGCTCTTCCAAATGGAAGACTTGCATAAGGTGGTGTGATTTAAAGGATAGAAAACAAAAAAAAAAGTGAAAATATCTTTGCAAAAAGGAAAAATTTTACCCTTTTTGACAAGACATTTTAAAATGAACTAAAAGCCACAACTTACCAAAGGCTCTTCCACATTTTCATTTGATTGCACTGTAAATGCAGAGATATCCTAGACATAGAAATGAAAAACAATCATGTAAAAATATTTGAGACAGTATATTTGCAGGTGTCCATCAAAGACCTGATTTTTTAATGGTTTATTCCGATAAAATCACTAAGTACATTTACATAGAATAAGATGGCAAATAAATGGAACTAATATGATATTTATAATTTATTTAGATTATCTGAGTACTATTAATACTAAAACTATTATTTTTTCAGTTTTATATTCAATGTTTCTAAACCAACGTTTTTCACCTCACTAAAGGTAGTGAATACATGTGATTCACACCCTTCATAAATACATGTGATTCACAAGGACTTAATTTAAGGTGCAATGCACTTCTAAATTGTAGAACTCTGAATCCTAGATTACACATGGCTGTGCCTGCAGAGTACACCAGCTGTAAGGTACTTCCCTCTTGATCATGGGCTTTTATTTGAATAATAACTATGGCAATTACAAATACAAAATTTTACCTGTACTAAGCAGAAAAATGGAGGTGTTTCCCAACATCTCGCTCACTCAAAACCAATTAATTTGCAAAATACTGGTGGGCCAAATTATTTTCCTACCACAGAGGACAGAGAAAATACATATTTTCTCCAGATAAACATTTTGTCTTAATTATCAGATCCTTGTGCTTTGCCCCTTCCATCTGGATCCTTTACTACACTAAATACCCTGGAACAGAATGGTAAATCATAGCGAGACTCATTTCCATCCTCGTGTAAGCTGAGCCTTTTTGGGTACTTCTAAAATTCGGTGTACAGAGTGTGCTGTGGTTGAGTCAGTCTCTAAGAGAATGCTGGAAAATAATGAGGCCCTCGGTAATCCACCTGAAATTTGGGATCTTAATACAGCCCGGGAATCTGAAAGCATAAACACAGTGTGTTCATGTGCTGTATCTCTGTAATGCGTACCACAGACTCACCATCAGCACCACAGCAGATAAGTAACTTAGGTTAAACTTTGAGAGTAAAATGTATCTTAAGTGAAAATGAAGAAAAAAATAAAACCCACTACATATTTACATACAGAGTTACTAAAAATAGGTGAAACTGAAAATGTGCTTTACAGGATTTTGGGATTGTGAGAAAAATAATCCACAAAAGAGCACAATGAAACAGCTAGACTAGCCATTTTAGGAGAAAATAGCTGTCCCACTAAGGTAATCAGATTTTTTGCTTTAGACTCAGTCAGGCCAAGAGTCCTAAGGGTATTATAATCTTTCTAGCAACATCGAAGAATTTCTGACAACAGACAAGGTCTGGATTTGAGACTAAATGATGTTTCAATGCAGCTTGTCTGTAGAACAGATTTCCTGAATTTGTATAGCCAGTTCTAGTGCCTTTCTAATAGCACAGAAAAAAAAATTATCTCAAAACTTGTTTATTTCTTACCTGCGCAAATCCATTAAATGCTATGGTGGATGCCTAAGTAGAAGTGAACATCACAACAAATTATAATTTGTTTACTAAATCTGAACATGAGCTAAAACATTTTTATTTGCAAAATAAAAATGTAGGCCAGACATTAAAAAAAAGGAACAAAAAAAGAGAAAAAAAAAAGAAGGGTAAGCCAGTAAGAAATTTTTACAACAGTGGTATTTGATAACAGACATCAGAGGCTTAAAGAAAATGACAAAAAGAAAAAGCAGAGTACCTTAAATATTAAAAAAAAAAAAAAAGACCAGGTGCATTTAAACATCTACAGATAAAACACAAAAGCTGCCAGACACAATGTGTCTTCACAGTTCAATGCTTCATTCACCATTTTGAAATGCATTGTTTTCAGCCTGCTTGAAGGGCTGAAGGGCACCACACCATGAAGAGTTGCATGGCAATTTTTCAAAAAAAGAATAGCATGGACTTAGGAAGGGCAGTAGGAAACACACAAATGGAATGTTTTAAAACAACAAGCTTATGCATGGCCTAAGGAACTCTTTGTCTAGACTACACTACACACTGGGGTAGGTACCTCTTCTTTATCAGCCTCAATTTCCTGGTACAACAATCCATATCTCCGGTTAGCAATTTCATCTTCAGATAAATCTGAGTTGTTGGTCTCATTGTCTTTAGGACTAGTTGAACTCTCGGTGCTAGCATTTCTGGAATTTCCCATTTGAAACAGAGACAAGGGTCTAGCTATCTCCTTGCTCGGTCCAGGATTGCTAATGCCTGCCTGCTCCCCGGGCAAACCTTGTTTTACTAGTGCCTCCTGAATTATGTGGCCTGTGCTCGCACCTACTTCCCCCCAGCTGTTATCAGCAGCTCCTAGGTCTTCTGTAGACCATTTATTACTAATGTCTAACCAAACATTTTCCATATTACCTTCCTCTGAGTTTTGCTGCTTGGGGAAAAAGGGCCAATTATCCAGTCCATTGGCTTGGCTATCTGACAGACTAGAAAAACCCCAGGAATCATTAGTAACTGTTGGATCCCAGTTTGCCAGCCAGGGCTCTGTTTCCAAGGCTTCAGGGACACCACTGCTAATCACTTCAGTGACTGCTGTTGTTGTCCTACCTGTCACTCGGTCATCTGCATTATCTAGGCAAGGATTATCACAGCTTGTGCTGGCAGCATCAGCTGCCTTGGGCAGCAATGCCCACTGTTCTTCAGCAGCAGCTTGACCTTTAGTACCAGTACTACAATTTGGGAGGTGGCTGATGCTATTATCTTCAGTTCCTTTACCAGACTCTTCTGCATTGAATAATTCAGCATCACATAGATCACTTCCAGTATCTGGAGGGTACTTGCCTGTGTGGTCTAGGTCAACATGTGCCCTCATGTTTATACACTCCATGGATGTACTCTGTCCAGTACCACTGTCAGTTTGATCTAAGGCCTCCTCAAATGTATTTTCATGGTCCTCATCCCAGATACCAAGGTTCTCAGGTTCAGAGCCAGTGCTTTCTATAGTCTTACAGTTGTACACCCCTATTTTGTCCCCACTTTCCAGCCCTGTGCTCAACAGTGGTATTTCTCTACCCATCTCCTCAATGACATTGACCTGTTTGAATTCTTCTTCTGTAGAGTTTTCTAGGTTAGCACCACTAGCTCTCTCAGTATCCCCATAATTATCTTCAAACTCATGTAAACCTTCTACCTCTGTGCTGACTAAAATTTCAAGATCTGATTTTGCTAAACCGTTATGGAATTCTGCCTCACTGCTTCCTTTGGTTTCATAACCTTGCTCTTCCAGTTCCTCTGTATGTTCTACCTCCTTGTAGTTAGCTCCAGTCTCTACCTTTTCACTTGGCTTGACACCTGCCCACTCGTCTTCCTCACGCTCTTCCTCTGCCTTTTGCACATCACATGGGAGTGGTTCATCCAACAAGCTATCAGTTCCCAGGATGGGTGCCTCAAAACTGGTTACATTCTCTAAAGGCTGATTGGTCACCACATCTTTCCACATGACACTTTTGGCATCCAACTGGTCCTCCAGTGAAGTCCTCTGGTTTTCGCTTACAGAAGCTGGCCCTGGTGCAGCATCCTCCTGCTCACCTACTGCAGGCCAAACATTAGCAGGCAGAGTACCCGTGGATTCGCTTGAGGTTTGCTCTGCCCTGGGGAAAAGCAAAGAACTGCCTGCAGTAATTTCCTGGCTGATACTGGGTGTGCTAATATCTAGGCCCCAGTTGAGTGAACCTAGATCAGTTTGAGATCGGTTAGTATCTTCTGATGACCCACTGTTTGGGGTTTCCTCCATGATCAGGTTACACAGGGAAAGACTTTTTGAAGAATCAGGCTTTAAGCAGACAGAAAGCAAAGAAAAAACACAAGATGAAAAAGATAAAGGCGAACTTGATGAGAAAACACAACATTTATATTTTACAAGAGCAATTTAAATCTAAAGAATGAAGTGACTAGATTAGGCAATTTTAGGAAAAGCTATGTGATTTGCAACATCTGAAGGCAATAAATTGTAATGCAAAAGAGCAGCACTGATACACAAAACCAGAAAACTATGTATTACACCACAGTGATTAAAGAAGTCTCTAGAGTGGTTGTGATTTTGGAGGGAGGTTTGCTTACCGGCTGCACCAATTCGCTGCTTGTCTGTAGAGAACGAAGTCATACACATAAAACACAGAAAAGAAGAACATGATTTACTTTGATACAGCAGCAGTTCATTAATTAGCAGCTCTCTAACCAGCTGCGGTTACCTATCAGAGTGGGGAAGAAGCAGTGGGTCCTTTCCCACCACTCCACCCAAGACTAATTCCAGGCCTGTGAATTTCAAAACTCTGAATTACATTATAAAAAAAGCTCTTCATGTATGTTGAATATTGATCACCTCTTGCTTTCCCCTGTGAGTCACCAACATTTTTATTTCAAATGTTTAGCTATGAAGCACACTGGACTTCTTTAAAAATAGAGCAAAGATGAAAAAAATGATAATACAGAATGAATACATAACATTAAAAAGCTATAAATAAAACTGTGCAAAAGAAGACATTAATAAAGCTATCTAATCTAAGTTTAGAGCAATACATTCTCAACATTTCTGGTTTATTTCATGTGGTCCAGATATTTGCAGCCTTGAAATTTTGGCTAGCCTACATACATGACTGTTTTTATCAAGCTTTATTTAACCTCACTCAATATAAGGACATACGCAATTAATGCACATCATATGTGGAATGTGAAAAAAACAGTGCTGTGTATCTGAATACATTCACAGATTTCTGTACTGGCTGAAGCTACAAAAGGTCAAACATGAACTTATCAGGCTCCATGTCAAGTCAACCCAGGTAACTCCATTACATACAGTCAAAAGAAAGCTCACAAAAATGGGTTGTTTTCTCTCTGCAGATCATTTAATGTGATTTGGCACCAGGAGGAAGAGGGAAGGATTCATTCAGTTTCCTATAGCAGCGTTTTCTCTTGGGAGTAACTCCAGTTCACTGTATTGCCCACAAAGACAAGCTAAATTCTGTCTTTACTCCTGGTTTTGAGAAAATGGTTATCCACTGGGTTAATGGACACTGTCAGGTATTTAAAACAAGTGACTTATATCCATTATTACCTTCTAATAGCTGTACTTTGGGCATAATAAAAGCAACACACTTAGCTGTAGTGATTGTGAATCTTTTAGCCTAGATTTCTGACATCCTTTAGGTTTTGCAGGCTAAGAAACAGATTATTTTTTGTTGTATTTAGTTTTAAAAGATACTGAGTGGCTTCATATACTTGAAAGAGCTTTTTCATGGTCTGTGAATTCTTTATCTTGGATTTTGGTAAAAGAATTGTAAATCTGAGTTTAACTTACAATTAGAGGCACAGAAATACTATTATGTATATCAGGCTTACCGTCCATAGATCCCATGGCAATGTCTAGAAAAAGTAGTGAAAAAAAGAGCTTGTCAGAAAAATACCATTCCTGTACTCTATGTCCAACATGCTACGTAACAATGCCCATTAAATGAGGAGAACTTATTTATAAGCATGCTTATAGTACATACATATTTTATATATTAGCACATGTCCTGTGTGTGTGTCTCTGTATGTATCTGCATAATGCTTTTGGTTATAAAGGATGGGAAGTATGCAATGCATTGTGGTATTTTCCATTTCAAAGTAGTTGCTGCTTTCCAGCAAACTCACATTGTTGTGTCCATGAGTAATGACCAGGTTTGGAGCTGGGGACTGAGTAACTTTCAATAGGTATATGAGCCTCTGCAAGGTGTCAGCCTTAAAGAGCTAACAAAGTTGGAGTTTTCTAGCCAGTTAAAAATGACACAGCTATCTACTGAAAGTGGCCTTCCTCACAACACTGACACTAGAAAGGAAAATGGCATACTATTTGTGAAAGGAAATAAGAAAGTTGACCAATATTTTATTTTTCTTGATCAGTCTGTTAATCAATGTTAGTGACCTCTCAACAGAAGAGCTAAACAGACAAATGAAAAAAAGCAGCAGACTTCGTGCCAAATATTTATGGCCCACCACATGAGACGGAACTCTGCCGGTTCGTATCAAAAGAGAAGAGAACCAGACAGGTTTAGAAAGGTCCCTTCTAATGCAGCCATAGAAAGAGAAAAGCAGCTGAAGGAAGGACAGACCAGGGCTCACCTACGATGGTTGGATCACCCTGGCAGAGCAGTGGAGGGAGGTAATTAATTAAATTAACAACAGACAAGTCATGCCAGGCCTTCCAAGGCATCATGCACAGATGACTATTCCTGTCTTCACATTCATACCTCAGCTGTTTGCTGAATGGAAAATATCCATGACTGAAGCAAAAACTATACACATATGGAAATACCATATAAGGCTCTCTTCTTAATCTCCCTGCAAGCACAGGGCTCTGCAGCCACAGGTTTCATTCTCTCTATACTGCCATAGTAATGACCCTGTCAGTTCCAGGGAAAACAAGACCCAGAATGCAGGGCTGTCTTCCCTTCTAAAATCACGGTGTTCTGACTCATCCACAGCTCTTGTAGATGTGGGCCATTCTTTCTCATATGCCTTTGTTCTGCAGAAAGGTGACAGAGTGAGTAAAGGTGCTCAGTGGATTCTTCCTATGACCCTAGATGAAAAGTTACTATGTAACTTTTTTAATACAAATTTTCTACACAAAATTATATTCTGTATTTTGTGGCATAGTTGAATATAAAATAACTGTTTTTCACCAAAGTAATAAACTTTTCTACAATCTGTACAATATGGTGTCAGAACAAACATGTTCTGTCATAAAACTTAAGTATCTTTTGTTTAATGATCCCACTGCTCTAATCAGCATTGTTATAAAACAAGCTGAAAGAGTAGTTAGCAAAGTGCCACTTAGTCTTTTCTGTCACTGCTGAATGCTATGGAATGTCATTTGCCTTCCCCTTCCTTTTCTCTGTTTAAAGGGAGAAAAAGCATAACAAGTAAAATGCACAAAGCTTTTGCTAGAATGGAAAACATCTTGTAGCAAATCTCAATAAGAAAATTCAGCTAATGTTCAGAGTGTTGACAGTACATTCTTTTTCTGACAGCACATACCTTGTCAGAGATCACTACAGATCTCATTACATAACTACGGCTTCACACTGAATAAGAAATTAACTGAGGTAGAGATCAGCAGAGAATCAGGACTATCTCAGCCTTAAAGCTTCTTGTCTTCTCACTCCTTTCCAGTGCTGCACTTCTGAACTGCTGGTAAGTCTTCTCGTGTCTCACAGAATGAGCCAGATTAGTGATAGGTCTTGCTAATAGTGTATTAACATCATTTCTTTATGTACAAAACAGGGATACAGACATGCTGGCCACGAGATCTTCCCTACTTTGCTACCTGCCTACTGGGTAGTGAGGGTGAATTCTAGTTTTTAAAATAGCATGTCCTGCAGGATAAGCCAATGAATATCAGCAACTTGATATATTAGCATTTTCTTTTTATTTTTAATCTTTTTTTTTCATAGTGCTGCAAAAAACTACCATTAGAAACATTACTATTGAATGTAGACTTTCAATAACACAACATTCTACAAGAAAACACCCTATTCCATACTCTAATTTTCCTTGAGATTAGGTCTAAAGTAGATTAATAGCAAAAGCACTCAGATCATACCACTGCTTGATACAGAAACTCCATCACAGTAAAGCAACTGCATGCTGACTCCTAGAGACCTAGGTCCTCTAAGGCATCTTTCCAGACATGAAGAATCAAAGGCAGGTCAGAAAAGTTGTCAGAAAAACAAGCACTGGAGAATAATAATGTTTACACTAAGAGTTATTCTAATAATGGAAAGTAATAGCATGCTAAAGTCAAGGCCAAGGTACCAGCAACCATTCTCATCAGCAGACATCTCATTTTACCACCTAACAATTTCCTCTCCTTCCAGTACATCATCAAGTACATGGTTACTGATGGGGAAGACAGAAGGCTGACTTGTGCTTCTCAGGAAGATAAAATTTTTCAGATACTTCCTATTAATTCATGAGGCAAAGCTTTTCTACCAAACACAGTATATTGCATTCATATGCTTTGATTATATCAAGGCAAAGAGATACCTGAGACATGGGTGAATGACCAACTCCTGTTGATACTGCTTCTGGCTTGAAAGGGTCGAAGTCCAAATCCAGTAACGATTCCTCTTTCTTAGCTTCAGGTACTTCATTCTTTTAGAAGAGAAATATAATTCTTGAAAAACTTATCTTTTAAAAGCTGCTCTGGGCAGTAAAATATTAAAATGATTAAGAAAAAAACCAAAACACTCCACAGATTTACTAGCTGTGGTGCACACAAAGGGGAGGAAGCTCTGAAGATTTTCGTGAGCTTTAGTACAAGTCTTACTTTTATGAGATTCACTCTTATGATGTCTTTGTTTTCTCTGTAGTAGAGCTTTGCCTTTTCAGGCTAAACAGTCACTGCCCTTTCAAAGAAACGTTGAGTGTGCATCACTTGTTGGTGAAGGCCCTTTTAAAGGGCTTTGAGACATACATCAAAGTTAAAAAATACATAAATGACACCCAATGTCCATACATTCTAATAAGTTAGTCTCTCCCCAAACACAAACATTAGTAAAAAGTGAATACAGAAGGATCTAAAGGCATTTGAATGAAGTTTTAATTCTGAACATGTATAGCAATTTACAATTAATATTGTCTTTGGCTCTAAACTTTAGGAAACATCTGATAGTAAGGCACTGCAAGGCTGCCCAACAAGGTTGCCCACTGGAAGGTTGCCAAGTAAGGTTGCCCAGAGTAGTCATGGATATTCCATCCCTAAAAGTGTTCAAAGCCAAGTTGGATGGGGCTTTGAGCAACCTGGTCTTGTGAGAGCTATCCCTGTCCATGGCAGAGGGGATGGAACTAGAGGATCTTTAAGGTCCCTTTCAACCAAAACCATTTTATGATTCTATGATATACTCTTATTAAACCGGATTACCATGGTAGAGTCTTTTTGGTTTGCAATTAATAAATTAGCCAAGGCCTCTGAGATCACTATAAAAATATATACACATATATGTTCAATGGGCTACAGGTCTTATCTGCGATAAATTAACCTGAAAAAACTATTAGAGTGTTTCACTATTAGTGTGAAACTATAGCTGAGATTTAATTATCATTAATTGCAAATATTCTAGGCAAGCATCTTGGCCTTGCTAACAAGGCTAGTACTGCCTACTGCTAGTTGTTCAGTTAAACAGTGAGAGAGCTTGTACGACTGGGCAAGTCTACTGCAATATGGCACATATAAACCCAGCAAAACTAGGAGATAATAATAATAGTGATGATCACAATGATAGTAAAATTAATGAGCAAAGATTTTGTTATTAAAACATTTAAGAGTATAAACGTTACAAATTACTGTTACTATTGGTAAACAGATGTTCAAAATTAGGTAATTAATGGCTTCCATTATCCCACAAAACACCTTAACTCTCTGTGTCACCTGCAAACATGGTCAAAAGAGCTACTCAGCTCCCACGTTAGGAATGACAGAGTAACCTAGAACTCTTCAGTTTGTAAGAGGTGCTAGGGGTGATGTCTATACCAGTGTGAGAGGCACAGAGGTTTGGCTACTCCCTGATTCTTGAAGGAGGCAGGAAAGCAGTTGGCAGCAAAGTTGATGGGGGAAAATGTAAAATAAAGAAGTGGTGCTGCTCCATGTGGCACAGGGTCCAGCTGGGGACCTTCTTGGCTTCAGGTAACATGAATGTGAAAAATGCTGAAAGAGTGAATAAATTTCTGGCAAAGTAGTCTGCTGAGGCTTACTAAATTGGTAGAAATCATGTTGAGGAAACCCCAGAGCAGCAAAAGAATGGAGGCTAAGAGATTAATAGAAGAGGGTGTCGGGAGTACCAACATTGCTTGCCCTGATTTATCTTCTTCCTTTAGCCTTCTGGCATCACTGGTGATGAAGGATAACTGGTCTGATACACTGAAGCTAGCATTATAGTCTCACACTTTAAAAAGTCAAATCCACCACTCCGACCAGTAACCAACATAACGTTTATTCTCTCATGCCTTCCATCGAGTGTATTTAGATTTCATCACATGTGCTCTTGAGGCACTAATACTCATATGGTCATACAACTTGATGAAACAACAGCATCTGCTGGCATATAATCAGAATCGGGTGGAGACATAAAAGATGTCTCCTTTCACTGAGATTTGAGAATGAAGTTGCTACCTTTGAGGACTGAATCAAATTAACAAGAGTCTTCCTTAGGCCATAGACCAGATAAGGTATTGGAAGTCACAGGGTATTGATCACTGATTGCCAAATTACCCATGCCCCTCAGACCAAAATGAAATGAACACTCAAATTTAATGACAAAGCCCCAAATAAACATACAGAGTACCTAAGATACCACATTACCTGGAGATGCAGGAGAAACAGGAACATCAGGAAATTCCTCAATAAGGGACAAAGCTATGACAGGAAGGTCTGCCAAATATACTGTATTTATTCCACAACAGCATGATGAAGCATGAAAAAATTAAACATTTGAAAGAGGCAGCTGTGGCAGAAGCAAGGCTGTACCTCTCAGATGTATATACAAGGAGTGAAGAAGGCACAAGAAACCTTCAAGGACTACAAGAACTGTTACCTCTCTCTGTACACAGTCTGTACAAGCCTTAAAATAGCTTTAGCAGTTATGGACCATTCACTTTAGAGCTGTCAGGCACACTCAGACACATTATCTATCTGTAGGGGGCATATAAAGGCCTACGATGTCCAAGTTAGTAACTGGACAGTAGGGAGAAATGTGATGTGAAGAAAAGGAGAAATAAAGCAAGGAACACACATTTCTGAATGATCCTTTCATCTGGTCGACCAAATATTTCATCTTCTCACCTCCTTCTTTTACTTGGCAGTAATTAAGTCCATTTTTGACAATGAATAACCTGAATAACTGTTGAATCAGTGCACAAATATTCAACAGCATCAAGGAGAGCTGCCTTTAGCCATCTTGCACTAATGCAGTGAATGCATCAGTACTGCCTAGTAAAGAAGGGGGAACAGCAACAATTATAGGATATTTGTGTTTCAAGAAACAAAAGTTTGGCCTGTTTGTAATCCTCTCCCAAACACTGTACTAAAGCAGCAAAGCTCTTCTCATCTGTCTCTTGGTTTTGTGCCTCTGCAGGAGCAGTGTCTGCAGGAGCAGTGGTGGTCACTTGGGAAGTACCATTGGTAGGCTCTGCAGGCCAAATAGCTTTCTCCATACTGCTCAACAAGGGCTTAGAGAGTTTGGGAGGAGCCCTAAACATAAGAGGAATAAGCCCACATTTCCTGTGGATTTCATGCTACATATTTTCCTTAACTGGTTCACATACACAAGGATACAAAATCTATACATCACATTATTTGAGTATGTCCGTACATACTCAGAGATCTCAAATATAGTAAAGATGCTTTAGTGATGCGGGTGGGTTTTGTGGAGGCAGAAGTGCAAATGATTGATGAGAAGGTGGTCAGGGAATAGCTTAGGATACTCCCTGGTCATTGACTGTGGAAGAGGGAAGGACATAAATCACTCACTAAAGGGAGATCCATTTTCCTTGAGAGACGAGGAAAAGATTTCAGTTCTCAAAAGCACGCCCACTTTAATTATGCCATTCCATTTCTATGCCAATCTCTCACAGAAAGGTTATAAGGATTCTGGAAATGTGACTTACACTAATTTAAAGCCTTGTTCTGGTGTCATCTCTTAATGGAAAAGCAAACCAGTTTCATTTCTGCTTCCTTGGATGGCCTGATGTATGCATGTTAGTTAGATACAGTATTTAATGCAAGGGGCCATATCTAGCACAGGTTACACCAACTCTTACCAGTGATTTCAAGGCTCATGCTCCTACAGCAATTAATTCCTATGAAGGCAGGGTACAGTGATGCCTCACATCTCCCTTCAGAAAGAGTGCCTACCAGCAGCTACATTCTGGGAGTAGCCTTTAATTCTTTAATTGTTTAATTTAACTTGAAGAAAAATAAGTCCTTTCCAAATAGATCTCTACACACAGCAATGCCTGTTTCTCCCTACCACAAGAAAACAAAGCATCACATGTTCAAATTGTACAAAATGCATTTTTCATTGCTCTGCCTTTGTTCTCCTGTGTTGTCAAATGAGTTAGAAGAAACCAATAATTCAAATGAAAACAGACATTCCTACATTTTGCACAAGCTTCAGATCTACATACTATCCAATCTATCAGATGCAGGCTCGGATTTCAGAGTTACAGTTACCATGAAAGAAAGGGTCCATTATTGGAAAAAAATGTTAATCAATTTAACTATGTAAAAACTGAATAGCTGATTACAAATTTTATGAACTTATTTTGCACAATTCTGGCTTTTCTGTTTATTATATGCAACTTAGAAATATCATTATAAGATAAAATGAATTTTGAACCCTTCTCTGTGCAGCTACTGTTTCTATGAGCAAAGCCAAGTGAATGAATCATCTAGGTGGTTTTTATACCTATAGAAACCAGCCGAGTTTCATTTTTTAAAAATCACTCAACAGAAAGACAGAATACTTTTAAATGAAGGAAACAGAAGAGATTTTGATGAAGGAAACAGAAGTAATGAAGGATCTCTGTGAAGTTCCACTTGAGATGTTTAGCATTAAAAAAAGCATCTTAGATCAACTCTCAGCTAGTAACAAGGCCACTTCGATGTGATACCGTTGGATAAGAATAGGGGAAACAAGCTGGGGATTAAGTAACCAGTGTCCAATCACTGACAAAGGTCATAGTGACCTTCGCCGAAACAGGAAGATGGGGGAGAAAATCACTTGCCAGAAAATGAAGATAGCCTAGGTAGAGTAGCTATAAGAATGTAAACATAGAAACAAAAAAATCATTAGAGCATAGAAGTAGGTGTGGTTGATCTAAGTGTGCTTTAACCAATAATGAGCTCAGCTTTTGCAATATGTATAAGCTTCATTAACACCAATATAAATATGTGTGAGCTTTCAATAAACTTTGGGATTTGCTGTTCACGCATATTGTGTGAGGCAATTCCTCTGCCGACCACGACAGTAACGCAACCTGGATGCATTTAAATCTCAAACATGACTGTATCACAGTATTTTCAGTCAGACCTCTCAGAAACTGCTCTTTTTTTCAATATGTTAGCAGTGTTAGCCCTTTTGAGTGATTATGGGTGACCTATTCAAAGGCAAAACATCATAAGTGTAACTCTTTCATGATAACAGAAAGTGTTAATTGTGCCTCTGCCTTGTACCTCGCCCTCCTCCTCCCCCCCCCCCCCCCCATGAAGATCAGCCCCCAGGGCACTATCTTGGAGAACAGGGTGATTACATGGCTGGACCTCTACACAATTCACTGAAGCTTACCTGTGATGGGGTCGTCACATTGATTTCTGGGACAAAGTTGTCGTCAAATAAGTTAATGATGTTCTCCTGTTGCAACTCCTTTGTGGGTGTGAGCTTAGGCAGTGGTGGGACTGGCGGACCTTTCCTCAGCTAGGCAGACAGCAAAAATGTCACAGACTAGTTCAGGTATAAAAGAAAATCTTTAAACTAGACCTAAACAAATTGTCTTAGGTTTTTACTTTGGCTGCTTCACCCTAAATAAACCATGGGAATAAGCCATGTATGGAATGGAACTGTTTAGCTGTTTACCACCAAGTACTTGGAAATAAACATTATGGGAAGAGCAAAACAACCCTATGTTTCAAAGTCATTAAAACTCAAGGTTTCAGATTTGATACAAAATCAAGTCCTGGTTGTTTTTTCTTCTGCTGTGACAGGCACCCAGCGCAAGACACTAGCTCTTCTATGTGGCCCATAGCTGGAAGGGTGATACTGAACTCTGCAGCTTTTTGGCTTCTTGAGTTCATCTGCGTTTAGCTTTGGGATTTTGTCACTACCCACCTGTTACCAGTGTACTTAATGCTAGGACCATATCATCTCTGGGACCTATAGCACTTCAAAGGTGCCTAGTTCACTACATTCCTCCTGCTCTCCAGAGATTCACATAACTATGACAAACTAATTGCTTGGAATAATACAAAATAGTATTGGATGATTTTTAAATCTATCAAAACCCCAAGAAAATAAATCCACAAAAAAAAAATCCTCAGGTGGTATAGGGATATAACACCATTGGCACCAATGAGGCTGAGTCCTACCAGGTGAATACTCAGGCAGTGAGTTGTCACACTTTGGGAGACCAGAGAAAATAAGCATGCTCATTAGATACAAAATTAATTTTCTTCTGATGTGCAGGCAGCATAGAAACAGCAATCAGCACAGAAGCAATCACAATTCCAAAAACATCCAGAACATCAACACAAGTCTTTGAAGTATCATATACAACTCATGCTACAGATGGAATTGACGAATGAAACCAATTCTTATTTTATCAATACTAGTGAGAATAGAAGTTACTCCATTCATTACAACAGTGTCAAACTTCCCAATCAGTGTTTAAAACAACCAATAAGACTAACTATCAGTAATTAGCAGAGCAGTATTTCAACTAGCTTTATTTTTCATTGTTTTAGAGATTGGCCAGATCAGCGGTACTCACTGGCTAATTTTTCCCAAGGTACGCATAAATCTGAAGATGAATGAGGAGCAGAAATATATAATGTACAAAAATTCATAAGGAGGTTTTAGAAATACGCTTTTCAAACTGTCATTGCTGGTATATAGGTCCTTAGAGACAATGCAACTTTTAAAGTGTTTTGCTTCGTCACTGCACGTCCCACCAATTCACCAGTCACCTAACATTTTCTTCCTTCCCCTAATATAAAAAAACATTTTCTATTCATGTTCTGACACAGGGATGAACAACTGATGAACAGAACAGACTGCAACAGAACCAGTAGCCTCCCTGCCACTACTCAGTGACAGCCTAGATGAAAAATCCACCACATACATCATCTCAGCTATCTCTCACTGCACAACAGGTCAGGCCCCTCTGCTAGGTGTCTCCTTACCTGTGTAGGTGACTTAGGTCGGGCTGGTGCCGGAGATGCTGGTGCCAGCATATGATTGGGACCAGCAGTAGGGCTAGGTAGGGGAGAGACCTCCTCTGGTGGTGACGGTGTTTTTGCAAAGCGGAGTGGGCCTGAATCACTAGACAAAAGCAAAGGAATGGCAAGGACATATATATTTTGCTGACTTACAACCTTCAAAATCGGATTCAACAGTTGAACGGCATCCCTGATGTAATGTCAGGGACCACAAAAGAGAGTACACGCTGGAGATGAATCAAGCCATTATATAGTGACTAAAATTAAAATTGCAATTAAAGACAATTAAAATTCAGTGTCAAAGGAAGTTTTAATTTTGAATGATCGTGATTTTTGGAACATTTGTTTACCTGATCATTCTAACTTGAAGAAAACAAGAGTACTTGCATTTTTTCAGATTCTATACTTGAAATACCTCTTCACTTATAAATTTATAACTATTACAAAATGTGAAATGGATTTACTGTCTTCATTTCACAGAACAGAACACTCTAAAGATTAAAAAACCCACAGGAAGGCATAATTTTAATAACACTGCAATAATAACACTGCAAATAATTTTAAAAGCTCAGCAACTTCAGAAAGGTTTCAATAAAACAGAACACAGTCAAGATTATTATAAAGATATCACTATTTAGAAGGACAAATCGCAACAATTAAAAACAAGCAGCAGTCTAGTGACTTCAACAGAGCTCTGCTGATACTAAGAAAAGATCTAATGAAGTAATAGAAAGCATCTGCACTTCTCATGAAAGGACCTGGTGCAAACACTGAGAAAATATTCAGCTACCTAGATATGCTTAAAGCTTACAATGAGGGAGGCTATGAATTACAGTACTCAACAACCACAGTACTCAGTAGAAGCGACTCGTACACATACTCAGGGAGAGCAGAAGCACTACCCGATTGAGACCACAGCATAAACATGATCCTAATGCTAACACAAGAAAAACCATTCTTTGGAAGGACAAACTCAGCTCACACTCACCACCTCTTTCTGTGGAAATATTAAAAGAGAAAAAATAAGCAGTCATTAAGAAATTTATGTTCCAAGTTGCAATCTTTGCCTTCAGGACAGAGTATTGAGTAGCACACAAGTTCATAAGATGTTTCTTTTTATGCAGTTCTTTAAAAGAAAGATTAGATATTGTACTTGTCTAGTATCAACTTCTCATGCATCTAAAATGGAAAGCTTTTTTATCTCATGAAGACCCACTTCAGAAATTTTTAGAGTATCATTACTAATAAGGAAAGTCAAAATCTATCCAGATTTTCACACAAGGCTCTGCAAACAGGACAGCAAAAGACTGAAGTAACAAAGTAAATGAAAAAATGGATTTTTAGAAAGCTTTTTTAAAGTAAGTTCACAATACATTAAATGACATCTAGTAATTTGTGGCAAAAATAATTTTGTTGCGTAATTCTTTTGCTCCCAGCAATGGAAGGAATAATTCAGTAGGAACAAGCATGTGCATGTTGGACATGGTCTAAAAGACAGAGGTGGATAAAATACCTGCTGGTTACACAATGTGCTTGAAATCTTCCAACACTACATTTTCTACATTGCATAAAAGTGCTTTACAAATCCTTTATGGGAACATAGTCCAGATTGTGAGTCCATCCTAAATGGGCCAAACTTAACAGCACCGAAGGCAATATGTAATATACAAGCATGGATTATCACTGAAGTAATCTAAAATACAAATTCTAGTGATGTGCTTATAGTAGTTCTGAATTTTGCATTATGTCAGAAGTTTCAGATTTCATTCTTTGTTCTTCCAAAGTGAGATTAAAACAAATGGAGAAATATCTTCCATATTTTTGAGGCAGACATTATGCTGCTTGGTTAGTCTTAATTGTTGCTAATCTACCTCCATCTTGCGGGCAAATTAGCAGTAGCTAATTTGAATAGGAACCAATTTAATTTTTATTTATACCTCAACATTATCTGGCTTTTGTGTTATAAACCGATTTTCTGATACTGGGTGGAAAATTTCTACATGGCTGAGCACTAAGACGTGCAGATGGTGCCTAGCACACATGAGGGGGCGGAGACCACTGACATTACAGTCCCTAAGCAGGCAACCCCTTTAAAGAATGGAGACTTCGCCTGACAGGCAATCAGGGCATCCAAATCTTCCACCACTGCGCTGCCACAGCCTCCCTCTGCAGGGGGAAACACCTGCTGTCCAGCGCAAATTCCCTGACTAGCCAAGGGTCGTCCCACAAGGAGCGGCCTGTGGGAGGAGCCTGAGCACATAAAAGCATTTAACCGCGGTCCAACCACCCCCCACTGCCTGTTTCTGAGCCGAGCGGCTCGTCTAGAGGTTTGCCTCGGTCGGCCCCTGCTGCTTGCTTCTTCCCCGACTCTTCGCCCTGTCTTCATCTGTTCCGTCTACTCTTCTAAGCTTCCCCGGTTCCCGCAGCAGCCTGCCCGCCGCTCCGCCCCAGCGCCTGCTCCCCGCCTCCCGCCGCCCCTCGACGCGCATCGTCCTGGCTGCGGCCTTCGCAGCCGCGCTCTCGCGAGAGCTGGGCAGCCTCCCCCGGCAGGGAGCGCGGGCTCCACCTGCCGGCGGATGCCGCCGGTGGGGCCCGCGGTTCTGACGGTAGCGTTCTGACGGTAGCGTTCTGACGCTGGCCTCCTTTCTCTCTCTGTCTTTCTTTTCACTTCTCTGCTTAACTTTCCATCCCTCTCCAGTAGGGAGACACATATCCTTCTTTATCATTAAATAGTTCTCAGATATAATATTTGCCTCGTTTGTGTTTTTGTCCAAGAAATCCATTTAAAAAATCCCCTATGGTTTCCCTTAGAGTGGGATGTGAAAAGCTATAAAACATTGTTCGGATTGCTTCTGACTAGCTGGGATTAAATGGAAATTCAGGCTTTATATATTAACTCTAAATATCACTGTGTCTTTATAAGTCTCACTGTTTTACATTTCAACCTTTTCTGCACATCAGTATTAGAAATAAAATTATGGCAGAAAGGCTACATTTGTTGAAAGTACAGAAAGTACATATCTGTTGTCAGTACAGAAATACTGTACTGGCATCCACTGACCTTTAGAAAGCACATCTGATTTTAAACTCCTTTTGGTTTTGTGCTTTAAAACAAGATTTTTCTTGAAAGTCTAAAAAGATTGTATTTTGTGACATTCTCTTTATTTCAGGTTTTTTTGCTTTTATGATGTACCCTCAGATCTTTACTTTCCCCCCATAAGTAGATGAGATAAAAGATGATGTTCAAAGTTTGGGATTCTCACCTAATAATAGGAGCTAAAAACATATCTCAGTATTTCAAGGCTTTAAACAAGTTATGAGAGTTAGCAACAGAGCTGATTTTCTGACATTCTGTGCATCTAAGAATAAATGAGCTATACACCTAGTTGGTGCAAATTGATGTAACAGTCTACAGTGAGCTTGGCTAAATTGAAACAGCCTTCATTCTTTTTTGTTTTTGAAAGGACTTTCTAGAAAAATAGTCAGTGAAGAAGGAAGCTTTGCATATTTGCTCCTGTTGAGAAGAACTTCATCCCAGATACGTTCATCTACCATCCTGAACAAATAATGCCTGTCACCATGTGTAGGTGTTACACATGGTGTAGGTGGTTACTGCCTATGCTGAAACCCACAAAGCCTACAGCAATGCAATTCATTAGAAAGGCAATAAATTCACCTTGGTGCCCCTTGAATGGTGAAGGCCTTGTCTGCATGCTGATCCCCCAGCTTTGTCATCACTTCATATAGTTTGTGACATAACTGTGAAAACAAAACAGTTGCCTGAGTTTATGTGAACAACTACAGTCATGATTAAAAAGACATGATTAAAATGATAAATCTGGTTTGATACATGTTAACTTGATAACTTTATGTTACAGTATAAAACCTTCCAAAAATTCTGAGTGCCATGCATAGCAAAAGCCTAAACAGAAGCCCATCAAAATCCATAGAATCAAAGATAATAGCAGTTCTTAAAAAACATGAGCTGTTTTTCAGAGAACAAGTTCATAAGTATAGCTGGCTGCTATGTGAGCTCTGATGAAGGAGGTCATCTGAAGTTTAAAGCAACATGGGCAGCCAAGAAGATCTGTGATTTCCCCTCAAAAATCTAATCCAAATTTTCACAGAGCTTCAGTAAAGTGAGTTTTCAAAAAAAATTTTGGTTCCAATTTGAAGGTTGCTATAGATAATATGTTCCTGTTTAGCCAGGTACATTCACAAGATCCTCAATGAAACAGCTTGATTTGCCTGACAGTCACTGATAGAATACTGCATTGCTGACAATGCATATAGCAGACTTGAAGGGAATATTTGACATGGTTTTTTTCCTGCTGATTAAAGCAAAGAGGTTCTTAGCAATTGGACACAGCAAAAATACTGAAGGCAACAGTAAATTATCAAAATAGAAAGTGAATTTAGTGCTACAACTGATAATGCACCGCAGTCCAAAATTGTAGGGGCTGCTCCTTCCTTAAGGAGAGAACAAATAGGGCAAGTAGAAATGAATATTATGATTATAGCACAAATCTGGATCTATGGCAAATTCTCCTGTGTGCCTCTGCTAGATTTTTACTATAAGGTATTTTTTAGCTGTCATGCATATCATAATCCATTATACATGAGACAGTCAGTTTTACTCACTAAAGCTATTTCCTTGTGAAACTTGGCTTCAAGGCTGGATACATTTTTGAAGGTGTTCACATAGAAGCCAATTCGTCTACGGAGGATGGCACAAAAAAGGAAAAAGAGAATAAAAGGAATGTGTGGGAGGGGCACAAAGGCAGATTAATTAACTGTTTTCTGGACTACAAACAACATTCTTGAGTATTACCCTCAGCAAAAAAAAATGATGAAATGTCAAAATTTCAGACTAATTTGTTCATGATTATTTCCATTAGTGCTAAGATATGTATTCCACACCATCCAGTCAACCAAGCTGAGACTACTTCACATCAGATGTCTTCAGCTTTTGTTAAAGAAGAGTGGAAAAGCATGGTCTCAACTACAGCACAAGTGCAGTGAAGGCAAGATGCTCTGGGCTTCCATCTCCCACCAGACAGCACACAACCATTTCTTGAAAGCAGAAAGGTACCATTCCAGCACTGTGAGCCCCTGTGCCCAAATCTTATCACAGCATCAAGGTGATGCAGTTGCATCTTGGGTCAGCTCAGTACAGCCCAGTACAGCCCAGATGTGGGTGTCCCAAGCTCAGCTCTGAAACACATGCACAGGTATATAAAAAAAGAGAATTTAATATAGACTAGACATTTCTGTGCATGTCGTCAAGAATCTGCTTACTTGGGGTGAATTATTACATACTTCTCCATTTCAAAAGTAGAAGCTGTTTTCTTATGTTTTGTTTTACTCTTTTTCCTATTTAAAACTTCCATTTATAATTTCTCCCAACTTTGATTAACAAAAATTGTCTTTGGAATAAGTATAAGCCTGAAAAAATGTCAACTCAATAGATAATTTTCTTCCTGAAGAATTTTAATAACTAAAATAAAGGACTCTGAAAGCAATTGCTTACTAATTAAGCATATTGCTCAAATTAAATTCTACCTTTCCCGGAGACTAGCTACTGATTCTTTACACAAAATTTACTGAAGTAAAAGGGCCCTCACTCTAAGTCATTCATATGCAGTTTTACTTTTAGTAGGCCCATAAAACAAATATCCCTAAATGCTAAGAAGGTTTACACTGAAATAGGCAGAAACACAGCAGGGAAATCCTCTGTTGGTCTGAAATTAACAGGATTTAATTTAGAAGACTGAGAAGACAAAGGATACTTCCATTTTCACTTCAGATTGTCAACTGTTAAAAGAACATAACACACTAATGAGATGCTTATTTTTCTACTGCTTTTGTTCTCCCATTCATATTGTCTGCATTTTCTGTATAAACACAGTTCATGATTAAACATCTTGACTGAATGACCTATGCCATCAAATCCTTTAACATCACAAATATTTAACATCAGTGCAGAACTATAAAATATGTCTTCTGGTGTAGTTATAATAAAAAATGACCTATAAGTAGACCCAAATCACCACAGACTACTCTGTGCTCTAGCATAATTATTTACTCACTAAATGGAAATCTTTTTGCATCTCAGAATGAAGACATGCTAATGAATCTTAAGTGCCAACATACATTGAAAAAAATAAACATAAATACACTTACATTACATATATTTTTGGAGCACTTTCATACATTTTTTCTGTTATTAATCCAGCAATCCATTTTCTGTCAGCTCATTAAAATCCCCTGATTCCCTTTCCTTACTCCCCATTTGAAGCCTTGCATACAGCATCTCTCTAGGCTTACCGTGACCACAGAGATGGCAACTCTTCTTGCAAGTCAGTGTTAAACTCTTCAAACACTTTCTGTGCTTTTTGAAATTCTTCTTCAGCCTAAACCAAAATGAAACAGATGACTTCTAAAATCACTATGACATAACAAAACTAAAATTATTTTTGTGTTGTTTTCTTGGGGAGTCTTTTATAATTTTTATTAACAAAAGATGTTACCCATTCTTACACCATCAAGGCCAATACAGGATTTGCTGTCCCCTCAGTCTCATCAAGAGAGGAAGTTAGGTCCAAAACAGGACTCCTTAATGAAAGAGGTGAGCCTGACTATCACATGAACCAAAGTACTCAATACACATTTTTGCTTAGAGATATCATTATTTCTAAGGGAGTAAAAGGAAGAGAAATTTTGTGCTCTGTCTCTGGACAGAAAAAAATACCACCCAATCTCCCCAAGTCTTCTGCCAGCATGTTTCTGGTTGTTCTACCTTGGTGATTCTGCCCTCATCTTTTCTTTTTGAGCTCTGCAGGGCTTCTAGATGATGCCTCGCACTGTCGTAATCCACTAGCTTTCTGCTTCGTTTTGCAATGCGAGTCTGTACAGGGGTAGAAATGAAAGTAAATATGAGGAGCAGTTTTCAAAAAGCCATTTTACTTATGTTGTTAATTTAGTTTTTGACATATTTTTATTCTCCCTTCTCTGTTGTTAATATCTGAATTATTACATCATGAAGAAAGAATATGGAAATGGTAAAAATGATGAATCACATTATTTTAAATAAGGAATCAATTTACAAATAGTTTGGGAAGGGTTTTCATGGGTATAGGTCTTACAGGCCTTAGAATTGAGGTATCAGTGTTACATAAGACTTTTCACATTCTCTAGAATCAGTGAACCTGTTAAACTCATGGTAACACTATCTTTTCCCCTTATAGATGGTGTGAAAATTCAGCAATTAATGCATTTTTTCTAGAGTTGCAAAAATGCTAATATATACTTCTCTGTATAGTTGTTCTGACACATATCTAAAATACTGGAGTTCAAGATATAGATACAGATATAGATATAAATATACTTTGATATAGACTTTACAAAGCTATGTAATCCACATGCTGAGAGGGCATAATCACAAATTGATTTAAAAGTGATTTTAGAACTGTATATCACTAATGTTGGTATTCTTTCGTATTCTTAGATTATTTTTCCTTTAGTCCTTGATGTAAATTACAAAGGGGATGACTGTGTGTTACCTGTTCAGTTATAAACCCTCACAGAAAAAAATCCAGTTATGCCCATAGAGTCATATTGAAATATAAAAGTATTTTATAAAAATATAAAAGCACCTATAGTGCTTCTTTATCCTCACACATTTCATTTATCCATCATTTCTCTGGACTGTACACTAGATGGGCATGTGGCAGAGGCTAGAATCTGTATAACATTCTCTCGTGATGTGTATTACAAAATCTTTTTATAACTAATTAAAAGACAGGAACCATGGCTTAGATAAAAGAAAGATACTCACGGGTGCATCCATCTAGCCAATAACAGAAAGCCTGCTTTCCATGTAATTTGTCTGGCATTTTAACAGCTGAAGAGCTTAATGTGTCCCTATTGAAATTGGTTAAAATTCTCTCATACCAAAGAAACAGGAGCAGAAAAAAGCATAGAAGTTGCCTCTACAAAGGCTAATTTACTTCCATGTACTACTGCATGAAAAATATTTTCATTCACTTGGAAAATCAGTCCTGCCTAATGTCAGGAATTTACTTACAGAACAATATCTCTTACATTACAGGAGAGCATGGCTTTCACCTCCCACGCTTTTTCATTTTTTTTTCTTGTAATCTCATTTTCAATTTATTTTGCAACTTAACAGAACTTTAAAACTTGTCCTTTTTAGAAAATCATTACTCTACTTTGATATCAGGAAATTGTCCTAGATATGTATCCAGTGTTAACAATGACCCATCCACCAGTTTTTGATGGAAGTCTTCCCAAAGTTCATCACATTTCTGAAAAGGTAGAAAGGAGAAAAATGTACTTAGTAGTTTAATGCCACTCTAAACATAGGAGAAATACAAATGTAATTGGCAAAGATTAATCTTTCTGAAGTTTTAAAATGTTCTTTATGGAAATAAATCAGAGCATAAACATAAGGTGAATGAAAAGGAATACCTTGATATTGCAAGTTCAATTTACAACAAATTAAGATTAATTAAGATTAAACTTAATAATTAGTTTGTGTTTTCATTATTTCAAATACTAAGTGCTATGTGAAAATAAGGGTGTTATGGATTCAAGGTGCTGCTCAGGGTTTCAGGTCCCTGAGGATCAGTAACACAGAATCTGTACCTGGTGTAGCTTTTATGTCTAAGTATGTTCCCTGATGATGAACCTTGCTTACAGAGAAAGGAAGTACAACAAAAAAATAGAAGAGAAAATAAAGGGAAAGGTCTTTCCATCTCATTCTTTTTGTGCCATTAAGGTACATTTGATGGAATGGCTGATGCAGACAACTACTCTACCTTGTGCTGCTGGAGAACCGGAATTACAGATAGGAAACATCTCAACATCAGCTGGCAAAATAAACAAAATCTGTACCTCTGCCACCCTCCTCTGCCTTGAAGGTACAGTACTTTTCCCCAGTCCCCTTTGGAGCTCTGGGCTAGTCACCAGGAGAAACCCCCTGTAGTTTTCTGATTTTCATGAACATATTAATGCAGCTCATGTGACAAGGACTCAGTGAGTAAGATTCCTTATTAGAAGCAAATCCTGCTACATAGACATAGTGCTTGAGGTCCTGGATTCTCCACTGAACAAATCACAAGCACATGTTAAACATCCTGATTCCCCCTTCTTTGCACATTTCAAAAATCACTTAACATCCTCCCCTTTGATGGGAAGAAGGTTAATGGGTGTAAGCACTGCTCTGCAGGGCTGTTATCCTCACTGACAAATCTGCAAAACGGTCACATTATGTCACAGTACAAGCTGGCTTGTACTGGGCAATTAATTTGGCTACAAATAAGAACCCCAGCCGGTTCCGTAAACCAGCCCCTGGGTTGACAGATAGGAACCTCAACCAATTACATTCCATCCTAAACTGTAGACATCTCCCTGATCTGGGAGCTGGGCGGTATCAAAGATCAGACCAGGGTTTTTCAAATCCCCTTTATAAAGAGGGGTTCATATAATAAACTCTCTCTATTGCCACATGGACATTGAAGTGTGTGTTGTCCCTGTCTCTGACCACTGACCTCATGAAACATGTGGCCGTCCTGTGTAATGGAAAACTATTCCCAAGTGTTTGTTTTATCATAATCTACTATGTGGCATATTATTAATGCTGTGTGATGCCAGCTTTCGGTTCATTCATTTCCTACTCTAACAGAGTCCCTAATGAATTACTAGAATCTATTAAACATGTTTAAAAAAAACCCTAATTTATTAACACAGCATTTAATCACAGTGGTCTACAAAGCATCACAGCATTAGATTGTAGCAAGCAACTGCCTATTTTTGTATCTTGCTGAAACGTATTTTGAACAAATTAAAATAATGGAGATTCCGAAAGCTAATGGACTCAAACAACATTGCTGAAGGATTCTTTAGGCCATCATCTTTCCTACCATACAGAATAAGGTCTTTTAAGGGGATCCCTTTTGGAATTATCATTTATAACCTAAACTGAACAGATACATAATTATTTTTTACCTTAGGCTGATCTCACAGAATCACAGAATCAACTAGGTTGGAAAAGATCTTTGAGATTATCAAGTCTAACCTATGACCAAACACCACCTAATCAATTACAACATGGCACTAAGTGCCACATCCAGTCTTTTCTTAAACACCTCCAGAGATGGTGCCACCACCTCCCCGGGCAGGTGATTCCAATGCCAAATCACTCCTTATGTGCAAAAATTCTTCTTAATGTCCAGCCTAAACTTTCCCTGACATAGTTTAAGGCTGTGTCCTCTTGTCCTGTTGCTGGTTTCCTAGGAGAAAAGACTGACCCCGGCACTTGGCTACAACCTCCTTTCAGGCAGTTGTAGAGATCTCCCGAGCCTCCTTTCCTCCTGGCTAAACAACCCAAGCTCCCTCAGCTGCTCCTCATAGGACTTTTGTTCCAGACCCTTTACCAGCCTTGTTGCCCTTCTCTGGACATGCTCCAGCATCTCAACATCCTTTCTAAATTGAAGGGCCCAGACCTGGACACAATACTCAAGTTGTGGCCTCACCAGTGCTGAGTACAGGGAATCACTTCCCTGGTTTTGCTGGCCACACTATTATTGGTACTGGGCAGGATCCCATTGGCCTTCTTGGCCATGTGGGCACACTGCTGGCTCATGTTCAGTCTGCTGCCAATCAGTACCCCCAATGTCCCTTTCTGACTGGCCTCTGTCCAGTCTCTCTCTCTGTCCTCAGCCTGCAGTGCTGCAGGGAGTTGTTGTTGTCAAAGTGCAGGATCTGACACTTGGTCTGGTTTAACCTCGTATCGTTGGATTCAGACCATTGATCCAGCCCACCCAGATTGCTCCTGCAGAGCTGTCCTACCCTCCAGCATATTGACACTGGCATCCAATTTGGTGTCATCTGCAAATCTGCTAATGGTAGACTCAATCCCTTCATCCAGATCATCAGTAAAGATCTTAAACAGGACTGGGCCCATACACAGATCCCTGGGGGACACCGCTAGTGACGGGCCACCAGCTGGAGACAGCACCATTCATCACCACTCTCTGGGCCTGGCTATTCAGCCAGTTCTTAACCCAGTGAAGAGTGCATCTGTCCAAGACATGGGCTGCCCGCTTTTCCAGGATTATTCCATAGGAGAGAGTGTCAAAGGCTTTGCTCAGTCCAGGTAGACAACATCGACAGCCTTCCCCACATCCACCAGGTGGGTTACCTGGTCATAAAAGGAGATCAGGTTGGTTAGGCAGGAACTGCCTCTCCTAAATTCATCTGTGTGGATGCCATGGGACAGAGAGAGAGAAACGGCAAGCGTTTCTCACAGCAGCTTGTGAGAATTTTCAAGAAGTTGTAAGGATGTGATAACTTGTTAGTATAAACAACCTGCAAGTGGTGTTTTTCTACTTAGTCTTTCTGTTCTTCTCAAGGACAGTGTATAAGAAAAGTGTTTTTGTTAACTAGCCAATCAAATAGAATGTATTGTATAACTATATAAACCACACAGTTCTCTTGAATAAAACCTTCTTTTACTCTTTCTACAATACTGCCTCTTGCCTGTTCCTGTGTCATTCTCGGTGCAAGAGTGACACATCTGGCTGGGTCTGATCCTCAGGCCATGCCTGTAGGTCCTGTGTAATCACACTCAAGATGATCTGTTCCATAACTGTGCCAGGCATCGATGTCAGGTTGAGAGATCTGTTGTTTCCTGGATCCTCCTTTCAGTCCTTATGGATGGCTATTACATTGGCCAGCTTCCAGTCATCTAGGACCTCCCAAATAACCAAGACTGATGATAAATGATGAAAAGCAGCTTAGTGAGCTCTTCGCCAGCTCCCTCATCACTCAGGATGGATCCCATCTGGTCCCACAGGCTCGTGAACATCAAAGTGGCTCAGCAGGTCACTAACTGCTTCGGTCAGTTAGGATCTTACAGGGGATCTATTCTGCTCCCTGGCCCAATCTACTAGCTTTAGAGGCCATCTCTCCTGAGAATGACCTGTCTTATTGTTGGCAATTGAGGCAAAGAACTTGTTAAGTACCTCAGCCTTTTCCTCATCTTTGGTAACTATGTTCCCCACCATGTCCAATAAAGAATGGAAGTTTTTCTTGGTCCTTCTTTTGATAGTAATATATTTATATTTATATATATATATCAAACCACTTTTTATTATCCTTTACAGAAGTGGTCAGGTTAAGTTCTAACTGAGCTTTTGCCACTCTAATTGATGTATAAATCTACCTTTGTGATTCTGTATCCAAAAAAAAAATGAGATTTTATAATATTGCCCATAAAACAATATAAAAACCCTAAATCAATCAAACAAAAAAGTATGTATCTTAAATTAGGCAGTTTGGAGGTTGGGTACTTTTAAAATTAAAACCCTTTGCAGCAGGGAAATATAGGAGAACACATCCATAGAGAAAAAAAGCAATCTGTACACTGCTCTGTATTCCGGTTTACTGTTAACTATATTATCAAGGAGGCTTTGCAAACTGAATGCCAGGTGATGAAAAGCTTTATTGACAACCATTTGCACTTTCTTGTCACCAACATCACATTTGCTGACAGACTTCCTACAGAACTGAGGCTCTTTAAGCAGGCAATTCAGAGCATCTCAAGGTAAATTCCTGCTGTGTTGTCTAGAAAAGCCTATTCCTCTCTAATCACTGGAAGAAGGTAAAAAGTAAAAATAAATAATGTCCTGAACTCTAATTTGCCTTTAAATTCCATATTCTTCTCAGAGAGAGGTGAATGTCTCATAAGATATCCTGTTTTGTACCACTGGCTCAACAGTTGTTACACAGCACAAAAGGATAAGCAGCTTTGATAATTTTTTATTACATTATTTTGAGCTGAGAATCCTGACTATAAAATTACATGTAAGATACCTTTGTAAAAACTTGTCAGTCAAATGCTGTCAGGACCAATTCTGCTCACAGAGTTATCTCAGTGAGAGCTTTTATCAGCTAGTTCATACAACAGACACTGCAAGTGCTGCATCTCACAAGATCCATAATTTATATGCTGAGAAAACAGGATTTAACATGACATGAAGAATTAAGGTAAATTTTGGATGCACACTTCTCCTCAACAGCTCAGATTAATCCATTTGCATACAAAATATTTTTCCCTCTTTCCATACATCTTACCTCTCCAATCATTTTCACATCTTCACGTCCATACCAGTCTGGCTCATACACTTCATGGAGAGACTCTGTAAGCTTCTTTGAGGCATCTTGCATTCCTGCAGTTAGGCAAAAAGAGGAATATGTAAGTGCAAACTACAAGAAGTAGTTGCTAAATATCTTTATTTTCAGCTACATGTACCCACTATGCTATTCCCTCTGGCAAATTTAGAAAAGAGATACCTGAACTTGGGGAGAGCACTGTAATGGACGTGGTTTTATGAAGAGTCTTGTATGGTCACCCAGTAGGTTTAGAAGTTTGTGGAGCCCAGTGCGTATTTATGTTTGCAACAGGGTGGTGCCTGCAGAGGATTGTGTGAAGCCAAACTGATCAGTCACTATTGGAGCTCTTGCTTTGACAGGTGGAACACAAACAGGGAGTATTGATGCTTATCACTCTGCTTTAAACGTAAAATATCTTCAATGACATTATGAGAACGGGCCTAAATCTATTTTCAGTGAGATCAGTTTGACTCCAATGAATAAATAAACACCCTTAGTGAAGGCATTGGAGTTTGAATTTTGATACAGCATGATTGCATTAGATTCTTAATATACTTCTGAATCCAGTGAAACCAAACTTATCTAACATTTTAAGAGTTCAGAATAAGTAATTTTAAAATTTTAAAATGACAACTTTTATTTCAACTTCCTTGGAAAATCTCAATACTTGAATTTCCTACGTAACATTAACTTTTTTTCCTTAAAAAACACTTTTTTTCTAGTCAAAATCTGTTTGCTACCTTGAAAATATCTCTAAGTATTGTATTCAGATTTAACTGCTCAGTGAATGAATTTAGGAATAACATAAATATTTTTATTTTCTGCACAAAGAAACATTCACAAATAGAAAAGGAAAACTAATTTGAAACTTGAGTGTGTAGAAGACCAGACTTGATCTAGTCAGTTGCTATTCCATCATGCACTCCCAAAACACATGCTGTTAATACTAGAGTAAATAAATACAGGGATGCACACTTAAAAGAAAATCGTAGGCTATGGAATGAACAGGATAGAAAACAGATACTAAAAAAGCTGAAAGTACATGCTTGTTCTCAGTCCTTGAGTACAAAAGAGAGAATGGCATGGGGGAGAACAGGTACAAAGGAAATACTGGTGTTTAGAGGTACAAGCTTTCACCCTTAAATCAAAAGGTACTGAGCCAAAACAGAATATCTGATCTCTTCAGAAATTGTCTTGGGGGTGGTTTTTAATGACAGAGCTGATCTTAGACTCTTAGGATAGCACAGAATTAAGATGTATTTCTTCCTTTTCTCCTTCATGGTTAATTTTTAGGATGATGTATCTCCAGCTAAGAAAGTGTTCTCCTGAATAAAAAGGACCTTTTTTTTGGTTTTTTTTTTTGCCTTAGAAGTTACCAAATTACAATAAAATACAGATGATCTTCACGTATATTTTCAGGCAGGACTCATTTAAAATCTTTAATGTCGCTGCAAATTAATAAACTCAAGAGATAAGGCAAAACCAATAGAGTATCTCTTTGCTTAAGAAGGTTGCTTCTCTCCAATCAGGGTGAACATACAAACCAGGAGGGTTTGTTCATCCCTGCTCACACTTGATCCTTTCTGATACCTGAACTTCTGCCCTTAAGCACTCTGAGTGGTAAACCTGTGGCAGAGGTTCCTGTGGCAGGCAGGCTAGCATAACTGCTAGATAATCCCTCCTGCAGCTTGCACTCAGCTCAGTCACAGACCATGTTGACACTTTTTCCTGGACTTTCTTTCTTAAGTACTACAGGACTCAGGCATATATCTGCTGAAGAGAATAAGTAAAACACACTTAATGTGCCATGCTTGAGTTATATCAAAACTGCACCAACTTTTACACTTTTTTTCTGTTCTGAGAATTGGATAATCCTTCATTCCACCACATTCCTGTAAAAAACATCAGTCAAATCCAGCTGCAGTGTCAGGCAAGTGGGTAGTAAAGTATTTGGCTTTTTCAGTCAGGAGCTTCAATCTGAAATTTCCAGACTAATATCATCCATCCTACTCCCTCTGACTGTATCTATACCAGGTTTACTGCAATACACCAAATGAGGGAAAAGGTAAATACCAATCCAGTGAATTCCCATTCTTTTTCATACCTCTGGATATAAACTTACAGTGTCCAATGATTTTTTGTTTGGCAGGTTTTCACATAGAGTTATTCCTTACACACTGATACCTTTTGTGTTATTCAGCATGAAATTTAAAAGGATTAGTGTCTTAGTCATAGACTGCAGGCGCTCTCTCTTGACTGTTTTTAACTGTTACTACTGAGAGAGAGAAATTGTTAAAAGCAAGTCATTAAAGTACTAAAAAATATAAAGTACTAAGAAATGTGAAAAGAATTTTTACTGCTGACAAACAGTTAGAAATTTATATTTAGTATCAATTTTTTCATTCAGTAGTACTTCTTGGTAATTGGGTCCTTTATTTAATAGCTAAAAGTGCCAAAATATTTGAATCACTTAGGAAAAATGTTACTTAATAATCCAGTTACTGAAGATTGAGCTTCTCAGATTAAATGATCCCTATTTCTATGGGAAAGAGTCTCTGTCCCTGGAGCCTCCAAAAAATTCTACAGGCCTCCTTGTGATAGGGATCCTGGGGGTGGCAGTGCAGAGACATTCCCATTAAGCATATCAGAGAAGGGGGAGAGTAGGTGACTCTTTACCATCACAGTTCCAATGTACTCAAGCTCCCATGGAGAATGAGACAGACCAGGAACAGCATGTTGGCTCTAAAACTCATATACTGTGGGGTCTCCTCACTCCCCTGCAGGATAATCTAGCCTGAATGATGGAGAAATTTCCATTTTTCTGATGGGGTGAGACATCTTGATCTGGCTCTTAATATTACTTATGTGGTTCTTCAGGGAAATGACCTTCCCTGCCATAAGGGTTGTATTTGTTATTGCTAGTAATCCATTAGAGTTTCCAGTGGAACAAGTCAATAATTTCATTATTCATTAATAAATTTTGCAAAAAGATGATGAATAGTTATATGGCTTTTAAGAAATTACATTGCTGATTTTAAGATTTCTGTGCCTGAAGGATATGTGCAGTTCTGTCAGCCACAGACAGACAACTAGGCAACAGAACTGCCTACAGACCTGAAAAATCTCCCCTCCCCTTCCTGTACACCTTTATCACTACATTAAGCCACCTGAAGTGTATGGTGCTTTCTTTTCCTCATGCAGGACTACTTGTTACCTCTGTCACCTTGCCACCTGCATGAAGATCCAGGTTTATTCTTCCCCATCTGCACTGGTACTTGCAAAGAGCTTGGGGTAGAAAATGGGTGACTGATTTAAGGTTTCTATAACAATTGGCCCATAAAACCATTCAAGTCCTTCACAGCTCTCAAAAGCTTAAAAAATAAATCATGAAGTATAAAACCCAGATACACATTGCCAAGGAGACTGGAAGACACAAAAGACTGAGGCATGAGATGACTAAAGCTATGGGGGATAGCACAGTCTCATCAGTACAAACACCACTGATACACAGCAGACATTAAACTATCACGCAGGTGAAAAAAAATGGCACATAAAAGCCATTCACAAGTTCAACAGCTTTATGGCAGGGTTCCTCTGAGTCCTTGAATAACCAACAAGAAAGATCAAGGTCCAGCTAAGACTGTCAGTGATCAAGAGAAGGAGTCTGAATACAGCAAAAATTCTTTTAAGAATGTGTGATACTCAACTCAAACCTCAAATTGTGAAGTATATTAAAATGAAGGGGACAGAGGGTCATAATAAGGCTTAATTTACTCTTCCTTGCTTAAATCCCCACCTGTAGTATTGTGTCTACATCTGGAGTACACAGCACAAGAAAGATGTGGACCTGTTAGAGCAGGTCCAGAGAAGGCCAGAGAAAGACGTCCAGAGAAATGGAGAACCTCTCCTATAAAGACAGACTGAGACAGCTGGGATTGTTCAGCCTGGAGATAAGGCTCTGAGGAGACCTCCCTTTGGCTTGACAGTACTTAATGGGAGCTTATTGAGAAAAAGGGAGAGCAACTTTTTACACAGGTAGACAGTGGTAGGACAAAGGGGAATGAATGGTTTGAAACTAGAAGAGGGAGATTTAGATTAGATGTTAGGAGGAAATTCTATACTCAGAGGGTAGTGAAACACTGGAACAGGTAGCCCAAAGAAGTGGAAGCCCCATCCTTGGAAGTGTTCAAAGTCAGGTTGGATGGGGCTCTGAGTAACCTGGTCTAGTGAGTGGCATCCCTGACTATGGCAGGGGGATTTCAACTAGATAATCTATAAGGTCCCTTCCAACCCAAACCGTTCTATGATTGTATGAAATCATGCCTGGATTTGTACTTACAATATCAAGTCACTCAGATGTCATGCAGCAAAATGAAACTTATTACAGAAGTTAAAATCCCAAAACCCTTTAAAATGAACTGCTTCTCTCATACATCCAAGAATATTAGGATGTCAAGTGTATTATGTTATTTTCCAATAAATCCAATCTATGCGGTAATATGATTGACCTTTTTTCCTGCAAAATGAGCCTCCAATGACAGTGTGACTCCAAGTCTGTGACATCTTTGGTGCAAAAATCCCACTCAAGTTCCTAAATATGATGGTTACCATGTTTTTGTGCATAGATACTCAAAAATCTTTCAATGATAGCAGACATTCAAAGAATTGCAACAAAGACACTGTAGGAGGTGCTTCAGTCATCCAAAATCTGGTCTTTTGCACTACTGACCTAGTCATCTTTGAGGAAGCCTCAGCCAGAGCTGTGTATTGTGCTCTACTGTCTCAGGTTGTGTGCTCATTCCACAGCAGTAATGTGTGCCAATATGTGTGCCAAGGATGCCCACAGCTGGCTTGTTGTCTTTGACATTTTTAGGGCTCTCATGAGTGCTTTTGACTAGATCTTTTTTAAGACATGTAGATAATAAGGTGCTAGCAAACACTTCTCATTCTGAGTAAGAAAGTCAGTCCAAATTACTTAAAGGCAGCAACAAGAAAACAATGTTTAACAGAAAAGCATTGCTAAAAAGGCAAAACTAAAACAAAGGAAAATTTTACACCAAGATAAACACAAAACTTGGTGAAAAAAGTAGTCCATTAGAGACCACAAGAGCAAAAGGACAATGAGTGAGAGTACTAGGAAAAGAAGAGAAGGATGGAGAAAGAAGATGAAACGGAGAGAGGAGTGTTATCACCAATACAGAAATCAAGGCAGCATGTAAACAGTCAGATTACGTGACAGGTAAGATATCTAGCAAGACAGCATCATCCTACTGCTTCTGAATAACCACCATACAATGTATGTGGGGAAGAGTAAAAACTGTGAAAGCAAAATTAGCATTCAGTGTGTTCCCTGCAAAAGACCAAGGCTATAATTTCCTCTAAGAACAAAAGACATCAGCGCAAGTTTGTCTGGTATGGAATTTTTCTTGGGCAGCTCATACAGAAAACAATAGATGGTCAAAGACAGTAAGCTACTGCTTTGCTTCCCATTTTATAATTTGCATCAAAAAGAGCTTTCTTCCTTGCCTGTGAACAGCTGATGATGTTACTATGACAATGAGTTTCAGGGATATTAATACTGATTTGCAAAATTTTCCCTACTGGACTGGAGCCGGATAAAAAATATACACACACAGACATATTTATCATATATTTATATTTATCTCAAGAAGCTACTGTCTCTCAATCTGTCACCACCTCTTATTCCTTTTCCTTTAGCTTCCAATTCCTCCAAAGAGCAGTGGTATGAGAAAGAGATCACTTTGCATACAGTGCTCTGTTGAGTGTGCTGGATTTACAAATATCTAGTAGGATTTAAAAGACTATTTACTTGTCTCTGATATTTAAGCACTGGTTAGTGACTTCTGTTATTTAGATTTTCAATGCAGTATCAAGAGACATCACATTTGACTTTTGAACTTAAAAAAAATGGATTAAGCGGCCAGAAATAGATGAGAAATCACATTATCACAGGGAGTGTGGTTTTGGAGGAAGCTCATCATCCAACTAGTAATAACCTGGAAATGTTCCATTTGTGGAGATCAAGCAATCCCTTGCCTTGCATGAGATACTTCATATTATAGCATTTGCAAAGATGAATAACAAGGTATGTAGACTTTGTGGGTGCTAAAAATGCATGCACGATGAGAATCTAGGGAGTGGAGGATGCACACAAAGGACAGTCGAGGATGCAATACATGAGTTGACATTGAAGGTACAGAATCCCTAGCATTAGGTTAAAGAGAATCTTACTTGTATCTGTCTTTGTATACTTTAAACAAGCTTACTTGTCTCAATTTTTAAAAAAAGTTTGTTTTATGAAAGCAAGATATAAAACTTAAAAATCACCTTTAATGGCTGCTAAATATGCTCTCAGTTCTCTCTGGAGTCTGGAACCCTCTGCCTGAAAAAGAAGAAAAAAAAAGCATGGAAGTGAAAATACATGTCAGTTATGTTTAATGCCTTGAAACATGCATGCAGTATGTCTAACAACAACTAAAAGCAATTTCAGGACCTATCTAATTAATAGTGTCAGATGTTGAAAGCATGCACAGATTCATAAAAAAAGAAGGCCCGGCAAAGGAGTCTTGCATAGTGTACTCTCTAGGCTAGAATTTCTGGGTTTATTTTATCAATCATCTGTACAGGGAAGAACTCCACCCAAAGAAAGACAGGTATATTTTACAGCTAAGGTGCAGTTCAAGTCAGCTGGGCCTATGGCCTAATCTGAAACACAAAGAAGTATAATCAAAACTGGTGAACTTCCACTGGAAACCACTCAAACGAGGCCAGTCTAGACCTGAAGAAAGTTCTACCCTTACACAAGTTGTTTACTATATTTGCAAACAATTTCCAAAGTATTCTAATATTTCAACATTTTGCAAGCAAATAACTATTAAAATATAAGAACAATGTTAGTTATTTGTTTTGCTTGATTAGTGCATCTTGCAGTCTACTGTGAATTCTCAACTTTCTTTGGCAAATACATCAAAATTATTTTTCTTTCTCTTACACCTTCTCAGAACAGAGAAAACAATGGATTTTGTTACTTTATCTCTGACTGTACCACAGATTGGACTTCATAGTTCCTAGGATTTGCAAAGAAACCTGTGCTACACACATACTTATTGCTAAAAAGATGCTGTCCAGGACACCTTCAATAGCCTGAATATTTTTGAAAGAGTCCACATTTGCCAGTTTCCAATATTTTTCAAATAATTTATTTAAGCAGCTGGAATCTACAGGAGTGTCAACTTGCAGGCACATTTTCTCACATACAGCTACACCATATGGAAAAATCAGAAGCAAAATATGACTGATTGCTTTGGAGTTTCATATTTTCCATGTGAAAAACAGAACCTAAAGGGTGCATGTGAATAAAGTGAATATTTTAGAAGGCAGAAGGTATAAGCTGTTTTAACTTCACTTAAAGGATGTCTGACACCAGTAAAGGATTTGCCATCAGCAACTTCAATGCTCAGAGAATTCAGACACAGAGGATCATAAGAAATTCAGTTTGATAGGGGCTATCTGATGCTTAAAATCCATCATAGCTACAGCCATGTTAAGTCAAAACTGTGGTTCTGAAAAAATACTTGTCTCACCAGTGCTTAGAATACAATGCAGGTCACACCCATCAAACTCAGTTCTCTCAGCTTTTGAAGGGAACTGTAGGCCTTTAGAATGGGATCATCAACAGCCCTCACCCCCATCTCTCAAATTGTAGTGCACTTTAAGAAGAGAGCAACTGTTTAACCTCCTGGAAATATTTAAGAATTTTTAAGGTAAAAATGCCTGTGTGGGCCTAGAAAGCTGACTGAATTAAATTTATGGATTCAACAAACAGAAGCTTGCTTTTACACCCATGTGATCTGAAACAAGTCACATACAGCTCTCAAATCCATTAATCGACTCAAGTCTGAGCTCAGGAATAGACCCACCAGGGTGGTATCTGAAAAGCTGCTGGGTAACAGCAGGTGTGAAGGAGCAGCCAGCCCACTAACCATTCTCTGGTTTGGAGCCATATTTGATGCTCCAAGGAAAGGCAACCTCTTCCCCTGCTTTGGAATCAAAGCTGCCTATCAAAACAAGGGCCAGACAAGTGCAGGGTGAGTATCAGTGGATTTAACCTCAGATTTAATTACTTATAGAACAACCGAAAGTTCTTGAGTAGTAGCTTGGTGTTGTGTCCATTAAGAAAATATTATGCATACATTTTAATACTTTTGTATTTTATTTACTACACTTTAATACTTTTAGCAGGAGCTACTACCCCAAAGTGTCATTACAACACATTTTTTCATGATCCATAACACAGCAGAAGTTAACTTCATTCTGTGCTCAAGTGGTAGGCATGGGGATATCAGAAGTTGACTGTTTTCCATGGACCAAGACATTAAGTGATCAATGCTTCCATAGAGGAAAGGAGATTATACCCAGGAGCAAATTTCTTGATCTCATGTCTGAAGAGGAGGATCAGCAAATACTTGGCAGAAACTAGATGGAAGTTGCCCTTTCATGCATGCCAGTCTCCCCCTGGGAGGATCCCTTGTACTGTGAGAAGTCACGTTAAGGCACAGAAGTTATCTTTTAATTTCATACCTTCTTTGGCCTGAGCTAGTGTGGTAAAAATCGAAGGTATAGAAACTTGGTTCTTCATCACGGTCCAGCTCAATAGGTGACCATATAGTAACAATTTTTAGTTATTAAAAAATCTCTGGTGTTCCAGGAGCAGCAAACCGCAGCTGGAAGAGTGAGAGCCTTCTTAGCTGATTTCATGTCCAGTTTTATTAATACACATGATGTTTTGTCACTAGGACTAAGCAGCACACCACAAATGTCAGGGAAACACATTGCCCAAACACTATGTTTATAACTATACTGCTGTGCAGCTTTACAACTCCTACCCTAAACCACTATTAGATCTGTTCTGCTTGGTTAGCATTGTGCGTCATCAGGAACTGCTGTTCAGGGAAATGTGTAAGAAAAAGTCAAAGTAGTAAAACATGATGGAAACATTTTGCCATCTGTGCTGTTCTGACACTTCATTCAAAATAATAATTTTAATATGAATCTCCCTCAGTCTAGGTTATTAACAGGCCACAAACACCTGAAATATCTAAACATGATAGAGTCATATGACTTTTCCCTCATTATCAATTGTGTGATGTTACACTGAAAAATCCATGAGCAAGGGCCAGCTCCTACTGAATCTAAGAGATATTCTCTCAGCTTCAATGGCAACAAAATTAGACCTTTCTAAAAATATCAGAAAAAAATTAGCATCAAAAGCCCTCAGCCCTGTAAATTCTGAAAAATGTGCATCTGGTCTATACATTTTCTATAGTAAACTCATTATTAGTGAAGACAGATATACTTTTGTCACATAACAGATTAATGAAAATTCATAAGGTGAAAATACTGCATTGCTGACTATGCACATCAGGCAAACTGTTACATACAGGTTTTAAAAAGTACTTTTTGAAAGACTGTAATGTATTTAATGTTGTCCCTTTACAGTGTTTACTGGTACACTCCTACTTTCTGGTCTATCAAATGAAAACATCCAGTGGCTCTGAAACCACTGCTCCAAGTATCTTCATTAAAGCCATGAATTTTGTTAAATGAGATGCAGCTTCTTGAGGGAAAATGAAAGGTAGCTGTCCTTTCACCAATGTTGTATCCCTCTGAAAAGAAGTTTCCAAGAGAGTGCTGATGCTTCCTTTATAATTTCATAATTTCTTTCATTTATTCTACATAAGTCAGCAAAATGAGTCAGTTTTATAAGATGTAAGAAACTCCAGAGGAAAGTGTTAATAGCAAACTTCTTACAACCAGTTTGATAACACTATGCATGTTCTACCAGACTCCAGCACCAAAAATCAGTGCTCTTAGCTCACCTGATCAAAGTCAGTACACAAATCACCAAAAATCTAGTACATAATCCTGTTTAACTTTACATAAGAGCAAGGGAGGCATACCAACAACCCAAACCAGCATCCATTTTTGGAAAAGTCAACACAGCTCTTCACAACAATGACCCAAATAATAGTTTGTTGCTTTGAACAATGTAGCCTATCACCTTTCTACTCTCTGGTCTCATCATAAAGTCAGTATTATACAGCTGGTAAAGACATATGCACTCAGTGGGATAAGAAGGTGCAGTGTTTAAGAATCTAGGAATCTACAACCACAGGCCTTACATACCCTGACAGCAGCATTAGGCCTTTTCAGTACTATTGATTCTTGGATATGTTTAGTTTCGCTTTTCTTTTAACTTTGTAGTTTTTAAGCATATCTTAGCACTGGAAGTTAAAAAAATGAGCCACAACACTGTTGGCTGTGAGACTGACAAGACCTAAAAAAAGTTAATGATGAAAACTAAAACCCCATAGTTTCCATCTAACCAGCTCTTGCTTCCTGATGGATTAGAAAATCTGTTGCATCCACTCAGAAATTAAAGACCACCTTGCCCCCATAAAGTTGTAATTGGATGTCCTATTTGCTAGGAATCATGAGTTTACAGCTTTCCAGTCAGAACAGAAGAGTTTGATTTTTCTGTCATGTCACATACGTGATGTAAACACAATACATCTTTCCAGGAAAGGTCAGCACATGAATGACATAAAAAACCCAAATATATCACTCCAATTTAGTGAGAGGCAAGAGCATTAAAAATATTGAAACTGGAGCACAGGGTAATTAATAAAAATACAATAATAATAAAAATAACAACAATTAAAAATTACAATTATTAATGCAGCTCTAATTAATACCAGAATTTCATCATTCTATTGCTAATACATCAGAAAAATAGCTGAAAAGAAAACGTTTTCTGTATCACTTAGAAGATATTCTTTATTATAATGTGCTGCTACTTGACACAGTGTTGAGCAGTGCTATGTCTTGTTCATAAACACTTTAGGTACTATTTACTGCTAGGTCTCTTCCAGAACTATGTAGGATGAATGAAAATAACTATTAAATTAAGAGAAGCTTAACATAATAAAAGGCTCCTTGGATGTAGGGGGATAGACCATAAGTAAATAAAGGTAGTATAGAAAGTAATCTTACCCCCTAAAGAGTTGCAGCTGAGCCAATTATTAAGGATTAGGAGCAGGCATGATGTTAACAGGCTGCAGCTGTAGCCAATAAGAAGAGTGTTATAAAAGAGTAGATTGGTTGGTTGAGGGGAACTGGAGTTAGTTGGCTACTGTGAGGACATGGAAGAGTTAGTGCCTAGAGGAGCTGTCTACAAGAAGCATCAAGGAGGTATGAAATTCTAGCAATGTGGAACCCTTGCAATGTAACGATAATAGAACTCTTGCACTACAATGACAACACTTGGACAAATCTGTAATTCAATCTAAAGTCTATCTTCTTTCCAGAGTACTCTATTTTACCATTCATCAATGTCTTGGTTTAAAAGACAGGTGTCTGCTAAGGAAGGTGGGAACCTCCCTTGCAATGGAGAGTATGACCCCCTTCCCTCTGAATTCTTGTAATTTTGAAATTAAAGGGTCTTCAGGCAAAGATATGGGAAAAAGAATAAATTCTTTTTATCTCTAAATAAATTCTTTAAATAATTCAGTTCTTTACTAGTAAGTATATGGATAACAAGGCAACAGTGGGAGTGACAACAAACAGACCCAGAACGCAGTAACGCCCTTCACTCGGCCGCGGCACTTTGCCTTTGGTGCAGTTATGGTCACAGCCGGCAGGGGCGCTGTTGGCTCCCGGCCAGGCAGGGCAGGTGCGATGATTCCCCTGCAGCTGCAGGGGGCGCTGTGGCGCGAGTTTCGGCTGCCTCTCTGCGCACGGTAATGGCGTCAGTAAAACAGTCTGCAGCAGCAGGTACGGATCACTCAACAACAGTAAAAAATGTTCTTCTTTTTCACCTAATTCTATAAGCTATCAACAACAGCCTTTGACATTTTGCTTTTTTTCTGACAACATGCCATGAGAAGCTGCTTTTGTAGTAGTAACTGTTATATCTCCCCTGTGTATATATATAGTACATAACATTTATGAGTTTAAGCACTAAAATAGATTTTAACTGTCACATGTAAAGTAAAAGTCTCATAACTGCATAAAGAAAAATAGAGGCAAATATGCATATACCTGAAATAGAGTATTGCCTTCTTAGAACAATAAAATGTGACTTTTAATGACTGTGAGTCATTAAAATAGACACAGAGATAAAGGTAATTGCTACTGTACTCCCTGTAAAAAAAGAACACGTAAGATGCAATTGCTTGAAAAACAGAATACAGATGGAATTTCTGGTAAATTCTCAATGGCCTTTGATGATAATTTCACAACAGAAATGAGAGAATTATGCGGAAATTCTCTTCCCCCTCATTCTCAACTTCAGAGTCGATTAAGAGGCCAAGCATATTTACAATTAGCTGTGCAGAGATAAATGTTTAAATCTCAAGACATTTCTTACAATAAAATGAAAATCTGTGTCATACTGTCATATATGAGTTTATATGTTCCACAAGCTTTGATTTAGAGTGGGAATTTTCAGTTTACAGCTTAAGTGGAAGATGAAAACCAGTTGTATTCATTGTTTAAAATATAAATGTTTTTCTGTTGTCATCAGCTGCAGGGGTTAAATGGTTTTGATAGAGAAAGTCCAGGGGCTCTGCAAAACAACTGTGCTCTGTTCTCTCTGGACATGGGATGACTCAGTTTCTCCATGGTGATTCATGTAGGTAATTCAGCTCTGGGTTGTCAAGTCCAGAAGAGGCTCTTATGTAACTGTATTCAGAAAGAGATGGGAATGGATGACTGGGGAATCTAAATAACCATTTTCCCCCTATAGATCTGCTGCACTGCATTGGTTTTACCTGGCCTAGTTTTTGGCAGCCAGAGGTGGCTTCTGTGAGAAGCTGCTAGAAGCTTCCACTGTGTCCTACAGAGCTAATCCCTGATGGCTCTGAAGACAGACATGCTGCTGGCCAAGGCTGAGCCAATTAGAGATGTTGGTCATGCCTCTGTGATAACATATTTAAAGAAAAAAAAGTTTAAAAAGTGTGCATGCACAGATTTGTCCTAGCCAGAGAAGAGGAGGTGAGGACATGTGAGGGAAACAACATGGAGACACCAAGGTCAGTGGAGAAGGAGGGGCAGGAGGTGCTCCAAGCACCAGAGCTGAGATTCCTCTGCAGGCTGTGGTAAAGACCATGGTGAAGCAGCTGTGCCCCTGCAGCCCATGGGGGTCCATAGGGGGGTGTAGAGATCCACCTGCACCCCATGGGGGAGGTGCTCACACTGGAGTGGATAGATGCCCTGAAGGAGGCTGTGATCCAGTGGGAGACCCGATGGAGAGAGTTGGCCCCTGCATCCAGGCTGGAGGAGCCTGTCCTTGGAGGATGGCACCCCATGGAAGAGTGACCTACACAGCAGCAGTTTTGGGAGGACTGTCTGCCTTGGGAAGGAGTCAAGTTGCAGTAGTTTTGGCAGGACTGCTGCTCATGAGATTTGGAGCTATGCTGGAGAAGTTCACAGAGAACTGTCTCCCATGAGAAGGGACCCCATGATGTAGCAGGGGAAGGACTCCTCTCCCTGAGTAGTGGAGGAAAACCTCAGGTGACAAACTGACCAGAAGCCTCAGCCCCATGTCTCCCTGTGCTGTTGGTGGGAGGGGTTGGGGGAAAAATATGTTTTTAAGGGCTTATTTTACTTCTCATTTTCCTTGTCTGACTCTGATAGCAATAAATTCACTTTGTACCTTTAAGCTCAGCCTGTTTTGCCCTTGGAGTGTTTTCTCCTGGTCCTTATCTCAACACATGAAGCCCTCATTAAATTTTTCTCTCCTCTGCCCAGCTGTTGCAAGGGAGGGTGAATGAGTGGCTTTTGTGGGTGCCTGTATCAAAACACGGCATGCATCTATCCTTACAAATAGCCTTCTTCTGAGTTTGGTAGAGGCCCATTATCTAATCTACTATTCAGGCAAAGATTTCAGGTTTTCAATTTTCTGTTTCCTGGATAATGAGCAACATGCTCTTTCCTTTATCCTTTCAGTGGGCTAAACTGGGAGTCCTTATTTATTATCTTTGGGGAGTAGTAATAAAAAGATCATTCTATCCTTAAGGTTAGTTGGCCTCTCAAGGGTTGCATGCTCAGTAATGCAGGCAAACAAGATAGACAGACAATGTTCACAGCTTTCAGCTTACCAGGATCTCCAGGGCACACATAGCACCAGCCACAACAAAGAACATGTAAAGAGACATAGAACTGAAGTGATAGTGCTCCTCAGAATGAACTTGACAGTAGGTAAGGTGGCCAGGCAACAGACAAATCATTGGTAAGTGAGATTGCAAGAAACAAAGTAAAGCTTGGACCTCCTCTCAAACTTCCTCTGCCATGGCCTTGTTAGGTCAGTGACCATCACAGAGATAAATAATCCTGGAGGAAACTGAAAAAGATGGCACAGCCTCTAACAGGGTTGGTTGTTCTTGCAAGCTTCCTGAATGGCCCACAGCAACAGTTTGGTGAGCTTCAGCACAGAGATACATCACCTGATTGCCTTTTTATACTTTAATATCTAGAATTTGACCTTTATCTAAAGCCTCTAGAGTTGCAGAATGAACTTGAAAGCAGGACTGAATGTAAACCAAGAAGAGATGGCTGCCTGAGTTCACAAATGACAGCAGTTCTGCATGGCATAAATCAGAATGAGTGATAATTCAGATGTACATTGTAATGCTTCATATCTTTGCATTGCTATTAAATTGTAGATCAAAGCATGGACAAAACTTAGAAAAATTAAACTATTTATATGCTTCTTCTTGGTGAACATGGCAGAAACAGCGCTTTTGCAGCATTTTCCCTGCTGCATTTGAAGAATTGAGCACAACAGAACTTCTTGAAAGCACAGTAAGCATGTGTGACTAGTTCAGTAAATAGTCTCTCTTGTTTGGTGTGCCAGTGCACCTAGCCTAATCTGCATAGGACTGTCGTGACAATTGTAGTAGTTCCCTTTGCAGTCACCTCGCCCTACCCAATTCTCTCTCTGGTCCCTACTCACATTTGCATTTAGGATTTAGCATCATGCAGTTCCTGCAGAGTCCTTTACTGTTTATTACTGCCTCCATGTACATCAAAGAATGAGGAAATAAAAAAGAAAGTAATGCTAATATCCTCCTTAGATCTAAGCAAGATTTTCAGCTTAAAATCACCATTACAGAAAATTCTTGATAAAGGGCAGAAATACTTGAGATATTGTTTTGCTTAAAAGGATTTTTTTCCTCTTTCCCTTCTTTTTTGTCCCAGAATTTTGAACTAAAAAAGTACCACAAATTCAGTTTTCTCATGGAGATGCTCTATTTGTTCCTACAGTGAAGAAACTCCTCAGAGATGCACCATATTTCTACACAGTTACTAGCTGTGAAACAGCTGGGATACAGAGAACAAGGATAAGCAATGACATCGAATAATCAAAAGGTCAAGTCAAGAGGACTTGCAAAAGTGGAAAGGGAAGAAAAGGGAAAATATAGCATCTCTGTAGGATTTCAAAACTTCTGTTTAATCCCACCATCTTCCTGACCTTGGGAAATTTGAGGAAAGAACTACCCATCTCAGAGCTACAGATTATTTTACTTCCCAGTATTCTTCTCTTTGGTGAAGAGGAAAGCTCAATAGCTTTTGAAACCTCCCTCTCTTCTACACTGAGAGGAAAATAAGGCAAAGTGACAATAAGATGCAGAAGAGTTAATAAGCATCCTAGCAGTTAGGATGTTTACATGGAAAGGAGGGAAGTGCATTTGGTAGAATAGGACTGATTCAGAGCAGAAACTGCAAACACTGATATGAGCCAAATTTTAGATTGTGTAAAATGTGTGGGAGCAGTTCTCACTCTCCAATTCTTTTCTATAGGAGCTCTAAATAACAGCTCACAAAAACGACAGATATGTTAGTTCATACTTATGTAATAAGACTGTTTTCTTGGTGGTATTACCACAGTTCATGGGAGGTATTATTTTTGTGCTAGAAAGGTGTACTGTATATTAAATTGCAATTCATCACCTTAGAGCCAAAAAGTCTATCCAACAAAGCAACAAGTAATTGGGGTTAGAATTTAGGATTGCACTGGAAGTAGATTATAAACTCCTTGGAGCACCTTTTGTTTCCTGTGTTGTGTTTATAACACTAGGAGTAATTGAGCATTGCTGCCTAGTTATGCTTCATCAGACTGCCACCACAGACCTCAGCACCCATGGGGAACTTCACAACATATGCATAGTCTGAAACTATTAATCTGCTCACTCTTATAAAACCGGCATTATTATATAGCACTGATGAAAGTAATCCACAAAATGAAACCATATAAATACTTCTCTTGCTTTGTAACAAGGCGACCACAGAGCTGCATTTAGTTGAGGTTGGGTTCTATTCTTAATTACTGGTGAAAATGTCACTCTGATCTCAAGCAGTTTAAGCATGATGATGTTACATATGACAACAATTGTCCTTTTATTTTCAGCTCATATTTTAGTGGTCTGCATGGACAAATGCAACTGTTATCTCTGTTTGAAAACTGCACAACAAAATTTTGTACCCAAGAAAAAATAGAATTCTATCTGTTCCCTGAAACACCTTCAAAACCAGCAAGTTAAATATATTGCATTCTTAAGACCAATTAAAGAAAGTGAAAAAGTAACTGACCTCTTGCCGTTTGAAATTTTGAACGTATTCTTCAAACTGTTCATCTTTAGTTTCGTCTGCTTTTCCTAATTTTTGAAGAACCTATAGTGAAGGGAATAAGGAATAATTCAACATTAATGACACAAATCAAAACATCTGCTACTTTCAACATTCTGTTCTTGCAGTTAGACATAAATAGCATTTTACTTTTGGGAGTGTTTTGTGCTCTACTACTTCCAAAATTCACACAAGAAACTATTCTGTAAAAAAAAAAAGAAGAAAAAAAAAAGATGAAAGCAGGAGTATGGGGGGGTGTGTGTGTTTGTGTGTAAATATACTTCCAAGTATGGAGTCCTTGGGGTAATGGTTCTTGTTTTTTCAAAGCAAGAAAGAATGACAGAATTTTGCTGGCACTACAAATTGTCCTCCAGTTCAGATAAAGAAAGAAGAAAACCTCATCAGGTTTTTGTTCTCATTACATTGAACAGTTTTAACGTTATTTTTATTGGCATGATTTTCAACATAAAGTCATAAAAATTAAAGAACTGTAAGGCTGATGCCTATTTAAAACATAGCATTCATTTTGCTCCCCTCATTAATTCATGAGTAGATTGTCATCCACTAGATAATAAGCATGCTACAATAATTCAGCAATAAGGGCTATTCAATCAGCAATCTCAAAAGTAATTTGACGCAGCTACACGTTGCACTGCATTTAATCACAATAAATGCATTCTATTATTAAATCCCATTGCTATCCATTCATTATAATACTGAAGACTTAAACATAGCTGCAAATAGGCTTCACCCTTCTTATAAAGCAATCCTCAAATCTTTACAGAGTACTTGCTTGTAGGAGTGAACCATCCCACAGATTGATTGCTCTCCCATTACAAATTGACCAAATGATCTATTTTCACAGTTAATAACAAAACCAAACAAAACTAAAACAAAACCCAGAAGTCCCACAAAATTGAAACAGTAACAGATGCTATGAATACACATATAAACATTAAAATGTATTCTTCTCAAAACAAAGAATGTACAGCTCCAGTACTACCATATTCTTTCTCAGACCACCTTCTTCTCCAAAGTCCAGCCAGCCTCACAGCTGGCAAATCAGGCTGCACAAAGGAGTGATGAGCATTGCTACTGTGGAAACCAGAGGTCAAGATAATAATGAAGGTGATGCAATGCCACCTGTGGACATGCATATGAAAGGAAGTTTTGTCATATTACCACAGAAAGACTGAAAGAGTGATATCAGAGAAGAAAAAAAGATATAGACTAGCCTTTTGCTGCCAATAGCTATGTTCATTTTTAGTTGCTTGTAAGAAAGTTAACTAGTCAAAAAACCCTCATACACTCTTATCACCAACCTCTTCATAAAATATTAATAAGTATCACAGAAAATTATAAAGAGAAATCATTTAATATTTTGAATCATCACAGGCCTTCACATTGCTCCTTGTCACCAATGAGCCAAACAGGCTGCCCACAACCGTGGTGCAGCTCTGATCCACACCAGGGGGCTTTCTGAAAATCCAACACATTTTTGTCAAAGAGATGGTGGCCAGGTAAGCCTCCTGACCATGGCAATGCATTCAAACCACATTTGGAGCAAGAAGCATGTTAACTGTAGCATGAGCATTCATAACATAGATAACAAACTACAGCATCAAAAGTTGTCATGATAGACTCTTTTTTTCATATCAATGGCACACATCCACATTTTCAAATGTGCACTCAGGCCCAATAGTGCAAGGCTCAGAACGGAACAACCTCCCACAGCACTTACATCCTATGGTTTGGGATTTTTTTATCCTATCTCCAACTTTCCATTGATATACAGATATTTAGCTGAACCAAGATGCAGTGTTACAATTTAGCCTCTACAAACACCAACCCTAATCTTAATACAGATAATTTATAACACAGTTTCTCAATTTTCCCAATCCAAATCAGAACAATATATATGTCATATGGTTGGATCTAAACGTTCCAAGCCAGAGACTAAAGAAACTTACCCTCATGAAGTCCTGCAGCTCATGCCATGTACACAGATAACTGGGGTTCACTTATTCTTTTGCTAAAAGCAATCCTAATCCCATCCCCACAATTCCATATAGAGACAGTGAAGCAGACTGGGGCTAAAGTAAACTATTCCTCACAGGTTCTTTTAGATCCCACCCATATAACTCCGTGGACTAATGAATGTGTAGCTCAGCCTTTTAAAACCAACCTACTCACAAGTTTACCATTGGTAGTTAAACAGAAAAGATGCCAGGTTGACAGTTGTAGAAACTGACCTACCTTTCAGCTCTTGTTTATGCACTCTGTCTCAAAGTGGAAGTCGCTTGTCAATAGAAGTCTATAGCTTATATTTTATTTTTGCTCAGTTAGGTCATCACCTACAGGTTGTTTTTGGGGTAGGGCTACAGCTGGATGAAGGCTTGTCTGCCTTTAGAGAAAAAGAAAGCAGAGAAATCAAAGATCTTGAACATGTGGTGGCCTGAAGGGCTTGAGTGAATCTAGAACTTAGTGAAGGCAAGTGGCTAGCATTTTTTTTCTTAGTATACCCATACAGAGAAATAAAATTTGAGGTCGAGAACATTTATCAATGTGTATGAACAGTCTGTATCATTTACAATAAAATAAAATCTAAAAATTAAAGAAATGGACACAAATTGAATCTCAGTAAATGTTTTATATTCAAGTTTTTGTCATCTACTGAAGACTGTATGAAATAGTTGATGAATATGTTCACCCTAATAAAATAAAACAGGATAAAAGCTACCTCATTTCATATAATTAAACTATCTCAGCTACCACTAAGCTTTCTCTTAAAAAGACAGAAAAAGATTTTTTAAAAAGTATCTAAAATGAGTATTAGTGTTCATCCAGCATGTTGCTAAGAATATATGAACTAAATAGTTAATTCCAATTAGCATTGAGAATGAAGTAAAAGCTAAATTTAATACAATGGTAAATTTAGATACAGTCAAGTAAAAACATGTAGAGAGGAATTGCCAGGAAATGTGGTACTGACTTATCATAGGGCAGATTCTACACTAAGACGCAAAATTTGAGTAAGAACATCAATCATGTCTGATGTAATTTATAAATGTCATCAAGAGTACTTCCATTTGGGGTTGCTGCATCTGCAAAAACTTTCAGATGATTTAAGATTAAACAATATGCCTTTAATCTTAAGTGCCTTTATTTACCATATAATACATTCAGTTTTATGAGGATCTTGAATTCAACTGAGCAATTTTAGAATAATTGTAATGTGAAGGTTGTTAAGTGTGTGCAACATACTGAAGAAACTAATATAGTAAAATAAACCACAGATTAGCTTGAGAAAGCTTGATTACACTGAAAACTCTTGTCTTGAGGCAAGAATGAGTGTTTTACTACTTACTGAAACTACCACCCTGAGAGGCTTAGCCTCATCTCCTAAAAAAAGTTTTTAAGACTGTGGCAATACAAGGAAAGAAAAAAAAAAAGAAGAAGAAAACCCAGTACTGAAACTGATTCTTTTGATGTAAGCTGTGGCCACCCTGGAGCTGCCTCAAGGGCAGCTCCGCTTCCTGCAGGGCAGCAGCAGGGTGGACAGGAACTGACTTCATCATACATCCCAAGATACATCACCCTCAGGCACACATCAGTATTCTTAAAGAACAACCAACATGTTTAAAACCACTCAGGGCAGGAAGATTTGACTGCTCAGACAGAGGAGAAGTCTTCAGGAGAAGACTTCATCAGAAATTCACAGGACCATTAAAATCCTGAAAAAATTAAGATAAACTAATTTGCCAAAAGTAGCACAATTTAGGGTATAACAGAATAACCCCAGAAAAGCAAGGCAAACACTTATGAGAGTTCAAAACCATTGTCGTAGACTCTCTGTCCAAATTTTTTTGAGAGCAGTAAAGTGCTCTGGATCTCAAGAAAAGCACACTCATGCATCTATAACACTGTTCCACAACAGTTTTACAACACCATTCCACAACATTTTTTTTACCTAATACCATACTCTTTTACAACCTGCAAAAGAAATATTAGGGCTGCATGACTAATATGTGCAATTTTCAAGATGGTACTTCTGGGCAGAAATCGGTTAAAATGAAAACCAGCCATGCAGGAGAAATAATTTTAGAGTTACCCTACATCATATGGATATCAGCAAATGCTCATAAAATTTAAAGAAGTATTTGGCCAATATAAAATAGAAGCTTTGAAAGAAGCTTCTTATGCTACACAGCAACGCTTATCTGGCATTTAAAAAAAACAGAAACGCAGTGGGGTAAGTTTGAAGTAAGCATGACTGTATTTTAACTTAATCAGCTATGAAGTAGTATATGTCAACTCATAAAGGAAAAATTCATGGCCCTGTTATAAATAACTATGTAGTTATTATCTTTTGTTATTATTAGCTTTTGTAAATTATTTTGATATAGTACAGTTTGTAATCTCTTTTCAACTGCTTTTGATATAGTATAATTTGTCAGCCTTTTATAGTTAATACCCTAATCCCTGTGTAGATTGTATATCTTAGTGTGATAAATATATATGATAGTTTAAGCTTCTGCAAAATATTAAATTAGAGGATATGTACTGTGTATTATAACATTAACTTTATTAACTTTTTCAGAGGCAATTGTATTTGTGAAGTAATAATGAATGCCTTTATTTTTGTAACTAACTGACAATAGTGAAATAGCTAATGTTGATTTAAAATACTTGTAAAGACAGCTAGAATGTCTGTATGATAAGATAACATTGAACGAACAAGGCAAAGAACACCCAAAGAGCAAAAAGGAATCTACCACTGACCCTTCGGCTCTCAGTAACTGTCAAACCACAGACCAGGGGCCCTTGTAAGGAAATAAAATACAACACTCTCAGAATCACATCTGCATTGTGGCACATACTCTAAGAAGATAAGATAAGATAAGGGGTCGAACTAAGATACAGAATTTTGGGACATGTAAACTCAAAGGAATGTTTGAATACGCATAATCTTCATTTATATGCATTTGACCAACGCAATAAGAAAGTACATAAGAAGAGTTGTTATAGTTAAGGTGTGTTTCTGGCAGCTTGCTGAGCACCCCAGTGCTGGATACTGTCTCTTTTATCCTTTATTAAACTTCTAAAAATTTTAAAGAGTGAGCCTTGTTTCTCACAGACACAAGCTTTACCAGAGCCTGACAGTAATTCCAGACAGACAAAGACTCCACCCCACCACTCACCTTGCCACAAGCCAGCCATCTCTTCCCACCAAAAAACCCTACACAAGCACCACAAACACCTCCATGTTTTAAAAGACAATTATTTTCATTCAGTGGGACGCTACACAAGGTGTCCAATATCCAAAACTATAAAACAGTGTCAAAGTAGCAATGTTAAGCATGGTCCATGATTCCCAGCTGGTATTTGAGAAGTGTGGGAACAAAGTTTAAGAAACCCTGTTTGTTGCAGAAATACAAGCTATCTAGGAAGAGAACATAGAAGTATTAACCCCAGCACAGAAATAATTTCAAAACTTATATACTGACTCTCACTCAAGCATGACAGCAAGGTGTTAAAAACAAGAAACAGAATACTCAAGAGTATTCTAAGAGTAGAGTATACATAGAGTATTCTATATGTAAGCCACACAAGATTCCAACCTCCTCACAGTTAGCGCATGGGATGCTGAAGTGAAAACAGGGAGAAGCATTACAAAGATGCTGCTTAGTTGTTCTGCTCCAAAGAGGGACAGGAAGAGACAGTGCAGTAGATTACAGATATGTAAGTATTAAGCTTATGGACCGATTTGTTTAGTCCAGCTAATAGAAAGCCTCCTCTCCAAAGAGGTAACATTCATATCTAACTACTCAAGATCTAGTTGGGTGGCATTTAAAAACAAAACCAGTCTTTTTCTGTCATGATGTCGAAGTCTACAGTCTTCTGCCTCCATTTCACTTCAGCACTGAAATCTCACAATATGGTCAGTAAAAGAAGATAGGCATTAAGATATTTTTCAATACTGTTACATTGTAGGATTAAAAATTGGATGGATTTTCATTATTAGAAAAATTGTAAGATTTTTTTAAAAACTGTTAATTTTTCTCTAGTGCTGAAGACATCCAGTAAGTATAAATTACCATTTTATGACAGAGTTAAGATTCCTGTGTCTGAAATAGCATAAAGTATTGTGCAGTTTCAGTTCTGCTATGAATATTTTGATCTCAGCATAGCTTTAATGCAACAAGCTCAATGGCTTTTCTTCTCTAAGCAGCTGACTGAATTTCATACTCTCCCTACTATACAGTCACACACTTTCCAAAAACACAGCCTTGCCGTTGTACTCCTGCTGCTATTTCACCATTGCATTCCTGCAAAAATAACAGCTGACAGCGAAATGTTTGCTGAACCCTCTGTTCTCATTAATATCTGCTGTAAAGTTGTGGAAAAAAATCCCTTTGTCATTGACAGACTCTCAAAAGCCTGAAAACCTGATTAATACAGAACAATGAGCATTTTCCTATAAAATTTTTACCAAAGAAAATGCAGAAAGACACTACAATTAAGCTCTTCACTTAGAATCAATTACTTTGTGAGGTGCTGGTTTCTGTTACTAATCTTACAAAATGACTGAACTTAGCTCAGGTTTCCAGATCAGCTTTAAGCCATCTGTGGTTGCCAGTTCTTTTTTCTGTACACATTGGCACTACTAATGACACACAGAGCAACTGAATATTCATCAAATTACAGAAAATCTTCACTGTCCTGTATTATTACTGTATTGGTAATGGTTCCCCAGACTCCTCCTTGATCTTCTCTTACACTGGGCACAATAGTGCTAATTTGTCCACCATATACAGTTGAGTTTTATTGCTCAAGTTTGACACAGTGGATCATATCCTAGAAGAAAGGCCATCACAGTAAACTGCATTTGGGAATGTATCATTTAGTGGATTAATGCAGCTCCACAATTGCTATTCTAATATATAACATAGGCAATTTCTGCTGTACAAAGTCAAAGAGAAGTCATATCCTGAACTGCATGAATGCATGAAATATGGCCCAAGTAATGGAAGAGGGAAGCTGCAGGGTACCAGGCATTCTCCAGTATGGAAGAGCATAAAGACAACTCTACTGGTCAGACTAATTGTCGATGTAATATGGATCTAACCTCTAACAAACCTCTTTCCAAACCCCCTCAAAAGAAGATGACTAGGGAAGATACATGACAACTGTACAGTGATGCTACTTCAGAACCTTCTCCCAACCTCCTCTCTCACTAAAACTGAATTTCAATGAATTGATGTTGTCTCTTCACATTTTATAGACCCAGTGGATTTTTCTTATTGAAGGACTGTTCTGCTAATTGTGAAGTTCTGGTAAGGTATTCACTGCTTAAAGAAGCAAAAAGGTGTACTTCTCTTACAAATGCTTTTCTTTTGTTAATTTTTTGTAAGCTTTTGCTTGCTGGTGCTTTGAGTATTGCAAAATACCATCATGCATTGGAACAGTTTGCTTAAAAAACGAGAAGAATACTGAATAATATCCAGACAAGCATAAACCACTATGATAAGCTCCATTCTCATAATAAAAATGTAAGAGGGAAATGCAGCCTAAGTGACAAATGTGAACATTATGCAATGAGAGATGATCATAGTAACCTTTCTGCAAATCACAGAATCTAATTCTTCATCATTGCCCAGATAATGTAAAAATTCTCTAAAGAGATCCACAAAATAAACAAGATCATGATTGTTTTTGGAATGAAACCACAGACTCCTACCTTAGTCCTTGGTCATTTGGTTAAAACCAGAAAGAACTTTACAAAGGACACTGACCTGCATATTGCAGTGTACCACAATATTTTCTTTGCAACATCCAGCAAATTTCTTTTACTGGAAGTATGCACCTTTGCAAAATTTAACACAATAGCAGATGGTTACTGTTCAGCATTAAGTGTGACCCTAAGAGGTGCAGCAGTAAAACTTAGCTGGGCAGTAGAATTAAAAGGAGACGGAAGGATGAGCTTTTGAGTTTACAAAGGCCTCGTTTTGCTTATGAGAAGGGAAGGAATACTAACAGCTATGTCAGTATACTGCTAGGGACTTCTGCTTTTCTCTTAAGAACTTCACAAGAGAATGCTGTGGGGTCCCACGTGATAAAATGGCTCATCAGATACTCTCTGTCTGTATCCTGAACAGTGCTTATCTCCAGTGGATGTGAAAACCTGTACAGGTTTGAACAATAAAGAAGCTGTTCCCTAGACTGTGTGTGAGGATAGCATATATAACAGAGGACAGCATCAAGGTAGAGATGCTGGAATGGTGCATTTTCATAGATTGTAGCTTAAACAGGAAAACAAAATGGAAAGAAACAATAAACAACATAGATCAAAATATAGAGAGGAAAAAAGAGTGAGAAATCAAAGAAGGAATTAAGTAGGAGTGAAACAATTATGAGAGAATAGAGACCAAGATGAAAACAAACAATCAACTTTGAGAAATCACTAGTTTGATTCATTTGCCTTCCCATGGTCATCTCAGATCACAAAGGATACCTCAAACACCTCTGTGCAGGTGGCAAACATGACATGGGATGGCAGCTTGAGGCAAGGCAGGATATAACTCAAGCAGCCTATGTGTGGGCGGCTGAAGTGAACTATTAATAGCATAGCAACACCTATGCTCCTCAAACTTTTGAGTTTTCTGTTTCCTCACAAAAATGCTTAATACAATAATAGTGCATTTTTTTGGTCACTTTACCATTGGGCAAAAAAAGTACAGAAAAGGCAAGGAACTCCTACACCAAGTTCAGAGAATTATAATCATATGGCAAAATCTGATTACTCTAGACTAGCATGTTAACTTCTGAGCCATCCTCCTGTGAATAGCAGTACAGAAATCTGCTGTGTTCAGAATATCTGCACTAGAGCTATACAGAAGAGAAAGAATTAGACAAAAAGGAATCTCAAAGAACTGCAAAGACAATCTCTTTGCCCTTCTCTGCTTCATATGAGTTGCTCTCATACTTCTTGAAAAGATTGATTACTTCTTATGACTGAACAAGGTCAAAATTTAACTTAGCAGTGATATCCTCAGCTGAATTTCCGTGTCCTTTACTGCATCCCAAATAAAGCAAAACATTACTCTGCTGAATTAAAAAAAAAAAAAAAAAAAAGATAAATACTGTTATCTGTTGTTTCTGCCTGTACTTACTAATGTAGCTGAAAAGTAACTGGATAGCTTCCTAAAAGTGACCAGTGTGTCTCAGCCTTTGGCATACTAGCTGTGCACTCAGATTCACGTTCTCATTATTTCTTATTTCGGTCCCTCTTACCAGTTCCTCCACTTTTCTACTACCCTTTGGTATGTCCTCTGCTCTTACTGTTGAGCAGACACTTTCCTTAAAACTGCTTCCTCCAAAAAACATCAACACTAGAAGAAATACTTTATTTACTGCCTTTGATAGCGTTTCAGTTTGTTCACATGACAATTTAATTTACCTGATCTACTGACTTTTGAGTTGCAAGCTTTTCAAAGCAAGAGACTATCTATCTGAACTTCTGCCCCTTATAGCACTGAAGACAAGGGGACCATCCTTTCAACTTGTTTGAAGATCCTACCAAAACCCATTAATTATAATTTAACTTCTGATGGCTATATTTACCTGGTGACCAGCTAGTTCTTTTGCTATTTACTTGATACTCCTAGTCCTTAAGATTGAGGAAAAAAAAGGCTTAAGCAGCCACTTGATAAATTTTCTTCCACCATATTTCCAAGAAATAAAAAGCACAGAATCAAATACAAAACAATTGCCATTGACAAAACTTCAATTTGAAACTTTTCAAATTCGATTTGGATTGTTATTTTAAAATTAAGTAACTGCCTATACAGAACTTCTTAAAAATATGCTTCTGAGATCTTGTCAGAAGAACATAAAAATCAACTACAAAAACACAACAAAAATCTTTTTAAGCTGGAAGCAGCCACAATGCAATAAACAATTCATTCTCCTGTACAGAAGGGCCACTAAGGCTCATCCTTGAGCGAGTTGACTAAGACAATTTATTGTACCAAAGTCCTCTGCAGTGATACCTAACAGACAGTGTGGTAATTCTAAATTAAACTTTCTTTTTCTGAGCAAAGAAGATATATATATATAGGTTTCTAATTTATCTGTAGCTACCACAGTTACATTTCTTAATCAAACATTCAAATTCTACCTAGAAAAAGAAAACTTTGTCCTTTACAGACTGTCTCTCTGGATTTATCACAGCAATATGTGTTGTTCTTGGCTGTTGGCAGTTAAAAAAAAGCAAACAAAAAGCTTTTCAGTCACATGGCCAAATAAAATGATCTCATTCAATAATTCAATATAACAGACCTTTAAGTGCACATGGATCCTCCCACTGTTTAGTTTCACAGGATATATATAGCAGAGTCTTGTTTATTCAGCTCTGATGACACCACTTCAAAGGATAACAATTTAAGGAAACTAGGCTTTCATTTTCAATAGTGATGCTTTTCAGGCTATTTCCCATTTTCTCAGTTCCAAGATTAGTGAAAATATTTCATATTGGTCTTGGTTAAAATAAAACAGAATCTATTTTTAATAAAATAGATGGATTTTGGTATTAAGTAGGTAAAAAACATTCGTGGCAAAATATGTTCTTTCAGTAGAATGATATGAAGTTGGTAAGTCTTATTGATAGCATTATAAGTATCTCTTGATTACGTCTCATCACAGAAGGCAGACAGAGGTAATTTATGAATGACAACAATTTCTTCAATGCAGAGGAAGAACCAGATAAAATTTTTAAAGAAATTGTCAGAGTGGCTGGGAAAAAAAATTATAGAAGATATATTTTGATTTGATATAATACATTTTTCTAATGATTGCCTGTAAGACTATACTGTACTAAATTACATTGCATCAGTAACTATGCAGAAATGATGCCAACTAGACACAAGATTACAGCCATTCATGACATGGGTAAATTAAAGAGCTCACTTATTTCTCATCTCACAGTGTCAAAGAGCTAACAGGTTGATTTATTTTCCTTCCACCTACATCACTATTTCTATAAGACAGGCTACTAGTGGTTTTGGGTCTTATCAGTTTGGCTTCTGAATTAGGCCATATGATCAAAGTAGCAATACAGATGCCTGATCTTGACTGCCTCCTCCAGCCTGATCTGTGACATTTCCACAGATACTTCTTGGAAAGGAATTGGCTGAGGCTAGAAAGAGACACCCACATTTGATCCAGCATGCACTGAAGTGAAGATGCTGCCCACCTAGAGGCTCCTTCATGCCCAGCAAAGATGGGATTTCTCTCTGCAGACTCAGATCCACCTTCATAACAGAACTGATATAATGGAGCACTGGGGAAACAAAACCAAATGTTTCCAGCATGGTTTGGTAACTTGCCAACAACATATTTCACCACCTGTTGAGACAATCTCATGTCATGCCACACATAGCAATGCAGTAAATGAAGATAACTTTTTCTAGTGCTTTGCAAAACATTTTCCAGATTGATGCTCATCTGTAGAGGAATTTACTGTTTCTTGACAGACCATGAAAATACTCCTATTAAATATCAGTGATGTTCCTGATATATCAAAAGTTGCTGATGAAGTACTTTTTACCACTGGGATGCTCGAAAACTCCCTCCTCTTTCCTCATCTTAAGGAAGGCAGTGACACTGATGGAACACTTCCAGACAAATTCATTCTTCTTTAGATGGAATGCTAAATAACTCTTTTGCAAAAAACTGAACTCCCAAAACTATGAAAATTTAGATAGAACATATATACTTGGTTCAGAAAACCTAACAACTTGGGAAACCTTTAAAGCCAGCCAGGTCTGTCTTCCTTTTTTAAAAATAGCTTTGTCAGAAATGCATTGATACAAAAGAGATTTATTTCAGACTTATTGGAAGAATTTGTGAAGGCATAGTCTCCTAATAATCATAAATTTCCCAAGATCATCTCCATTAAGAAATAATTAAACTGGCATTATGTGCTAGCTAGGTATTTCTGAAGAAAGTTACCATATTTCCTTCTCATTGCTTTTCAGAATTATTCAGCATTTTTGCATTACTGAAGATCAAACAATGTAATGCTAAAGTAATCTAAGGCTGCTCAGCTAACATAGTATATTTCTACTTTTCTTGTTAAGTTCTATTAAGGATAAGCTTGCCTGTTGTCAGGAGTTTATGTGTATCATTTCTTCATGCTGACCCCAGGTCATGGACTTGTAGTTATCAAAAAGGAAAAAACCACTGAAGTGATGCTGAGATCATCAAGGACTACCAGCAGTGGAGGTGCCAGTGCTCCAGCTTTGACATTTGAGACACTGTAGACAAGTACAACTTCATCCTCCCCCATGGAGCTTGGGGAATGAAACTCCAGAATTAGCCTTCAGAGCTGCTGAACATGGAAGTAGATGCTCAGATCAGCAGCATGCACAGTACATATAGTGTCTCCTTTTTAGAGAAATCTTTTCTTTGCTGAGGCAACATCAGTCCCCTTCTACTCAATGTGCTGCTGTGAAAACAACCCATTTAAGAGCTCTCTAACAATCACACTTTCCAGGCAAAAAGAGGTCCAGAAAAGGAGCCTATCTGCCAATGATGGAAAATAAATGGTAGGAGGAACACTGTTTTACTGCAAGAGAAGCAATGTTCTTCTGAGGATGCTGTTCATCTGGAGCAACATTCTGATGCCTTTTAATGGTCCTTATTAAGACAAACAGCAAGTCAGAGGAATATACCACAGTGAGAGCAAGATTAACAAGGAGAAAAATTCAGGTTCTGGACAAAAAACATTTTCAATACAGAAAGGACTAGGACAGGTAAGAAAAAATGTCACAAATTCAGTTAGATATAAGGAGATTTGGAAAACATAACTTCCATAATTGAGAGAAAATAAAATAACAGTGGGATGCTGTGGCCTTATAACCTATTAGTGTAGTCACCAAGGCATGCTGGAGAGACAGCAGCAGCAAAGACAAGCCTTAGCAACCCTTATCAGCAAGTCTGGTGCTGCAAGTCCTGTTGCGCTCTTCAGAAGCAAACTCTGTCCACTGACACTGAAGCTATGTGTCAATGAACGGCTCAACAGAAATCTCTCACCACACATAAGATGGAAGGAAATTGGCACATGCTAGAGACTATGAAAGCCACTGGGAATATGGCACATAGTGAATTGAGCTGCGGGGAACAGAACACCAAGTGGACATTTGCACATAAAGTGTCATGGAACATCATGGGAGTGTGGCAAAAAATTCTAGTCTTTCTGTTGTTCTCGTGTCCTACATCCAGAGGCAAAAAATTGGAAAAAATTATCACTATTCTTTTTTAAAGAGTGTTGTCATTTCTGCTTTCAGTCACTGCTTTTCTATACTAGCCAAAAGTTCTTACTTCAACCTTCCATTGTGGCCAAGTTTACTTATGTTCAACTCTTTTCTTGGCTTTTGTCTAGACTCCTTCCAGCTTCTCTTATAATAATATGCCTAAAACTGCTTGATACATTTTAAAATCAGAGGTAGAAAGAAATGTGTTAAGCACTGAAAATCAGCTTACATGTGAAAATGGATCAGAAAATACTGCCCGACCTGAAAAAAGCAGTTTGATATTCAGAACTAAATCCTATGAAAAAAACCACTGCACATGTCTAATGAAAAAGTTACCCGTTCCTCAGTGTCTCATTCATTTGGAACTCAAATATACAGTCAGTCTAAATACCCCTATCCACCATGATCACCAGAATAAATAACTGTTGTCCAAGCACCTTTAAAAATCACTTCAGGATTGGATATAACACCTTAATTTCTGGAGGAGAAAACTGAGGTATAGAAATTGATTAAGCAGCTGTGCCAGCCTTTAATTAATCATGCAATATACCAAAGGGACAGCTCTAATGTAGATGTTGTGCATCAACACTATGTCTAAACAACTACTGAGCAACAAAAAGAACTAAAAAAGCAAATATAACAAATATATAAGAAGGTCCACATCTCATTTATTTCACTCAAGTAATTAAATTTGTGGATCTGAATGTGTGAGAAAGAGAAGCAGGATTAGTTTCTTTACTGTTCCCCAAAATAAACTGATACATATGGCAACTATTACTTAATATTATCTATCATACCTACTTAAACTGTCATATTTCATGTAGGAAAAAGTTAAAATTTAAAGATACTGGTTCAAAACCACCTTAATCAAAGCTTACTGGAAATTTTCTAAGTGTAAAGACTGATTGTATTTTTTTTCCTTTGGCTCTGAAACTTTCAGCTGTGTAAAATAGCTCCTGCAGCAAGTAATTTCTGAACAAATATATGTTTTAAGTGATTTGTATTAAATGCTTTCAAAAAAGATGCTTTTCACATAATGAACTATGATGACTTTAAAAGGCAGGTAGAACTGTAGGCATTTATAAATATAAATTTAACTTCTGGCAGCTACTAAAAGATTAGAAAAGCACCACAGTCATAACATTTTGTTCATTTATATAAATATAAATGAGTTTTTCTAAGAATACAGAAGTACCCCACAGGTGCTGAAGACTGTTGGGAGCACTAGGAAACTCATGGTGTTTTTAGGTGACTTTAAAAACCTACTGGTTTTGTTATTTTAACATATAGATACATTGTTTCTGACTAACAAAGATGACTGACTTCATGCATTGTAAGAGCACAGAAGCTGGTTTAATAAAACAACTGAAGTTGCGGGGATAAATTGCCTGTCTGGAGGTATTTATCTCAGGTAGCTTCTGGACTCTCTTGACCAAGGAGATGAACTATGTAGAGAGAAATGGTGTTTTGGCCTCAGCCCATGTGCAGCAGAATCAAAGTCTGCCAGTCCTATAGGAGGGGCATCTGGAAAATCAAATCTTACACCAAAGACTTCATAGTATTCACACTCGGGGTGAATATTCTGATTATCAGATGCCTTATGCTGTTGCAAGTAAAGAGGAAAATGAACAACTTTATAGAAAAGGAAGGAAACTTCCTTCTAAAACCCACAAAACACAAACTGAAACAAGATCAGAGCCATTGATCACGGGACCATGGGATATTCTTTGCCAAATCCTGTCTATGTGAGGAAAAAAAGGTCTTCTATGTATTTGCAGTGATACAGTTGCTTACTCTGGAGGCAGTTTACACTCTTAAGATCATGGATCAGAGATCTCAAAAAGTTGTCAGGCCAGCTCTTTCCTCATGAGGTAAAGGTGCAAAGTGTTGGATTGGATTTTCTCCAATTAACTAATCCCTGCCTTGCTCATGAAATGAAACTATTGCAGCAGTACTCTGACACCGAGTTTCCTTCAAAATGAGCAGCATTTGCTGCCTTTCTGCAAAGACTGCATCTTTTCTTCTCAGCAAAACAACAGGTACTTTAGATAGCTAAAAGTTTGCAAACTTTAGAATGGGGTCATTACACAGATTTCTTGTCACAGGAGAAGTTTGAATATTAAACAGTGAACTTTTATACTTTACAGCAAGTCTCTGTTCTAGATCAAGATGCTGGGATCATCCCTGCTCTGACTTTACATGTGGGATACACTCTGTAATCACAAGGCTATAAATCTGCAAGGACTGGAGTGCTGCAGGGGATGTTTATAAGCTCTTCAGAAGGGACAGGTGAGGAAGGAGAGGTGGGTGGCTCTGTAGATTAAGGAGAGTTTTGACTGGATAGAGCTTAAGTATAGTGAGGGTAATATTGAGTGTCCCTGGGTAAGAATCAGGGAGAAGTCCAGCAAGGCAGACATCCTAAGGGGAGTCTGTTACAGACCACCCAACCAGGATGAAGAGGCAGAAACACTTTATAAACAGCTGGCTGAAGTTTCACTATCACTAGCCCTAGTTCTTTTGGGAGGTTGCAGAAGGTTCCTGGATTGTGTGGAAGATAACTTCCTGGCACAGCCTCGTAAGTGAACCTAACAATGGGTGGTGCTCTGCTAAACCAGAGAAGATGGCTGGTGACAAATGTGGTGGTTGGAGGTGTCTTGGGCACAGTGGCTATGAAATGATGCTTTTTCATTCTCTGTGAAGTACAGGAGTCAACAAAACCTCTACTTTGGTCTTCCAGAGGACAGACTTCAGTCTGTTCAGGACACTGGTTCTGAGATTCCCTAGTGAAACAGCCTTTAAAAACAAAGGGATCCAGGAAGGTTGGACATAAGAAAAACATGGTAGAGGTGCAGGAGCAAGCCATCTCTATGTACCAAAAGGCAAGCTCTCAGGGAAGACTGGCCTGCCTGAATAGGGAGCTTTTGCTGGAATTCGGGAAAAAAAAAGACAAAAGGGCAGGCAAGTTAGGAAGACTACAAGGATGTCATTAGGTCATGCAGAGAGGAAATTAAAAAGGTGAAAGCTCATCTAGAACTCATTAAGGGCCACTGCTGTGAAAGATTAAAAAAAAGTGTTTTTTAAAAATCCATTAACAACAAAGTGATGGCCAAGAAAAATCTCCATCCTTTATTTTATGCAAAGTGGAATATTGTAATCAAGGATAAGGCTGAGGCACTTAATGCCTCCTTTTGCCTCAGTCTTCAACAGAAAGATGGGTTATCAGCCAGCTCCTTGAGCTGGTGGATAGGGACAGGAGCAGAACAGACTGCCTGTAATCCAGGAGGAAGTAGTAAAGTGACCTACTGTGCCACTTAGACACTCAGAACTCTAAAGGGCTGGATGAAATCCACCTGAAGATACTGAAGGAGCTGACAGAAGAGCTTGCCAAGACACTCTCCATCCTTTGTCATCAGTCCTGGTTAACCAGGGAGGTTCCAGATGTTTGGAGGTTAACCAATGTGATGCCCACCTTCAAGAAGAGTCTGAAGGAGGATCCAGGGAACTACAGGCCTGACCTTGGTGTCTGGGAAGGTTATGGAACAGATCTTGAATGCGATCGTACCACACATGCAGGACAACTGGGGAGCAGGTCCAGTTTAGCACAGGCGTAGGAAAGGCAGGTCCTGCCTTACCAACCTGACCTCCTTTTATGACCAGGTGACCTGCCTAGTGGATGAAGAGAAGGCTGCGGGTTGACCTGGGCTACAGCAAAGCCTTTGATACTGTCTTCCATAGCATTCTCTTGGAAAAGCTGACAGCCCATGGCTTGGACAGGTGTTCTTTGCTGGGTTAAGAACTGGCTGGATGGCTGGCCCCAGAGAGATGTGGTGAATGGTGGTGGCTCCAGTTGGTGGCCAGTCACTAGCAGGGCTCCTGAACATTCAGTATTTAGGCCAATCCTGTTTAGTATCTTTATCAATGATTTGGATGAGGTGATTGACTGCACCACCTGTAAGTTTGCAGATGACACTAAACTGGGCAGCAGTGTTGATCTGCTGATCTGCAGAGGGACATGGACATGCTGGATAGAGGAAGCAAATTCAGCAATCTGAGCTTCAACAAGCCAAGTACTGGCTTGTACACAACAACCCCCTGCAGCACTACAGGCTGAGGACAGAGTGGCTGAAAAGATCCCTGATGGGAAAGGACTTGGGAGATGCTGATTGACAGCAACTGAACATGACCCAGCAGAGTGCCCAGGTGGTCAAGAAGACCATTGGCATCCTGACCTGTATCAACAATAGTGTGGCCAGCAGAACCAGCGCAGTGATTGTCCTCCTGTACTTGGCACTGGTGAGGCTGCACCTTGAGTACTGTGCTGCAGTACTGGGCCTCTCACATCAAGAAAGACACTGAGATGCTGGAGAGAGTCCAGAGAAAGGCAATGGAGCTGATGAAGGGTCTAGAGAGTAAGTCATATGAGGAGCAGCTGAGGGAGCTGGGGTTGTTTAGCCTGGAGAAAAAAGACTGACACTTCCTTTTACAATGCTAAGAACTCCACTCGTACTGAAACCTGAACTCTGACATTAAGGAAATGTAACTTCATGAAGTAACACACAAAAGCCTCATCTGACTCCATTAATAAATTAAAATAAGGGAAAAGCTTTATTTAATATACATTATAAACTGAAGGAATCAGCTGTTAGTAAATGTAATTTTAGAGATGTAATTTCCTAATTCTTAGTAATAATCACAGAGCTAAGAGACAGAGAACTTACACTGACTCATTATCAAATTTCTTGTGATATGAAATAGAAACACACATTAAAATCTGATCCTTCTTTTAGACTTTATGCTGTTGAGTGATAAACCTTTAGGACAAGACTTTTATATCAGCACTCCTGGTCTATTTATGCCACCTCCACTGTAATTTCAATGTGACTCACACTAATGTAATCCATGCAACGCTCTTGACCGCTCTGATTTCTATAGGCCTGCAGGCAGATCAATGAAAATAAGGGCAGCTGATTATGTGAGATATTCCTAAACTGTGACAGTATTAAGGCAATCAAAGCTGAAAACATGCCCCCTAAAGGGAAGGTTGCCTGAATAATGACACTATTCCTCTAAGCATAGTCCTTGCCAAGTTACTCCCATGCTCCTCTTTATAAAAACCCAGGATTATACATCAAAAGCTCATAGAATGCAAAGTAGTAAAATGAGAGATTTGTTATATAATTATAATTATTTATTATATTGTAGCTTTATGTCTTTTTATAACTTTTATCTTTTTGTTCTCCTTGTGAGAGGAATTTTATGAACAAGATAGCTACTAAGGTTGATAACTACAATGGAAATTCTGGGTGCTGCAAGAAATCATGTTAGCTGTTTGGTAGATGTTTGGCCCTTGTTTCCTCAAATTTAAATTAATCTCAGCATCTCAGCAGATTGTTAGGAGGCAATCAGAGATGTCTTTCTATAAAAGTAGCAAAACTAAATCTTGATAATCTCAGGTTTACAGCATATTTTTCATAGCAGTCAGAATAAAATGGTTCAAGTAGTTATGTTCTACCTTTCTTAACTTTGTCTTTCTCTTCCTGCCCTCAGCCACTGTCAGCAGTACTATGGACTGTGATACATTTGCCACATTCTTCAAAAGAAAGTTGCATTTCAGTAGTGCCTGAAATGGTGTCTGCATAAAGCACTGCAGTCCTTGCAGACAGTAAGACAGTATAAATGCAATGCTAGTGATTAATGTAAAACTGTAATTAAGTACAAGTACCGGTGATTAACGGGGCTACAAATACGAGTCATAATGCTTTCTCTTCCCATAACTAACTAAATTGTTTCTAAATCTGCTCTGAATCTAGGATGAAATGACATAATTTAAGTAAGATTTTTCAGATTCAAAGTAGCATGCTGATAGAGAACTTCTCATTCTAACCTTCAGTGACTTAGACTTTTGTTTCAGCATAAATATGCATCTGTGAATGCCTGAAGATTTTTCTCAGTGTCACAGTGACAGACTTCTGGGAAAAATCACTGCACATGGATTACAAAGCTGGTCTAAATATAACATTTCAGGGTCATGTTTGGGTAAGAAAAAAATAGACAGTTTTACCACAGTGATACTGTGGTAATACTCTTTATGAATATGGACAAGGAATATTTTTCCTTACCAGCTATGAAAGTGGCATTTGAAAGTATATGAAATCTATTAAAAATCACAGACCAGAGCAAGAATTTCCTCAATCCCTTGAAAAAGATGGGGAAGTGTTCAGAAATCATATAAATAGACAAACTTGTACTGCTTGAAGCAGTAGCCTTGTAAGAACCAATTATCCTTAACACGAGTCAAGCCTTATCAACCAAAAAGCTTTTTTTTTTTCTTAAAACCACCTTCCTACATCTACTAGGCTTTCCACAGAGAGAAAAAACACTGACAGTTTCACTAGAAGATTATGTTGCTGCTGCAGGCAACACTGGGCACCACTCTGGGCTCTGCATTCGCATGACGTAAGTCAGAGGCAGCTTTGCTGAGCACAAATCGCTGTGGATTCAGCACCTTACGTAACGGCATCAAGTGACCTTCCCATGGCTACCTGCTCCCCTCACCCTGCTGAGCAGGAGCCCTCATCACAGCAGCCACAGTCAAGTATTAATAGCCCACAGAAAATCCATAGAAAGGATCAGTGGAATGCAGAGAGATCCCAGCAGCTGCTGCCTTCCCCCTGCACCCCTCCTCTCTGTTCCTCCCTTTTTTCTGCTTTTGTGTCTTTTTTTCCTTTCTCTTTTCTCTCTTTTTTTCTTTTCCTTTTTTTTTTTTCTTTGCTTCTTTTGGGAAAAAAAATGTGTAAATAAGAACAATTTACTGTAGAATTTGGGTTCCAAAATCAAGCACTTTACATCCAGAACACCTAGACTAAATTACCTGTCTCAGATTCAGCCTAAGCATGGTCCCCAGACAGGCACTTTCTTGTGAGAAGTGGCTCTTCTGCATCCTGTAGGATGGCTCTTGTGCTGTTCAGGAGCAGTTGGGAAGTGCTGGGCATATTCTAGGATATGATAACCCCTAGGAAGCCTACTAGTCTCTGGTCAGAGAAGATTTTTCCAACAATTTCACACCTCCCCTTCCTAGTATGCAGTGCACACTCAACACTATTATGCTTTGGAGTTCTTGTCAATATATATCCTTTCAGAAGGAAAAAAGTAGTTAAGAATATTTTTTTTCATAGTAGTGAGTCTGTCCATTCCAACAAAGAACAAAACCAAACAAACAAAAACAAAACTCCCAAGCCAAACCAACCAACCAACCAACCAACCAACCAACAAACAAACAAACAGAAAAACAACAACAACAACAACAACAAAACCAAACCAAAAAACAAACCAAAAGAAAAAAAACCCTCTGGGGAATACTGTTAAAATTTAAAAGAAAACATAAAACCCCAGCAAATGTATTTTTAGCATAGAGTGGACCCTGCAAAACTTCACCTCCACATCAGGACAACTTGGAAAGCCATCACTATTACATTTAAGGGGTATCATAAGGGAATCAATCAAGTAATCAAAGAGATTATGAATATGAATGCAATTCTGCCTACATGGTAATTTAGAGAAGAATTTGAGGGGGAATTTACCCTCTTACAGGATAGAAAGTCCAGGAAGGAGTGGAGAGATTATTAAGTGAAAGAATGAAGTATGTTTTCCACAACATGTCATTAAATGTTAAGCTTTAACTTTCCAGCACTTTACCTCATCTAATTTCTGCCCAAACAACCACGCAATCACTGCCACATAATTTCAATGCAATTATTTCTCCTGTGAGCAGATTTTATATTATAAAAAGATGCCAGTAGAGTAAAGACACCAACAGAAAGAGATGAGGACTGAAACATAATTAGACACTTACATAGCCACACTTCTGTGACCTGAAGTTGAGTCACATTAATAAATACTTAGACATTAAATAGAAGGTAGCTTAATGTCCAGTAATTGACAGAAAAACTTGACCATCAGATAAACTGGAACCCTTTACCTGTACAGAAGGTGTAACATGTTTTGCCGGTTTGTGAGGTGAATTAATACTCAGAAGGATTTTTCTATCAGATTCAATCCAGAACATACTTCAGTAAGACTTACTGTAGATAACTAGCTATGAAGAAAGTGAATATTCTGTGAACAGAGATTTTTCACAAGGTTTAATCTGAAATAACAGAGCCATCCTAAATATTCACCTTCAAGAAACTTATTATCTGAGGAATTTTCTTCCCTTTTCACCACATCATTCCAATCACAAAACTGGAAACTCATACACAGCTTTCAAACAATTAAAGAACCTTATCAATAGCTATGGTATGAAAGGTAATAAACATTCAACTTTTCAGAATTCACTTTTTAACTTGCCTAATTTAAAGGAAATAGATATTCCTCAAGAGAGTCACGAGATGCCCATGTGAGGAGAATACATTGTATCCTATACACAGCAAGGGATAGCGCAGGAGAAACTCTATCTTGCCCCTTGCTCACCAACAGCGCTGGCATTTCTTCCAAGCTTGCAGGACCTAGATCTCCTATTGCAGTCAGAGTTCCTCCTTTCTCTTTTCGCAAAGTACCATAGTGTACATAGATCAGATATAAATATGCTGCTACATATCAAGAAAATTACAGTCTTAAAAAGCCCCCTTAAGCCCAAGGATAGAACAACTTTGGTTAAGTGAGAGAGACATGATGGATATGGTATTGTCCTGCAGTACCAACTCACACTGCTTTATTGCTGTGTGCTATATTTTTCCATTGGATTCAGAGCTTGATCTTTGTATGCTGCACAGAGGTCATTACAGTGACATATACAAATCTTAACTGTAATTTGAGGTGAGAGCTGAGTAATTCAGGGATGACATTCTTTTGAGAACAACAAATCTTTTGAGTCCTCCAATATAATGTAGTTTAGTAATCTACAAAAAACCGAGCAAGAGTCCATAATGAAGGATAATCAGGATTCCCCTATTCAATGCTGGATACTATTTTCTTTCCTCTCTGCAAGGTTTGCAATTTTGAAGTCCACTTTTATTTAAATCGACCTTTTAGTCAGTAAGAGCAGCTTCCATGTGATTAAAACCCATTATAATAAAGGACTTCCTTACTTAGAACAATTTCCAATGCCTTTCTAGAAGCATGTCTAATGTTGCCCTTTAAAATATAATTATTATACCTCATTTTATTAGAATTGCTGTGCCAGTGGGGAACTGCATTGTATTTTAAATTAAAATTCCCCATAGACTTCAAAAGATAAATTCTGGTTGAAAAGTCTATTTTATCATCAATGAGTATGACAACAAAAACTTAATTCCTATAGTTTGCGTTGTGTATATCAATATATTAGTCCGGGAAAGTTTTGGTGCTTTTGTTTTCTTGTTTGGTTTTGCCTTTTTTAAAATTGTAAATTGAGACAGGTTACCCTTGAGAAATATGATGAAAAACTTTGAAAGAAATTCTAGAATTTCTTTCTTGTTCAGATTAGTCCAAATTGATGAGTTTTTCACATGCAGAGGGAGAAAATAGATACAGGAGAATGTTACTGGAAAACTGAAAACACATCTAGACATACAGTGAAACTTCTATTATGTATTCTTAACATTTACTGGGTAATTTACAGGACTGTTCTTGTAGACCCCAGGTTAGAAGGTCTTCTGATAGATCTGTAGTGGTTGAGCTGGTATCAGAACACTGTATCTTAATTTTCTTTATCTTTTCTTTAGATAATCACTTCCCAGATGATAATATAGTCTCTGATGGGAAGATGTAAATCAAATGTACTCTTGAAAAGGACATTTTGTTGGACTGAAGCATCTGCTCAGTTGTTTTTCTTTCTTGAAAAATAAGAGAGCTTTTTGTAAATAAACATATTTTCCACAACTATGCTCACCCAGTGTTTGCTACTCTGGTTCAGCTCCTCTGCACCAAGCTGTTCTGCTGACTCACCTTGTCCCTGGGCAAGGTGAGTCCCCTCACTGCCAGCTCAGGAAAAGGCTGAGTATGGAAATGGAAATTTACTCACTGTCACTGATTATGGAATCTTGTGGGAAGGAGGATGCTGTCAGGAAGAAAATTTATGAGCAGCTGAGCTTAGCTGGAAGCCCTCGCTGAAGGTTACCTGCATCTTAGTTATATTTAATAAAGCACAGGGGAGCACAAATCCTGACATATATTGAGAGCCTTCATGCACAATGGTATACCAGTGACTCACAGGGTGAAATATTCACACTGATTTTTGTCAAGAACATAAGAGCATTTTCTTCCTGAAAAAAGATACTGGCTGTACTGCTAGCAATATGTAGCATTCAATTGATACTCATCTGTAAACGGAGCCCTTGGTTTTCTTATAAAATAAATCCCCTGATTTCTGCCATTGGAAAGACCAGATTGCCCCAGAAAATTACAATTAAAATATATCTTTTTCTAAAATTGCTTATAAATTGATATTTCAATTATGCTGTTGTCAAATGTCTAAAGTTGTTGTTTGACTTAGAGGATTGGAAGCTGTTGCAGCAAAGGAAGGAGGCCGATATAACAGCTAAATGAATACCAGATGGCTGATCAAAAAGCGTACATGCAAGTGTGCACAGAGACACCAGACTTGGGTGGGTTTTTGTAACTTTGCTAGAGCTGAACCTCCATCCTGACTAATGAAATCCCTCTCCAGCTCTGGTGGGCTTGCTACATGACTATACAGCTCTCTGAAACATAGTATTGGTGGTATCACTGTACTGAGTTTACTACACAGGCACACTTGGTTACAAATTTGGTTAAATGCTAGCAATAGAAGTACTTATAGAAAGGAGTGGCAAGTGCAAAAATAAAAGCAACTGTAACCAGATACAAAAAGTCCTTTGGAAATTAACATTTTCTATTACAACAGGCTTTAAGGAAACTATGATGACCGGGGTTTTAGCAAAGTAACCTTTGCTAATTCAGAAGATTATATGTCAAGGAGCCCTTAACAATACAGCATACCAATTGTTCCTGTGAATCACGTCTTTATTTGTTAGAAGTCTTATTGATGACAAACAGGTAGTATACAAGGTTACATCAGGATTTTCTGTCCTCTTATAAATACTCCTATGCAAGAGTGAAATACTGCATCAAGCTCCTGAAGTATAACATGTGAGAGAAAACTGAAACTAGTCAGCATTTCTCAGAGAAAGTAACTGTCACCCTCCCAAATTAAACATGCATACAGATATTAATCAGTGATGGGCAAGGGATGTATAGTTCTGCTCTCTGCCCCTTTCTCTCCATCTGCAGCTCCACTAACAGTTTCCCTTGAAAAGTTGCCTTTAGGTTTTGTTATAGATGAACAATGATATGGTTGGCTCTTGCAATTAAGAGATCGATATTATGTGTATGTTAAGAGAAGTTTTGTAGATGTATAGTGATGCTACTGTAATATGTCCTCCCATAGTCCTCTTTCCCCTCCCCCTTGTAATAGCCTTGGTAGTCAGGACATTTGGGGAGGGCCAGCTTGTTACCAGGAGGTGCAGCATAGCAGCACCTGACCTCCAATCAAGATGTAAGAAAGTAATCTCCACCAATGGACAGCAGAGAAGGACTTGACTGAAACAACTTTGGGAGGGACTAAGGGTATAAAAGGCTGAGCATCCATTTTCTAAACAAGCATGTGGCTGCTGGTCACAGAGACTCCTGGTGCTGTAATTTTTCCTTATTCAGTCCTTTATTGTATTTTTGTTAAGGTTTAATAAACCTTTAAAAAACCTTGGAAATTTTAAAAGTGAGTGCTGTTTCTCACATGTTTTCACTTTCATTCTTTGTTTGACCCTTTTATTTTGTAGCAGTGTTCCCAAGATTTCTGTTTTCATGCTCTGTCCTTAGTCCAACTCTTCTTCCTTTCTCTCCAAAGAAGTAGTTTCTCAGCTTCTTTTCATTTTACCTACTTTGAATCACCTTTTCTTTTAGGGTAAGCGCTCTGGACCTCCAACTAAAAATCTCTACTGCACAATCTATCTTGGTACTACTTCTTAGATCCATTGCTTCAATTAAACAAAAGCACCTCTCATGACCAGAGACATAACTGTTTAGCTCTTAATAACACCTCCAGCTCAATAAACATCTCTTTCCATTTTAATTACAGTATATTTTTCCCACTGGTAATGTATTCTTAATAAATATTTAAAAGCTGCATGACTAGCTAAACTATTTATTTTTTTAAATTTATTTAAAAAAAATTATTGTCTCTTTATAGCAAGCGAGGGACCATGAAATAGAACAGAGAGATACTCCATTTGGAGGTTAGCAAACCTGAATGAAAAATAACTGAAGAGCTTTTCTAAAAGTGCACTAGAGCAATAACTACCTTACAATCTGTTCTCAAACACAAAAGATTAAAGATTTTAGATTAAATTCAGAAATATACATTATTTCCACATGAATAATTCCTTCAGCTGTAACTAGACATGTGCTCACACTTTGATGTCATCTCCTCCTCCCTGTGCAATCGCAGTGTCCCCAGCCAGAATCTCATGACTGAGAATCACTCCCATAGTGATGCAAGAGTAAAACAGTTTCATATTACTAAGGCCTTTCTTGGGAATAAGTCACAGGAGGCTTGCATCCTTTCAGCAATAGCCTGCTACTGTTTGATCCAGTTAACTTTAAGGAGCAAATTTGGCTTTAGTGCTTTTCTTGCTGTGCATCTCTCACCACATAGTGGAACAACTAAGAAGTTTTTGGGAAGGACAGTGAAGAAAACTCTAAAAGAAAAACTTCAGCATCAATCCACCCCTAGTAATGATCAACACATTTAATAGAATCAAATAATAACTGCCTGATCTGGGAATTGCATTACAAACTGTGGTGAAAACTTTATCCAAGAATGTCTTAGCATTATTTTTCATTTCCTGCACCATTCCTTTTTTTCCCCCCCTCCTTTGAAGTAGAGACTATGAATACAAGAATCAGAGCTTCAGACTCTTTATCTGAAATTATCAGGTCTCAGAATGACCAAGGCACAAGGCTTTCAAATCCTTGGTAGCAATATACAGCTTCTATTCCTCATTAACAAGTTATGAAGCACTAATTGCTAATTAATCACATGAGATGTTTATTGGCAGTGTATAAATCAGTCAGGAGGAGTTTAGAAAAAGTAAATAATAATAAATTTTTTAAATGTTTCATTTAACTTATCTCAGTTTTCCTGGCTTCTCTCAACATTTTACTATCTCACTGCAACATAGCCTAAGTTGCTTCTCAAAAAGCATTTATTCCTTCAAATACAACCTCAAACCCAAGTAAACACAGAGGAATATTTAAACCTATTTAAAACAGAATTGAAAAATACTGCTATTTGTTAGTAAGGTTTGTCTATATTTTTATAATATAGATACTATATTTTTATAAATATTTTTCATGTAATTACATCTAGGGTGCAGGTGAGCAGTCTTTTCTGAGAAATGCAGGTATGATTTCCTGGCAAGTTTTCTTCCTTCATGAAAGCTAAAATTTAACAACAAACCCAACAGGAACACAGCATGGTGAGAGGAGATGTGCAGGCCAATGCCCATCTGTCATAGGTAACCCAAAATGTTTTATTCCATATCTATCTGTGCCCAAAAATCATTACTGTCTTTTTGATATCTGTTGCTGAAAAATGAAAACGGGGGGAGGGGAGGTGTGTGTGTGTGTTCCACGCTCTCTAAAAGTGGAGGTACCCAGGCAGAATCTCTCGGGTTGCCTCTGGTTTCTTCTTACTTCTGCCTGCAGCGGCCCCGAGGAGCACACGGCCCATCTTGTGCCAAGCCTGGGGCACCCCGGCCGGCTGCTTCTCTTTGGCTGCCGACAGGAATGCCAAGTCCTAGCCATCCTAGCCCCCAGCCCCAAAGCTGAGCTCCAGGCACTAGAAAGTGCCAGTCACACTTGCTGATGGAATTGCTGCTGCTGATGGTCCCCTGCAAAGGTTGCAATCTTGGAAGGGAGGGATACTCCAGCATTTTAAGTTTCTTTTCGTTCCCGCGGTGTTTGGGAGATTTAAATTTAGCAGTTTTGAATCCAGCAATTATTTACTGTAATTTTTTTTGCCTGCTGCTGTTTCTGCTGCTTAAAATGTTACTCTTTTCACTTCTATCTACTGGGATTTTGTTTCCCCTTATTGGTGGAAAGAGATTGGTTTAAAAAACTGGGGAAGAACTCATTGAAGAGTGTTTGCTCCCCTTGGACTCTCTTAAACCAAGATAACATCAGAATCCAAAGATTTGAGGCAGCATAGAAGAGAGGATACGGAAGACAGACTTGTGACTCAAATTTATATACTTTCAGATAATAGTTTTGCTTTCTAGGAATTTGTGAATGATGTGAGCCAACACTCTAAAAATGTAAGCCTTTTCTCATCAGTGGAGGATTACACTGAGCAGAATACACGAGCAGCTGTGTAACTCCACTCTGATCTACTTCAGCAAACCTAGAGACCCAGTAGCATGGGGTCTCATCACCATAGCACAGCGAGTTCCCAGACACTGGTAAAGAGAGCTGGATACCACCATGCAATGCTGCAGAGCACACAGCAGATATCCCCAAATGGCCTAGTTAACATGCTCTTCCAGTGCACATGCTACCTCCAAAGGAACCTAGAGATAAAATCACTGCTTTATCTTAAAACTCACTGAACAATGTGTTAAGAGCCTTAGGAAAAACAATCAAACTGAAATGCAATCCCAAACAGGTATTAGGAACACATTTCTGAAATAGCAGGCTTGGACTCCAGTGTTTGGTAGACACATACCAGCAAGGACCACTTTGGATATATGAAGATATTGAAGAAAGACTGCCATGAAATCATTTGAATACAATTTTACAAATTGTATTTCCAGCCTACTAGAAATGTTTTGACACATACAGAACCCTGTAACCCTTGAAACATACAGGATGTTTTTAAGCTTCTGGAAAAAAACTGAAGACAAGGTGCCAGATAATTCAACTTTGGGATGCCAGGTGGAAAGAACACGGAAAATGAGGAGATAGATTGTAGGAGGTGATACTTTCTTCTTCTGTTTAACTCCACCAGCTTTAGTCTTGGTGTTTTACACCTCTGATTTCAGGCACAGGAGAACCACAGTGCTCCACACAGAGCCATACTACTCAGTCAGCATTCACTGGAGGCTCAGTGCTGATTCAAGAGTGCGTATCTGTACATTAAATGCATCCCACCAATGAATTGTTATTCCTCCTTATTTTCTATTGGACTCTGAATAATTTTGTTTAAAAACATAAAGAAAATCCACATGAATCAAATCAATAAAGACCTGGGCATCTGAAGAGAGGCATACAAAATTCTTCAAACTAGTGGAAAATGAAATAACAAATATCGTTACAGATAGTTGTTTCAAAATTACAAGATTTTATTCATATGAACTCTTTCAATTTGACTCACTTCCCTTTGACATTTGCAAGAAGGGGGAGAAAGTGGTAAGTACTGTAAACTACAGTGAAAATTAACACTTTCAATTATATTTCACTTCAGAAAATACATATACAGTAACATAAGACGCAGTGTTTTTATACAAACCACTGCTCAAGGCATAGTTGTCCCAGTTATGTTTACTATTTCCACCTGACTTCTGTCATGGCACTTTTATTCAACTCCTTTTCCCATTCAGGAGGAGGTCAACAGGGTTACAGGAATGCTGGAAAAATATAAGTAACAAGGAGCTGTGAAATAAACCTCATTTGTAAGGGCCTGACTTAGCAAGACCATACTGGGGTCAGCAAGCAAGCACACCCAGTCCTTAAGTAAGCTGGTACTGAGAAAACATGTTAGTTTAATGTCTGGAGCATGTTTTCTACTTAAGACCATTTAACAGCTTTCAACATGGGGTTATCAGCTGGATATGGTGGTCCCCCACAACCACATCACACTAGTGTGCTTTAGTGAAGCAGCATAGATACATCAGAGCAACATGAGACTCATTACGGGCATGTATTTAGTATTCCATCACACGCTTTTCCTAAGCTTATTTCATGGTCTTTATTCTGTGGTCTTTACAACAAAGACAGTATTTATTCAATAAATACCTCACTCCTCTGGCTGTGTCTATAGCTTAGGCATTTAGGTTCATCCTGTTACTGATGCCCACACGCTTCTCTCTGGGAATTACACATTCACTGAAATGAAAATATGTTCCCTGGATTCCGACATCATAATCAAAGACTGAGAGCAAAGCTGTGAGCAATCAACACATAAAATCATTCCAGACTTGGCAGAAGACAATAGTGCTCAATTCAGTAAATAATTCATGCTCAAAATAAATAATTAAGGGCTATATTGTGCTTTGAGACAGAGTCCTATCCTTGGAGTAGCTCACAGATACACCACCAAGCCTGGCACCTTCTGCAGCCTCCAAGGACTGTCCGAGTAGGGCAAGCTGCTGATACCAGGCTCGAAAAAGTCCTTTTCTCCTCATTATTGGTGTGAAAGCTAGAATCTAACTCACAGTCCAGACACTGCAAACAAACAGCCATTAGAAGTGTTACACTGTTCTGTGAATAAGAAACCAAGTGTATGCCACCTGCAAACTACTGAGGCTGGTTGTAACTGAAGATAGCACTTCTAGAAAATTACTTAGGATTTCCAGTCTTAAGGTTGGAAATTTCCATTTGGATCCTCCTACTTTCACCCTTGAATAAACCTTGACAACATTATTATGCCATGTCACAACAGATCAAGGTGTGTTACATGTTCTCTAGCTTTGTATGTGACAAGTAGTGAGAGATACTAATATTGCCCAATTGAGCAAAATTTAGGGAGAAATAAGTATTATTTAATATAGTGTTATTTGATAAGTGTTACAGTCTGTCTCTAAATGACAAAAGTATCATAAATGACAGGGTATGTTATACTATTGTTTTATCCCTCTTCCCTCTACAGGAGCAAGGAAAGATATAGCCTCCTTGTGGATGCCCAAAAATCCAGTCTAGCAAGAACGAGCATTGCATCCAAGGAACAAAAAAGTTCAGCAGAAGTCAAAGAACTTGAAAAATATTAAAAAATGTTCCCTTCAGGCATTAGCAATTCCAGTGGCTCACATTTTGCCTAAAAGTAACAAAAATTTAATTTTGTTCATAAATGAATTCATGCCAGTATTCAGATTCAAGATTGTGCAAGATAAATATTTATAAACTGGCTTTTGAAACTTGCAATATTGTAAAACAGACCTTCATTAGCAAACCACAACAGTGGTTTAGAGAATGAAAAATCTGAAGTTTAAGAAGATAGAGAAATCCACTTTTCATTATTATGGCATTTTCTCTATTTTCTATATTAAATCCATCAAACATACAAAATGGTTCATGCTACGAATGAACTCCAATTTTATTTCAGTCTCAAACTGATGAGATTTAATTCCTTCCCATTAAAATCAGCGCAGTGAATACAATCCTTATGCCACAACTTATGGACCAAAATTTCAACTTTCTGTGAAGATTAAATTTTATGTATAGAGTTCCCATGGGTTGAATAGATACTGAGCTGTTTTCTGACAGACTCATTAGCTTGTATAAAGTGTACAATCATGGTGTTAAACTTTGGGGAGGATATGTCTGTCATTTTTATTCTGGTTTCAAAATTGCTTCTGTAAGAAAACCAGAAGACTTCTGAGAAAACACCATAACCAGAAATACTCTTTATTAAATGAAAATAGTCTGAATGTCATTGTGACAGGAGACAAAAATTTTACAGTGCTCCTAAGGGAGTAAAGAGCATGTGCAACTGTGCCTCTTAGAAACAGCAAAGAATCAACACTCAACATAGAGAAACTCCCTTACCAATATCCCCATTGCTTCCATTAATAGATATTACATTAGGTTGGAGACAGACAGGACTCACCTGTAGTCACTGACAAATAGCCTGGTATATTGTTTCAAACCTCTTTTATAGGGGGCTCTAAATTCCCATGCATGGACAACTGATTGGTTGGGGTCTCAGCACTGCCCAGCTCTCTGGCCAGTGATACACCTGCATTCAGGATTGAATGGGATTGGCTGAGGTTCCCTGTTTGAGTTCAATCTATCCTATCATTGCTCACCCAGGGACTTGTTTACTTCTGAACTAGGTGAGCCAAATTGGATTTCTGTTTAGGGTCAGATTTATCTGTCCAGATACAAGCCAACTCTGCTATGACAAATAGAGCAATTCCTTTTTCAGTCAAGGTCTTTTGTACAAGTGGACCTACTGAACTCCTGGGTGGTGCAAATGAAGGTTTTCTTGCAGAATCCATCACAACACAGACAAATGAATTGGAACAAGAGACACAAGCCCACTGGAAAGGAAGCTTCAGTATTTCTGGTGACTGTAAGACCCCAGAGGTCCAATAACTTCACCAATAAAATATTTTCGCATGCATTAAAAGCTATGATGCAGCTTTGATCCTACCTACATGAGGATGCATTTCTTCAGGCTTTGCTATTACCACATCACTCACCACTAAGCAATAATTAATACAAAATTTGATTTTTCTCCTTTGGCTATATGTAAGTATAAATATACATATGAATATGTGTGTGTGTGTGTGTGTGTGTGTGTATGTTTATGTATATATGTGTATATAAACATCTGAGGTATGTGCAGAACTGGGGAGCCACTGGTGCAAGGCTGCCATCTGTGGCACTATGACAGAATGCACTTCTGTGCCTGAACTATATGGTTTGTTTTGTCCTACTGATACCATTTTGCTTTTTACCTGCTTGGTCAAAAGCTGTATTTTTAGGCAATTTCCCCTTCCCAGGGAAAACTACTTATATTTAAATGAAATTTTCAGACAATGTATCTGGTAGTGCATAGCTCACTTTTGTTTCGTGTCATCCAGGTGGCTTAGAGTTTGCACGTATGTTGCTTTGAAGAAAATAAAATAGCAGGCTGCCAGAGCACATTTATCTTACCTACAACTTTGCCTCATAACACCTTTTCCAACAGAGAACAATACTGATATTTCATGAAAAGTAATGAAATAAGTAAAAAAATTATTTCTTAAATAAAACATTCATACAATCACAGAGAATTCAAAGATTTTGACCCACTACCCAAATCTTGTCCTGAACTGAGGCAGAGTCCAGTGGTATCTGCCATCCCTCATATATGTCCACTAGCCTGATTTTCTTGCCACTGGCAAATATGAAGAATCTGATTTTTGCTGCTAATACACTTTTTATACTTTATATTATGTAGTAGGTTACAGCATTTAGAGAGACTCACTTTGGTAGACGTTCTGATCTACCTTCCTATATGGGGGCTTGATCCATCCTGACAGACTGTAAAAAAGGTTTGGTCTTCTAAATTAAATAGTATAAAGCTGTGAAAATATTTATGTTTAAATTACCCTTATTGCTCTCTGAGTTTTTCCTTCAGTTAAAGATTAATTTGTACCTCAAAATCATATGGAATTATAGACCTCAAGACATAATTTTTTTCCATACTTCTGTACTGAAACAGGAAACACATATCCATACCAACTCTGACACCTTGGCCAGGCTTGTTCTATAAAACACAAGTAAATAAAACACAATCTAAATATTTCATTACTCAGTAGCCCATTTCAGTGCTTTTTATCATTAAAGGCAACATTTTTTTCTAATAAGCATCCCAAATCTTTCTTCACAGTAAGCTGTTTACACCTTGTCCTACAGCCAGATGAAGACAGTTGATCACCACCATCTGTAAAAGCAAGCAAAAGCAAGGATTTTCACACTTGAGAATTACCATATCTGCACTTGGTATTTGCCGTTCTAAGACAACTCAATATCCTCAACCCTTTACTAGGTATCATTTTTCTCTGAACTTTTGTGCATATCTTCAGTGCATTTTCAAAGAATTGTTGCCAAAAGCTATACAAAGGACAACAGCTGAGATGTCAATATCTCTGGCTTGAGTAATTTATCTCCTATATTTTCACAAACATTTCTCCACTAGCTCTTGGACATGACAAAGTGAAATTCTTCCTTGGTATCACCTTGTACTGTTGTTGGCTTTGGTTCATTTTTACTGAATTTGACTTTGTTGGTTCTGTTTGCAAGATTACTTTGGATTCTCATCCCATCCTCCATTCTCCTTGGGAAACCTGCAGCAGTGTGAAGTCAGTCAAACAGATTGCTTATTCCATCAAGGACTGATAGCTGCAGGGCCAAGCTGGCATGATGTTGGAGATATCAGCCAGATGTTAGCCAGAGACAGATCTATCTGCATGTTTGCACCAAGCATTTCTTTACACAGATGTCCTCTTTGATTCTGCTCACTCTCCCCTCCTTAAAACAATGGTTTTCTGATATCCCTGAGTTTACCCTCCTCCCTGTAATGCAGCTGATGTTTTCTTTACAGTTCAGTAACCAACACTCATTCTTTTAGGCCTCCATTTCACAGGTACAGGATGTAAATATTGTTTCTTTCATTGAGCTTTTGTATTCACAACAAACACAAATTTTTGGTCAGTTGTTCTGAGGTATGTTCAATAACTTCTATACATAGGTGGCTTTCAAAGATACTGAAGTGATATTGAAACTCTGTTCTCCTATACCACCCCACCTATCCCTTGTAACTCATAACTTGAGGCAATTTAAATTTCTGAGTATTCATGCCAAAAGTGCTCTAGAAGAAGCATGTGTATTTGCCCAAGATACTATATGCCATATCTAAGCTATATGCCATCCAGTCCAGCATACATTAAAACCTTTGTTTGATTCATAGTGTTGCAACTCAGCATTTCGTTAATCTTTTTTTTTCCCTTGAAAAAACTTGAAACTCCCTATTCATATCTACATTTTTTTTATTAACTTCCCTCAAAGTTGCACCTGGATTCCTCTATAGGGCAGCTGTGATGGGAAAGCCTCCTGCCTGAACACTACTCAGAACCCTTTCCTAAGCCAAGCACTCTGAAGTTTCATTGGAAGTGTCAGACAAGAGTAAAGACAGAGGAGCAAACCAAATTGCAAAGTAAACATAGAAATTATTTTTTTAAAATGTAAGACAAATAATCAATAAGGGCAGAATGGCAGACCTTGTTTCACAAAATTACATAAGACAGCAAAGAAAGGAAAGCTACCTGTATTTTGAAGTAGGCCTTTGTTGAGCTTTTACTGCTTACCTAACAGTATCTCTTACTTGAAAAGATAAGAGGTTTTTTTTACCTGAAACTTTCTGATTTAAAAGGGGAAAATAATATTTTTGTTAGTTTTGAAAATAGATGTTATTCTGGACTTAAATAAATTATGCTGCTGAAGTATTTTGTTTAATGCATAGAAGTTAAATGGAAGATTAACTTCCAGTAGAAATGGTTAATTAAAGTTAGAAAAATTAAGTACCTAACTTTATGCTGGAGACTCAGGCTTTTTAAATAAGGGTTAGGGTTAGGGTTAGGCTCAGGCTCACAGAACAGTGAGAAGTAAAATTTGTTTGTTGATTTTGCTGTGAATTAATAGTGTAATGAATATAATTTCAGGACAGGATGAAATTAAGTGAAAAAATATTCTCAATGCCTTATGCATTAAGGGGACCTTTTCAGTTTAAAACACAGATTGTTTTCAACTTAGAATAGAGTTTCAGTGGGAAAAGGTGTACCACCCATAATAATTTTGTACTCCTCACAACATATACCACAAGAACTACTTGTAGAATATTTAATTTACTTTGTCACTGTGCTGTGATTTGAAATTGCAATTAAAAACAAAAACTTTTTCGCACATCTCAAAAGATGACCTGCAGAACCCCAGAAAAATAGGGCTTGGAATTGGGGGGGGGGGGGGGGGGGAGTTACGGGGAAGTGGAACAAAGATGAAGTCTTTTTAAAGTTGGTGACATCTAAAGATTTCCTGACATGTCTGCCCTGTAAGGGCAAATTGCTGACACTAGCTTTTTATCATGTGAGCTGTGTAGGGTTAACAATTTTCGGTTGCCTCTTTTGTTCTGTCCACAGAGAAAAACATTGACACCTAATGAAAAATGCACGCAAGCGCACAATATCAAAGGCATTTTTTGATTGTCACCAGGAATCAACCTGAGCTTTTCATATGAAACTTCACTGAAGGACTGACAGTGTTACTCAAGAGAGGAATAAAAAAACATTGTTTTTTGAGGTGCCCTAGCCTCAAGGGTCTCGTGCCCACTCTTTCCCATCCATGTATTTTGAGGGTGGAGAAAAAACGTAAGATAAATATGACATACCCAAGAAAAAACAGTTATATGCTATGTACTCTTTTATGCTTTGATCAAAGGGACAAAAACATATATTGCATGCTCTTAATATTTCAAAATATTAGTTTTAACAAATCTTTGAAACTGTTTCGAAAATAATGTATAGCCATTTCATTTGCTAACATCTTGAGGGTGAAAGGATGCCACAAACTACTTAAATGCAGATCTCCAGACCTCTATGCTGCAGCAGAAGAGAACTTTACCAGTAGCTTTACAGTTGGTCTCCATTTTGGCATTCAATATGCTAACTGCATATTAAACACAAAAATGAACAGAAATTGCAAAGTGCATGCTGCTTGAAAAGTCAGTAAAAAAATATTAGGTAAAGAACATATGGGGGTCTGTCATGTGCTTTAGAGTATCTGTTTAGTCACGAAAATGAAGTAAACCAAAATAAAATAAAAGTAAAATAGAACTGAGAGAAAAATACATTGCAAAAGCATGAATATATTAAAAATCTAGACATGTAAATAGTTAAACATGAAGTCATACTCTCTGTCAAAAGGGAAAAATAAAAGGGGAAGTACAAGCCTTATAATGCCCTTGGCATGTGTTTGCTCTGGCATCAAGATCCTCTTAAAGACACAGGTATTGTGAGCCATAAAGTCTTGGTTCAGCCAAACTCTTTGGTTTGCACTTAGCTTTAAATTCATTGGACGTGAGCATAGATAGTTTTGGGTTTTTTTAGTATTTTGATTTATTATTTGTAATTTGAAGAAAAGCATATCCTGTTAAGGCTATGCTTGGGATCCATATAAGAAAGCAGACCAATATGAATTTTTGCTGCCTCAGATTCATCCTTGATCATGGACTGGAGCCCTTCCTGAGAATGCCCCTTCTCTATAAGAGACTACAGGTATGCCAGTAGCAGCTCTGTATGACAATTTTAAGTAACATTCCCTCCTTAGACAGCTGAAGTTACATGCAGTCCACTGCTATATTGTAAAATATAATCAGTCATGTATCAAGTACCATGGCAACTGCATTAAATATTGTAAATGCCTTGTTAACAAAGAAGCCAGTTAAGAGATGGCCCAGAGCCCGCATGGGTAAGATGAAAATAATGCAAGTAGTGGTAGCCACACATGAAAGATGGATAAACATGTTTCCAAAGTCTTTACTCAGATTTGACTTTGTGAATTACTCTGAAACAATTAAATTTTTTGTTTGGATGCTTTTTGCATTTCCCTTTTTTTCACCTGATGCTTTTGGAATCAGAAACAGTGCTTGCCCCAGATAACTGAACATCTTAGTCTATCTCTGAATAAAGCATGATTCTTAGAAATCAGGTAGGCAGGTCATATGTATAATGATAAATGCTGTGTTTACCTCTGTGATGCTTAAATAAATTTTCAACAAGGCTCTACATGTCTGTGGGACTCTCCCAGGGTACAGAAGCTGCTGCAGCAAGAACATTACACTTAATGTAGATAAAATCACCAGCAGTCAGCCAGGTTTTCACCTGTGTAAGATAACCAGCATAAAGCCAATGAAGCCACCAGGCTGACATGAGCTTCCAGCATCTGGGAATATATTCCTGTATTTCCACTTCGGGTTGCACCATGTTACCTTCAAATTATTAGTTTTGATATATAACATACACAGGAAACATTTCCATAACAGAAATCTAGCATCACAGCAGGTAAGGGCAAGATCTAAAGAAACAATCTTTCTGGGTCCAGAGTTCCCAGGAAGGAAAGTGTGTGCTCCTGAGTTGAATACATCAATACAGCTTACACTTACCAATCAGCCATACAGTACACATAGAAAAAAAATCTAGCCTAAAATTACTCCCACACAGTAAATGCTTCCAGGAAATTTCAAATAAAATGTAAAATATCTCTAGCTCTCCATATAAAGTATTTCTTTGTGGAAAAGAAGTGTATGTAGGGAGAGCCTTTTCTCCCTGCCGTGGGAAACAATAACATTTCCACCTGGTATATCATTTGTGCAAGGATGTTACTTCTTGTTATTGGACTCTCCAGAAACCTTATGAGACCACAGACATTGCAAAGTTGGTAGGTGCTGCAAATACCTTGAAGTAATTCCTAAGCTTTCTTAATGTCCTGGAGTGACTTTGTGATGCTCGTATCACCATTTTCTCACAAATTTGCCCTAAACCAGGACACTTAGTCAGTGTGCAAAGCGGGGTCCCAGTATTTACTGACCCACCCCACATGGTCCCTCCACTAATTTGCCCTGCAGGCTGACTAATAAGGGGATTTGTGTCTGAATCCTGATCTTCTCCACAGAGGCATTGCTATTGCCTTGCCTCTCAATAGAACTGTTCATAAAGCCATTAATAAAGAAGGAACAACTCAGCCCCTGATTAAGCAAAAGGTGCTGTTGAGATGAATGGATGTGTTAAAAAAACAAGCAAACAAACAGTCCAACAAAAACCCAACAGAAAATAAAAGAACAACAACAAAAAAAAATAGACAAACCCACAAAGTGTGACAGCTGAATTAATTTCTGTTGTCTCAAAATTATTCCAGAGAACTGGCATACCTGAGCCAAAAGCTGGCAAAGGGGCAGCACAGACCCTGGATTTCATGTAGGCATTTCAGGGATCTTTCTCAGTAAGTCAACCCAAAAACAATGAATGAAAAAGAGATACTGAGGTACCCAGTAACTTTTTCCCTCCTCCAATTTGTCTCTCCTTACTCTAAGTTCTTCTAACCAAGGAAAACTGCTGCAGTTCTCCACTGCTGAGGATCGTGCCCTGAGAATTATGTGCTCCCTTGCAAGGATGAAACTGAGAACTACAGTGTAGACATGGGTCAATGGCAACAGTTTCCCTTCGCTGTTTGGAGTTAATGAGCTGGAACTAGAGTACTGTTGCTTCCCCTTCTGTGTTTCGCAGTGAAAGAAAGACATGGGAAAACTAGAAGGAAGCCAGCAGAAGACCACTGAAATGCTCAGTAGGCTGGAGCAGAGCATTGGGCATGGGAAGGGAGCGAGACTTCTTCAGCCATGAAAAGACAAAGATAAGGGAAGGAAACCTGGTTTCTGTTTTCAGATATCTACTACCCATTACAAAGAACGACCCAAGCCCTACTCAGAGGCTCACAAGAGAAGGGGATAGAGCAACAGTCATAAGCTGCAACAAAGGAAATTTTGAGCAGATATGAGGGGATAAAACAAATCACCATGAGATGGTGAAATGTTGCAACAGACTCCTCAGAGAGGCTGGGCAACCTCCAACCTTGGAGATAGTGAAGACACAACTGGACACAGCTGTTAGCAACCTACCCATGCTTTGAGATTGTCCCTGCTCTGAGTTGAGGTGGATGAGTCACCATCCACTGATCTCATCCAACATACTTTATTCTACATACTATTCTGTTTTGAAATAAAAGATCACTTGCTTGTCTTAATTAAAATAAGAGGAAGAGGCAGGAATTGGAATGGGGATTGTACAGTGATTGAGGAATGCACTGAGAAATGCTCAACAAGGAGAAAGGAGAAGAAACTAATTGCTCTCATTTTTAAAAAGCCCATGTAAGGTCATTTTATTTTGTAATATTAAAAATTCCAACATTACTTTTTTTTTCCCCTCAAATGTGAATAAAACAACCTGGTACACTGTCCTTTATTGAATCTTGTGACAATGCTGGGAGGTTCTGTAGGTTTTCTATTGCTTTTAATTGAACAAATCAACATAAACAGTTTACATTTATTCTGAAAAAAAAGCAAAGGAGGGGAAGAAAGACTTTTACCAGTCTTTTAGGCTGGTAATTGTTTGGGTCTAGCTTACATATTGCACACATTCAGCCACGACTCAAGGGAAGTCAAACAGATAAAATAAGGTGCTGATGTGCGCTAGCAGGAAAGGGAGCAATCAAACTGCATGGTACAAACAGGCAAGGAAAAATTAGTGAGATTAAAACCAGTGACAGACAGCCCCAGACTGATCTATTAAGCCTTCTGTATTTGTGCAAAGGTGGTTGTTATAAGGGGAGCAAGAAAAAGGCTTGAACAAGTGAACCCCTGCAAAACATTGGCACAAGTCAGTGTCAGGCATCTCCCCTTAAGTGGATGCAGTAGTTTGCAGCTTTACTCAAATTTGCTGAAGGAGTTATAATTAGCTACAAAATTCAAAGTATCAGCAAATTGAAAGTATTGATTTATGCAGGCCATAGGTAGGTGAAACAGAGAAGGTCAACCAAGAAATTTATGATCCCAGAATAGATTTGCTGCTGCCATAGCAAGGCAAACTCTCTCAAAGCAATGAGAAAACCCAGCTTATAACTGCACCAGATACTACAACGTCTTCTTACATCCTCAAAGTAAAAATTTCTCTTGCCTCAGAATATATGTATATACACTACTACACCTGTAAGTGTGATTTTCACAAGTGTGATTTTCAGAAAGCTATACAATAAGCTACAATTTAAATCCAGGCCCATGCAGAGCCAGTACAGAGCGTATATGTAGTATTAAATCTTGTGTTAGCACAGTGAACTGGATTATATTTAACCTGCAGAGCCTCACCCTGCTACAAATAAAACTGGCTTGAGAAGAATCAGATCTTTAAAAGCCCTATGTTACTACTATAGCAATTTGATATCAAGTTCATCACAATTTGGATTAGGCATAAATCCTAAAATATTATGATGGATGTAACTGACATTTCTTAATACATGGCTCTGATTTGAATTCTTTAAAAATAAAAAGGTTTTGTATTGAAACAACTTGAAACATCAAAAAAGGCAAATGGAATAAATGGAGCCTTAGTGGAAAGCTGGTTGACACTGGTTTTGGCACATTTCTTCCTGCTATATGTAGATGGGAATAATCCACATAATTCCGTATATCTCCATAAGATCACTGATAGAGTAAAATACTCTTAGTATAAGTATGAATCACAAGCGTACAAATCAATGAAGGATCATCCCCCAGATTTATGAAATACAAATCAACCACTGCCTTTTCTTTTGAGGGGTGAGGAAGGAAGAGCTCTATCACTCATATGTTTGTCAGAGACCAAAAGACCAGTCAGATTCCCAGATGAGAGTACAGGCATTTTCTCATGTCTCTGATAAAGTTAGCTACTACAGATATTATGGACCAAGCAACAATACACACTCATATATCTAGATTTAGAAAAAAAAAAGGTTTTGAAATTATTATGCTCTTTAGTATCACTCAGGTTTACATAACATAAAGAGTAACTTGGTTTGATATTCTATAACAGACATACTCTTCTGAAAAATATGACACACTAATTGTAAATCTTAACAATTTTGTCTTTTTTTTCTAATACAGCTATAAAATATTTTATGTCAAACACATCAGTGTTGATTTTTATACATATTTGAACCATCAGTCCTCTCTTCCTTACTTTTTAGATTGTGGAAAGACACTAAGACACTTTCCCTTTAATTTTAAACACGTAGCCCCACTAAAAATAAAATTCTCATATGGAGGCACTGGCCCGTGTTAACTATTCTGTCACTTTAGTCCTGTATCAGTAGTATCTTGTGGGTACCATACACAGGTTCTTAACTGTATAATAAATTATAAGTGCTTTAAGGCTGAGTTCTTTAATTCTCATAGCATCAAACACAGCTATCCAGCCATCTGTTTGGGTTCAATTTATATTAAATATGAGTGTGCTTACTCTCCATATTGGCATAAAATTATGTGAAAGACTTTTTTTTTAATCATAGTACCTAAATAATATGGAAAAGGTCATTGTAGAGGATGTGAAATGTTTTACTAAAACTTTAGATAGGAGTTGTATTTTGTTGTGGGATGACCTACAAAGAAAAGTTTATGTGTGTCCCATCCAGGACAGAAGGAACCTCAAGAAAATGTGGTAAAAGTAGGGAACTTACCTAATGGTTTTTTATCTTAACCATATATTGCTTCTCTAACAGCTTCCCATTGCAACCAATATCCCTTGGCAGAGCAGTGTCCAGTTAGTTTCCCAATGATTCCAGTGACTACTGTCTTTCACTTCAATGGATGCACAGTCTGACCCTGTGTCAGTATCAAGTGTTTGACTTATACATGTCCCTGATTTGTAACTGTTAACAATGTTATTGTTGTGCATCAAACTAGACTGGCCCTAAAGTCTTTGTGCACAAAAGCATTACGTTATGGATAGGAAAATTATGTGCTCTCAACAACCTTCCTAATACTTTCCTAATTACCATAAGGATTATTTTAAATTAAATATTAAATTACTTTCCTAATACCATAAGGACCAGATAAACTGTGTTCAGGGCGCAGATCTGGGTGAACATAAGTGTTAACTCACTCTCCTGCAGTGCACAGAGATAGACACCTGCTCAGGCATGGCACTTTCCATCCTTCATGGGACCTTCCACCAAATGAAGGCTTGGAGAACTTGTTTCACTAGGGGAGACACTGGATGGAGATAAGATGCAGAAAACAGAGCATGCTTTTCCTGAGGAACTGTACTCTTTGTGTCTACCCAGAGTCATGATTTCTAGATAAGTGAAGGGTATACTGTGGAAACTCTCCAAATCACAATTGAATAGGTGCTAGCAGCATAGAAAGGCATGTTCTCACCAACAACTTGAAATTAAATGAGAAAGGCAGTGAGAACTGAGCTCTGTCGAAAGTCCTAGAGCTAAAAACCTTGGATGAAACTTACTGTATTTTTAACAATTCTATTAGTACAGCAAGTAAAAGTGTGATTGGAGACATCCTGTTCACTCCTGGTATAGCTAAAGCTGGCTTAGATGTAGACATAACCTGTTGGTATGTGATGGTATACATATCTTAGGGTGGAAATGGGTTTGTGACACTTTCAGAAAGCCTTTCTACAATCCTTTGCTATTTTCACTTTTTTTCACAAGATTTAACAAAAAAAGACAGAGATCCATCGCAATCCATCAGAGGTGATCTTGATTTTTTTTGTTCAACGTGTAATGATAACAACCCCTCTGAAGAACTGAAAATACCCTGTGCTTCAGAGTGAGAGAGGAGGAATAGCAAGTGCTTGGCATTTGAGACTGACTTCACACTGCCTTCTTTTTTAGATCCATTCAATGTGCAAAAGATTCCAAGATGCATTAATATGTAATAAAATTTGCTTGATTGGTGACTGCTTATATGCAAATAAGGAATCTTTCTGTATAAAAGAGTGCAAAAAATACCCTTCTTTAAGTCAGAGAAGGGAAAAGTCTGAGTCGGGTTGATATGACTACTTTGAATCCCACTAACACTTCTGATAACAGATGCTACTGAGCAATCCAACACCAGTATTAATCACATACTTCATGGTAAGGCTTTGGTAGGATGGGCTACTGATGGGCATTAGCAAAACAACATTGGTGTAAGTACTTTGAGACAAACTGGAAATGGGATACTAGAGGGAAAAAATTATTTATTGCTCACAAAAACATGGCCTTCAGAGAAGTGACTTAGCAATCTCAATTCTGCACAGTGCCTCTTTTAAAGTATCATTTTTCATGGGGTATACTTTTTTTATATCTTTTCCAGATAAACACAGCCTACTGAAAAAAGCCCTTACTATAGAAATCAGTATGATCCAAGTTGAAATGCTGAGAAAAACACACTGTACTCAAGTTTGCATTTGTCCTGCAGTCTGCAAACATGTGTTCTTGATCCAAAATATTTTTAGTCCATATTTGAACCATATTTGATGGAGCTTGTTCCTCTCCATCTTCCTTCAGAAAGTGCTAAGTCATGACTTTTGGATGAGTGACTTGTTTAGGAGTTAAGATGCCATTCAAATGGCATGTGTGTGTTTGCCATCTAAGGGTTGCCTGAATTTCTTCCTGATTTGCTTCTCAGCTTGGCTGTCAAATCAATGTAGATTCTCAGCCAGCTTTTGAATTACTGTTTATTTTTACCCTTTTATGAAACTTTGCATAAGCGATGGTGGCACTATGTTTACAACAGCTATGTTCTTGGATTGATAGTACAGGAAAACATAATGCCAGGGTGGTGTTAAGAATAAAACCCTGTTCAGCTCTGCAAAATATGAGTGAAGTTGGTCTTCTCTGAAACAGGCTTTTCAGACCCTAGAAGCACAAATCTCATATGAGGGAATTTTTTTTAGTACAAGAATAGGGAGCAGGAATAAATTGAAAAGCCCTGGGATACAAACAGCACCTTGACTTCACTGAATCTGGAGTGACAGCACTGCTGGGCTTAACCCTAAGGCTACAAGTTGGGTGAAGTTCCTGTGGACTTAGTTGGAGGTCCTGATAAAAACAAAGGTTATGAATATAGCCCATTGCAGGCTCCTTCAGCTTGCACATTTGCAGTTCTCAGAGTGCCTAATTACTGTCTTAATTATTTGGCAACTTAGCTCTCCATTTCACCTTCCCTGTCTTTTAGTTTTTCTCCAGATACCCAGCACTACCTGTGTGAGGTGCTGTCACTTTATTCCCAGCTTTCCCCCCACACAGGGAGGACCTTGGTCAGCCCTGCAGACCCTGAGGGAATAAAGCCCTGTTCCAGCAGCACCATCTGTCCCTCCTCTCATGCACAACAGGAGACAAATAAAACAAAATGAACATTCAGTATTCTTTCATAGCCTACAACGTCTGGAGGCTCAGTACTGATTTTTAAACAATCTGAAGTGTGCAACTGGGCTCACCTATCAAGTAACAGAAGTCAAATAATTTTTTAAATGGCTTTGGTGGTTATGTCTGGAACAACTTGTTTGGTGAGATGTACAAGAGAAAGGGAAAGAGCAAGCAGTAAGGAAAGGATGACAGAAGAGAGAGACAGATAAGGAAGGAAAAGGGAAGTTAAACAAACATGAAGATACAACTTTCCTGATACTTACTCTGCCTGCACATTTTGGCTGAGAATTAAACAGAACAATGTTTAGAGATGTACTATCAATAAAATCACATTTTGGCAGTCTGCAAGACTGTCACATCATAAGGAGTATATTCATTTCTTTACTAATTAATCCAGAAGCCATTGGAGAATAGAGAAGGAGGACTGTACTATTTTTTAAAATCAAAGAAATTTCCTTGCACTGTTAAGATTTCCACAATTCTTTAAATCCAAATTCCGTGTTTTCAATTCATATTGCATCTCCAAAAGCTTGTTTTTGGCCTTCAGCTAACCATGGATTTAACCTTATTCTGTTGTGCTTGTTTTCCACTCACTGCTTCACATAGTATGAATCCACTCCTTTACCATTTCCTGAATGTGTTCTGCAGTGACCATGCTGTGGCAGAATCAGCCAACCATCCTTTGCCTGTCTTCAGTTACTACTGTGCACTTTTCTCCCAATGAGTTTCTCTCCTGAGCAAGATAAACCATGGGAATGTCTGCCCTAAGCCTGCCCCAGACCAATCTGCCTCTAGACTGAGCCATGCTCTTGTGCCTGTCTTCAGGCCTCAGTGTACCTATGAACTTTGGCTTCTGTTTCCTCTGTGTTCTGCCTTTCATCCACAGCCTCTGTCTCCCCTGTGATAAGAATTTTGTTAGTACAGATTTGAAAAACATGAGGCAATCAATTAAATTATTTCCCTTCTGATGACCCTCTTTAACCACTTATGATTTTTACAGGACTAAGATTTATCCTATAGTTAAAATTACTGGCAACATTATTTTGAAAAAAAATATTTCATACTCTCCAGATCCATTTCAGCAGTTTCTCTTCTGTACTTAAAAAGTTTCATTCAAACTGCAGAGGGTGGCTTTATCAGTAGGAAAAGATAACACCCAGAAAAACTAACAAGGATTTAGGTTACTGTGAAAAATGCATATTTTATGATTAGCTTTTTGCAAATATTAAAATGAATATTATATGTGTTGTGTTAGAAAGTAATGCTGTATTAATTCTCTTAAGTAGTGTGTTAAATATAGTTTTAGGTTATAAAAAATGTTAAAATAAAAACTATGCTATGTAGGATACTTTTTTTAAAGAAAGGACTTGCAGCGAGATAGCAGCCACAGGACACCTAAATCTTTCAGAGAAAAATAATTGATTGCCCTCTTATCAGAAGAAACAAACTTCTCCCACCTCGAAGGCGCTGTTAGGATTCAGAGGAAGACGTTGACAATGACCAGGCAAAATCCTGTATTTGAATGAAATTTATGCATCATGTATGAAGTGTATAAATATGCAACAGGCTATTGTTTTTAAAGGTTAATCCTTTGTTAACAGGTGTCCTTTTTTGGGCTCGTGCTGCCTAGAAAGAGGTACCCGGACGTCCATAATTTTTTGTCCGGAAGTCCATAACTCTTTGTCTCTATTGTCTCATATTGTCCTAATTCAAGTTGTCCAAATTATTATTACTCTAATTGTATTACTATTTTTGTAACCATTTTATTACTATTAAACTTTTAAAATTTTAAAACAAGTGATTGGTGTTTTTCACAGTTACAATAGCAAGTTGAACAACAGGAAGCCTAGTTTAAATATAAGCAACAGCATCCACACACAGATCTGTACAGGTTTAAAAGGAATATAATATTTTAATTTATTCCTCTGCATGTCCTACATGCAAATAAGTCTTTAAACCTTTTCCTGGATGTAAAAACTAATGCATGCATTTTATGTGAAAAATCAGGGTCATTTTTCAGCTCTCAAAGACTGAGTATTCTCCACAGGAAATAGACTGCCTACATTTAATCTTCTCTGTATGCAGTGTTTCATCTCCTTCCTTAATGCTAAATATGTATTAACCCTTGTACATGTAGGTCCTTTAACTGAGCTTTGGTGAGCCATAAAGCATGAATCATCAGTATAAATAACTTTCTCATGGCATTACAGACCACCACCTACCTCTGATACATACTGCTAACCCCCTATACTTCTGTGAAGACACAACTAAATGCTTACCAATTATCACAATCTAGAAAGAAAATTCAGATTATCTGTGTTCTTTAGCAACTTTTATTTTCTCAAACCTCTGCTTCATTAAAAATACATCAAAACACTGTTTTAATGTATTAATTTTTAATGTTTTAAATTAAATTAATGCTTTAAATTTAATGTATTAATTTAATGTTTTAAAAACATTAAAAATGAAACCTAACTCCTAGCATGTTTTTCAATTTATCCTGGGAAAAACAGGATAGTCAGTGTCTTTCAAGCATGTGCAGGCTCATGTGTACATATTCTCCACTTTCATATCATAGATAAAGAGGATAGACTGCAGTTCATTGACTGTAGCACTGGCCTCTGGATCTGTACAAATCGGAGATTTAGCAATATTGTGGGTACAAAGAAGTGGGGTTAGAAAGTGAGAAAGCTGAGACTTCAAGGGAGCACCAAAGGAATTAATCTACTACAGAAACAGGGAGAACAAAGCAGAGGATCTTATCTGGGGGTAAGCAGGAGCTTTTTGTCAGAAAAGAAGTAGTAAGAAAAAGAAGGCACAACAATAAAGAGTAGTAGCAGGGCACTAGGAGTTTGAGCCCAGAGCCTTGAAGTGTGGTACGATCCCTGACTTTTTTGTGACCCTGCCCACTGAAAGGCCTCTGAGCATTCCTACTATCCAACATTCTGAGAAACTGCCTATACAGTATTTGACCAACTAAGTGCTTGTCCATACTTGTAATTGGTTTTGTCCCCAATTCTGCAGAATCTCACATGTGCCTAATGTCCTACAGATAATGAAGAATAATTATTGAGACAACAGAAAGAAAGGTAGAGCCAGCAGGAAGAGGAACAGGGTATTTCCTGCTTAGCTTTCTCATAGCACAAGCAGAAATGTGTTCTATGTGTCTTCATGGCAGCCTAAGTTTTACCGTGCCCTCTTAGACAGATTAATAAACTCCAATTAGCAGAGACCCAACATGACCAAACATGAAACAATTGCTTTCCAGAGTTGGTCTTTGGTTTATCATTCTGACAATGACTGACTAACTAGCTACTCATTAAGTCTGGAATAAATGATTTAGTGTTCGAGAACAGCAAAGATTCAGTGCCGCACAGCACTGATGCTGATGCCACAGAACATTTAGGAAGAGTGACCCAGCACTCGAAACCTCTGGATTGGAAGCTCCTAGCAGCTGAGTTTGCAGCGGAGCCCAATGAACTAAACCACTGCTCTCTAGAGAAGATGCCCTCTGTATTGAAGCAGCACAGCCACCTTCTTGTACTCCTTCTCCCTGCACACTGCAATCCCTGAGGTGAGGGAGGGTACTGGCATAGCAGGCAGTAACTGCTGCCTGATCAGGCTTCGGGTGGGGGTGAATCCCCCTGTGTATATTTTAGGCAAGTGAAAAACCCCCCTGCCATCTTCAGGCGTGTTCCGGGAGCTACAATCCTATTCATATAGGCAGCTGCAAAAAATGTGTTAAAGGGCATTTTTCACTCTTTATTTTTGTTTTCTCCCAAGGTCAGTATACTGTCCATCATCCCACACTGGCTTGACAAGCCATTAAGAGAGGCTCCCCACAGCCTGGACAGGTGTGTTGCAGGAAAGGCAAGCACAGGCGTGCTGGTCTCCTCTCCATGCTCACCCACACCTTATACGTAGCTTGCTTTTCTCTGCCATTTATCTCCACTGAAAGATCCTGCTATGACAGATCTGGCCAGTTTTCTTCACTATTCCTCCTAGCCAGTGCATAAAATTTGGTCCACTGAGGTGAAAAGTAACTTTATTCTCCTTTCCTGCCCTCATCTACTGCTATCTCACCCTTTGCTATCTACAACAACTGGTTGCACCAGGGTTCAGAGCACGTCCTAAAAGGCAGGCACTGGTGATCAATCCAGGCCAGAAATTCCAGCAATTTCCAGATACACAGGTTATCACCATCTCAGCATTTCTCCTCTATGTGCCCATAAAGTCTCACTTTTAATAGTATCAAAACAGGAAGATGGCATGCACTGTGCAGTGTCTGCAGACCACTGACAGCTACCATGAGGCAGTCCTTGTCAGAAACATTAGGTCTTAGATAATATAGCAATGCCAAACAGACGATCTGCTAGATGGACAAGATGTAGTGAAGAAGGCAGTCCAGAACCAAACCAAACAATTTAGCAGATTTTTTAAAAAATTACTTTATTTTTAAGATAGGATTTAAATGAAGTGTAGAGAGAACAGTAGCGGAAGGGACCCATGCTAAAAAACTAAAAAGGAAGTAGGAAAGAATAAGAGAGAAAAGATGAAATTGTCAAGCAAGAACAGAGGCTGAGGCCACCTTGATACTAATAATGCTTCAGCCAATGAACACAGAGCTATGGACCCCCTTGACACTTAAGAATCAGCACTTCCTTGTCTTGTGGAAACTGAGTGACAATGAGAAAGAGTGTATTATGTAATAACTTACAGGATCACGGTTAATACTACATATATGGGAAAAACTGGGAAAGAAGAAACAGATTTCCTTTACAAAGATTACAAAGCAGGGAAAATATCATATGAGAACCTAACAGGAAGGAGCCTTGGGGATTTTCTCTCTCCTTTCTTTCATGCTTTGCACCCAGACAACCAAAATCTACCTCTACCTTTTAACCTGTACATTAGAAACTAAAGTAAGTGAAAGCAATCAATATTTTATTAAGAGCTACTGTTTCACCTGATTGAAAGAGTCATGTGATAACTCCAGTTAGATCAGAGGGAATGCTGACAAAAGATGAAAAACACTTCTAAATTTTGAGGCAAGAAGAAAGAGCACATTCCTCTACAACAAGGAAACTTGAACTGCAAAAAAAGACATTTACATTCTATGAGAAGAGAACTTTCTGACTGGAGGTGCCTAAGCAAAAGTACAGAACAATTTAGGGAATCTGCAAAATCTCCACCATTACAAACTTTAAAAGGCTGGCAAGAAAGTAATTCCTGAGGAATAATTTTAAGTACAGTTGATTCCACATTCGTTTAGTAGGATGGCCAGATGACCACCTGCACTCCATTTTTTCTATAATTTCTATTTTAAAAAAAGAGAACTTTTAAAAAGGAAATTTAAGTTTTCATTATACTTGAACCTGAAGACAGAAAAATATTGTCTGCATAGTTTAGGCCATACTATCCATATGAGAAATGATTGACTTGTTATTGGTTTTGTTTATAAACACAGAGATTAAGAATTTGCTCTTCAGAGGTGGAGTTTCCTCATCCTTGTGTGTGCTTGTGCCAGCAGGGCCCCAAACGTCAAGGCCGGTCATAATACTATAATGACTTCAGTACAAAACATTTTACAATATCTGTGCAGCCAACATTTTAAATCATTAGACAGTAGGAACCTGTGGCTGCTAGAACCATGTCATTACGTTGCAAGCAGGTCAGCACAGCTATAATAGATGTAGCATACCTTTCACAATAATATTCTTCCACATACTTCTCTCCTGCCTCAGAGCAGATGTTATTAGTTACAGAACAGAACTTGTACAGAACCACAAAATTTCCTTCCAAATGGAAGTTTACTGTTTCCTTCATAGAATCTCCTCCTTTACTACCCTTGTAATGCCTCCAAAGTTCCCATAAACTGGAGTAATGTCATGGTTTGACACTGGCACAATGCCAGTGCCTCCATGAAGATACATTCTCCCTGGTAGCTGCTGTGAGATGTGACCAGGAATAAGCAAAGCAGGCTCTGTATCACAAACAATCTCTCCTTTGGGACACCTGTCCCCCCCATATTTTCACCCCCTGGGGCCGAGGGGCATCAACACTGAACCCTCTTGGTTCTGAGGCCATTGCCTCCCCCTAGAATGCAGTCTCTGTATCACAAGGAACATGGTTCTGTCCATGGCTATACAAAAAGAGTCCAGCAAAAGCCACTCCATCATCTCTTCCCACTAGGATTCTTCTCTATTCTTCTACTATCTCTCACTCGCCCAGACCTCTCTCACACTGGCCCATTTCTTCCTCATCTTCCACTCTATCTTCTAGGAAAGGTCAATGTTCTGTAAAGTTCTCATTCTCCAAAAAGGGGTTAAAAGCTCCTACAAGCGGCCGGCTGAACCCCCCCCCTCTTCTCCGTCCCAGCCGTGCTGCCGGCGCAGGCCCGTGTTTATCAAGTCTCAAGGTTACAGTCCCAGGCAGCGGCTCTCTTTCTCTCTCTGTGTCTCTCAGGGGGGGCTGCCCGATGGCTCCCGGTCTCTCTCTCTTCCACCCTTCCACCCCCGGGCTCAGGCCTACCTCTCTCGGCCACATGGCTTTCCCCTCCCCCTGCCCAGCCAGCAGCTGGGCCGGGGGAGAGACCCGAACTCTTTCCCGCCGGAAACCCAAGAGGACCCTCCCAGGGGAGAGCTCTGCTTTTAACTCCGTGTTCTCAGAGGCGTGTCCATGTCTCAATGGTCAGGTTAAATGCCAATATTAAAGTCTGAATATCCATTGGCCAAAAACACAGCATCTCAAAAAACACATTTCCTGTCAAACCACCACATTCCACCCTTCGCCTCTGAGAACACACTTTCTAAAATTATTAACAAAATTACAAAACACTTCAACACTTCTACAAAACAAGAAAACCTTCATCTCCAGATTTTACTATGCATCTACCTTAACTCAATACATGCTTTGTTCTTATTCTTCTTTGGTCCCATCTCACAGCTTTACTCACAACTTTATCTTATCATTCCCCCAAAATTCGATTTCCCGGTCAGGGAACCAAAAATGTCATGGTTTGACACTGGCACAATGCCAGTGCCTCCATGAAGATACATTCTCCCTGGTAGCTGCTGTGAGATGTGACCAGGAATAAGCAAAGCAGGCTCTGTATCACAAACAATCTCTCCTTTGGGACACCTGTCCCCCCCATATTTTCACCCCCTGGGGCCGAGGGGCATCAACACTGAACCCTCTTGGTTCTGAGGCCATTGCCTCCCCCTAGAATGCAGTCTCTGTATCACAAGGAACATGGTTCTGTCCATGGCTATACAAAAAGAGTCCAGCAAAAGCCACTCCATCATCTCTTCCCACTAGGATTCTTCTCTATTCTTCTACTATCTCTCACTCGCCCAGACCTCTCTCACACTGGCCCATTTCTTCCTCATCTTCCACTCTATCTTCTAGGAAAGGTCAATGTTCTGTAAAGTTCTCATTCTCCAAAAAGGGGTTAAAAGCTCCTACAAGCGGCCGGCTGAACCCCCCCCCTCTTCTCCGTCCCAGCCGTGCTGCCGGCACAGGCCCATGTTTATCCAGTCTCAAGGTTACAGTCCCAGGCAGCAGCTCTCTTTCTCTCTCTCTCTGTGTCTCTCAGGGGGGGCTGCCCGATGGCTCCCGGTCTCTCTCTCTTCCACCCTTCCACCCCCGGGCTCAGGCCTACCTCTCTCGGCCACATGGCTTTCCCCTCCCCCTGCCCAGCCAGCAGCTGGGCCGGGGGAGAGACCCGAACTCTTTCCCGCCGGAAACCCAAGAGGACCCTCCCAGGGGAGAGCTCTGCTTTTAACTCCGTGTTCTCAGAGGCGTGTCCATGTCTCAATGGTCAGGTTAAATGCCAATATTAAAGTCTGAATATCCATTGGCCAAAAACACAGCATCTCAAAAAACACATTTCCTGTCAAACCACCACATTCCACCCTTCGCCTCTGAGAACACACTTTCTAAAATTATTAACAAAATTACAAAACACTTCAACACTTCTACAAAACAAGAAAACCTTCATCTCCAGATTTTACTATGCATCTACCTTAACTCAATACATGCTTTGTTCTTATTCTTCTTTGGTCCCATCTCACAGCTTTACTCACAACTTTATCTTATCATTCCCCCAAAATTCGATTTCCCGGTCAGGGAACCAAAAATGTCATGGTTTGACACTGGCACAATGCCAGTGCCTCCATGAAGATACATTCTCCCTGGTAGCTGCTGTGAGATGTGACCAGGAATAAGCAAAGCAGGCTCTGTATCACAAACAATCTCTCCTTTGGGACACCTGTCCCCCCCATATTTTCACCCCCTGGGGCCGAGGGGCATCAACACTGAACCCTCTTGGTTCTGAGGCCATTGCCTCCCCCTAGAATGCAGTCTCTGTATCACAAGGAACATGGTTCTGTCCATGGCTATACAAAAAGAGTCCAGCAAAAGCCACTCCATCATCTCTTCCCACTAGGATTCTTCTCTATTCTTCTACTATCTCTCACTCGCCCAGACCTCTCTCACACTGGCCCATTTCTTCCTCATCTTCCACTCTATCTTCTAGGAAAGGTCAATGTTCTGTAAAGTTCTCATTCTCCAAAAAGGGGTTAAAAGCTCCTACAAGCGGCCGGCTGAACCCCCCCCCTCTTCTCCGTCCCAGCCGTGCTGCCGGCACAGGCCCATGTTTATCAAGTCTCAAGGTTACAGTCCCAGGCAGCAGCTCTCTTTCTCTCTCTCTCTGTGTCTCTCAGGGGGGGCTGCCCGATGGCTCCCGGTCTCTCTCTCTTCCACCCTTCCACCCCCGGGCTCAGGCCTACCTCTCTCGGCCACATGGCTTTCCCCTCCCCCTGCCCAGCCAGCAGCTGGGCCGGGGGAGAGACCCGAACTCTTTCCCGCCGGAAACCCAAGAGGACCCTCCCAGGGGAGAGCTCTGCTTTTAACTCCGTGTTCTCAGAGGCGTGTCCATGTCTCAATGGTCAGGTTAAATGCCAATATTAAAGTCTGAATATCCATTGGCCAAAAACACAGCATCTCAAAAAACACATTTCCTGTCAAACCACCACAAGTATGTACTGGTTTAAGTTACAGATGAAACTACATATATTACTGACTTAGAAGTTAAACATCAAAAACACATTAGCTTGATTTTCAGAAGCTACGCAAGAAATGCCCAGGAACAAACCTTACTGAAACTGAGTTTTGGAAATGTTGTGACAGCACCAGCTGGGTTTATTATGAGACAATGTCAAACCCTGGAAGAGACCTCTTGGAGAGGTGGTCAATGAACCCATGTCTATGAGTGTTGAAAAGGCATTTGGACAGTGCCCTTAAGGCCATGCTTTCACTTTTGGTCAGCCCTGAAGTGGTCAGGTAGTGGGACTGGATGATTATTGTAGGTCTGTTTAAATTGAACTATTTTATTCTACTCAAATCTGTCTTCTCCTACCTGCTCCTTTCCCTACTAGTACACACTGGGGAAATCTCTGAAGACAATTCTTTCCAGCCCTGCACTAGCAGAAGGGACTGAATACCCATAACCATCTCCCAGCTTAGGCACTGGCTCTGTCACCTTGTGGGAAGGAGGTGTGTATCTTCTGAGAGGGGTCAGGGCTGTGGATCATCTCAAGATAAAGGGACCATCTGCACAATTTTGCAAAAGGCAAATGTCATGCGTTTTTTTTAAACTCATCAGTGTTCAACTGAGGTTTTCACAGCATGGCAAACCACCACATCACTGACACCAGCGATTGCTGGTAATCAGCTATTCCCTAAGCATGTGACCAAGGCCTCACTCCTCATTGCACAATCTGGTCATGCCTTCCAGGATATGCCTAAACCCTATTCTCTCTCAACCTGGAGCCATCTTGGGGCTTCCAAGAGTGGCCAAATGTCCTCAGCCTGATCAGCCTGAAGGTCAAGAATCCTGGCAGGGCACCAGTGGATGTAAAAAGCCCTAGGACCCCTAACAACCTCTCTGCATCCCATTTCTTACAGCAGCTGCCCCTGGCTCCACAAGGGGCTGAGGACAGAGCTGTGCAGTGCTCCTGAAGAAGGCGTTCACTTGAACTTACTAGTGCTATGCAGCTGAAAAGGCCAGACAGCTTCAGGCACCTACAGGGCTTGGTGGTTCTTCTCCTCTGAAGGGCTTGCATCTGTTCCCCAAAGGCTGAGTCCCACTGGCAGCTGGCCTTGTCTCCAGTTTTCTGCCCCTAGCCTCCTCCAAGTAGTTCCACTGTCTCCTCAAGGACTTCCTTTTGGATGTCTGTGGGCTGGCTCCAGGCCAGCTTTGACAGTGGAACATGGGAGGATGCTCCCTTTTATCTTGCCCCTCCAAGGCACTGCTGCACTACAGGGTGATGACACTATGACATGAGGGTGTCCCTTATGTCTTATGGTTTATGCCTTACCTGTCACGGACCAGCCATCACCCCTCCACCCAACATTCTTTGGACAAAGGCCACCCATAAGAGCTGTCTGTGATGGAACTAATGTCCATGTTGCTACCTTGGGTTGTCCAATTCTCAGAGGACAATGAGTGCAGGAACACCACCTTTCCATTTATGGACATTGAAATTGAAAGGGACCAATTATTATCAGCTGAATATTAATAAGTCCATAGGGCTTGATGGGATTCACCCCAGAGTACTGTGGGTAACTGTAGCAGACATTACAACACGACCACTCTCAATCATCTACAAAAGGTCTTAAGAGGCCCCACCAACTAAAATTTAGCCCAGGTTACACCAGTTTCCAAAAAAGGCAAGAGAGAAGACCAAGAAAACTACAGACGTGTCAGTCTAACCTCAGTACTTGGAAAAAATTATGGAGAAAATCACACTGGGTTTTATTAAAAGACATTTGAAAAGCAATGCAATCATTGAGACACAGTGCAAGACACAGACAACATGGGTTCAAGAAGGGAAAGTCTTGTTTAATTTAATAACCACCTACAATAAGGTCATCTGTGTGAAAAATGCATGTATTTTATGATTGGCTTTTTGCAAATATTAAAATGAATATTATATGTGTTGTGTTAGAAAGTAATGCTGTATTAATTCTCTTAAGTAGTGTGTTAAATATAGTTTTAGGTTATAAAAAATGTTAAAATAAAAACTATGCTATGTAGGATACTTTTTTTAAAGAAAGGACTTGCAGTGAGATAGCAGCCACAGGACACTAAATCTTTCAGAGAAAAATAATTGATTGCCCTCTTATCAGAAGAAACAAACTTCTTCCCACCTCGAAGGCGCTGTTAGGATTCAGAGGAAGACGTTGACAATGACCAGGCAGAATCCTGTATTTGAATGAAATTTATGCATCATTTATGAAGTATATGAATATGCAACTGGCTATTGCTTTTAAGAATTAATCCTTTGTTAATGGGTGTCCTGTTTCAGGCACGTGCTGCCCAGAAAGAGGTACCCGGACTTCCATAACTCTTTGTCTCTATTCAAATCGTCCAAATTATTATTACTCTAATTGTATTACTATTTTTATAACCATTTTATTACTATTAAACTTTTAAAGTTTTAAAAACAAGTGATTGGCGTTTTTCACATCTGCCTGGATGAAGTGAAGACATGGGATTTAAACCCCCAATTTTAATGGGGTTTAGAAAGGCTTTTGATCCTGTCCCTCAAAGCCTCCTTCCAGCAAGTTTTCCAACAGTGTGATGAGCAGGTATGCAGTGCACTGGGTGAAGAACTGGTTGAAGAGCAGGGCTCAAATTATTGCAGCAAACAGGACATCTGGCTGCTGACCAGTTACCAGTGGTGTTCCTCAGGGCTCAGGTCTAGAGGCAGCTCTGTTCAGTCTCTTCATCAGTGATCTGGAGGCTGCAGTTGAATGTGCAGATAGTTAGGTGATGATACCAAACTGGGAAGTGCTGCTGACTCTCTCATGGGGTAAGAGGCTTTGCCTTGCAGGGGGATCTGGATTGATTGGAGCATTGAGCAGTCACCAGTGACATGAAGCTGAGCAAGACCAACCAAATGCTGGATTCTGCACCTGGAATGGAATAATTCCAGACACAAGTGTGAAGTGGGAGAGGAATAGCTGGAGGGCAGCCCTGCAGAAGGGGGTTTGGGGGTGCTGGTTGGCAGGAAGATCAATGGCATCAGCAGTGTGTGTGCCCTGGCAGCCAAGGGGGCAAACCTCATCTGGGGGTGCATCAAACACAGCATCACCAGCCAGCCAAGAGAGGTGATTATCCCACTGAATTCAGCACCGGTGCAGCCTCACCTCGAGTACTGTGTGCAGTGCTGGGCCCCACTATTTTAAAGGGATGTGAAGGTCCTTGAGTATGTCCTGAGAAGGGCACCAAAGCAGGGGAAGGGGCTGGCAGGAATGTGCTCTGGGGAGCACTGAGGGCACTGGGCTTGTCTGGTTTGGAGAGGAGGAGGCTGAGGGGTGACCTCACTGCTCCCTACAGCTTCCTGAGGAGGGAAGCGGAATGGGAGGTGCTGAGCTCTTCTTTCTCTCCCAGTGCCAGGACACATGGGGAATGGCTCCAAGCTGTGGCCATCGGGGGAGGTTCAGACTTGACATGAGGAAACATTTCATCGCTCTGAGGGTGGCCAAAACATGGAGTAGGCTTCCTAGTGAGGTAGCTGATGTCTCCCCCAGCCATGCCTGTCACTGTTGAAGAGGCATTTGGACAGTACCCTTAAAGCCATGCTTTAACTTTGATCAGCCCTGAAATGGTCAGGCACTGGGACTAGATGATCACTCTAGGTCTCTTCCAGCTGTTCTATGCTATTCAATTAGAGTGGCTGGGCTTGTCTAAGGTTGCAATGCAAGATGTAACCAAAAGTATGTATTCTATTACCATCTGTTAAAAGCAAGTGGGGCAGAGTTCTTTAAGTCTTCCATGACCCATCCTCCCTCCAGGGGGATATCTTCTCTTAATGGGCCATTGTACCTCACTGCAGAAATGGTAAAATTACATCATCCCATTGTGAGATGCTCCACCCAGGGGGAGGAGAAATCCTACTTAGATAAAATCTGAGATTTGGAACACCACAATCTGCTTTCTCTCACTGGATTCCCAGAGGAAGACAAGATCCATCTACACCACCCTGGACCTTCAGAGGAAAACTACACCCTTTGATAGGATCACTGCTTCCACAGAACCACATCTGTCACTCCAGGAGGACTGCAGCCACCATTTAATTGGACTGCTACCAACACCCTGACCAACCCAGTCAGGTTGTATACTGACTCTATTATTGTTTTTGTACTACTGCATTTTCTTTTAATTTTCCTATTAAATTGTAGTTCTGACTTGGGATCCCCTGCTGGTTTGCTTTCAAACCAGTACAGGGTTATAGAAGAGAGGACAAGGAGATAACTAGTGTTATACACTGGGTTATCAGCTTAAATGGAATTTTCCAGAGAAACCTGGAGATACAAATTCAGCCTTTTCATTCAAGTAACTGTCTCCTTAGAATTGACTCAGTCAACCTTGGTTACCAAAACATCTATTCTGGTTTCATTTTAAACACATTGGCATTTCATTAATTTTTATGGCTGGGATGTAGTCTCCTAAATCAATCTGGTCCTTTTAAAACTTTAATCCAGTTTGTTCAGCTGACTTTTGGCAGATTTTAACAGATGCTAAAAGCTCAGCATGTCCACACTTCCTGCATTTTGAGGCAAAAGTAATTGAAGAAATGTGATGACCAGAGGATTTTAATAGATGGCACACTCATTGATTCAAACACATATACTACCACATAAAGCACCATCACCTGGATGATGTGAAAAATAGAGTGGCCAAATAACTCTTAGATTAACACCTCTAATGCAAGACCAAGATCTGCCCAATATGAGATTTTGCAGTTATTTAGCTTTCGTCATATAAATAGTGACTAGATACACACACTACCTACAGTGTACAACTAAAATTTCTCCTAGACAGCAAGAAACTGAAGATAATGGTGGCATTACTAGAAAAGTAGTTTACATAAATGAATCAGGGATTGCAGAATAAACTGAATTCAAAGAGATCCACAAGGATTGAGTCCAACTCACAAGTCTGCACAGGACCATCCCCAAGAGTCACACCATGTGCCCAAGAGCATTGTCCAAACACTTCTTGAACTCTTTTAGGCTTGGTGCTGTGACTGTTTCCCTGGGGAGCCTGCTCCAATGCCCAACCACCACCCTCTGGGAAAGAACCTTTTTCTAATATCCAACCACACCTCCCCTGACGCAACCTCAGACCATTCTGTCAAGTCCTGTCACTGGTCACCACAAGAGAAAAGATCAGTGTCTGCCCTTCTCCCCCTCATGAATAAGTTGCAGACTACTATAACATCTCCCCTCAGTCTCCTCTTCTCCAGGCTGAAGAGACCAAGTGACCTCATCCAGTCCTCATACTTGAAGCTTCCCCTCAAGGCCCTTCATGACCTTTGTTAACTCTCCTTTAGGGTGTTCTCTAATAGCTTAATATATTTCTTATATTGTGGCACCCAAAACTGCCCACAGGACTCAAGGTGAGGCCACAGCAGTGCAGAGCAAAGGGGACAATCCCCTCCCTTGCCCAGCTGGTGATGCTGTGCCAGATGTACCCAGGACACGTTTGGCCCTCCTGGCTGCCAGGGCACTGCTGACTCACATTCAACTTCCTGTTGACCAGGACTCCCAGGTCCCTTTTCTTCTGGGCTGCTTTTCAGCTTCTTGTTCCCCAGTCTGTCCACATATCCGGGGTTGTCCTGTCCCAGGTGCAGAATCTGGTACTTTCTGAACTTCATATGGTTGGTGATTGCCCAGCCTTCTCATTTGTCAAATTCTCTCTTCAGGGCCTCTCTGCCTTCACAGGAGTCAACAACTCCTCCCAGTTTTCTAGCATCTGCAAACTTACTTAGAATCCCTTATAGTCCTATGTCCAAGTCATTTGTGAAGATGTTGAAGAGCACCGGGCTGAGATGAAGCCATGAGGAACCCCACTAGTGACAGCTCACCAGTCTGTCACCCCATTGACTGTAACCCTTTGATAGCAACCTGTGGGACAGTTGCTTACCCACTGCACAATGTGTTTATCCAGCTGTGGGCCAGACATTTTATCCAGCAGGATCCTGTGAGAGACAGTATCAAAAGCTTTACTGAAATCCAAAATGAAGGTCTATGTTTAAGAGCCACTCCATATTTTTAATACATCTGTTGCATCAATAAATAATAGAAAGCAATGCAAAAATGCTTTATAAAAGCATTGATATATAAGAATACATTCAGTAAACTGAAGGTGCACAAATGCAATATAAGCATCAAGATAAAAATAACTAAATGTATTTAAAATCTCTTTAAGCCAGTGTGATATTACACACCTGTCACAATGCCATCCTATTCACACCATCAAGAATCAGACAAATCATACATTTTCAACTCCTAGACAAAATTTACTTGTTGTCATCAAGTACCCAAAACAAATAAACAAAACTCAATCATTCCCATTTGGGGACTGGTTTTTTTTTTTGTTTTTTTTTTTTTTTTGGTGAAGTTTCAGCAAAAATAATGAAGGATTTTATGTTGTATAGACATACATGAACTCAAAGCTAACCAGAAACATAGACATGAAAGAGTATACATGCGCAGCTCATGCTGTGCACAACACACGGGCCAAGAAGGAGGAGGCAAGTATACAGAGCTACATGGTACTGTGACCTACTCTGTGTCAGACCACTGGTACTGTGACTGTGGAAGGCCACTAATATCTTGTAAATAACACTGTAAATAAGCAACTTGTAGACCACTGACATAAGAAATTAACACCACAGATACTATAAGGAGGCCAAAATTGCCAGATGCCTGACTGATACATGAAAATCAAACCAGACAAATTTCCCCCTTGTTAGCATGATTGATCACCAAAGTGGAGGTGGAGCAGACCATCTGTCAGAGCCCAACAGCATCTTTGATTTGCACCCAAGGCACCCATCAGACTCAAGGCACCTGTCCTGGGGCTGGTGCATGAACAATCTTTGAGAAGTACGGGGTATCTCAGATATTCACATTAATATGTTCTCTCTAGTATGCCCACATATTTCTGTGAGCAGGACTCCCCACACTGGAACAGACACAGCTTGAAGCAGTACGTGTGATTACAACTTGCACCAGTGCTTTTCCAGATGGTTAATCATAACCATACTGACAAAGACACAAGGAAACAAACTGTATTTTTAGGCCTCGACTCCAACAATGAACTCAAGTCAATTCAACTCACACCATAAAGTGATCAGATCTCTTTGAACTATTACAGAGGATTTACGTGTTTTACCTGAAAACAGTTACAGTCCAAACCTGCAAGAATGGAAACGCATCATGACTTTGGTGTTGAAAAGTCTAGTACTTTATAAGTGAGCTAGACAGGAGTATTTGAAAGGGAAAATTAATCACTAGTCTGTGACAGCCTCAACTATTAAATTCTTAAATAATAACGCAATTATGAATAAGACATATTAATTGTTGCGGTTTTTTCTGCCACTGGAGCTCCACAGAATTCAATGTGTGGCCAAAAAGAAAGTGCAGATTTACGGGCAGTGAAGTGTAAGAAATATGCTCACAAAATAATCTTTCTTAATTCACAAGAGCCCTATTCCCTAAGCTGCATAACAATACAGGATATATGATAGAGGGGTATAAAGGTTTTATTAACCCTCAAAAGAGATGACTTGCAACACGTACTGACAACTATGTCTGCAAAATTCATGCTGGCAATAGCTTTATTCAAACTGTACTAACAGCAGACACAGCTGCTACACATAGTCATACAGAAATGCTTTTCTATTGGGCCTAATATCTCTATCTATGATTATGTTTTGAGACACCCAACAGCTACACAGGAGCTATTTGTGCGGAACATTTATACCTATCAGCTTTCATTAAGGAAGATGAGCAAAACAGAAAGTGGTCCGTAAGGCCCTCGTCTTTGGTCAGGAACTCCTGCAAATTCTCCCTGACTTCCCCCGTTGGTCATTTCCAGGCTACAATAGCGCTAGAATCGGTACCGACTTTCCTAAGCAGCACAAGCTGTCAGCTGCAGAACATTTCGACCAGCCTCATGACATCCCGAGAAGCTCCCCAAACCCGCAGCAGCCGCTGAAGAAAGCGCGGGCTGCGCCAGCACCCCGGCCCCCGCGGGCTCCTGTCATCACACGCAGCGGTGTCTGTCACGCCGCGGCTGCAGCAAGGCGGATCGCCGCAGCCGGGGATGAGTCGGCGCGGATATTAAAGGAAAGGCAATCCTCTTAGGAGGGCGGGCGGCGGGCGGTGAGGGGAGGCGAGGCGAACCGAACCCGCGTTCCCCGCGCGGGCCAGGGCAGCATCGCGGCCACGCCGGGTGCGGAGCGGTGCCTCCCCCGCGGGCAGCCCCGCGCCGCCTCAAGGGCGAGGGAGCAGCGGCCGCCTGGGGCCTGCGGCAGGTGCCGCCGGCAGCGCCCGTAGCGCCGCAGCCCCGCGCTCGGGGAGCAGCGGCCGGCGGGGGCCGGGGCAGCGCTGGGGTGAAATGGGTCAGTTACGTAATCAGGCCGGCGGCCCCGGCCCCCGCCCGGCGCCCCGTGGGCACCGACAGGGGAAGCTGCAGCGGCGGGCGCTGGGGGCGAGAGGAGCCGCATCCTCTCGCGGACCCCGGGCACCGCCGCCGCGCTCTTCATCCCCCTCCGCCCCTTCCCAGCAGTTCCCCCGCCCCGGAGCGCACCTTCTCCTGGGCGCGATTGAGGCGTTTCTGGACGTTTTTGGCGAAGATGCCTGTCTTCATGTCGGCCATGGCTGGTGGTGGGGATTAGGAGGGTGGGGAGAGAAGGCGGGCGAGGCAGAGCCCGGCAGCTACGAGCGGCAGCGGCGAGGCAGGAATGGAGGGATGGAGAGGAGGAGGAGGAAGAGGAGGAGGAGGGCTTTAGAGACACAGCAGGGAGAGGCGTGGCCACCGCCGCCGCCTCAGGTGAGGCGCGGGTCCCCCGCCTTCGTCCGTCCCCGGCCCCCGGGGAGTCGGCTGTCGGGACCCCGCAGGGCGGCTAGCGTTGTCTTCTGGGGATGAGGCAGTTCCTCTAGATAATAAAACATATCCAGAGGGATAATGGGGATGATGATTTCTAGAAGCGCAGCTGATGGCTGCGTCCACTACTGGCACAAGCCTCCTTCTACAGCCGGAGAACCTTAGGCACCAACTTACTCCCTTAGAAGTTTCCACAAAGTCAGAGTCATTCCCAGGTCCAAGCTCCTTTAACACTTTTCACTGGTTTGGGGGCTGCAGCATCACGTGCAGTAAATGGGTGCTGCGGTTGAGGGGCCTGCACCCCCCAGCTCGGCCTGGACTGGGCTTCCTGGCACAGCCATCAGCTGTTCTGCGGCTACCATGCCCGTGCTGCTGAATGTGCTACACTTGACTTGCCATTCTTCTGCTCTCGACATCCTCCTCCCATCCATTCCTCACTCCTACCTCAGCGTAGCAACCAACAGCAGTAAACTGGTTCCAGACTGCTTTTGTGTTTTTGATCTTATTTCTGAAATTACAACTTCAAGGCAAAACTGAAGGGCAGTCATAAAAAAAATCTCTGTCCTCCCCTGACACTAAAGAACCCCAAAATCTTCTAGGGATCGTGCAGCACCAGTCACTCAAGGTTGGCAAAGTCATCCTTCCTAGATACCAAGCCCCAAATTCACTCCTGACATTTATTTCTGTTGTTTGCCCAAGTGTGGAGTTCCCTGATAGAGAGAGTAGAAATCCAGCAGCAAACATAGCAAAGCAAGACAAAGCAAAACACTGGAACTCAACTCTTTTACCCTGAGCCTGTATCCTTCTATAGGGAACTGTCCTATTTTCATAATACTTTTCATTGATTTTTCAAAACACAGATCAGGTCTTCTACTGCCAAAAGAAAATGTCTCATACATTTAGTAAGTCCAGCTGTGCTTCCTGAGACTATGTATTTCTGACATGTGCTCAGTCCCACATGTGCCTGACGCATTTTCCTGTACTATTAAGAAGTTGATTTAACATGCCAACTGCAGCAGTAATAATGTTTAGTAAGAATAGGTACTTACTTAATTCTCACGTTAATACTATTTAGAAAGAAAAAAGTAATCACACCAAAACCCCCAAACCCAAAACTAATGCAGAAAACCAAAGAAAACATATCACAGCAATCAAGGAAATTATTTTGTCTAAAAGATTACGATAGTGTCTTACAATGCTGTTAAACTGGTGAAAGATAAAAAACAAAATTTCAGTGTGCATAGGGCTCCCAAATTCTTTGAAGTATTTTTTCACATCTTCAGAGTATCTCTTTCTGGGCAGTTTGGCTTCTGATTCCACCACTTTAAGAGTGATTTTAAAAAATCATGAAAAGAAGTGCTCTTAACTGATTACTCATGCATTTTCTTCACCAAAGGGTAACAAAGGTAGGAAGTATTAGCAGAACAGAGTGCATTTGGTTTCCTTTGGGTTAGGAGGGGGAGGGAGGAAACTCTCTTGTGCTTTTTAGATCCCTTTTGTCTGATATAGTAGTACAACCCTCATCACCAAGCCCAAAAATGCTTTTTCATGCCAGTGGGTGAGGAAATTGAAGATGTGTACTTAGTCAGACAGCCAGTCTCTTCCTCCTCAGTCAGTTGACCTGCACTGGCTTTGCCCCATTTAATGGCCTTTGACAACAGCCAATGCTTTTTCACTGGCTAGTTTATCAGTGTGTGTGTTGCTCTCCATCAACTAGATTCTGGAAAAAAATAATCAGCAAATGATCAGAATGTTCTCTCCATACTCTCTGTCTGTTGTATATAACATTTATTGTAATTAATACTGCAGAGAAAATTTCTCCATTAGGATGTCTTTCAAAGCAAATTTTTTTCTGTGCATTGTTCATGCTTTAATCTGAAATAGATGATATTTAAAAATCCTTTACTACAATTTACCCAATTTTCTCTCTATTTTCTTGTAATTGTTTATTTGGTGCTATTTTAAAATGAAATTTTACTTCAGTTTCCCTTCTGAATAGCAGTCATTCATAAAAAAATGCTCCTAAGGGAATGGTGATTTTTCAACATAAAATCTTTAAAAGGGAAGGGAAGAAAGTAAATGTAAGTACAACTGCTATGTCACCACTTTTTCCAGCTGTTGATTCCTGTTCAACCAAAATGCTAGTCAGAAAAAGAAGAAATCTGGATAATTTCTGGCTCATCAACAACATGGTTTCTCATCACACATTTTGTCCCTATAGACCTCACATTGGAAGTAGAAATGAGATGGGACGTTTGTTTCTTCAAGCAGCAAGCCTAATCCTTCCTGTTCCTTCTACAACCAGCTGACCCTTCCTCACAGCACAGCCAACAAGCTCTCACCAGCAGATCCTGACTGTCCTCACAACAAACGCTCCTCTCAACTGGCTGACCCACTCTTCTATAACACCCATCCATACTGGACATAGCTGTGACCCTTTAAGGGCAAGGCCGCTCCTCCTCTTTGGTAATTAGAACAGCTGCAACTCATCAGGGGCAAAGTTACTTGCAATTCATTCTCCTGCAACATTTCTGCTATTCTGATCACTCTTCATTTGTGTAAAGCAGCAAAATTAAAAGATACTGGTCCATAGGAGTAAATTTTATAATGCTGATGATAGAAAAAAATTGGCAGGTGTCTTGCAGCTGTCTCCATTGCAATAATAATTAAAATACAGATATCAATTGCTGCAGAGTAACAAGAGACTTGCACCTTTACAAATAATAGCATATGGACACTCACAATTCACACTACAGACATGGCACATAAAAGACATCCCCATTATAAGCACACCACTTTAATATTCAGTGAAGTGGAAAATTGGAGTGGGAAATGATACTGCAGGGCAGCCTGGGAGTTGAAGTCACACTGTAGTGTGGATTTGGGGAGGCAGAATGTATGGACAAAAATACAAGATGAGATGGGACTAATAGAATAGCAAACATGGGAAAACAATATGAGAAAATGAAAGGTTTCAGGTGTACAGGACTTGAATTTTAAATCTTTTTTACATGTGACAACTTGGTACTATACTTGTGGTTTAGGTCAGCATGTAATGGGCAGCAAATGACTGTCTAAATTATCTGGACAGTTTCTGTAAGTCTTGCTGACTTTTGGATGTGAGTCAGAGAGGGCAGAGCTGTCTGTTTCACGGAAAAGGAAAGTAAGGAACCCAGTGGAAAACATGCATCAAAAGAAAAATGTTTTCATAAAATAAATGTAGTTCTAAATCCTGTAAAAATCAAGGAAAATTTTAATAAACATCCCAAATTAAAACCCATACATGTTCTATATTTTAATATTTAGACCCTTCTTTTAAATTAAAATTCTTCTTATTGAAGACAAATACAGATTTTAATTTTTTTTTTTATATTTTCCTTCATTACCATACCTTCAGATCAACACCTCTCATCCATTAAAGTGCTAACATATGTTGAACTGGTACTTACATTCCGACACAGAACACCACTTACATCACGGGGAAGCATTTTACCTGAAAGGTACCCTTTGCTTTCAACTTCATTATTTGAATCTGAAATTTTCATGATTTGAATCTGTATCTGGCTTCATATAGCTACATGCAGGTAGGTGGTGTTCAGCATTGGTCTCACTTTGTTACTCCGGAAAGTCTGTCCTGCTGACTTCAATCACCAAATTTCTGGGTTGACACCCCAGGCTCCGAAACTACATAAAATGAGCTTTACATGGGAAAGTATGACTAATGAAGGGCTGCAGAGCTCACTCACAGAACGGGCACCAGTGATGTTTCCGTAAGAAATTAATTCCATGACATGGATGTACATGCTGGACTTCTGGGGGAGGAGGTTATGTTCCTTCCCTCCTCCAAGTCCTCTTCCCTGAAATCACAGGAAGTAGATAAATTAACTTCAAATAGAAGAAAAACTTCTGGAGAGAGAATTCCTGGAATTACTGCTGCCTTCAGGTGAATCTTTTCAGGTATGAGGCAGTGCAAGTAGATAAGAAGACATGACAAGAAATCAAAAATCCTTTAGGATTGGCAGGTGGGGTAAGGAGGAGTGAATAACTAAATATCACTTAGTTAATGCCAGCCTATTTTACTTTTTACACAGCTGGTGTGACATCAATAAAATACAAACTTAAGGAAAAGTCTAGGGTGATAAAAGGACAAGATTTCTTGAGATCCAAGAATGAGTTTCAGCATGGACAGAGCTTCAAGGATCCACAGTTCCCTCCCTCCCTCAGCGAGGATAACTGGCAATTTGGACCTGTTGCAAAGGGGCCTGTGCCAAGAAATTCGTTTTCTATTCATCATTTAGATGACAACAGTGCCTTGATAGGCTGTGCATACAGTAGTGATTCCAGCATTAGGAATGAATGCTGATCAAGATACTTGTGCTCTGGTTGGCCGCCTCCCGATGCTCTTTGTGATTAAAAGTACAGTGAGCTACATAGAAGATGAATTTTGGAGAATTATACTGATAACATGAGCTGTTCCACCTAAATAGGAAAGACACCCACCACACAATAAGTACCAATCACTTTTAGCCAAAATTCAGGCTTCCTTAGTCTATCTGAGGTCAGCATCAAAAGATCATTGAAAATTGCTTTTGAAAAATTGGAACTTAAATGTGCTTGGCACATTTTATCTTCTCAGTCAGAAGAACACAGGCCAGAACCAGAAATATATTCCTTTTTAACTGTCAGGTAAAAGGGACAGAGTTTCTGGAGAGCATCCTTTGGATCTTCCCTGAAAGAAAAGTCAGTCTCAGTTAAAAAGTTTTTTTGTCCACGTGCAATTTTCCATACCCCACTTTTTCTCTTTCCCATCAAGTATATTTACAAAATTCCTAGTATTTACAGTATTATCTAGAAATGCACACCTTTTGGTTTTCATAACAATAAAAATAAACATTGTAACAGTTAGTCTCTCTCTTTTTTTCATTTTTCTTTAAAGCCATTCCAGCACAGTCTTGCCTTTTGTGGGGAATGCCTCACCAGTGGTGAGTTTCTCTCTCAGGTTAGGCACTTGAGAAGGGGTCTTGGCATGCATGGCACCAATATGATTCCCTAAGCTACTCTTTGCTCATGAATTGGCTGCTAATGGCATCATGCACACATCACATAGCATAATCTAGCCTCTATGCTCTTATTCCTAGTGCTAATACACATTTACACAGTGCCATTGCTTCCACCACTTATATGGGCTAGAAGGAGGGATGTAGCAAAAAGACATGCAGTCCTAATATTGAAATTTTTAAAATTTGGAGAAAAGTGACTAGCTGTATCTATTCTGTGTGTGTCCCTAATTTAGAAAGGCCATGAAAAGATAATATATACATGCAAAATAATGAATACATTTATGTAATCATGAAGGTCATACAATTTATTTTTTTTCTTCAAGAAGATAGATGCATGTAAACCACTGTGAGTTGATTGTGCTGGTTTAGTGTCTGACGTCATTTTCTAAATATCAGGAAATTTTTCTTCCTAGTCACTTGAAGCTAGACTGTGGAGGTTGGAGACCTCCCCTCCTGCAGCAGTTCTTCTTGCCTTGACACTCACTGCTTTCAAGGAAGCAATAACTATTTAGAACAACCAGGGACATGCTTGCATGGGTACAGAAGATGGCTTGCAAAAGCAGCACTGCCCAACTCTTGCTACTAGTCCTAGATGCATCAAGCATGTCCCAAAAAGCCATGATCTGCAAGGAATAATGTGACTTCCGGCTACAGGAGAGGCACTTTCATCATGAATACCATATAACAAAGCAAAGAGTTAATCCAAACTTCAGAAAGGCACCCCTGGAGTACCTGTCTGGAGACTCTGTCAAGTTATAGGTTCTGCTGCTTTAAATCATGTAGTCAAAAGTCAGGTTTTAAATCTATGCATTTTCCAAAGATGATCCCAGCTGTTGATTATCAAGGATCCTTATTCAACTATCCCCACTCTTCCTTCTCAGTACATTTTTTTGCTTCTAATTGAGTTAGATTTGTCCTGACTTCCCTTACAACAATCCATAAATTTTTTGAAGGAATCCCAAACTGAATCTGATGCCTGCTCTCCATCAGGACTTTGAGAATGCCAGCACTTCCCTTATCAAAATTAGGAAGAGCAGCACACTGAAAAGTTGCAACATACATTTCTCTTTACATAAAGAAAATCTTTCATTTACAGTGGCTCCATATATATTATTATTATTATTCATTCCAGTCTGTCCTAGACAGATGTTGTGAGAAGTAGTCTCTGGAATCAGAAAAATAGTCTTACCTGTAAGTGGCCTGACTTATTTAAGAGATTCTTATTTAGCTGTGGCTAGTGTATCCCTCAGCATATATGAAAAGCTGTGTTCCACGTCTCTCTTGTTCTGGTGGGGTTTTTTGTTTTGTTTTATTTTTAAATTGTTTGTTTTGTTTTGTTCTTTTTCCCCAGAAGATTTCTGCAGCATTTAGAAGAGCTACAAACAACAGGGATTGGAGGCAAAATAGTCTTTGCATCATGATTACAGCAGAACTTTCTTTGGTCCTCCCCCAGTCTCCATTTCTGATCTGTTTCACCTTATTGTAAATGTATGCATAATAAACACTCCACTCATCCAGTGACTGTCTCCAGAAAGAAATTTGAACTATTTCTATCATTAGATGAAAAGACACTTTGGATGCTAACAGTTGCTATAACAGTCACTATAGGAACCAAACTCTTCCTAGTCCTTGGCATGCAAGACTGATTTTTCTCACACTGTGGGGAAAAGAAGTCTTTAGCTAATAATCTTATGCTAGTCTTATTTTAGAGGCATCTTTTTGCAGCTTCTTGCAGCTTTTATCAGAGGCAGCCTTGGTAAAAATGAAAATTGAATTTCAACACCTTCTCTCTTCCTTTTCCCCTCTTCAAAACAGTGTTGAGAAATGTTCACACATTGCTACTCTTCTCTCTGTTGTATCTCAGAAATGACGTGCAGAAGATGAGAGACCTAACTACACAATAATATCTCCTGACTGTAGGTTTCAAAAATGTGCTTTCAGAAGGAAAGCCTTTGGTAAATCTTAACTACCAAAGAATTAATAACTTTGACACATCCATTATTTTTTTTTTAACTGCAATGCCTTTAGATGAATGCATCTTGTATAATCAATAATGAATGCATTGCTGTGTAGAGAGAGGTCATGGACTTCGTATACTACTCTGTAGTCCCTGAACACCTGTAAAACAGGGAAACTAAAATAAAATCTGTCATACCAAGGAAAAGGAGGATTGAGGTTAGAAAGCAGACTGAAGGTTCAGGCAGGTCTTCTTGGTGCTGTTCTAGAATAAGGGTTTTCTGTAGATGAGGTAAGGATTTGCAGAAAATACATGAGCAGAACCTGCTGGAATATTTTTCACTGTGCCCAGGTTTCTCTTCCCTTCAGTGTAGCTTTGTTCAAACCCAGTATTTTCAAGTACCATCCTACTTTTCTTTTGAAGCAAAAGATTTAATCATGTCAAGGGAAGAATTCAATGTCAAGGGAAGAATTTTCAATGTCAAGGGAAGAAATTTTGATCAAGGTTAGTGGAATAGTAGATGAGCAATAAATAAATTTAAGAGTGTTAGTAGACTGTCAGTAGTCAATACATCAGAGCTGACATGCACCAGTTGACATGCACCTTAACAAGGAGAACAAAAGGACTGCTGAGTAATGGTGCAGAGGCATGGGTCAAAGCCATGATACACACAAAGCTAACTGTTGCAGTATACTTTGTATTCTACCCATGAAAAAGTCTTTGAAGCCTGCACCTGTTCTGTATATCAAGGAAAAAACAAGTTTCTTCTGATTTTTCTCTACATGTCTGCCAAAAACCCTTTCCTCCTGTTAGCTAGTATCTGCTAAAATAAAATCCAAAAGCAAGCTTAAAAGTTAAGGGTATTTTTGAAAAGGAAGAAGTCTTCTTGGGAAATCTCTTTTCTTATTACATCCCCTCAGACTTGGTGTAAAGTTGACTTTCTGTTACTCCACCTTGCTGGCAGCAGAGAGAACTGAACTGAACTGTCTGGAGTTCCATTTTGCAGGTAGAAGTCATGGGAAGAAATCCATAGTATGACCAGGCACTTCTGTCCTTTCAGTTTAAACCCTGGGGCAGAAAAAGGATTAAAAACTTGGAGGAAATATTTTAAGAATGTCTTAAGAATTCATGGGAAGGTTAGGGATACCAATTTTCTTCATGAGGACTAAAGCTGTTAGCCATTCATACTGAATTTCTCCCCAAATGATCCCTCCAACCTTTGTCAAATAGACTTGGAAGGCCAACATACCCAGATTTCTGAGTATGTAAAACTTAAACTGTAAAACTCAAGAAATTCCAGCCTGACTGCATATTTTTGGTCTATTTGTAGGATTTCCTTGGGATGGTGGGGAAGTAAGATCTACCTAATGCCAGGAGACTCCCTCATAGTCTTCATCATAGCCCTGTAGAGAGCCATACTGGGACATGGGTTGTTTCAAAGCTGTTTATGAGCTCTGTCAAGGCTGCCCTATGTGTGCAGGCACCCACTGAAAATCCAGGAACAGCTGTTGCCACAGACTGCAGAATAACTGTTCTCCAGACTGCCACTTACAGCACTCTCATGGGACCTGAGAGACAAGGTTTTAAGCAAGTCCCAAACCTCATACTGCCCTTTGCAGGGTAGATGCTCCAAATGCTAGACTATTACTAGACAAGTGGGTGGTAGCAATTTCACCTCCTGCTCTTCCTACCCAGACAAGAAAAATCATGATTTAAGGCATCAGGTGCTGAGTCCTGGTTTCACAAAGACGCCTACCTACGCCCATGTTCACATGAGAAAAACATCCCAGTCTTCAGAATTTCTTAGCAACTGGCAGAAATGCGTCCACAGTCAGAGATTCTCTGAGGAGCCTGTTTTCAATCTGTATTCCCAGGCTGGGGCCTTGCATTACCTGAAGGCTGAATATGATGAAGTCCAGCTGCCCAATCTGGGCTCAGGCTCTTGAGACGTGAAGAGACATCGTGAGAAAGCACATTGGCTAGAGATATGCAAAAGAAAACATCAGGCAAAGACAATTTCATTGAGCCTAGGGTGAGCAGCAAATAAAGAAATTTCATTGGAAAAAGTGTCACCTGGAAAGATATTAAATGAAAGGGAAAAACAAGTACTCAGAAAAGCAAAGTAAAGGTTCAGCCCCTCAAAAGGTGGAATGGAGGCCTGTTCTTGGCCTGCTAAGATTCATCCAGTGCTTTACTGGGGTGGTGGCTCAGCAACTCCCCAGTCAATTAGACAGCAGTGAACTGTTTTACTATTTGTCCTCTATGTGTGGGATATTCTGTGTAAACCCTGTTTTTAGTTTCCATCTGCTTATGGTTAGAGCTGCCTGAAGAAAGTGAGTGAGTCTAGGCTGCATAGTTATTGGGTCTTTTCTTCCTTTTCTACACATCAGGGCTCAGGAAATTTCAAAAACTGTCTTAGTCCCTCTAGACCCAACTTTGCAATGCAGTGTAGGATTTGCAGGACTGAGCTGCTGAGGTTTTATTTGCATCTGGGCCTAATGAAAGGTGAGGGCAACATATGGAGATGCAGGATTTTTCAGGAGAAATGGAACATGATAAAGATGAGCAGACCTAAACTGAACCAGATTGGTGTAATGTAGATTTGAAAAGATATTTTAAGTTATGCTTTATATTATATGACTCATCAATATATTGCTCAACTTGTAGAATTTACATGACACATTTCCACATGCTTTGAGATATAACTCAAACCTTGATCCAAAAATGCTACCAATTCCAGGGCTCTAAATTTAGCCTGTGGATGTCAGAAGGGCAGTAAGATGGTATCATTTATCATTAAGCACAAACCAACAAAACCTCTCTGCTGACATAATCTTTTGCAACATCATTACCTTTGGAAAATCTCCCCCACGTAAAGAGTTTGGAGAAGGTTAACAGCACTCATCCAGAGAGAGGGAGAAGTTGTCTATGCTATTATTGAAGCATATCACAATGCAATTGAACATAATCTGCTTTCTGTATTGATTATAATTTTTCTAAATAAGATACACAGCTTTGGCATAGTATGAATATTGTTTTAGAAAAAAATTAAAATGAGAAAATGAGAGGAAAATAACTTTCCCAAAAGCTTTCCCAGGGAGTAAAAAATTACTGGATCACATGAATAGCATTAAGAGTGTCAAACCTACTGCCTGATTCTCAAAACCAAATCAATGCCCTATTAATGCTGGTCTCTTTTGTAATCTGAAATGATCAAGAGGCAGCCCTTGGTAGAGGACCAGGTGGAATTGCTTACACTTTTAATGGTTTTTTTAATTTCAGTCATAGGGAGCTACCAAACTTCCTTGAAGTTCTGGGGCTTCGAGGCCTGTCCCAGTTGCTGTCAAAGTAAATTAAAACTTATGTTAATCTTGAATATGCTTTGGTTTAGGATCTCATTTTCTGAGGCAGAGGATGTATCTATCTATGTGTCGCCGCTGGGTAATAATTAGCATTGACTCTATGATTGCAGAAGGCTGATCCATTGCTTTATTATGCTATATCATACTGTACTTATTAATAAACCCATCACCCTTACAGCTGGATCCAGTTGGTCAATCAATCAAAACATCACTGGCAGTGTCCAGTTAAGAAATCACCTTTTGGTAAACAGACCTCCATAACACATTCCACATGTGCACAACAACAGGTGCAGCAAGTGGAGATAAGAATTTTTTCTAATTCTTTTCTCTGATCTTCTTACAGACCTCCCCAGGAAAATGCCTGGGAAAGTCGTCTGTTGCTGTCTGTAGCCAGAGAGCTGCTGCCACATCCATGTGTTTTGGCTCTGTGCAACACAACTCCACTTTATTTTAACATAGGCTTTGGTACTACCCAACATTAATGCTGTTGCCTTTGCAAATATGATGAACAGTTTTGCTTTGAAGTTTCTCTGCAGCTTTTAATTTGTCTTTAATGTGAGTTTAAAGTAGTAAACTTTAATCTTAGTAAAGATTAGTAAAGGAGTAAAACAGTGTCACTAAGTAAAAGTGAAACATACTCTGTTTGAAATGGAAGAAGTACAAATCTAATCCCTCTAATTGTATCACATCCTAGAGGGAACAAAATCAAAGCATCAGGCCAGGGTTTAAGATTATTGAGAAAATCAAATTCCTTTTGTAAGCCTTTACACAAATTGTTCATGGTGGGTCTCATCTCCCCTCCCTGCAGCCCTCTGAACAAAAATTAGATTCTATTTAGACAAGTGGATGGGTGGACACTCCTAAAGCAAATGACATCAATTGCCTATGGCATATGTGCTGTGAACTTTAAAGCTAACATTTTTAAATGGTGAGTGAAAGTCATCACCAAGAAAAGTCACCAATTCAAACTAAAAGGCAGGTAGATGCTGCTTAGTGCCCGAGAGACCAGAGGATGAAAGGAAAGAAAGAGGAGAGGTTGGGATGCATATCAGATGAGGCTATGGTATCTAGTTATCTAGTTCAGTCAGCACAGTTCAGGGTGATGGCCACAATGAATATTTAAAGACATGTAGCAGCTGAACTGTAATGGAAGCAGAAGTAAAGCTGATGTCAACATGAAACCATACAAATTTTGTAGAAGACCAGCATTTCAGAAGTTTTACATTTTTAAAATATTTTTCATTGTCCCAGGATCTCCAACATAGTTTTGATGCCATGGTTTTTACATTGGTGAACCATCACATGTGTTACACCACTGCCTTTATAAATTCCAGATACTTTGTGCATCCCTTGTAAGGTAGTCATAGAGGCAGTCCCAATATATAACTGTAATATCTTAATAAATCAGGTCATAACTATATATAAATCAGATTATGACTATACTGGAACATCAGAAATGAGAGGAATATTCTTGGAACAGCTGTGATGAATCCTGAGAGATGCTGTGCATGACTTACCATAGAAAAAGGAAAGGCAGCTGACTGAGAACTAGTATGATGTCAGAATAAGCAAGACAACAAAAGGCAGCAAGCTGATCACCAGTATTATTTTTCCTACCCCTACAGAGATCCTTCTAAAGTGCGTAATTAACTTCGTTAGGAAAATCTTCTTACCAGTCTTTGGTAATTCATCTGCCAATGGAGAAATTGAAAAGTTGAATTATCAGAAAGATTTTATTAGTTATCTAAAATTGTGTGAATTTGATCTTACGTTTACTGACTGAGGTTTACTGGCAGTGAGACTCTTGGAACTACCTTGTCAATAATCCAGTGATTTTTTTGAGTATTGTGCAGATGAGAGCACAAGGCATGTGCTTATAAGAACTACTGATGCCAACATATTTAGTGCATTGTAGCAGTGGTCAGCAGGTAACAGAGGAGAGGATTCGAATGACGGGATAAACTAGAGAAAACAAGTTCACTTTGGAACACACCCTTTGCTCTGAAAAGAGCACGTTATGCATTCATTAATGCTAGTAGCTGAAACTGCAGAAGTATCACTTGAGGGAGGATCTCCAGATCTGATCATTTGGTTTCAACCTGAACTGTACTGAGCATTGAGAAATGTAAGATAAAGCTAAAATCCTGGAAACAATGGCAATGCCTATACAATGCTTTTCCCCTGCCCATTTCTGCTTTAATTGAGAAGCTAAAAGATAACTAAATGAAAAATGGATTTATGTGTGAATAAAAATGTACCATATGAAAGATGCATCACGAGAATATTTTTATACATTTTTATATTTATTTTCTCAAAGGTGCTCTCTAAGATATTCAAGTGAAACTGATTTAATTTGCAAATCGGGGCTAATTCTGCACTCCGGCAGAATACTCACTGGCAGCTTGGGGTGTAAGTGCTTTGCAGACACAAGGAGACAATCTTATAAACAGATTAACATTAAGAGGAGGTGCTATAGTTGGTTATGCACCCCCCTTTTGCTTCTTAAAATGCATAACTGAGAAAAGCAATCAAATATATTTTGAGTAAGACAGTATAGTTTTTTTTTCTGTTGCTTTTCACAGTTAAATTAGGCTTAAATATTGTATTGAAAATAAGGATGAAAGCTTGAATATGAAAATTACTGCAGTGAATTTAACTGTTTCTTTATTGAGGTTCTGCTTTCATAATTCTTGCTTTACACACTCCGTCCAAATGGAGTCCAGAAAAACAACAAATTGCAGATGTAAAACTGAATACATCTGATGGATCACATCTATAAAAACAGAATTAACTATGTTACCATACAAGGTATGAATCTACCCTTACCATTTTTCCCTAAAACACATTATAAATCAACCAAACCAAGTTTCCACACAGTTCTGGCTGAGTTTTGTTATCTTGTCCTCATAGGTGGAGAATTCAACCACAGCTTGTCACTCATCTGTGTTAGTCTTGTAGCTCAGGTTATTCTTCAATCATGCCCATTCACAGTGCTTCAGTTCATGCCTCCAGCAGTCACAACATGCAAACTGGATTCCTTTTGTATGTGACTAAATCAAAAAATGTGCTTCCAGAGTTGACTTTATTTTGCTCCAATTGACTGCTGGTGCACAGCCCAAATGACCAAACTAGACTGATTCTAAAGCAAGACAGGTAAGACAGCATCTGTAAAGTAGACACTGAATTGTTAGTTCTACTTGCTTTGCTCCATTCACACTATGCTGCTCTCTGATGCCAGCCCAGCTGTTCTCTGTTTTTCAGTAATAAGAAATCACTCCACAATATGGATTTCTGCCACCTCACTCTGGTATGGTTGCTCCCAGGTCAGAGTGCAAGACAGAGATTTTCCTTTCACCCCAGTAATGTTCTGTGTTACGTATTTTTACCTGCATTTTTACAAAATTTTAAAAAATTATTGTTATTTTTAGTTGATTCTTGATTTTAGATTTACAGTTCAGTCACATGATAGAAAGAAACTGAACACATAAACAAGGTTGCAAAGAGTTATATTCACTTCTTTGAAAAAAGCACATGAAGAGGACCTAATGCCTATGAAAAGTGTACCCTCTACACTTTTCATGCATTTATTTTAATCCTAACAGCAAGCCATAATTTATGCGGTCACCTTGGCCTTATATGTGTATCAAGCTGATGCCAAATTGATTTTTGCCTTTTTTGCTTTTATATATTCTCTATATTCTTTACACATAAAATTGTAGCTCTGTAGCCTACTATTGTAGTCGTAGCTAGCCCCACTACTTTTCCCTACCCTCATAGGCAGGAAGACAAAATACATTTTAGAGGCTCCAAAGCCGGGGGTTCCATGGCCCCTACCCTATCTTGGTTCTTACTGGGACCCAAGGTTGAAACCAGCTCTTTGAGATACATTTTCATAAACTAAGTTTAGTTCCTATTTAAGAAGGGAGAATTTAGAAAAGGGTTGAACCGTGTGGGAATTACCTCACCATTTATGTCTCTAATTCGGGATTTTTGTCAATAATGCAAATTTGCTAAGCTTTTAAAACTATTTTCACTCCATGTGGGGGATGGCCATTTTCTGTATTTGCCCCTGGAGGCCTCCAATAAAAACTAGCCTTTATGTTACCTCATATATTAATATTATCTCAAAAGTTTGTTGTTTCATTTCTAGGTCTCTAAGGCATCAAAGCTGTTTTGGTGTCCAGGGTTCTCAGAATTAGCATCAGCTAATTTTCCTTTCACCATCCTTCTGAAACCTAACCATCTATCATTTAGTGAGTTTTATTGGCCATTTGAAGTGAAGCAGGAATTGAACAGTTCACTTCTCAGGATTGCAACTATATTAGCGTACGGGCTTCTGTTGTACCACCCAGTAGTCTGAGGGGGTGAAAGTGTTGCAGCAACATTCTCAATGAGAAATTTTGGCTGAACGAAATCATTAATTCTATTTCCTCCCAATTCAATGACATTTCTCATGCCAATGAAAGATTAAATACAGTGGAGCAATGATGGCTGTCTCAGAAGGACTGCAATGCTCCCTTCTAGTGCATCACCTCCACCATCCATGTGTAAAACCAAGTAGCAGCCAGCCAGATGCCGGCTACAGTGAGATGCAGTGGGAGGATAGAAAAGAAACAAACCCAGGGACAAATCTTGGCATGAGAGAAATAAGGATCCAAGTTTTCTACACTGAGTAAATAAAACAAGGATTGTGCTCCACATCTCCTTTATGCCTAGAGCAGGAATGCTAACTTGCTTTTACCGGCTCCTTCATTGGTGAGAGTTTAGAATCCTGGCACAACTGGTACCAAATGAAGCAGATCAAACAGCTTAAGGTAGGGGACCTTGTGCGCAGGCAGGGCTGGCATGTGTCTCTTAAGTGAGCTGTCATTGCAGTAAATGGGGCAGAATCTGACATCATGGGGAGGGAAGGGGAGCCTGCTGCCATGAGCTCATGCAGAGCATGTCAGAGACACACACACACATGCTGGTTTTCTGCTGACACACCAGCCTGACACCAGTCACTACCAGAGTCCTTGTGGACTTCATGCCTGAGGACAGGACACTCACCCCCATGTAGAAATCACTGAGGTTCCACTGAGGAGTTATTTCAGATCACCTTCCTGCTTCTTCAAAGCATTTTAACTGACTTCAAATCAACATCAAAATAGATCTGCTACCTTAGAACAAATTTGAATGGAAAAATGTTTCCTCTGATTCATTAACCCCAAACAGTCTTTCATTACAGGGACCATGGGAAAAGTGGCTGTCCCTGATGAATGTGTATCGGAGGAGAAGAGTCGTGAATGCAACTTTGAATGGAGCCATTATAATCCCAGACTAATTGCTCTTTTGGTTATGAAGTTTAGCTGCACATTATTTGTGTGAAGTAGTAGTGGAGATAAATGCAAGCAAGGAAAAAAAAAGGCTATAGTTTGAGGAACTAAATACTGTAGCTGTCTTGGGCCCATAGCAATTTCAGCTGCACAGCTCAACCTTTTCTGGAACAAATCTCTGTATCATATGAGAGGCAAAAAAGATGAAAGACATTCACATGCTCAGTGTAAGTTTTAATAATGTGATCTATTGGACCTTATATGTAGACCTTCAAGGGACCTGTAGGATGCAGCTTGGAAATACCTAAAAGACAATTCTGGACTTCTAGTCAACATGCTAGCCCATATTATGTTATTTCAAGTCATTTTGGAGCTGAAAACCTCTGCCATCTATAACAGTCTCATCATTATTCAACTCATGCTAAGCACATGGATAGGATAGGATAGGATAGGATAGAATAGAATAGAATAGAATAGAATAGAATAGAATAGAATAGAATAGAATAGAATAGAATAGAATAGTTCAGATATAATGACCATCTAGTCTGACTGCCTGACCATTTCAGGGCTGACCAAAGTTAAAGCATGGCTTTAAAGGCTCTGTCCAAATGCCTCTTCAACACTGACAGACATGGCTGGGGGAGACCTTGACCACCTCTCCAGTAAGCCTCCATGCTTTGGCCACCCTCTGGGTAAAGAAGTGTTTCCTTATGTCAAGTCCAAACTTCACACGAGAGACAGTTTGAATTATTCCTGCATGTTCTGGTGCTATGTACCAGGGAGAAGAGCTCACTATCTCCCTCTCTACTTCTCCTCCTCAGGAAGCTGTAGGGAGCAGTGAGGTCACCCCTCAGCCTCCTCCTCTCCAAACCAGACAAGCCCAGTGCCCTCAGTGCTCCCCAGAGCACATTCCTGCCAGCCCTTTCCCCTGCTTTGGTGCCCTTCTCAGGACATGCTCAAGGACCTTCACATCCCTTTAAAATAGTGGGGCCCAGCACTGCACACAGTACTCGAGGTGAGGCTGCACCGGTGCTGAATTCAGTGGGATAATCACCTCTCTTGGCTGGCTGGTGATGCTGTGTTTGATGCACCCCCAGATGAGGTTTGCCCCCTTGGCTGCCAGGGCACACACACTGCTGATGCCATTGATCTTCCTGCCAACCAGCACCCCCAAACCCCCTTCTGCAGGGCTGCTCTCCAGCCATTCCTCTCCCACTTCACACTTGTGTCTGGAATTATTCCATTCCAGGTGCAGAATCCAGCATTTGGTTGGTCTTGTTCAGTTTCATGCTGTTGGTGGGTGCCCAATGCTCCAATCAATCCAGATCCCTCTGCAAGGCAAAGCCTCTTACCCCATGAGAGAGTCAGCAGCACTTTCCAGTTTGGTATCATCACCGAAGTTACTTACAATGCATCATGTCTTGCCTTCATGTCCTTGATTTTTTAAAATCTTGTTGAAGGATTTTAGCATGAGCTTTTAGATTTTTTCAAGTGTAAAAAAAATATATCATCTGAATTAGTTCCTGACAGGTTCATCAAGTCCTTAGAGAAACTTAGATTAATGGAAGGCATAACTTCATTATCCACGCTCACTTTTCCCCAATACAAGATATAAAATAGATGTATCTATGTGTTCTTTTTTAAAAGTAGAACTTCTGTTGATTCATCTAGAAATTCTGGTGGGCACAAGAGGGAGTCAGCTCTGGTACCCTGACCTTTTGAAGAGACCAGCATCTCCTGACTGCCCTGCAATTCTGGTTCCAGCTGCACTGATGGGCCTCAAAGAGGCCGTAATCATTTTTGGCACAAATGGATATGGAATACAATTATATTTTGGGTTAGCCAGGACAATTCTACATCCTACAAGGACATTGAATTTGATCACATAAAAGATTGTCTTACTAAGTGCCCTTCAGTTGTAGCATTCTGGTTCTGTGCAGATCCCTGGGCAAAAGTCAAGTACTCTGCCTCCTTTTGTGCTCCTTGATGAGGTGCTTTGAGAGAGAGTGTTTTGTAGCACTGAAAATGGGGTTTTCTTATGATGCTCCACTTTGATTACACAGGCATGGCTGAAGGCTGACAGTGTTACTGCATTTTCTATCCCTGACTCCTTGCACTCTGTGCTACCATATTGGTCAAGTATATCAAAGTATATCCCTACTATTATTATGCTTCATACTCACGTATAACATTGAGGTCATTATTGATTCTCTATTACCTTGTGATAGCATTCATTTATTTATCTCCTTTGATTTTAATTTTCCCTAAACAGCACCTGCCTTTTGCTCACAAGGTTTTCTCTGATATTTCCACATAATTTTAATGTTGGTCCCATGGTGTCTTAGTGATACCTCCTTCTCAGCGAAGCCTCAAGCCTGAACTAGATGATATTCAGAAATCTCTTCCATACAGCACTTCTATGAACACATTACATTTTACTCTGTATCTTATGTTACCAAATTACAGATTTTAGTTTTTGTTTGTTTTTTAATATTCCCTGTGTGAAATTTATCAAAATTTGTCTTTTTGCTTTATGGAGATTTTGCAGCTTCACTCTTCAAATCTTCTGGGTAAAGAATAACAAAGTTCCTTGCTAGTTTTTGGTTTAAAACACCTTTACATTATTTCAGTGACTGAAACTTAATTCCATACCAGCTTAGGTGGAAAACACCTCCTTATAATCACAGAATCCCTTTTTGCCACACTGTTTTCTCGAGAATCTTTTGGGACTTTGCCTTTCTAACTTTCATGCTGCATCTACTGGGAATATTCAAAAATGTTAGACCTAAGTGTTCAATATTTCAAACTCCTTTTAGGTTATTTCTCATTTGATCATGTCCTGGCAAGTTACTGTGAATACTCTTGAGATAATAATGCCATCATCACAATAGATAAAAAGGGAAATAGAAGTTTTTTTTGTTTTAGATTTGCTTTTCTTTCCCCCCCTGCCCAAGATATACAGAATTTTGCAGTACACCAGAATCAAATTATAAGAATGAATCACACCAGAAATTAGTGACCAGTTTTGGATTTCATTTGCTGGGATTCATCCCTGTTGGGGGTTGACGCTGGCCAAATGTCAGTGCTATAGTTGAGCAGAGGAGGCGAAAGAACAATTAAAAAGTTCATGGGGTGAGATAAGGATTAGGAGAAAAACATTTTAGGGGCAAAACAAGCTCAAAACTTTAAAAGGCATACAGAAAAAATTATAAACAGAATTAAAAGAGGATGAGAACTCAAACTTTTAATTTTCGTTTCCTTCCCCCATCCCCAGCCCTTCTTTCTTTCCCACCGACAGCGCTGGGAGACAAAAACATGGGGTTTTTAGTCAGTTTGTTATTTCTAGAAGTTCTTCTTTAGTTCACTTAGGGAGAAGAGTCTCTTTTTCTATGCCATGAGGTCCTTCCCAGGGGAGACAGCTCTCTGTGAACTTTTCCAACACCGTTCTAATTTTCACAAGTAGAAGTCCTGCCCAAATCTGCTGCAATGTGAAGTCTCTCCCACGGGCAAAGCAGTCTTCCCACAACTGCTTTTTTTGTGGGCCATTTAGTTCATGGTGTTATAAATAACAAATATAGTTATTGGCTTTTGCATTTATGTATTAACTTTTGTTGTGCAAGTGATTATTGATTACAAAAATTCTGATATAGTACAATTTGCAATTACTGCTTTTGATATAGTATAATCTGTCAGTTTATGTATGCACCATATAGCTTTTATAAATATTAGTGTAATATATACAATTTTAGACCATAGCATAATAGACACTGTGAAATGCTGAAATGCTTTTTTGTGTAACTAACTCATAAAATGGTGTAAAGTAATTAGGTGATTTCCCACATTCGGGGAGTATCTTATCGGAAAGACAAGATAACAGAAACCAGAGCACCAAAAAGAAAAAATTATTAACCCTCATTATCAGGGAGTGAAAATATAACAGGATGGAACCACAAGAAGAAATAAAATATATTAATTTAATCTACAAGATGGCATGAAGACAAGTCAAAGGTTAAAACAAAGCAAAATAACATCTAAATTCAAAAGAATGGTTGAATATGTATAAACTCTTATGAATATGCATGCATGTGCCCCCTGTAATGTAACAGTATGTAAGAATATGGTTTAAGTTAACAGGGTGCTTTTAGCAAATAGCCAAGCACCCCAGCACTGGATTTTATCCCTTTTATGCCTTAATAAACTTTCATAAAAATTTTAAATAGAAAGGCGTGTTTCTCACAATGGGGTTTTGTTTATAAGGATGAGCTGTTCTAGGATAAAAGCAAGGGTCTTCTTTCTCTAGAAGCAAGGAATGCTTCTCTCTCTGTTCAAGCCTCCCACCTGATCACAGCTTTGCCTTTTTTCATGGGCTGTGGGGAAATGCTGCATCCCTTCATGCACTTCATGGATTACAGGGAAACAGTTTTTTGTATTATATCCTCACTATGGCTTGCAGAATGTGAGAAATGGCTACTCACTTTTCATAATTTTTGAATGGTTTATTAAACCTTATCCAAAATACAACAGGAGACTGAATAGAGAAAATGTTACGGCCCTGGGAGGATTTTCCCCATCATGTGCTTGCCCACACAATAGAGGCTTTGCCTTTTAACCCTTTAACCCTCCCAAAGTTCTGTCCATCGACCCCTTCTTCGCTGTCCAGTGGTGATCTCTTCCTCAAATCCTGATTGGAGGTCAGATGTTGTCATACTGACAAGCCAACCCTCCCAGATGTCCCAACCCCGGCTGTCCCTTGATAACAATGCGAGGGGGTAAAACGTAACTATAAATCTATAAAACTTTTCTTAACCTATATATATGATATTTGTCTGTTAATTGGGAGAGTTAATCATCACATTACTCATCTATCACAATTCCCCCTTTTCCTTTTCTACAGATTATTTGGCTTGAACAATTTATCTCAATGAGTCATACTAGCATCTGTTGATGTGGGCAAGGACAGAGGGAACCAAAGGAAAAAGAAACAAAATTTCCCTGGACACCCTTATCCAGAATGAACAGAAGGACATTACAGAGGTCCAATACGGCTTTCACCCCCATCTACCTTGCCTATGGGGTTGCTACCCATAAGAGGTGTCTTAGAGGTCGGTACAGAGGCCAACTCAGCCTTGCTGTCCAGTCCCTTTTGTAATTCAAAGATATTTGGGGAATTACAGAGGTCTGGCATGGCTTTTTGTCCCTACCTTACCATGCCTACGGGGTTGCTACCGGCAGCAGGGCTATGGAGTCTTCTTGGTAGCAAACAAAGGGGCCAACCTGGTCTTGCCCTCCTTCCTTTGTCTTATTTTCTTAAGGAAGCTGCCGCATTACTTTTTATGGTCCCTTGTGTACTTCCCCTCAACAGATGCTTGTAATTCTTCCTCATTAAAACATGAAAACAAACAAACAAACAAACAAAAAACCAACAGCTCTTGGGCTGGTTGGTGAAAGCTTGATTCTACTTTTTGGGTGTCTTGGTCTTTTCCTGGTTTTCTTTTGGTCACTGCTTGAGAGTCAATCTCGTTTCACACAGCCTGGATGTTATAGTCCATTCTTTAGGTTCTTCTACTGGGCCTTGAACTCTATTGGCATGAGTCCATCCCCGCTCTGCAGTTCACATGGCTGATTTGGTGGTGAGCAGTACCTGAAAGGGACCTTCCCACTCAGGAGTTAGAGGATGATCTCTCCATGACTTAATCATCACCCAATTCCCACGATTAATATTATAGATTCTGAAATCCAGGGTGGTAGTTTGAGGAATTGTCCCTTTATGTCTTAGCCCTTCTAAGGTTCATGCTATAGACATATTTCTTGGCATTGGCTTCCCCTTCCTCATAGGTGGCAACCTTCTGGGGTGAGGTCAAGAAGGGTAACCAAAACAACATCTCATGGGGTGACACCCCCAAATCTGACCAGGGCTGGGTACTAATTCTTAATAAGGCCAAAAAGAAACATTTTATCCAGGACGTTTGAGTTTCAATCATTAGCTTAACTAGAGCTCTTTTGAGAGATGGATTCATTCTCTCCACCTGACCGGAACTCTATGGATGCCATGGAGTGTGTAACTCCTATTTCATTCCCAGGGCTTGAACCACTTATTGCAATATCTTCGATGTGGAATGAATTCCCCAGTACGAATAAATCCTGTTTATCATCCCATATCAGGGAATGATTGATTCTAGGAGTGTTTTACTCACAAAATTGACATTGGCTTTCACAGTGGGTGGGTACTGCCTCTACCCAATGATCTACTGTCACTAGCAAAACCTTCCACCATTGTACCTGGGGAAGCTTGGTAAAGTCTACTTGGATGTCTTGAAAGGGTCTTAAGCCTAGTTCTTGCCCTTCCCTGGGTGTTTTCCTCATGATGCTCTTATTCACTTGTTGACATACAACACACCGTTCAATCACCTGCTTAGCTATCCCAAAGATTCCTATGCAGCCCCAGTCCCTTAGAAATTGATCACTTGGCACTTGTGTACCCCAATGTGTTGTCCCATGTATGCCTTCCAGCATTTCCTTGGCAAGGGGTTTATTACATTTACCTCGCATCTGCTAATCTCCACTTTCCTTATTTATCTTTCTTTTCTCCTATTTTGAGGAGTTCATCCTCTTCTGCCCCACTAAACACCGAGACTTCTTGTACTTCTCCCATGGGGGCTAACACCATCATTAGTTTTTCTGTCCCTGATTCAGCTGCATTTTTAGCTTTGAAATCCACTAAATTGTTGCCTCGCACCTCTTGAGTCGCCCCTTTTTGATGCCCTTTAACATATACCACTGCTACTTCCTCTGGTAAATGTAAGGTTTCTAACACTTCTAAAATAACTTCTTTGTGAATCAGTCCCTTTCCCTTTGAATTTAATAGTCCACTCTCTTCCCAAATTTTTCGAAAGGTAAGGACAACGCCAAAAGCATATTTTGAGTCTGTATATATTGCTCCCCTTTTCTGTGCTATTTCCAGAGCTCGTTTTAGGGCATATAACTCACATGCTTGGGCTAACCAGTTGGAAGGGAACTTTCCCTTTACTGTGGCTACTAACCCATCATCCACTATAGTGTACCCCAATACCTAGTGCCCCTGGATTACCCTTGAAGATCCATCGATGTACAATTGTTTCCCTCCTTGAAGTGGTTGATCTGTTAGGTCTTCTCTTACTCTAGTTTGATAGTTTATAACTTCTAGGCAATTATGTATTAATTCCTCATCTTGTTCTCCATATAAAAACCGGGCAGTGAGTTGGTTACTCACAATCAGCTCTAAATCACTATTTATTAAGATGGCTTCATATTTTAGCACTTGGGAATCAGTGAGTCATTTCTCAGCCTTTGGATACTTCTGAGTGAGGAGTATATACTTTCAATTTTCCCCCAAAGGTTAATTTTTTGCTTTCCTTTACAAGTACGGCAGTTGCTGCCACTGCCTGAATGCAGGTCGGCCATCCCTGGCTGACAGGGTCTAGTAGTTTAGGTAAATAGACCACTGGTTTCATGGATCCTCCCCAGTCCTGGGCTAGTACCCCATGAGCTACGCCTCTTTGTGCATCTATAAACAGATAAAAAGGTTTGTCTAACGCAGGAAGACTCAGTGCTGGTGCACTGACTAATTTTTGCTTTAAAGCTTCAAACATTTGTTCATCGTCTTATTCCCACCTAATCTCTTCTACTAGCTTTTCATACAAGAACTTGATGGCTTGCATGTATCCCTCAATCCATAGTCTAACTTCCCTCTTAGTTTTTGGCCGTGGGAGAGAGGCTATCCCTGCTATTCTCTCAGGGTTCAGCCACCCGCTCCCTTGAGGAATCACGTCCTAGGTATTTTACTTCCCTCTCTACAAATTGGAGATTCCCTTTTGATACTCAAAGTCCTTGGTTCCCCAGAAAATTTAACAATGCTATGGTAGATTCCTGAACTTCGTTTTCTTCCCATCCTGAGAGAAGCAAATCATGTACATATTGGATGAGCTTTATCTCAGGTTTGATGGAGAAGGGCTGTAGTACTTCTCCCAAGGCTTGACCTAATAAGTTTGGGGATTCAGAAAACCCTTGGGGTAACCGAGTCCACTGAAGCTGTTGCTTCCTCCTGGAATCGGGGTCCTCCCATTCAAAGGCAAATAAATCCTTGCTTTGCCAGTGGAATGCCCAAAAAGCATCTTTTAGGTCTATCACACTGAACCACTGGTGTGATGGGGGGATATAACTCAGTGGTGTATAGGGGTTTGGCACTACTGGGTACCGATTCACTGTACTTTTGTTCACTTCTCTCAAATCTTGGACAAGCCTGTCAGTCCCATCTGACTTCTTTACTGGTAATATGGGTGTATTATGGGGGGGACATACATGGTTCTAAGGTCCTCTCTTTGAGTAGGTGCTGGATCACTGGCCATAGTCCTTGTTTCCCCTCCAGGGAGAGTGGATATTGTTGTACCCGGACTGGATTGCTGTCATCAACTATTTTTATTAGTATAGGTTTCATGTTCAATTTACCTAGATTTTTCAGTTTTGCCCACACTATCTCATAATTTTTGCTCTCATTCCTCTTCTCTTAATTAGAGAAGCTTAACTGCTACTTTTTCTTCCTCTGGAAGTACTCCAATGTCTAACTTCACCTGTAAATACCTAATAGATTGCACCTTGCTTCTGGAACTAATAGAACATCCCCAATTCCTACTTGATTTGCCCCTTCAAACTTTACTTCCTTTATAACTGAGACCTTGAGCCCTTACCCTTTTGCACCTACTACTTGTATGGTATCTTGACCCTTTTTGTACCTGTTTGGGATTCTACAACACAAGTTCTTTCAGCCCCCGTGTCTACTAGGAATTCAAGTTCTTCCTCCTGGGGGCCTATTTTTAAAGTTATCAAGGGCTCCTGATGATATTCTGGGTGCCCAGGAGGTAGAGCCCCTGACACCCCTCATCTTCTGCTTCTCCTTTTTTGCTCAGTCTCATAGACCTCAGGTCCTTTTCTTTCTGGGGGCAATTCTTTCTAATACGTCCATTCTTTTACAGTAAAGCAAACTGGTCATTCATTCCCCTGTTTCCCAAACTTTCCTTTTTGTGCCCAGTCCCAAGGAGCTGCATCCCCCCTCCATCTATCTTCCCATACTCGGAATCTCCCTCCCTTACCTGGGTAGTTCTTGTCATGCTGGTTTCCTTCCCTAATGGCAGTTACCATTACTTGGCTTTTGCCTTGGCCTTCTCTTTGTCTCTCTTTAAATACACCTTCTGTGCTTCCCTTAAAAGATCCTCTAACCTCCTTTCTTGCCAACCATCCAACTCTTCTAACTTTCTCCATATATCTGGCCAGGTGTGTGTGACAAAATTTATCTTTAGTAAGGTCTGTCTGGTCACTGTGTCAGGGTCAACTCCTGAATACTGCCTCATATTTTTCCTCAACCTTTCTAACCACTCTGTTGGGGTTTCTTCCCTCTTTTGCTGCTCATTGAAAGCCTTACAGGCATTTTGATTACATGGAGCTGCCTGTTTGATACCTCTTATAATCCATGTTCTATATTCCTCCATGTCTTGCCTCCCCCCAGTGCTGTTGCGGTCCCAGGTGGGGCACACTGTGGGCATTTTCAGATCCCCAGGAGGTCCTTGCACATGCTCCCTTTCCCATATCCATATCCCAGCTGCCCGGATCATCCGTCTTTCCTCTGGTGTGAACAACATGGTAATTATTGATTGCACTTCCTCCCATGTGTAAATATTGGGCCCCAGAAACTGGTCTCACTGCTCCGCTAATCCAATGGGGTCTTCTAATAGTCCTTTTTAATTCCTTTTTAAACATTCTCACATCAGAGGAACTAAGAGGTACAGTTACAGGGGTACTTTCCTCAGGGGGTACAGTCTCAATGCTTGGCTCCCATCCTTTGATCTGCTTTCCTCTCTTTGTGCTACCCTGCTCCTGGCTAGGCCTATGAGGGGGCAGCGGAGGTGCAGTTGGAGCTACTGGATGTGGCAGGGGTAAGTGGTCTAACAGGTCCCACTCTGTATGTTCTGCTACCTTAAACATGCTCACCTTCTCAGCAAGCAGCATAGTCACTCTTCCTGACTGAATGTTTTCTTAGCTCTTCCACATATGTTTAATGCTTGGCATATCCATTCCTCTTCTGACCCATATCTCAGCCAGTATACATGAACATTCCTAATTTCCTTTCTGGTCCTTTCCAACACGCAGTACTGAACCATTTTGCTCTCATCCTTATCTCTGGTGTTGGGGTCATATTTCCACTGGCCTAGCTTCCTTCCCAGTGGACTATCTGGGGACTATCTGCCCATTGGTTCCTCTTCAATCTCTGCTTCTTCCTTTGGGGATTCGCTACTCACCCATGATCCCATCTTGACCAGGTCTTCCTCCGACAGAGCCCACCTTTGCAACCACAGGCCCTTCTGGCAGAGCTCGCCTCCCCAGTCATCCAACTACACACTCTCTCAGCAAGGCCCACCTCCCCATGAAGGTGTGTGGGAAAGGGGAAGAAAAGAAACCAGGAAAGGAGGAAAGAAAGGGAAGAGAGAGAGAGAGGATAAAGGGAGAAAAAAAGGGGAAGAGAGAGAAAAAGCTAGAAAAAAACTACTCCGAAAAAAACCCCTATAGTCCAGGGGCTTCCATCCCCGCCCCGCTCCAGCTTGGCTCACTCTGTCCCAACTTGCTGTGGCATGTGAAGTGCTACACCTAATATGGGGTAACCACTGCAGCAAACCTCTCAGCGGTTGTCCTGTTTCTAGCCCGATCTTGGCTGGCTCCGGGAACCATGGAGCTGGTTGTGCCCAAAAGCTGTCCCCACCTGAGCTCAGCCACCGCTGGCGCCACTGGTGCCTGGCCCACCGGTGCTTCCCCCAAAACCACCGCTGGCTACTGCCACTCAGCCAGCCCGGTGGCGCTGCCCACGCCACCCCCAAAACCACCGCTGGCTCAGTGCTACAAAACCCTTCACAAACCCTTCTACGTCACATATCCTGCTGGCCATGGGGGAAGATCCCCACTTTTCTCCTCACCACATATCCTGCCCTTTCCTCCAACCACCCAATATCCTAAAACTCCAATGGACCAGGATAGGTCTAGTATAGATATGTAACTGGCGTGGAGTTCGCTTTCATATACTGGAAGTACGGAGTAATTGTCTGGCCAAAAAATAGTACTCACCCCTCTTCATCTCTTTATCCAGCCTCCTATTGTCTCTGGGCTTCAGCCTGCGACCACCAGTGGTCCTGGGATTGTCCAATAGAGCCCGCCAAACTTTTGTGGCATGGGTGCACCTCTTTTTGAAAACTCCTAGCACCACTGGGGCGAGATGTTTATCCAGGATGAGCAGCCCAAAATTGTGAGAAATGGCTACTCACTTTTCATAATTTTAGAAAGATTTATTAAACCTTATCCGAAATATAACAGAAGACAGAATAGAGAAAATGTTATGGTGTGGGAGCAAAGGATTTTCCCCATCATGTGCTCACCCACATAATGGAGCTTTCACTTTTTAACCCTTTAACCCTTTCCAAAGTTCTGTCCATCGACTCCTTCTTCACTGTCCAGTGGTGGAGATCTCTTCCTCAAATCCTGGTTGGAGGTCAGGTGTTGCCATAGTGACAAGCTGGCCCTCCCACATGTCCCAACCTCAGCTGTCTCTTGGTAACAACACAAAGGGGTAAAACATAACTATGAATCTATGAAACTTTTCTTAACCTATACACATGCTATTTGTCTGGTAATTTTGAGAGTCAATCATCGCATTATTCATCTATTGCAATAAGAATCTCAGCTCTGACACTCAGAGCACTTCCTTGTCCCCTTCCCTCCTTTTGCACTGACCTTAGTGTTGCCATCTAGTTCTCCTCAAGTGTCTTCAGTTTTTCTCTGACTCGGGAGACAACTGATATACATAGGTTCATTTGTTCTCAAGTTCTATTAATTGAAAAGATGTTATAGAGTTCTGCAACACTGAAAGATTGATCCTGTCCAGGGAATTGCTTGCCATCCCTCTCACTGCTGGTCATGTGGTCCCTGCTGGTACCAAGCGGGCTGTGCTGGCCACCGGCTCCACTCGGCACCTCTTCATGTGGAGTGCCAAAATGGAAAAGTTGCTGCTGCCACATTTACCCTTCTGTTCACAGTATGGCTCACTAAAAGTGGCTAAGGAAAAAAAGATCATTGCAAGCCATGCTGAAATAGCTGCAGCCGCGTGTTGCTGCCCCGCCGCCCCAAGCTCGGCCGCGTGGTCCCGGCCATGTGGCCGCTCTTGGACCAAGATGGCAGTGGCCACTGCATTTTTACCACTGCTAAGGAATTCAGTGGTGCTTCTGTGAACAACACTTCTGCCCAAGCCAAGCATTTAGGAGTATCTCTTCTTTGGCTGGGGAACATGATTTAGCCCAACAGTAGTTTATACTGGCTTCATTTCTGGTCTGACTGCAACACTATGAAATACCGAGGCACAAAGCCTACAGCATAAAAAAGATGGTTTTGATTATCTTTGAAAGACCATGTCAATCAGAAGAGGTTTTTGAAGGCTGAAAAAAAGTAAATCTTGCTCTTCAAAGTTCTAGTTCTCATTTTAACCATATAATTAACTTTAGAGAGCAAGAAGTAGGATCGGAATAACCACAGGCTTGTTAGACTCACCTGGGAAGGTGGTGGAGCAACCAGTGCTGGAGCAGGGGAATTGGATTAGATGATCTGAAAGGTCCCTTCCTATCTCAGTGATTCTCTTTGCACCACTGAAAATGTTGTCCTGGAAAGTTTGCCTCTGAAGGAAAATGTTTTCCTCAGCTTGACACCAGATAATGAACTCCCCAGGAACTAAGGATGAACAGGGTAGCTTCCACAGGATATACAAAGGACATACTTTAACACACAGCACAGCATGTTTGCAGATAATGACTGAAAATCACTACACAATTCAAAAATAGGCACCCACTCCAGTGCATATATTCAGAGAGGAGTGGTTAGCGGTGAAGAGAAGGAGAAAAGAGAGAAAGAATAATTATGAAATATTGTAAATGGAACATACTTCTCTTAACCCATCACTGGAAAGTCTTTTGATACTGCAAAGAGGATGAAAGTCTGCACAGCATAGAACTAAGTTATGCCAGAAATATACTTTTGGTTGAAATGTTCAAGGAAACACAGGGAAAATGCTTTCCAGCTTTGGCTTTGCTTAACTAAAGATCTTCATGATTTTGAAAAAATTCCAGATGAAGACTCAATAGAGACACACTAGAGTTGGATACACTGAAAAGTGGTTCAGTATTTCTTGTGCCAGCACATGCAAAAATGGCTGCTACTGAATGGGTCCTTACACAACAAAAACACTGTTGTCCTCTGCACCACCCCATGCTACTACTTTATTGCAAGCACAGCACAATAAAATGTGAGACAATTACTCATTTTTAAGAACATTTCAATTAAACTGATTTTTAAAAAATTCTCAACTTATTTATTGTGGCTCCCATCCATCATTCTCACCAGAAACAGATACATCTGTATCCTATGTGAACACTATTTGGAACGTCATCCAGTGGACATCTTGCTAAATGTGATTTCACGGCTATCAGACACCAAGCTATCACTACCTTATCAATCTAACTGGATTTAAAATCTACTGGGATCTGACTAAAAGCAAGGGCAGGAAAATCCTACCAACAATTCAAGTGCCCTCTGCAGCTCCTGCCACTTCCTAGCCCTTAACTATACTACTACACCTCCACCTCTGGCAGCTCCTTCAGGCTGGAGGGGTATCAGCCTCCACTCAGCACATTTCTGACTCCTGCACCGTGATTGGGCCTAAGCACAATCCAGGAGCAGATGGCACTGGCAGCCTTGTCCATTCACATTACAGACTCCTGGGTCAATGTCGCAGTCAGAACTTACCAGAATGCCTAAGACCTGCTCTACTGCAAAAACTTATTATGATCCCCATTTATGAAAGGCTTTAAAGGCTAAATTTAGGTCATTCCCCTATGACTCATTAACTTCTCTTAGAACTTCTCACACACTCTATTCTCTTCTACATTTGATGCCTCAGACACTTCAGATGTCCTGTTTTCTGCATAATTTAATATTTGATTACAGTAAAAGAAAGCACACATTGTCTTGCAGAACAGAAAAAACATAATCTATGGATATTTTTAATTCCAAAGGCAAATTAATCTTTCATGGCACAGTAGAATAAACAGTAGAATAGACAGTTCCAAAAGTATATAATTAAAGCATCATTCTCTACATAAGGTACTTATTTTCTTACTAATCTTGTTTAAGTTATTTTGAAAGTACAGCAGTTGATTTACAGCAAGTATTTAGCAAAGATACAGTCTTTGAGAGGGAAGCTTTCCAGAGAGGAAGGAACCCCGATGTTATGCCTAGCATTTACAAACAGGGGTAAAAGTTATGCTGCCTGAATAAGAGGCCAGAACTGTACAACAGGAGACGGGAAACTAGCTTCTCAGAGAGATTTTTCTTCATTCAGATAATCACCCTTGTTCAGCATTAGATAAGAATTTTTCTGCAAGTAGTTTTCCAAGGCATAGGCAAGGACCAGTGCAACCAACCTGCAGAGATGGCACTGTTTTTCCAAGGTGACTGAAGACATACAGTATTTGAATGCTAAATCACATCATTTCAGAAGCAGGAAATCCACTGTGACATTTTTATTCAAGAGATTATTTGCAATTCCAGCTCCCTTGAATTACAGTCAGGAACTCTACATCACAAGCAGAAAACCACTGTGGTAGTCTACGCAATAGCAAAAAAAAGAACAGTGCCTGCTTAAAAGACTCCGACTGAATAAACATTAAGCCTAAGATGGAAAGTGATTAAATTTCCTATGACAAAAATTTGCTGGACCAACCTGTGCATTCTATACAGAATACTGACAACCTCCACCCAATTATCAGCCAAAATGTATGGAATATGATACCACATGGAATATGACATGCATCCAAAAATGGGGAAGCAACTGATTTTGTATTTGCTCTTGCTCTGTAGCACCAGATCAGTGTCAGGAACTGAACTGATGTTCCAACACACAATACCCAATGTATTCAAGGTTTCCTGTAGAGCAGCTTTAGAAAACATACCTTTGTCTATAGAACAACTTCTTGAAGTATTAACTGACCCACTGAATCATGTCATGGTGGACAGCAGACTATTGCACAATTGCCATACACAGTTGATTCAATACATCGGTGATCCAGTAGAATAATTACCTCCTCCTTTTGCAGAAGTCAACCTTTATCATGATGCTGTCCACTTTAACTGAGTTCTCAGCAGGACTAAATAGCCTCATTCTGAGTAGGCACCTCTAGCTCCCCACTTTCTTGGGCCCCCCAAAATCTTCAGTGTAGCCCAACATTTTCACCAAGCCTATCACACAGCATTGGGGGTTTAAAATAATAAAACAAGGACAGATGAGAAAAATAATCTGAAGACTCACTTTAGCCTGTCACAGGATGAGCGGGAGCTTTAAAGAAGCCCTGCCTTAGGCTCGGATTTTGACAACAGTTTAAATTAATCACTTTGGCAAGTTCTAAGGATGGCAGATCAAGGTCTATTTATAAAATGAACTATTTATTAAACAGACATGAAATAACACATAAAAATCTTGATCAGAATTACTTACTGCAAAGTATAAAAGTTAAGAACTACTAGTAGATTACAGCATAACATATAATGCTGCACTATATCAAGGTACCTATAGTAAAGCTACCAAAAGAAATACTATTGATTAGGAGTCAAATGTAACTTACCGCTGAAATGAGAGTAATGTACACAGATTCCTTCACTTAACCCCTGGAAAGTAACTGCAAAGCAGGCATTCCTACTCATGGGGAAAGCTCCATACATTTCCAGGAAAATGTATAGAAGATTTCTGCTCTGTGAAAGTTTAGCCTGGCTTTTATTGTTTGTAAAGTGAGTGTCTGTCAGTCAGAAATCCAACCTATTTTGCTAGATCTCACTTCAACAGCAAGATGGTTTTTGCTGGTTGGGAGACCAGTATAAACCCCAAGGCATAAAAATAACTCTCTACAAGACAGCTTGTCCTGTTTAAGTTATCTGACTGGTTAACAACATAATTTCTTATGGGGGAGGGTGAGATGTCCTGCTTACAAGCAGGTAATAGTTTTCTCTCTTTTGATATGATAAACCAATTTATACTTACTTCATCCACCACAAATCATTTTAGTTACCTTTATTGGTCAAGAACTCACACAGAACTGGATGTATCAGAGAAAAAAAAGCTTTTAAGTTTATTTGAAGTTTACCTTAGAAGGACAAGAGCTTTGGCATCTGAAGAAAGTGCAGTTGAAACTGATCCAGTGCTACTCTGTACTTTTCTGATACGTTCTGCAACTTTACAGTTAATTCTTACGCAAGTTCTTCTTCAGAAGAAAAGCTCTTGGGTAGCTGAATATTTTAGACTCTAATATCAGATGTTTTCTATGATGTAAAGGCTTCTTAGGAAGAAGAGTGTATCAAAGTCAAGTCTGCACATATCCTGCTGAATCTTAATGAGCAAATTTAGACTTCAGGAACATGAAAAGGGTAGTCCCTGAAGCCCAAATGAAAGAAGCTTTGGATTTAGAGAAGATTTTGATTAGATTTTCATACAGTGATTTACTTGCATAATGCAAAGAATATGCCAGGCTATAATGCAGTATAATTGCTGATGATGGCAGAGTCTAGCAAACTGAGTCACAGAATGATCAAATGCTTTAGTGAATTTAAGGCCAAGCTGAAGTAAAAAAAATAAACTCTCTTGAAATTATCATGTAACTCTAATCTACAGGACACTTTTCCATATACAGCTATGGAAGTAGGTTGACTTTTTCCTCCTGTAAGCTGACAGCTTATTGCATTCTTAGGATAGAACATAGAAAAACTGTTTAAAGCTACTGAAGAAGAGGGGTTTAAAAAAGTTTTTTAACTTTTACATGCATGGCATGCATTAACTCAAGCATCATGGTGAAAAAAGCCTTGAGGTCACTGGAACATTTCATTTACTAGGACTAAAAGCAGCTTTCCTGATCAGTGTAGTGAAGAATGGATAAAGGAACAATATACCTGAGAATACGTACTAGCTGCTGAAAATGAACAGCTGCAAAGCCAGGCACAAATTCTTATGGGTGAAGCTTGATGTATGCAGACTATACCCTGCACTACAAACCTCCTACCCTTCTGTTATTCCACTCAATCTATGTTCATTAATAATTTGCAATTTTTTAAATTTTTTCCTCAACTGTCTGTGTTAACACAAAAGATTAGTATGCTTTTGAGAAGATCTATTCTTTTAATGATTGTTTTGCCTATGTAATCATGCAGAGTAAATCCTAGCATTTCTAAACACATAAATTTTTATTCCAGTATTATACAGATCTGCACAGTGGACCAGATAAAATCATTCTTCAGATTTCTATACCAATTGCCCAGAGGATTTTAAAAGATTATTATGAATATACATAAACTAGAAATCCAAATTTCCACAGTTTTTATTATTAGTAATTATTTAGTAACATTTGTATTAGTAATATTACTAATATTACTAATAATTACAAATTATTTAGTAATATTAGTATTAGTAATATTACTAATAATTACTAATATTACTATTAGTAATTATTATTAGTAATTATAAGTAATTATTAATAATGACACAGAAATTATTTTAAGGTGTACTTACATGGGAATAAGGTATAGAAGAAGGTGTTGTATTAGAGGTACCATATTTTCCAGTTTTACAGATAGACTGCAGTATATACCATTGATTTAGGACTTAGTATGTTCCCATGCTAACTTGTTCAAGCAGTTAACAGTTAATTTGATGGCAAAAAAATATATTTTTACTTTCAAACTCAAGTTATTAAAAACCAGAAAAATAACTTGGGAGTTCTGATTACTTTTTTAAGGAAAAGATGCTTATTTTGAATTTAGTCAGCATATATTATAAACAGATTACATTACTGTGAGGACATTCTCAAAGATCACTTCCTTTGGATCAACAAAACAGAATGCAGCTCAAATGAACAATATCGTTTTTGTTAACATCCAATTGACTTATTTAACTTAGCTGTTAAATTGCTAAGGCCAGAAGAAACTTCTAGAGATCTTACCTTTGAAAAGTCAGATACATTTTTTCCCTTGCACTTAAATGAAACCATGCACTTCAACCACACATAAAATAAGCACAGAGACCTACTGCTGACTTTAAAAATAAAGTTTCTGGATGAGTTGAACATGAGAAAAACTCACTTTAAACTACTACATTGTGAAGATTAATTGAGAAATTAACCAGTTTCTAATGAACTATGAATGTGTAACAAGGGCAAATTGCCAATGTATGGAATTCACAGTTAACAAATTTGTTAACTGAAGATATGAGTTGGCACACAACTTCAAGTTCTAAAGCAATTTCACTGAAAGGAGTCAGACTCCTGTGGGTCTCAAGGTAAATAGACTAAATCAGGATTGAAGTAGTCTGGTGAGCTGAATTCATGGCATTACATTTTTCTTTACAATCCAACCATAAGCCTGATGTGGTTCCAAACTGAACGCACATTAACTGATAGCAAACACAAATCTCTAAATCGCATGGGTTTTTCCCTTCCAATTTTATTTTTTTTTTCTGTTCCAGAATGAAGTAACAAGTTGAGCAAAGGAACCATGACATATGAATTGCATAACAAAGACTTACCAGACAAAGATTTTCACATTTTCTCATTACCCAAAATATTCAATAAACAGGATAAACTACAGGAACCACTTTTGAATCACAATCAAAATTATATACAGAAATGGAAAATTACAGTGGCTCTTATGGTCCTAACAGATTTGGTGTCACTGACTGACACTGAGAACTAGGCCACTGCTATTTCTTCATCTCCAGGACTGCACTTCCTGGCCCCCTGTGTTTGGCACTGCATATATTGCAGAACTGGACAGAAGATACCTAAATCAAAAAAGAAAACATGAGTCTCTCAGAGAAATGTAGCCACATCAGAATATGTGAAGATGAATGAAAAGTGCTAATGCCCTTCTCAACATTACTGCTCACAGTCAGACTGTTCCCAGTCAACATACTCATGGATAGGTGAGGGAAGACAATATAGAAAAACATAGTAAGACTGGCTGTTCTGGAGTCAGAGAGCAGCACAACTCACCACTCACTCCACTACTACCACCTGCCAGAAGAGTAATGTCAAACTTTCTCCACACCAAAAATGAAAAGTAACACTGATTATCTTCATATATAAGGATGAGAGTAAAGTCACTTGGTGAGCTCCAATAACCACTGGATGCCTTAGTCACAGCTCTGTCTTTGGGTAGTGCTCCACAGATTTCCAACAACTGAGATCAGGGCCCAAATACTGTCATTTGACATCAAAGATATGTTTACTGTTACTCTGTGTTTAGCTCTGTGTCCATTTTGTGCATGCACTATTTACATTTCAGTATGTCACTGATAATCAAACATCAGTAACATGACGGATCACCTAAGGCCACATTCTACAATCTAACAGGGAAATTTGGTTCTCTTACATGCATACACCCCTCTATTCATACATACTGTCTATGAATAGATATCATATAATATCTACATAACATTTAAAAATCCCACCTAATCAGTCACCTCCCCCAGAAAATTGAGAATGCTAGATAAATTTTAGATTATTTCTCACAATAAAATTTGTGGTAAATATTGACGAAATATCTACTAGTTGTTGGACTTTCTTGTACAAATGATCTAATACATTCAGCTTTTCCTAACATATTTAAATATCCATGCTGTACCATATGGTTATAAGCACTTTGTTTACTTACAGATGAAGTGATTCACTCAAGCTATTTTTTCACTACATGTTAATGTTCAGAGATAGATACAGAATCTTAAAGACTTACATTTAATTTTCTATGTGATTTTGTTACCATTTGAATGCTTTCATTCCTATATTTAAACCCTGTTATATCTAGAAGTTATCTTTTGCTTTGTGTTAATTGAACAAACAAACCAAACCCCCAAATAACTTACAAAGAAAACAATGTTTTGACCATAAGGATGATTACAAAGATATTTAAATATTCACTCTGAAATGACTGATTTTTGTCTTCCAGGTCAGAAGATATCATTTAATATGGTTCACTTGAGAAAATACCTTTATTCTCATCTTTGAGTATGTTTAGTTAAAGTAAAAGCTGGAATGGAAAATAATTTAAAAATTAGAGAGACTGTATTCCCTGTATGTCTCAGATTTGCATTATATATTCTGATTGCAGAAAGTGATAAAATTCTGTTCAAACAGTAGTGATTTCTTTCTACATTGGATGAACTTTAGTTGAGGTATCTTTAAACTCCCTTTTCTTGGTCACATACAACTATGTGGCATCATCAGAAGTTATGCCTATAATCATACAATTCCTCATAGACCCATGCCCTTCTCCACAGCTGACAAAAGAAAATGTGTCATTTTATCTTTGGCAAAGGTGTCAGACATATTAAGCTAATTCCTTACTGTGTTAGATACAGGTAGGCACTCTCTGTGAAACATGTGTCTGCAGTGGAACACTACCACACTGAAGGACTTGGATGCATCTGGGAAACAGAAAAACAAATTAATTTCAACAGGACTATGAAACAAATGATTTAGCACATTCTGTCATACACAAAGAAACTTCAAGTAACATCTCTCAAAATAATTTCAAAATTATTCTGACTCATTCATAGAAACCACTAAGAGTGATTGTTTCAGGAAACGTGTGCCAGTGATGGAGTTACAAATCAATTTTTTCTGTGGCTTAGATACTGTATACCTCCCTATCAGGAATTTTTCATCTCAATATATGCTACATGCTAAATTTGGGCAGGGAGAAGAGTAAACTACCACCAAATAATGCAGCTGCTTTGAAGAAAAGATAGCAGAAAAATTCTTGCACTAGTGTGAAGAGAACCAGAACACGGAGCAGTTCTAGAGCCTGCACTGCCCGCCATGATCCTGAAATTTGGCAACAAGCTGCCTAAGTGCATGATGTGAGCTTTCATTCTCAAATGAATATTTAGCCAAATTAGAACCCTCAATACAACATCCACATATCTAAAGAATAACCATCTCACTCACAAGCATCATTTGCATTCTACTTTGGCTCTTTTCACCTCAACACACATACTTCAAAGTGCTAGCACATTCAATTCTGCCAGATTCTCCTTGTCTGTATATTGCTACACATGATCCCAGTATAGTTGTTTTTATTTATTTATTTAAGTGAAAAATGGTAGAAACCAGATTAACTGTAAGTGATTCTATCAGGCTGTTAACCCCTAGAAAACAAATAAATGTCTGTACATATGCTTTGTGTTATATATTCTTGCTTTAACAGGCCACAACAGATATTCTCTTGGTAAAACTACTTCTTTTTAAGACACCCAACAACTATATTGATATTTCTGGACTATTGTTGCCTTGAAGAATGAACATCTCTGAAATAACATCCTGAATTTCTATTTTCACAACTAACTTTAGAAGGTAGTTGGTTTTAAGCTAAACCAACTTTGGTCTAAAGCTAGTTGGTTTTAAGATGTTGGAAATGTGGTACCCATGACTGAAGCCAAGAACTCACCACCATTCAGACAAAAAATACATGCAAAAAAATTTTAGTCTACAAGTTCAGTGTGAATAATCCAACAGATGTGGACAAGATTTGGTGCCTTAGGTTTGTGGTTCTAATAATCTTTGAGAATATGTATGGTGATGGAATTAAAAGTCGCCTTGAATTCCATGTAATCAAAACAGAAAATAAGGAAGAAAAAGTTGAATAAGAAAGAATATCTGGGTTCACTACAATAAAAAATGTTCAATTAGACTCCACTCCCATGTCAGAATTCAAAAGCAAGTTTTGCATAGGAGATTGAAATTTATACCGTGATCACCAAAGGAGATTACACATTTTTATGAATAATTTCTCTTAAAATACTACTAAAAAAATTTACAAAAAAAAATTTTACAACCTCTTTTTTTTTTTTCCCAAGAAAAGCATCCTACCTGAAGGTAGTATTGGAGACAGACATGATTCACAGATATTCTCCTCTGAAAAACAGAACAAAAGGAAATTAGGTTTTGTAAACAAATTCCATGTTTACTTTTTATAAAGCAGGCATGAACATACTGCTATTACAGAAATGGAGCTTGGTCCTAAAGCATTTACTTAAGATGCCTAACAATCTATTAAAAATTGAAGAGCAATACTGAAGTAACATTTCTAATAACAACATGATAAATATTTAAATTTGATGATGGTAGAACTGCAGGATTGAGGCTGTTTAGGATCAGTGCTGAAGAGATGAAAGGCAAACTGAAACAAGGAGCATGGGACAGGTGGCTGTTAACTCTGCAGCATTTTGGAGCAGAAGCCCTGGTACTCCGTCCTGTCAGCTTTTGTCTCTGGCTATTAACACTCAGCTGGTGTGAATTACAGTGCTGTTCACATGCATCATTAGCACCTTGCAAAATATTTTCAACTGTTTCTGGCAATCTTCTTGTATCTTTTGCTTTGGTTGCAGATTACCATCTGATTGTCCATGTTGGTACTAAACAGCATTTTCACCTTTATAGAGGAAATGCAGGACACAATACATTACTAGCTATGCAGAGACTGATTAAGAGAAACAGCTGCATGCTGGGTCTTGTAGTTTTTGACATACAAGTAATTCCTCTGCAAAGGGGAAAAGCATCTAGTATCCTCCTACACTCTACAGATAAGGTAAAAAATGCAGGCTTTTCGGCAGCTTCCAAAGCAGACAGTTAGGAGGTATATAAACAGTCTACGTAAAATAGTCTTTAAAATATTGAAAGTCATCATGTTTCCTCTGTACCCACCATCCACTAGAACACCCTTCATCTGAGTTCGATGCATTTTCTTCAATAAAGAAAGAGAATCAGCAACAAGTATCTTTTTGCATCCTTCCCGCAGCAAGATCTGTTGGTGCAAAGAACATAAAAGACAGTGGTTGTTGAACAGATGGGTATATCAACCATCTTGACAATTAACCACTCTGCTGCCAAAGTGAGTGCAAGGAATGTTTAAAACTTTTCAAGGTATTATAAAGGAGGCAAAGGAGGAACCTTTTGTTGCTATCACCTCTACCTAAATGAAAAGCCCACAAAAAAACCCGAAAACCCTACAAAACAAAAACGAACATCAAAAAATAGAATTCTTTACAAAGATACTATTATTATAATTATGAACATCTTTCTATGAGATGGTGTTGACAAAATAACAACAGAGAGGAATTTTTACAGTGCCCCATAGAATTAATTTCCAAACCATTTCAAAATTCTTCTTCCTGTATCTTTCCTGTCTTCTTCAGAAAAGATATTTGATAATCATAAGATCTTCATAAACACTGCAATTCAAAATACATTTTGTTCAAACATATATCCTGCTGAAGAGTCATTTAATAAGCAGCATTAAATGTCTATGCAACTAACCAAAGGTCCCTAGTTCATTCCTTTTCAGCAAAAGTCTCAGCTCCCTTTTGACTTATTTGGTATTTTTTATTAGACTGACCTGTCATTGCCTGAAATGGTTTTGAAACACAGAAGAAGCAAGGGCATAACAATTATCCAGAACCTTATTGCACAATACTTAATGGAGCAACAACATGGAAAAACAACAAACCCGAGTAAGTATTTTGGACTTTTTTCTTCCTCCTCCCAAACTGATGTTTGGAAATTTGTTTTCCAAGACAACAATTTCTTTGAAAACTGCTTCCCAAAGATACTCACAGTCAATTATAATGTGATCAACCCTACTAAAAGAGAGGTATAAAGAAGCAATGTTCATTCCTTTCTTCTGCTCATTCGTATTACTGGAGATACTGAGCATTCTAAGACAGTACAAAATACAGCTAATGCAAATACCTCAGAAGAAATACAATAATAGATTTTACAGCCAGGTGGACACTGTCAAAAACTGTACCTTTTCACATACACATTCTGAAGTAATAAGGACACACTGCTAAGAATGATACGCAGATAAAACTGCAAATCTGAAGTACATTTAAAAAAGTAACACTGAGTAACACTGTGAGCATTTCAAATTGGGCATATCAGTGGGTGAATGAGACTTTTCCAGTATTGGAGACATTGAGTTATAAAACATTTCAGAGCACCAGCAAGTAAATGCAGATCTACAAGGCAAACGCTTAGAAAATGAATAATTTTTATCTGTTGATAATCTCAGGAACATTCTGGCTATGTCTTTCCCTTGCCAACTTTATCCAAAGGCAACAAAGAAGGTAAAATTTTGTTCTAAATAAAGAAAAATGTTGCTAGGTTTGAAAAAAATACAAGAAACTTTTAGCAAGGACAACTAAATGAGACTGTGTCAAGTCCAACTCCTGGCCCTGCAGAGGACAGCACCAAGAATCACACCAAGTGCCTCTGAACATTGTCGAAATGTTTCTTGAACTCTGACAATCTTGGTGCTGTGACCATGTTAAATGAAAGAAGCAGAACAAAGATAGAATGGAAGATGGAAGTGTGTCCTAGCATTTCTTAATTAAATACAGTGTGCTAATAGAAAAAATTCATTGAAAAGAAAGAACAATGAAGAGGGAAAAAACAGACATCACTAGCTCACTGGAAAACCTCAATACTGTTTGATGCCTTAAAACCCAAGAGTAACAGAAATATCTGATCAAACATATATTTTAAGAAATATGCACTTTCTCCCATTATTTAAACAGCACTAAGATCTTTCCATACCACATTTAATGACTGACAGACCTTATTTTGCTAGAAATGGAATACAGTAGGCAGCCATTACTATATAAAAGGAAAAATTGCAATGCAGAATGTAAAATTTCTATTCTCAAGGTAATAAATTCTCAACACTTCTGTACAAATTTATTTGAAGACCTCAAAAATGGGTAATTTGAGAGTTACAGAAAGTAAAGGAAAGGGAATTTGAGTCCAGAGAGAGGGAGCTTTAAAGGGGAGAGAAATAGGTAACTGCACCCTAAGGTTAAGTTGAACTAGTTAAAACTGACATTGGGCATCAATCTGTGATGGAACCACTTTCCAAGAAGAAACAGAATTGAGGATGAAACTGAATTTTATTTATCCTTTAAAAGCATGTAATTGTGAGCACAAGCATGACAGTATCATGCACCTACAGAAAGAAGTTTTAGTCAGAAATAATGCCTTTCATTAAATTAATGAAAATTGCTGAAACCAAAACTGTTATTGTGAAAAAAGTTTGTTTTCTGGCTATATTAGGGAAGATATTAGGCACCAACCATTCTATTTGATTGTAACAGTCTTGATTTTCATTTGTAAATCAAGCCTAACATTATCTTTAAAGAAAAAAAAAAGGCACTGCAGTATGGAGTTATTTTGAAAGGGTATACTCAAAACTATGGGAATTAATTCAGGCCTTGATTCAGCTTAACCCACAAAGAAGTCCAAGTTTCTCAAGGCCAGTTAACTAAATTCTTTCAAATAGCATCACTGCCACATTAAAAACACATTATTTTTAGTCTTTACAGCCAAAAGGCACATGTCCCCCTGCGCAAGCTGCCTCTTGCTCTCTAGTGCCTCCAAGGTGTCTGAACAGCATTTTTTGTTATGTTCAAGTTCATAACCTAACAATTTTTTCAGGTGCTGTTTCAAGCAGCATTCATTGTATTGTCATTAGGTTCTTCTAGTTCATAAATTCTATTATGAGTGGATAGATGTGAATTCTGTGAATGAATTAATGTCTGTTACCCATCAGAGTTCCTGCAGGTTCAAAGTGCAAACTAGTAAGTCAATGTTTGAGTAAAATGGCTAATGCACAAAATCTCAAAGTACTACATCTAAATGAATTGCTTCTGTCTTTAAAGCTAGGGGAAAAGGAGTCTTAGAAAACCAACACCTTTCAAAGATTTATTTTAACAAATGACATAAAAAGGGTGAAAAATGAAGCATTTCTTTCTAAAACAAGACTCTTCCAATACCACAAGCAGTTCCTACGTTTCATTCAGATACAAACCAAAGCTGAAAGACACCTATTTTATAGATTTGGAAAGCATAACAGGCTTATAATTAACTCACAGTTCTACAAATAAGGAAATTTTACTATCAGCCTTCTCTGGGAGATATGTGATACAATGCTTTAGAAACCTGGAGAATGGTGATTCATTTGCACTTAAAAAATGCACTAGGAATGTGTAATTTCTAATAAGTAAGCAGCATTCTCTTTAAGACAACCTGTCTAATTTATCTATAAATTTATGACAGCAACAAAGTAGATTTCAGAAGCAGTAAAAAAGCTTCAGACTGCACTTTATTTGATAAAATATTATCCTACTAAAATTCAAAGAACTATAACTTTGTTGTTTGTGAATATTACTGCATATAAATACTAAAATCAGCATTATTTCAGCAGTAAATAAACTTTCAACATTACAGTCAGGGTCATTTGATTATGTACTATGGTTTTAATACATTAACTCAAACAATGTCAAAGACAAAACATCAAAATTAATTATCTTCATGGGTAAAAAAAAACAACAAAAAAATCACTTCAAGGTTTAATTCCAATTCAAAAAACCACTTAAATATTTCTCTACTTAGGGGAATAGTTAGAAGTGTGCACAGTTTTAACCTCATGGCAGAATTGCAGAAAAAAGTTGCACATGATCTATGTTTTATTTTTGCCCAAAACAATATCTAATTCTGCTTTAGTGCTGTGCTTGGTTGGTTGGTAGTGATCAGATTTCAAAGGTTAACCACACAGCTGATGTGAGCTTAGAGTAGCATATAGAGCAGTGGCAGCATTTCATCTAGTGGATAGTAGTTTTTTTAAGTGAAGCCATTAGTCTGCAATCTGCCAACATTATTAAAAAATTATTCAAGGAAGAGTCCATATTAAAAAAAATTACAACAAAATTTGCATTAGTAGACTTTCTTGCTGGATTCTCTAATGCATACTGTGAGTCACACGTTGGTAGCCACTCAGTTTGATTTACTTGGTTTTGCTGGGATGAAAAGGACTGTTCTCAAAAGGACAAAGTCTGTCAAAGGCACTGCTTTTAACTCCTACCTGTATTTGACATCACACCTAAGTAAAGTTCACTGGTATGGAAACTCAAGAGCATGACAGGAAATTTGCATTTGCATGTGTACATAGGCATAAAACAATTTTATCAGGGCTTGCAAAAGGAGCCCACAACTAAACAACATAATGGCACAGTTGTAACATATTTTGGGAAGCCATCATTATGAAAAGACCAGCACGGTTTTTGTGTTAGGCAGTGACTTGCAAGTCAAGCAGCAGGTTCTCCTTCCACCTGCACTCCTCCTTCGTGGATCCTAACACAAGATTCTTTTTGCCTTTGAAAATTAGAACAATAAAACATATGCATACAGAGCTTGAGATCCAAAAAGATGAAGATATAGAAAATCCTAGCCAGTGAAATTTGTATTTCTGAGTGAGTTCAAAATGTCTGGTTTATGCTCCATGCTACACATCAAGAGGTTTCTACCAAAAGCAAGAGTTCTGCCAGCCAGAATAAAGGCCAGTGACTTCTCAGCATGAACCTACACAACATGTGCAGAGGTATGACCAGACATCACACAAACACACTTGAACTAGCTTTAAAACAGCTAATGAGGCAGCAATAACAAAAATAGTCCCTCTAGAAAATTTGAGTCCCTCTATAAAATTGGCTACTTTGGTGAGTGTGCAAGACCAGCAACAAGATCTCTAAATTTCAATGCAGATATACCATCTGTTCACGAACAGTGCATTTCATGTTGCCAGTAACACTTAAGGAACAGACTTATTTTAAACTATAACTTACACTTCTCTAATGAAATATTGCCTTTTTTTGGGCTATACGTTTTTCTATCATACAAGAAAGCCCAAGCACAAATTACATTAAGGTTCGCTAATTTCTATTATCCCTATGAAATCTAAATTTTAGCCCTAGAGCTATCCAACTCTACTTCAAAATCAATTAATTTGAAATCCATGAATCATTTCAATGCTAACAGTAAATTATTTTAGATATCATTCTCAAGATTAAATACATGCTTTTATTCCAAAAGTAATTCTATTAAAAGGTATTTGAAGAAAAAATTGTTGTCATATTTTGGGGATATGACCATACTGGTCATATCCAAAATATGACTATACTGATGTCATCAGCTTTGTCTGAAGCCATGCAATGTACTCTGTATATGTGTAAAGCTGTAGCTATGCTTACAGCACTTTCTCAGTTTGCCTGAAAACACAACAAATTTTGATTTAATGAGAATCCAGGAACAGGAGGATCAATGGTGGTACTGACAGCAGCAAGATTAACATGCAACTGTTGAAATGCAGCATGGTATTTAGTGATCCCTCATTTTGGAAGGATACTAGCTTTGGACTTCACCCAATGAAGTCAAAACCTGAAGTAATGTTAAAACTTGCATTATATGCAAACATGTATCTATTTACAAGTGTTGAGAGATGAAGAAATGTAAAATGTTTCTTTGAAATAGCCGAAGTCATAATCTGAAGTTCACATAAAAATAAAATAATCGAAAAGCCTTAGAAAGGCTTAAACCCTGCCCTGAAGGGAGATATGGCCTAGCAAGATACCAGCCATGACCGTAATGTAACCATTGAGTCCATCTGTTTGCTTGAAATGTTGAAAGACTAATAGCAGATGGGGAACAAACGTTTGAGGCTCAGAAAATCAGAGTTTCAGCTGCCTACTGAGCTACATTTTCTTGGACTCTGCATAGTCACACTGGAGGCATCTGTATTTTTCAGTAGAGCAATGGAGAACAGCATAACAGAGAATTCAAGTTTGTGACTCCTTTTGTAGGAGAGAGATTTAAAATATGCAGTGCAACACAATCTGCTGGCTACTTACAGGGAACACTGAAAGATATACTTCTTGTAAGCTCTTACAAACATATCTCAGAACCAATCATGCAGGGGACTGCACATATCTGCATAATTGTGCTGGGGTAAGAACTTCCATAATCCAGTGAACAGTCCATTTAAAAAAATGCATTAACAGCAACATAGGCACAGAATATTCTGAGTTGGAAGCAGCACTGAGTCCAGCTCTAAAGTGAATAGTCCATAATACAGGAATTGAACCTACAACCTCGGCATTATTAGAATCATGCTCTAACCAACTGATTCTGCACCACTGAAATGAATTTGATTTTAGAAATTCATCTTCCTTCAGTTAGTATGACACTTAACATATGACTCTAACACCTGATGAATGTTTCAGTGAGGGCATGTTGCATTCTGCCTCCATTCTGCTTCTGCCTCCATTCTGCTTCTGCATTCACGTGAAACAGAACGAGAAGTCATGAAACTTTCCAATACTAGCCAGTTGGGCAGTGTAAAATAGGCTGAATCACTCAAGATGCTTCCAGTTCTACTTACCCACCAGGCTTCTACAGTGTGGAAGACATTTAGAAGGGCTAGATGCCATCAAGAAATCTTATCAAATTTCCGCTATTTCTGTCAGTTTTGTGTGGGCCCACAATGTCCATGACCAATGACTGAACAAATCACGATAGCAATTTCTTGTGCTGTTCAATGACAAAGACAGTTTGCTGTCTCTCTGAAAATTAGTATCCCATGAAGAATGCAACATCTACCTGCAAGTTGTAGTCCTGAAGAATTTTCACTAGTGAGTCTCTCAAATTAGGAATCTCCATGCCTTCCTTAATGCGGTGGATCAAAAGAATAGGATCAACATGGGTTCCAATATTGTTCAACAAACCAGTAATAAAAGCTGTGAAAAATAAGAGGCAAAGAAATTAAGAAAAACAATCCAGCACAATACCTGATTAAAGGATACTATGGTGACAAGCTACTTGACAGTTCTCTAATAAGTGAAAGCACTAAGTCTCTTTTACAGTCTTTGTATGTTTCTTGCAGCTGTATTTACCTGAATAGAAGCCTTTGGGAAAGTGAGGAAGATACAGTCTGGCAACTTACAGAACTTTCAGCGTATTCAGCACAGTTGTAACTGAGTCTCCAGCACAAACTCACAAGTAAATAATGCATTTTGATTCAATAAAAAGAGCACTCAAACAAATAGTGTTTAACTACTAACTAATAACTACTTTATGTGGTAATTCCATTCCCAGTTCCAGGGTATAAGAACAAACTTTCAAGCACCTAACCTGATTTCAATGTGTTTCTAATCATTGGTGAGAGCGACATGATAGAAGTCTTTTGCTCTTTGAAGAGCATCTGGGTAAAAAAAAACCAGAATGATGACTCAAGGCTGTGTTTTTCCTTCAACCCCCACAACTGAGGAATATCAGTAGAGCTGCTCTGCACACAGGCAGAAACTGTTACATAGAGTTACTGAGAGAATTTTGTATGCTTTGAGTCCCTTTTGCTCTAAAGGTGTCACTGACTTTAGTGATGCATTCAAGTATGGGAAATTTGAGAATGCCATTCTTCTTGAGGTTTAAAAGATTCTGGTCACTTCTTCCTTTCAAAATTAGCAACCAAGGGATGAAAAGATACATATTCTGACACTAATTCTACAAGACTCTCAATTCCCTAGAAAAGAGGTCCCAAAAGAGACTTTACAGTCTTGATTTAAAGCCCCAGAAGAGCTTGCAAAAACCCGTGGAGTAGATAGTTAAGAAAATTCTCTGTTTTCTTAGTCATTTGAACTTTGAATCTGCCTCCTTGACAACAGTGATGCTTCTGTTTCTGAGTCCATCTAACCTTTTAACTTGGAGTAGCTATTCATATAATGAATGAAAGGCAAAATGCACTCACTATTACCAATCTTACCTTTGTAACACAGAAAAAAATAAATTAGTTGTTTTACTGAGGGAAGAAAGGTGTAGGCTTTTCATTTTCAGAATCTCGAAGGGAAGCAGTTGTAATAAAATAGTATGCAAAATCCTCATCAAACCTGCAGACTGTGTTTTGAGGCTGTCTAAAAATGAAGTCTCATTCCACTAAACTAAAAGCACTACTGTCCCCTTGATTTATCATTAAGGACATAATTATGCAGAGCTTATTCAATGTTAAGCCTCTAATTATTCATTGTGTAGCATACCCTCACACTGCCTTACTGCAAGTTTTTATGCACAGTAGGACAGCTGTGTTGTCCTTCACAAACTAGAAAACTTCCCTGACCATACAAAAACACGTTCTCTAACATACATGTGAATAATTCAATCCTTTATTTGCAAAAGCATTACACACATGCAAGCTTCCCAGAAACTATCCCACTTACGTGGTTTGTCAATAGAATATAAAATGAGATCTTCCCAAAGTTCTCCATCATCTTGTTCCTTGGCAAATTCAATAGCTTTATCTACATCTTGCAATTCTTCCATTATCATCTTCAAGGCACTGTGGCTATTACCCATTCTGCCTGGAAGGAAAAATAAGAGACTATAAATGCTAATTGCTCATCATGTTCAGTGCTCTTCCAATAAGAATTTTCTAAGCCTGAAGTTGACTCAGACTAATTCAACTAAGACCCAATCTAGTCTATTCAGATGTAGGAATGCAAATCAGTATAATATGAATAAGTGCTTGGAGCAGTTTGCTGGACTGGGGCCTGGAGGCTTTCTCAAGGATGTGTTGGGTCTTTTTTGGGGTTCTGAACTGAAGCAACATCTAACATGAGGGGGAGTGTGTGTATGTGTAGAGATGTAAACTATAATGTGAAATACCAGCTTCAAGGGCCCACATGAGCCCTCTTAATTTGCAGTAAATATAGCACAACTTACACCCATGAAAAATAAGAGGAAACAGGAAGAAGTAGCAGAAAGTATGAACTATTTCCAAAATAAATTTATTAGTAAATCTTACTCTCCACTGGACTGAAATGGTCCACAAAATATTCTTCTTACTGAACCAGACATTGTTTAAAAATATTTACTATTTTGTTCATGACTAATACATAAACATACATATAAGTCTTCCAATGCCTCTCATTCAGAGGTAGATTTCTTGGCCAGCTGAAGGAGTTAATTTACAACTAACTTAATGGAAAAAATGATAGAAAGCAACATAAGCAAATCTTTCATCTCAGCAAAAAAATAATACCAAGCTTCTAAGATGTATTTAGAATAAAACAATTGTTTAATTTATTCTCTCTTTTCAAAACCATCAGTATTTACTCTTCTCTTGGAGATTGTATCAGAAATAACTCCCCACCCAACTTGCTCCCCATAGCCTCTGCAACACTTCCAGAACCCCAGAAGAACACCAAGTAAAAAACAAAGTAACACAATATATGAAGTTAAGACATCATATCCATCCAGTGCTTTGTTTTATTTTCTAAGTCATGTTATTTTGTTTAGATATCAGACAATATATCTTCATACCATAAACTTTATTACAAATTTAAAAGTGTTGTAATTGATCACAGTTATTTATTCTGAGTTACTTACTCGGAAGATAGACTGTCTCCTCTACAAAGTTCCTCTGCTGGCAGATCTCAAGAGCCTTGAATGTAAGGGAAGAGAAGAGAGAAGAGAATATACGGAAACCATGCAACATGAAATTTTATTGATCACAAATGCTGCAAGAAGCTTGAAGTGATTTTTCTATGTAGTTACATTATTCATTTTGACAGGAACGCAGCTCCCTTAATAAGCACTGCCAAGCCCTCTGGCCTTAATTAAGAAGAGAAACTCTGTGACTTCCATGACTCTCTTTAAAATAATTCTCTGAGACTGAATAAATCTGGGGACAGAACAGGTACTTCAGTCTGGACTATGTCAATCTCTGCCTTTAATTCTACTGGCAACTTCTTTATTCTCCCTCCAAAAGTTGGTTAACACAAAACATTAAGGTTATCTACTACCAAGACTTGCTTCCTGTGGGCAGACTTACGTAGTCTCTAGTGATGGAAGTGTGCGTGACATTCATTAATAATACAAGGCTGAAAATCTCTTCAGGGTAACCAGAATGGTTTCAGGAGAGAGAGTGCCCTCCAAATTTTGTACCAAGAAGACAATGCGAAGTAACAAATGTGAAAGAATATGGAGAAAGCATTTCTTGTAAATTAGGTTTAAAGACCTGAGGGCTAAGTATCTTCAGCAGCTACAGAAATCTGTGTGTAGTTGGAAACCAGCACAATTATAAAAAATAACAAACTGATTACCAACAAGTTTGTAGTAACAGGAAATCAGCAGGGCTGGTATGCCATAAACAATGCCATGTCTGTTTCCAATTTGGAAACAGAAAGCAAACTCAAGATTCATAGTGCTCCTGTAAAGACAACTGTTCACCAACCTTCACACTTGGAAATCAAAGTTTTAAATACATAAAGTATAGCTACAATCAAAGATGAGGTAGGAATTTACTTTTCCTTCCAATCTCATTATTTCAGAAGGGTTACTATGAAGATTAGAGGTATGGACAACAAATTCTGGGCTAGGGGTAAGCAAATTACCAACTAGATACTCCAGGTGAAGGAAGGTATGAATAACACTAAGTTATATACACAGCTGACAGCCCTCTTTTTCCTCTCCACCTAAAAAGTAAACTACAAAGCACCAGGTATTCAGGAATTCTAGATAACTGCCATTTCCTGACTGTCATGCTCCCTCTAGAGGAAAACAGGGAACATTCCTACTTCTCTTCCAGCTCATTTTTAAAACGTTTGCTAAACTGCACTTGACTAAAAGTGGCTTACTTCTAGAGAGCACAAATTATTTCTTCTTGATGAGTTTATAATTTCATTAGAACAATAAAAAGAGCAGATTTTTTTTCTAACAGAAATTGCTTTTTGCAATTTACACACTGTGTTAATTTACAACTAACTTGCTTAACAGGAAGTGAAAATAGCAGAAACTGGGAAATTCTTAGTCCCCTTTTCAATTTCTTAGAGCAAAGATCTGTATGTCACAAGAAGTGTTACTATACAGCATGCATGGTAAGAAGTATAATTACAGAATTAATAGTATCTTTTTGTCTCTTCCTTAGCTTCTTACTGAAAGATGTTAACATTTTAACATTAAAGTTAGAATTACACATTTTTTCTGACATTCTCTCTTGCCTTTGGTGATTACTGCACCACACGTTCCAGAAGCTGATGGGTCTCTGACCTATTCTTGCTCAAAGCCTGTATCTTCAGCAAAGCAATGCCAGCAATGAGCATCAGTTTCACACAGCACTTTTCTGCACCACCTGCCACTAAAGATAGGAGGCTGGACGTGCAATAACTAAAATTAATTTGCCTCAAAATCAAACAAAAATGCAGGTAAGGTTTTATACATAAAACCATGATCACATGAATAACACATAAGGCAGAAACTAAGAATCATAAAATTAAAACAAGTAAGCCAATATTGTAGACCAAAGTTTCTGGCTGGAAACCTCTCAGGCTCACTGCCTAAACTAGTCAATCGAGTTTCAGATAATGGTTTCTACAAATCCCAATTCTCCAATCTAAGAATGTATAATAATAAAAGAATGTATTTTCCAGTAGACAAAAGCATGCAAAACAAGAGACATACCAGGAACAGTACTAGTTTTCTTTGGAATGTTAACCATGTAATACAACATTCAATATTACACTTGAAAACTACTCTACTGTGTCATCATTATAGCTGCATATGGATAGGCAAGGTCTGCTCTGCTCAGCCATTAACAGCAACAAATACAAATAATAAAATACTGACCCATCTAAACCGGAAAACTTAGAATTTCCATTTGTTTCACATTAATTCAGGCAGGGCAAACAACTCAAGATTGGCCTTACATTTATGCATTTTGTAATTTGGCAAGAAAGAGCAAGGAAGGAAGATGGAAACCTGGTACTCTGTAAAACCTCAAGTGTATTAGCCAAATTACAAAGACAAAATACTTTTAGCCCTGTTAGTTCAGTGATGTATATTGTGTATATTATTCAACAGGAACTTATGGCCTTACAATAAAAAGATAGAATAACTACAGTTACAGCTACTGGTTTTTCAAGATCTAACACTGACAGCTCCTAGATTTGGCAAAATGATTGTCAATTTCTTGAACCCATAACCTACTGTTCAGTCAGGCTAAGCACTGATGAGTAGATATGTTGTAGCTAGAACTGTAGTCAGAACTTCTGCATTAAAAATACCCATCAATTCCTGCCCTGTGACCTGAGAGGGAAGTCTCAGGTGTCATCAGCTCTGCAAACCAAACTGCAGGTGATGGTCACAAACTTAAAGGATCCCTCATATTGGCAGTAGAGGGCAGTACCAGACACGGCTTGAAATTCACAAGACTACAAGCTACAGACCAGGACCTTAATAAAAATCAAGGACTTATGCTTAGATTTTTGGGGCTTACCTTCTCCAGTGGGCAGTGTGTGCTGTCTCTGAGAAATGGAAGTAAGTTTGGTCGATCATATTCAGCATAAAGACTGATCTGTTTCTCATGATATCGTTGGCCTTTATGGTGGTCTCTTTTGAAAAGCTTGTGTAAATACTAGGAATCAAAAAAGAATCAGAATTCAAACTCACTTGTTCAATATTATTAATGGAATAATAGAAACTCCTGAGTTGGAAGGGACCCACATAGATAAACAAATTCCAACTCCTGGCCCTGCACAGCACAGCCCCAGGAACCACACCATGTTCCTGAGAGCATTGTCCAAATGCTTCTTGAACTCAGATAGGTTTGATGCTGTGACCACTTCCCCAGAGTCAAAGACTATTCCAGTGCACAGTCACTGTAGTGGGCAAAGCTTTTCCTAATATCTAACCTAAACCTCCCCTGACACAGCTTCATGCTGCCCTTAGGTCCTGTCACAGGTCAACGGAGAAGAGATTATGCCTGCTGATGCTTCCCTTGTGAAGAAAGTGTAAATGCTACAAGGATTCCCCTCACTCTCCTCTTCTCCAGGCAGAACAAAACCAAGTGACCTCAGCTGCTCTTTGTGTGGCTTCTCCTCTAGACCATTCACCATCTTTGTTGCCTTCCTCTGTATGCATCCCTTCTGTAAACTGACAGTCTTGTCAGTTGCCTTTGCAAAGCTCTTAGGCTGTGGACTGCACTTTTCATAGATCTGCTTCCCATAATCAGATCTCTAACCCATAAATCATCTCGTCACCAGATGAACACCTGAGCCCTATCTGTAATCAGCAGCAAGTTAAACTTCCCTCTCTAATACAGCCCAAGCCCACAGTCACATATTACGTGATTACAGTGGTACTGTTATTCTGTACAAACAAAAACAATTCGACAGTGTATGAAGTTACAGCTCCAGAAAAACACGCAATTCACTTTCTCTATGGATCAGCAAAATGTATTTTAGAGCTGCACCCACCAACCAATCTCATTTTTGGGTAGGGAAAAAGGAGGAATAAAAACAAGAAGTAATTGACCAGGAAAGAAAAGTGCCTACAATGCTATAAGGAGATGTTAATAAGCCTGCATTACGTTATCAAATTCTCACAGGTACACATCTAACTGTGAAGAAGTTATGGCTATGCTAAAGAGGAAATTGGCAGAAGTAGCCACTTTGATGATTTAAGACATTTCAGTGTCAGGTTCACTTTGACAAGATAAACACACATGTAAAAGGTATGTCCAGCCAAGAGTTTACTCAGCTCAACTTCAAATCAACAGAATACAGGAATACTTACCACATGCTGTAACTCAGGCCTGTTTTCTAACTCTTCAACAACTCTGTCAATCTGAAACAAAACAAACCTGTGATAAACATCACATTTACAAGACTGGAAAAAGGACAGGTCATAAAAGCTAGCATTGGACTGCCATGCCATGAACTTGTTATACTCACAGAAATTTTATCTTCATTATCCAAAAACATGTCTACTGCTTTCTACAACAGAGAAAGAGAACTCAGGTAACAGGCACACATATTTTCTTACCCTCTATACAGTATTATGCTTATTCATGGACAGGTGTCAGATGGACAGACCTACTCTTTTCAGCAACAGAAATTCAGAGGGCAATTTACATAACACCAGCATATCCTAACAGCACAGCATCGCAGTATTCTTCCAGAATACTTCTCCTAAGTTCCCTCATTAATAGCAGTAAATGCTGTGCACCTACACTGCAGGTGAAGTATGCCCACTGAATCACCATCAGTCACAAAAAGCTATTGCCAAACGATGTAGAAATACCATTTGTTCCATCTCAAAAGAGAATTGCAGGGTGATGACTATGTAAGAAACACACAATTCAACCTGCCTCACAATTGGATTCCTCCAAACTACCTGGAGACCAATACCATTAATCCAGCAGACAAGACCATGTAAGCCAAGCGGCCACCAGGATTCAGGTTCCGCTTCCTCTTTCAAGAGCAAACTTTTGCTTCACTTTCACAAAATCCCAAACCACAGATTCCTGATACTACTTATTCTATTGAATTAAACAAAAATTATACTTTTTTCCTCCATGAATGGAGAAACATGGGCATACTAAAGATGATCACCAACAGTAGAGATCCATATTTTAGCTACAGCGCTTAAACAACTATTGCACTGAAAAAGAGATCTACTTGGTTATCTTCCCGGTGATCACACCAAAATTAATTTGCTCGGATTTTAAAGCCAGCTGGAAAGAAAGAAGGTAGAATTCAGCATGGAATAAACACTTCCTGATTTTTGGAATTAAGGTTGATAACCTTGTGAAATTTCAGAAGCAGATTAATTTTCTGTGGTGAAAGGAAATGGCAAGTACATTTAATATATGCTTAAATAAATTCACTATCTCCTTTCTTTGGCTTATTAATACCATTATTTGATTCAAAATACAGAAAGAATAACATGGTGAAATGATACTCTGTGTGAAATGATATTCAATGTTGTGACTTGAATCACAACAATGTTCTCAAATGATGCGGACACTCACTTTTCTCACTGAGAGTGACAAATGGAAATAGAAAGGAAACAGAAATAGAAATATGAAGGAAAAAAAAAATCCTTGGGTCAATTATTTTGCAATCTAGGCAAACAATCTTCCTTATCTCAGAACGTATCCAGATGTAGTAAACACACTCTCTGCCTCAACATCATCTATAGATCATTTATTTTTAATCTGTTAAATTGTATTTAGAGGAAAGTGAATATAAAATCATTAGGATCATTATAAGTCTGAATCGAAATCCATGAGCAGAACAATTTTTGTCTCTGATAGAACTGAAGAGATTGTGCTTGTGGATTAACTGGAAGACATCTTTGTGCCTTAGAGTTAGGTAGATTTCTAGGGCTCTGCCATAGCGCTGATCGTAAGTGTACCTGATAGAAACAGGATTATAAAACATGTAATATTACATACTTAAAAGTAGGAAAATCATTTACGAGAGAAAATATAAACATACTCTAGTATGTAAAACTTGAATTTATAAATATCCAAACAGACCTGTGATTCATTTTTGTAAGGGGAAATAAACATCAGGCAACATTAATTTCACCTCTATTTATATTGGCCTTCATTTGTGTTTGGACCTGCAGTTTTCTGCATTTTCATTCTCCATTTTTAACTCACAGGGGAAGACACACAAAATGCTAGCGTTTCAATTCTTGGAAACCAACTGGAACACTCTTCAGAGCTTAAAAAACATTGTTCTCTTAGAACTTTTGGACAGATTGTAACATAGCAATAGACAGTAATTCTTCTTTCTTCAAAGAAGCAGTGAGAAAATAACACAGTGATCAGGCTGAGAAACTCAAAGAGCTTTATCTCTGTACGAAGTGACTAAGAATCAGATCAGTTGTGGCACATTTTCCAGTCACATATTTCCATCCATGCAGTAATCCTAAATACACTACTTCTTAAATAGTGGGCAAAATCCCCCACCATTTTATTTTTACATGGGTAATTCTGAAATGTGCACTTCAGAAAAGAGGTTTCCTCTGACAGCATGTAGAGGAATGTTAGTTATTTACTTTAGAAAGAGGAGCTGGAAATCCAATCTCATGCTTAACTATTTGCTTCTATACTCGATGTGAACATTACAAGGAAGGGTAAAGAATTGCTAAGCTGTGCAATCAGCAGAGTGGAGAGGAGAGAAAGCCAACACTCTGTAGACGCAGCAAAGAAGAGAGCTAAACAAATACGAATAAACTGCAGTACACTATTTTAAGTGTACTTTTGTAACAGGAGTTTAAAACTGTACTCACAATTCTGCAAGTGTTCATAGCAAAGTCCTGTTCTGTGGATCTTTCTTCAGGTGATCCACTACAGCTTGAACTATGATTGTGTTGTTGTACAGATCTCCAGGCCATTCTTTTATTAGCGTTGCAAACCCCTAAACGTATAAGAGATTGTAACAGAAATACAAAGAATGGCCTAAGGAGCATTTCAAAACATCAAAGCTTCAGCTAAGCCTCTGAGATGACACCTGCTGTCCCTTAACCTTTAAGGAAGTTTCATGTGCCCACAGACATGTACAGTACAGAACACAGATTTTTTCCTTCTTAGGACAATGTTATTATGATTCATGAAGCTGAGTCTCTTTCAGGTGCTGTAGGCTTTGTGCATCACCTCAACCACTTATGCTACATTAAAAAACCTAAAAATAACAGTCTAATAAATAATCAATCTTACAGTATTCACATGCTTTGAAGAACAGTCTATTTATTCTCTTAAAATTAAAATTCAACATTTAAATATTGTCATTATTGTGGAACTGTGCACTGATAATCTGTTTGAATACATCAGAGAATTTGCTGTCAGAATTCTTCAATGCTAAGGGTATTTGGCTGGCAATAACTATGGGACACATGGATGTGGAACACATCAGGCTGCAGTACCTCATAGTCACTTTCCAAAAATTCATGCAGGACCATTTCATAGATCAGAGGCTTCAAAACTGGATCTCATCTTGGCAAGTAACGACTAATTGCCTATAGGAACAAAGAGAACAAAGTGTCAGATGGTGAATGACATGTAACATCCTGAAAAAACAGGACACTGTACACTGAAAAAAAACGTTGTGAAACAAAAGAACAAGGCTATACACAAAATATGGCCCCTGGTAATCACTGGAAACCTTATAAACTCATACTTGTAAGCAGCACTCAGAAGTTATTTACTTTAGGATTATACACACAGAATTTTATAACCCACTTGAAAGAACTATCATTTGAGAGACAGGTGGCAAGATACTAATTAGAATAGGAGAATCAGCCATTGTCCTTAAGAGACCAGTAGTCAATTAGAAAACAAAACCCATAAAAGAATGCTTTAAAAATCCATTTTGTTAAGTCTTAGCCTTGTAAAAAGGTATAAGGATTCATTAGCTGAAAAATGTGTTGGATTGGATTGACCCTGACTAGACACCAGGCACCCAACAAAGCCACTTCCTCACTTCCCTCCACAACTTGACAGAGGAGAAAAAATATAACGAAGGGTTCATGGGTTAAGATAAGATCCAGGGATCACTCACCAAATACCATCATAGCAAAACAGACTCACATTTTGGACAGTAATTGAATTTTTTAATAACCAAACCAGAGCAGGATAATAAGAAGCTAAATAATCTCAAAAACACCTTCCCTCATCCATTCCTCCTTCCTGGGCTCTACCTCCTTCACTCCAGAAACACAGCGAGACAGAGAATGGGTATTGATTGACAGGGAATGATTGTCAGCTCATCACACATTGCTCCTCTTGCTGCTCAGGTAGAGGAGTCTCCCTTTCTCCAGTGTGGGGTCCCTCCCACAGGAGACAGCTCTCCACAAACTTCTTTAACATGAATCCATCCCATGGGCAACAGTTCCCCATGAACTGCTGCAATCTGGGCCACTCTTCCATTGGATGCAGTCCTTCAGGCGCAGTCCGCTGCAGCATGGGCTCCTACGCAGGCTGCAGGTGGATCTCTGCATCCCCTTTGTCCTCCATGGGCTGCAGGGACACAGCTGCTTCATGGTCTTCACCATGGCCTGCAGAGGAATCTCAGCTCTGGTGCCTGGATCACCACCTCGTCCTCCTTCTTCCCTGACCTTAGTGTCTGCAAAGTTGTATTTGTATCTCATATTACCAACTCAGTTCTTCTCTGGTCACAGTTACAACTGTGCAATATTGTATTTACAACTGTGCAAAGTTGTATTTGTATCTCATATTACCAACTCAGTTCTTCTCTGGTCACAGTTACAACTGTGCAATAACTTTTTTTATTTGTTTTTATATCTGTTATCCCAGAGGTGTTCCTATCATTCCTGATTGGCTTGATCTCGGCCAGCAGTAGGTCCATCCTGGAGAGCTGGCTGGCATTGGCTCTGATGGACATGGGGGAAGCTTCTGCCAGCTTCTCACAGAAGCCACTACTGTAGCACTCCCACTACCAGAACCTGATCACGCAAGCACAATATATGTGTAATTTTGAATTATGACTTGTGTTGGGGTCACCACATTCTATGAAGGGCTATTTTTACATACCCAATTGAAAATTAATTTGAAAATATATCTCTCCATGAAAAGGATGAAGGCATGTGATCTGTTACTGTATAGAAGGTGTTAAGGAATTGCATTCCAGCAAGCAAGAGATGAGAAGCTGCCAGAATAAATTAGCTCATACCCTGGAATTTCAGCACAGCATCTAATTAGCACTACTGTTCCATGCAACTAGAGGCCAAGATTATTTCCATCTGCCAAAATAAATCACACTGCTACTAGCTGTCTGGGGACTTAGGGTTTGTAGCTGAGGGACCAACACCAGTGAAATTCCTCCAAACACTCAGAGATGTTGCCTGTTGCCCGCTATTGGCACATGGTACAATAGCATTTTGTTACTGAAGTTGTTTGAACAAAGCAGGAGAAAAAACATCTTACTACATTTTAGACCTCTCCTCTCCCTGTGCTGTCTGGACATGGCCAGTTTTTGAAATGTAGTGCTGCCAACCTCAGCTCCCACCAGCTGTCACAGGATTTATCAGTTAACTCAGGGTACAGTCTTGATGGCCGCTCTGGGGTATATTCCTGACCCCTTCATAAAAAGTCTCTTTTGACCATAGAGAAAGCAAGCTAGACATTAACTGGATACTCAAAGGCAGAAGACAATCTCCAATGGCTGTTTTCACTCCCACTTTCTACCTTCCTGCTACCTCCTGAATGAACAACCTCCCCCAACAGACTGTTGCAACTCTTGGCTGTAGTTTGGCCATACAGCAAGCCCTGGAGAGGTGTAGTTTCCTTGTGTGTGAGCCAGGCTGCTTCGTGAAGGAAATGTCTCCTGCCCTGTGTCCCATTGCTTTGAAGAAAAAACAGCCACCTCCTGCAGTTTGACCACCATGCTCAGGAAAGCATACAAGAAGCATGTAAGAAGCATACAAGTTATTTTTAAGCCTTGACACAAAGGTGACCCATGATGGAGGTTACAAACTCTTCCTATTTTATTTTTAAGCTGCACTTAGGGAGCATGGTCAGAAAAAAAAGCTTCTGAATCAGACTGCCTTTGTACCAATTCTTGAACTATGTGGTAAAGTGACTTTAAATAAAAAAGGGAGAGAAGTATTTTCTTCCCTTGTTTCTTTTCAAGATCTGCTTTCAGACTTTTCATCAATAAATGTAAGGATGAGGTACAAGAAAACCCATTTAAGGTTGTACATGAGATAGTCTAAACCATCTCACCAATAAGCCAGAACATCAATTATTTATTCCTCAAAGGCTATCTAAGAGATGAAAGAGCCTGTTAGGATAGTGCTTCTCTCTGCTATGCCCACTACAGTCTGGTGAAGTCTTTCAAATGTCTTCCATCCAGTGTTTTGATTAAAGCACTGCTGCTGCTAGCTGATCATCCTGGACCACTGCTGAAAGTCACTGCTGTCACAGCAAACAGAATGGAGGGTATCCCTCAGGCCACAACAGACACAGAGTTTGAAATCTTCCTTTGAATCCATCCACCTTCCTCAGCTGCTTGAGCTGAGACATTAGATTTTTATACTGAAGTGACTTGAGCACAAGTGATGCCATTTGAGTTTTGCCTTTTTATCTTTTATATGTTCTCTGTATTCTTCACATGTATATTTGTAACTCTGTCACCTATTGTATTAGTGACTAGTTTTCCCAGTACTTTTCCATGGCCTTTCCTTAAGCAAAAAGACAAAATAAATTCCAGAGCTCCAAGCCCCAGGAGGTACAAGGCCCTCTTGGTTCTTCCTGGGAACTAAGGCTGAGAACAACTCTTTGAGCAGAGCACAGCACAGTGCTGAAGGGGGGGCTCCAGAGAAGAGGCTTGACCTGGGGGGGAATTGCATCACCACTCCTAACTGGTGCTTTTTATCAATTATGCTAATTTCCTAAAACCTTCAAATGTGTACTCATCCCTGTAGGGGTGGGCTTTTGTGGACACCTTTCCACAACTGCTCCTGAAGGCCTTCAAATAAAGATTCTCTTTTATATTACCTGCTTACTAAAATTATGTCGAGTTTCATTTCCAGGTTGAGCAAAAGGCAAAGCACGTAACTCCCTCAAGCCACCACTGTTGGAGCAGTAGAGGAACAGATCACTGCAAGGCTCTAGAATCTCGAAACTGACACAACTAGGTTTCATAGAGGACATTCATTGAAGATGAGAGATATCAAGATATCAAAATGCAACCAAACAGGACTGCTTAATACAGAACATTCAAAAACCCCCTAAAATCACATACAAACAACAACACTCACCCCATGGAATTTGACACTGGGGTATCACTGATTCCTCTGCACAGGAAGGAATGCCCGGAGCTGCTCGTGCCGGTTCTCCTGGGTCCGCCGCTGCACGGGCATGACCGCTCACGGCAAAAATGCAAGCAATGGCTACTCTGCCACTGCAGTGAAAACTGCTCGTAGCACCAGCTTTATCGCGAAACCAGCCTGTGCGGTGGAATTGCGTCGCACGCAACGGTGCCGCCATTCCTGGGAGCCGCGTGCCGTGGGAACACGACCGATGGAACCACGCAACCCCTGGAGCACAGGCGCCGCCAGAGCCGCTCTGCCCACGCGGTTGTGCAAACCCTCCTTGGGACCGGACTTTCCCTGCACCAGGAGCTAACCCCCACCCTTTGGGGGCCCCCCTGGGGTCACACTACCACTCACGGGGAATACTCACCCCGCTTGTGGACCGGCTGGCTGGGAGAGCTGTAAAGAAGGCCTCATCCGGAATTGGTCCGCCTGGTGCACGGCGGGGTCCCGATCCCACCCTCTAAGCATTCTTGCCAACAAAAACGCGACGAAGTCAGAGGAAGGTGAAAGTCCCAAAAACTAATGCATTCCACTCGTGGAATTACCAGCTCCTTTGTGACTATCGTGGGAGATGACCACGTGGGGCATCACCTGCAGTAATCCGTGGCTCTCTGGGCTGTTATAGGAGTCCAAATCCGGCTAGCTCAGACTCTGGCCCACACGGACTTGCATAGACAGAAATAAAAGACAAGAAGCGCTCTTCTCCACGTGGGGACGAGTATCCTGTTTATTGGCTTGGGACAGGACACTTCTGGTGGTGGCAACCACCCAGGTAGAAAAGAGGGCATGGTACCCTTGCAGTGGAGTTTTATACCCCAGAGATGGGGGCAGGGAAAGAGGACCGTGGCCAATGGGATTCCACTGGGGAGGGGTGAGGGGAGGGGTACCCATGGGACAGACGACCAGGTTTATAGAAAGGGGGGTGCATAGGGGAGAGACCATGTAATGAGAAAGGGGGACTAACAATCTCCGTGACATAACATACCCACTAAAAACTTCCCATCACCCAGTGCAAAACAACAACTAAATAAACTATTTAGTGCAATACAACAGGTTTGGATTAGTTATTTGAAAGGAATTTTTTGTGGGTTGGTGAGGCACTGGCACTGTTGCCCAGAGAAGCTGTAGATGCTTGATCTCTGGAATTGTTTAAGGCCAGGGTGGATGGGGCTTTAAAGAAGCTGTACTAATGGGAAGGGCCCTGCCCATGGGAGTGGTAAAAGTTGGAACTAGATGATCTTTAAGGTCCCCACCCAAACCTTTCTATATTTCTGAATGTTAAGGGAGCTTCCAGAATTATTTTTTGAGAGAAAATGGAGGGATTCAAGTTAGTGGTATCCAGTTCAGAGCTGCCTCCTGGCTGTTGGTGTTGAAATACTTTAGTATTTTATTGCTTCCTTATTTGTATCTTTTAAATCGATGTTATATTATACATTCATGAAAAGAAGTATTTTTATCCTGAGTTACAGTTATTAATGAACACTGTGGGTTAAAAATCGAATGGAACTTGTGAAGTTCTATTATTTTTTTGATTATGGCATCTATTTGTATGTAAAAAGAGCCCCTGTCTTAAGCCTGTCTGTTCATTATACTACTTTGATATAATAACTTGTTAAATATTATTTGTATCCACCCCACAAAAATAGAAGGGAGGTGGGCAGCAGCAGAGAGATCTGCTTGGATTGTTTTACAAATTTCCAGGACTACTATAAGAAAAGACACATTGGACATGAGGAATCCTCTGAGAAACCTCCTCCCCTCAGTCAGTGCTTCTCCATCCCACACTCCAGTGCAGTAACCTCAGCTGTTCTTTTCACAGTCTCAGTAGCCACACATTAATCCTGTTTTCTTTCAGTGCTCATTAAATGGTTACGTGGAGAGAGCAGTCCTCTTTTCCAGGTATAAATATTTTTTTCAAATATAGCTATAAATTAAAACTGCCATCTTTTATCACAAACAATAATGTTCAACTTTGTCATTAGCAAATTTCTTTTAATTCTGTTCAAAACCACTAGATGGCAAAAATGAATCCTTGAGATTTAGGAAGTCATGTGAGAATGGGAATGCTGGCTGAAAGTTTCAAAAGCCCTAATGAGCAAGACTTTGCTGCAGTGAAAATGCCTCTTCAAGATGTAATGTCAGCTGTAATGTAATGTGGCACCATAGAATTGCTCTGCTTGGCCTTACAGAAAAATTCTGGAATTTAAAATGTTTTGCCTAATGAAAGGAAACTTGCAGAATTTGATCCAAAGATGAGAAGCACTGAGTTCTCTGTGCTGCAGCAGAAGCTATTTTGTAGTGTACTGGTTGGTGGGTTTAGAAAAATGTCTGGGATCTCGATTGCTATAAGCATAGATGATGAAATATTGAGCCTGTTGAATGCAAAGACTTTCAGCATAAGCACATTAAAGTGTGGGATTTTAGAAGAGTTAAGTAATCCTGAAATAGGAAAGTAAAATATTTTTTCTTTTTCTTGGAAAAAACAAATACAGACTGAGAAAATAAGCTGAGCACAGCTTATTTTTATGAGCTGTTTCCATGACTAATGTTTTTCCAAGCAGTGAAAATTGTTCATTCCTGATCCAGATCCTATGACATGATTTTAAAAATCGGAGTAGAGGAGGTTGAGGACAGAAGGATTTTATTACCCAATTTATTCACTGGATATTTTGCAAAGATTTTTCTATGATTTCTTTTAAAGGTTAAATAACTCTCTGAAACTTTGAACCTGCAGAAATATCAATTTCCAATGATCCTACTTTCATGGGTCTCTATTGTTGCAGCATTGCACCTTTTAATTCTCAGTTCAGAAAAGGATGAGAGCCCAGGGTAGGAGATGTCAGGCCTCTCTGAGGCCACTGAGAACAATAGGATGATTTTAAAGCAAATTTTTGGAAATCAACAGAGGCTTAGTATTGCACTCAGCAATATGCAGCAAGCTAGACTGGGGAGATGCTGTTTTCCAAGAAAATTTTCTTTCTCTCAGATTTATTTTGTTACAGCACAGAAATAAGCTGTAGTCATTAGAACCATAGAAATATTTGTATTGTAGTTTGCCCTGGAGTTCCAGCTCTGGGGAAGAAGTGAAGAGCTGTCATAGAAATATCTTGAAGGATTTTTGCTGCTAGAGACAATGATCATCAAATTAATCCATCTGAGGTAATCACTGATCACAAAATAGTGCATTTGCCTTACTCCAATTGATAATCTTTGAGAAATAACACTAGGCAAGTGCTCAGCCACCTAAGCAATCCAGATATGAAGCAAAAATCACTCTGTTCCCAGGGAAGGCCCTCATCCTACAACTATGCAGCTGTGCTTCCATTCCTAAAGGGCTGGAAAATGGTGCTCCTGGATGTCACCATGGCTTAGGATCATCACAGCAAATGCTGCTTGAGGGACAGTGGGCTAGCACTTTCTCATTCTAACACAGCTCAGCATTATCTTATATATGCAAATTATTGGACCCCTGCAAATATGTGGTCCTGGTCTTAAAGCAGGATTTGGGCTCCACAGCCTAGGGAGGACCAAGAGCAATGCAAAGCAAACCACCAGTTGAGGACACTCTGTTACAAGGACTGTCTGGTTTTGACCATCTGCTGCCAATAAAACTGCAGAACCCCATTTTTTCAAACATATTGACATCACATAGAGCTATATTTCCATGTAAAATATTGCTATATTTCCATGTAAAATTGAACTTATAATTCCAGATAGATGCAAATAAACAAACTACAGTAGCTCTGACCTTTATGTGTCTTTCAGACTATTAAAGGCTTACTGACTACAATAACTATTAATCCATTTCCCTGCATACTTCAAAGATTAGGATATTCTTACAAAATAGGGCATTGGTGATGAGAAGTGCCAATCAGTGTTGCCACTGCTCATGTTGAGGGAGTTGGACTGGATGACCTTTGCAGGCCCCTTCCAACCCAAACTGTTCTGTGATTCTCCAGTCTGATTGAAAGACTGAATATCACTGTGAGGCTCAGGTCATCACTGTGAGAGCTTTGTGGTAGGGCTTGGTCCAGGGAAAGGATTTATGAGCCAGAGGTTGTTTGAAGCTTCCCTGCACTTGTCCACTGCAGCCCCTCAGTCACAGTAACTAGGAAAGGAGAATCCCAGAAAGGAAAGAATATCCATTCAGAGCTCATTTATGCTACACAGCAGTTGGCCTCTCTCAGCAGGGCTTCCAAATGTGGAGGCCTCTTGAAGGTGCTCAGGGGTTACTCAGTTTTGCTGGAAGAGAACCTGAGTAGGTTTTTAATTGCAGTCTCTTGTGCTTGCAGTTTCTAGAGCTGTCCAGTGAGATTTTGCTTCAAAAACTTTTGAATTTTTTGCTGGTTTTTGTTTTGGTATTTGCTTGTTTGTTGTAGTTTTGGGGTTTTTTTCCCCCAGAGTAAAGACTAACCCTGGAAGAACAGCCTTTCTTTAGAGGACTGGGAAGTCATCAAATTACTTTGTTAAACATTTTGATTAAACTCATTCTAAGACATACTCACTGCAGAAACACAATTTCTGGGACCTGTCATAAACAGAAGTGCACCAAAATGGGAACAATTCCCAGCTGATATTTCCCACTAGAAAAAAGTGTCTAAGGGGACCAAGTTTGTCTAAGAAAGTAGGCCCCAGATTTCATGGCCATGAGATTGTCCTGACAGCTCTTCTAGCTGAGTGAAATGTAGAACAGACTTTGAAACTAACTCAAATATTTAGCTGTTTAGTAAGATTTGTTATTGCTTAGTTTTTTTTGCAACTGTTTCCAGTTCTAGCAAGTATTTTCATAAATATATTTTATTGGTATAAAGCTGGGGGGTTGATTGAGTTTTTGGAGGGTAGTTTAAATAATCTTGACAGAGTTTAAACTCTGTCTAGTCTGTAATAACCTGCAATAGTAAAGATACTAGTGTGTACTGGTTTATCCTTCAGCTGAAGGATTCAGATAGAATGTGAATTCTATTCAGACAGAGCCTGTGGACTCATCTTCCTCAGATTGCAAAGAGTTGTCTATAGAGTGCTGTTAGGGGCAACCAAATGTGGTGAAATATTATCTATGGGTTAGAGACTTCCGGCAAATAGCTTTAAAGTAATAAAGGGTTGGTGACGGGAACACCCCAAAAACCTTCTAGTCCTGAAAAGCACCTGTTTGGAGTACTTCAGTACTTTGCCTAAGTCCCTCAGAGATGCAGGAGACTATTTCTCTGCTTAACATTTGGTGCCCAAGTTAGGGTTTTTAAAGGACATTGGTCCAAAGACCGCGACTGTCTAAAAGAGGTTTCTGGCAGCAAATTTTCTATAAGCAGCTGTTTCATCTATTTAACACATCCTCTGTAAAGCATCTCATCTGAGCTGCTCTGCATGCTTCTCTTGCACTTCAAACCGGGAAGACTTGAGTTTCTACCAGAATCTAACTAAATGACAGCAGAAGAATTGTCATACATGCACAGAGAAGCTATTGGTGTCTTTCCAGCTAGTAACTTACTTATGTTGCTTTTGTTGTTTCCTGTTTCTTCAATCATTCAGTGTATCTCCTCACTATGCCATACAACAGATAAGCTGTATGGCCTTATTTCAGTGTTTAAAGATCTGTGGCACCACCACTTGGGTGCCAAATTAAAAATTAATTTTTGTCAATACCAAGGACTGCAGTATTGAAAACTCATTTACAAATAAAATGTGATAAAGGGAACTTTGATAACAATTTCTCTCCTCAAAGGCATAAACATGACTGAACAGAAATCTTAAAAAAAAAAATTCTTGAGCATTCTAGGAAGGTTTTTGTTGAGCCCAAGGAATTATGGAAAGCACAATCAGTTCAATGGATAAGAAAAATGATGTGGCAGTACATCAGAAGTTGTACAACATCATTGGAAAGTGCAGAAGAGAATTTCTGCACAAGTGAATAATTCTTTGAAGCAATAAATTCTGAGATCATTTTTGTGAATAATTACTGAGATAGCTGATACAAACCAGTAATTTTGCCATGAAGGTGATAATTAGGCAAAAAATGCATTTACACAAGCAGATATATGTATATGAGACTTTCTCATTGTAGTAATCATACCATATAAATTAAATGAATGACTCTACAAGGTTTTTCAATGAGAATTTGCAGCTTAACTATTTTAGTAAAAACTCACCAACTTCAACTTTGCAAAATTATAATTATTATCCTTTCTTAATAAAAGAATTTGGAAACTTGACAGAAAAAGAAATTTGACAGCAAGGCTGGAGCCTTAGGGGGAATTATGATATTACTTTGAGAATTTTGTGTGGGAGGTTTAACATTTGTTCTGCTTTCCTCTTTTCTCTCAGGAATATAAAACAAATATTGGGAATGGTGCCATGGGAACTAGAACAGCATTTGCTTTTCTGAAAGCTCTCTTTTTTGCATTAACCTGCTGCCAATAATTACTCTAATTTTCAATTATTTGTAGATTGAATATTAAATATAATGCAACACTTCTAAAATGTAACAGTAAGTTATGTCAAGTTTTCAAAGAGCTAAATCACTGAACCTTTGAGGAGTGTAATCTAGCTCTCAATGGAACAGAACATTCATGTTGACTAATGGCTCCTTTGACAAGAAAACCAAGAGTCAGATTCAGTTATCTTAAAGTTTTTATGCTCCAAATCTGAATTTCATTATCCACATCAGGGCTTAGTCCTTTCTTAAGACACTAACTATGAACAGGTTTCTCATTAAAATTTAAAAAAAAAAAAAGAAAATAATTAGAAACAGAATTGGTGAACTTTTCTTGAAGCATTAACTTTTTGCTAAGGCTTTGATCAAAGAAATGAGAAGACAAGAGCAACAATCTTTGGCTTGGGAGTAAAAAAAACAACACACAAAAAACAAAACAAAACAAAATCAGAAAAATAAACCAAACAGAAAACCACTACAAACACAGACACCAATTTTCTTTTTTCTTTTTACTTTTTTTTTTGGTGGGGAGGGGAGTATCTTAGAAGGTAGACAATTATTGGCTCTCCTTTTCGGGGAAATCCTGCTGTCCCAAGCTGCCAGGAGCAAACCTCCTGCAGTTGCATGTCCACACATCTAGCCAGTAGCAGGATTGAACCCCCATCCTGGACTGTGGGTGAAGCCCCACATCTGGGGGCTCTGTGCCATTAAGGTGACCCCAGAGCACTCAGAGTCCTGACTCCTGCCTGGTGGCACCAGCCCCTTGCAGCTAAATGGAGAAATGCCACCTCAGATGTCATTCGTAGTGTGGTGTCTGCATTCTGAAAAACTTAGATTTCCAATTAACAGAGGTTTGCCTGCAAACCTGCCCTACAACTGTTGCAATTGTTCAAATCTTGGACCCTTGTCTAATGTACAATCTTCTCCACATCCTTGGCTAGATTTGAAGCCTTCTGAAGGCAATTAGTGAGATACATAAATGGGAGGTGATCCAGGTTTCATCTCTGAATGTTCATCCTGTCAAATAAATACAACTTTTTTCCTTCCCTTTGTTAGCTTTATTCTTCTTCTACCACTTCAGTCACTGTTCTTTAGTTTTGCATATAGTACTTGTAACAGCATGGTATGTTGTGCATAGATTCTCTGTTACTGTTCCCTTTTTTAACCATCCACATTTATTAACTGGGAAGCTGGAATGCTCAGCAAGCATTTACTGAAGTGATTGCATTTTATAGTATTTGAAATACTTTTCATTAACTTACTGAAATAAAACTGTATGTTTACTGTGAATATTTGCACATGGCTTGTTACATTATTGTTTTTCAAGCTTTATTCAACAGAATACTAAATATTTTTATAAAAAGAAAATCAGATAATGTGATTGATATGTTTGTGCTGGATCATTCCTAGTTTTATAATTGCCTATGCCTGGCCTTGCTACTGACTGTTAAATAGTTTTGAACAATTTATTTAATCTTTATCTAAAGAGTGCTGCAGCAGTATTCATGTGAGTGCCCCTTCTCACATCTGCTGATGCCTGTTACAGTCCTGTTATAGTCTAGCCTGTCACAATCCCAGCCTGGTTTCTGTGTTTATCTCGTTCCAAACATGCAATGTATACTTCCCAGAAAAGATCTGTTTCTTTATGGTTGTGGATGGGCTTTACAAGGACATTTTTTTGATCCAAAAGGACATGTCTGAAGGACATGTAAAAGGCAGACTTGGTACTGGTCTCCTGCTGAGAGGTTCTCTCTGCTCATGGACCTCAGGACTGCATGTTGGCAGTGTGGTGAATGGCCCTTACCTTCTTCTGCCCCTCCAAAAGCCCCTGTGGAATCACAGACCCTTCCAAGAATTCATACTGTAAAAGACTTCTGGATGTCAACTGGTCCAATCCCTTGCCCAAGGCAGGACCAGTTTAGGTCAGATTGCTTATGGAGCATCTCCAAAGAAAGAAGATTTGAAGTAATCAGCCCCACTACCTACTGCATTTGCTCACTCCCATACCTACAGAAGAGCAGGTTCTTGCAATTAGTTCTCAAATACACAGGTCCTTACAAAGCTGAGACTGCTGAGATTTCACACAGTGGACACACAGGAATGGAATTTGAGCCTTCATCACCTGCAGATGGGCACAAGCCCATGAGGGAGGTAAGGAGATGTACTCTGAACTCACCTCCCTGAAGGAAAACCAGGGAGCTTTATTTCCCTCTTTCTTACCATGTTGTGTCTGTACTACCTGAGCTGCCAACTGCTAGGCACACTCTGACTTCTGTGTCCTTTTCTGACTGCATTTCTTCATGAAAAGTCCTTGTCTCAAAGCAATCATATATACATTTTGAATATGCACTCTTGTGCTTTTATAGAGCTTCTTTTTCTTAGTCCAGGAAAGAGTTTTTCTCCAGGGTAAGCCCAGACAGAAGCAGAAGGAAGATGTAATTTCTTCTAATGCTCTTTAAAATGCCCTCTCTGTCCCTATGCAAAGAAAACCCGTAGTTGACCAGTACTTATTTCAAGATGAAATCCAACTCTTAAAATTTAGTTTGGTTTTTGTTCTTTTCTTGTATTAAATCTTTGTTTGACTGGAGTATGACAGCAGAAAGGTACAGGGATATTGTTAACAATTTAATCAACATATTTATTGATAATAATGAGTTTATTCAACAACATCAATCTCTTTGAAAGGATTTTTTTTCAATTCTTACAAAAAATCGCAAGAAGATTTGTGTTCATATATAAAGAATACAAAGATTGCTACTGAATTAAGAAAAAAGATTTGCTTTTTTTCCTATTAAGGTTTGTTCTGGAAATTCAGAAAGTCTAGATCCTGAAAGTATATCAAGCCACTGTGAAGTGACAGAATAAGTGGATGTTATAATAACTACAGTTATAGGATATTGCTTCTGTAGATGCCCAGGAAGAGCTATAAGAATCATCTTTGTTTTATCTCAAGCACCAGTGATATTATCACTGTATTTCTTGACTGAATGACTCTGACTCGTGGATTTTTCTGATCACAAACACCTGTAAGAACAAATAACTAATACATAGTATACATGGGGGTGAAAGCCTATTTATGATTTTTAAATATGATCAACTTTTTAAAATTCTTAGTTACAAAATAAAATATATTACTATTGTTATAAATTATGCATTGAGTTATACATAGGTATAGTGACTGTGTGTATTTTATACATGGCTAACACATTGTATTGAGCAAAAAAAACTGCTCTACTCTGTGCACTGCTGACATATTTAGTACAGCTGCACATGTGGTGTTTATTCAGACGAGCCAGTAAATTTCTATATCCTTAATATTCATATCAAGAAAATGTGAGGCATTAGCTGTAGTGAAAGAAACCTTCTGTTTATCTGCAGGCAAGAAACTCTCACGCACTGCTTGGCTCCTGTGCCTCAAAGTGATCTTGGGGAGAACAGATTGTAATAAGAGTGTGTGCATCTGCTGTAATTTGTTTGATTTTTCAGAGATCTTTCCTTTTTCTGTCATAGACTGCACACTGCCACAGAGACCGGGGAAGGTGGGACCAGTCACACTTTTCAAAAATATTTTTTCCAACTATTTACAGATTTACTGGACATGAAGAAATGATCCATAGTTCTTTATTCATTTTATTATTGAGTAATAATAAATTACTCTGCTTATTCAATTTGTAAATATGCAGTGCAAGATGCTTGAAAGAATCTGCTTAAATTGGAATAAGTTTTCTGGTTTTTTCTTCATTTTGTCTCATATGTGGGCAGAGTTTTGGGCATGATGGGCTTCTTGCGGTGTTCAAAACTGGTCAAAATAAAGAAAGTAAATGGTCTTTCCTTCTCCTGTTGCCCCCGGCTGTACATCCATGCAAATTCTTTTTCCTGACCCTGGTTCTCAGTTTTCATGCTGTAAGCCAAATGTTCTTACTTGCATAGCAGAAATGAACAGAGTAACTCTTTGCCAGTTTAGTAAGCTCACAGAAGAATCATGTGCATGAGAAATGATGAAAGACCATGGACAGATTTGTACTGATGGAAACTTCATTTCTGGCTTTGGGTTTCACCGAGGCTTTTGCTTCAGAGCACTTGAAGCTAAAAAGTGCTGACTGTCATAGTCCTGCCTATCTGCTGCCCCTGGCTGTGAATTACTGTCCTTACCTTCCATCTGACTCGGGTCTTGCTCTTAGTCTTCAGTTGCTTAAGTCTTTGAGAAACTACGCATGTTGAAATTTTCCTGTTGGCCTATTCCTAAATCTCAATGGGGCAACTAATATATGCAGTGGTAGTGGAAAGGAAATTTTGTGTGCCAGCTTGTTTTTCCCAGGATATAGCTCTGAATATGCTCATTAAACTCTATGAAAATTTTTGCTATTTCTTTCCTTAATAAAAAAAAAAAGGTTCACTAAAAGCTAACAACCACTTTTTTTTTCAGTGGGAAGCAAATTAATCCCCTGCAAGTAATTCCTCTGCCAGCACACAGCTTATTTAAAAGGCTTCATAAAGTTAATTTAACTTTTCCCCTTATTTTAATGAAATAAAAGTTTACCAGGGTTCTGAATACCTCCTTATGAGGCATGAACCAGATGTTTCATACACATCTGTGTACTATTTCTGTGCAACAGGTGAAAAAATGGGGTGTCACTGGAGCCATGGTCTCTTCCACAGCTACCCATACCTCTCACTGATGCAAGTCAGCAGTGGCCCTAGTCCTGACCCTAGTATTATCCTTTTGCTTTCACAGTGCTTTCACATTGGGAGTGCTCTCACATCATCTTTCACATTGCCCAGTAAAATAACAAGGCAACTGTATGTGAAGATCTTACTTTATCTAGAAAATTTTTGCTCACTAGTTTTAGTCAATGTAAAATGGTGTTGGTTACTTGAATCAAAACTTTCAATGTGAGATGGGAGTCACAGCCAAAGGGTATCAGATTGTGGAATAAGCAATAAAAAGTTTATTTTTGGTACAGTTAGAACTGCCACAAAATCCTGCATTGTAAATATATTTTGGGGAATTCTCTTCCGCTGACAGGAAATTAGACTGAAGAGTACTCCTACTTTGGGTAATACTTTAGGCATCAGATAAAAGTGTTCAAAAAACCAAAACTGATACAGAGGTATTACTTTGGAACTCCCCCAGGTAAGAAAGAATATAGATTTTCATACCAGCAATTAATTACTGGTACATTTTCTATGTCATGATTAACATGACTAATTTGTTTGCAGGTTCAGTTTTTGGAATGTGCCATGGGATTTTGTGTAGAGCAGATTTTCTACATTTTTGTGTCACCCTTTTCAGATCAGAAATGGTAAATTTTCAAGATTAAACAAGAATGGGTTTCTAGTTGTTGCAGCACAACAGTTTCATGAGAGGTAAGTAATTGTTCAGAAATCTGAATTCTTCTTAAAACCAGCAACAACTACAAAACAAAACTAAAAAAAAAAACAACCCAACACTGCCCCCCCAAAAAACCCAAACCAAAACAAAAAGAAAAGAAAAAACCCACAAACAAAACCAACCAACTGAACAAAACCACACACACATACATACATACACACACACACACACACACACACACACACACACACACACAAACACACACAAACACACACAAACACAAACAAACGAAAAATAAAATAAAAGGAAGTACTGATGTACTGACAGTGATTTCTATATAATGGAGAGCATCATCCATCACTCTCAGGATGTCCTGTTATGTTGAGGGCCAAAGCATGTAGGAACACATAAATATTGGAATGAGTCTTACTCTTGACAAGCATTCTCATTAGTTCCACACAAGAAGTTTGTTAAAATTATTTTTCCTAAAATGATAAACATCTTTATGCAGGCACTCCTAGACCTGTTTAAGTCTGGTTTATATTCAACAGTGTAATGAACTTGCAATGAGACAGCTGCAACCACACTTTAAAAATATTTTAGTTTGAGTGACTGCAGGCACTGCTTATTCGAGCTATGTGTCAATGCAGGAATCCTGGAGCAGACATTGTCTACAAAGGAAGCTGCATTTCTGGCACAGCCATGTAATGCCACCACCAGCCTCCATCTCTTTTAGCCTTTGACTCCTGTCAACCATTTCTTATGAAATGTGCTTTAAGCTGGAGTGGAGGAAGTCACTGCCCAACAGCTGTGTGGGACTAATTATTGGGATTGGTAAAGCGAAGAACGAAAGGTGGAGGTAGGTGGGGCACTCACAACAGTTTGGGGAGGAGCAGTCATGGGAAAATAGCTGGATAAGGCAGAAAAAAGGGACCAGTCGTGTGTAAATAGATGTCTGGTCTGTCTGTTTTCCTGGCCATGTCTTTCTCCTGGTTAATGCAGTCAATCTGTGTGGATGAGAGTGTCTGGAGGTTTAGGTGGCAGGAAATGGACTTGAGACTGTTAAGTCTGAGCTGGATGCTGGAGAGACCAGAGGGTGTGTGAGTTGGCTCCTGGAGTGAGCAGAAGGTGGGGCTGGGGATTGGTTGTTGGCAGGGCCACAGAACTGGACCAGCTGTTGGAGAGAATTGTTTGCATGTGTGTGTCCCTAAGTGAGAGGCAGCTGAAAGACCAGAGGATGAAGGGGACAGCAGCTGGACAGGCTGCATGTTAGGGTGGGCTTCCAGCCTAATTAGTAACAGGAAGGAACAGGATGGTGCTCTTTGGGAGTGCTTTGTGCTCTGTCCGTGTCGGTCTGTGTGGCTGGCCAGGTGTACTCCAATATTGTGTATGTTTGTGTGTTCTGGGGAATACTTGCTCAGCCTCACCACAGGCAGGACCTGGGGAAATGGCTCTTCTGCCTCTCTTGGGCCGGATCTGGCAACCCCTGACAGACATTCATGATCTTAAACTCCCAGAATGGTCACAATGTGGAGTGGTTTTTTTGCAGTCCATTTTAAAGGAGGAGATAGGAGATAAGAGCCTGGGATTCAGGACTCCAGTTAGTATTTTCAAGAAAAAAAAAGGTAATATAAAGATTGCTTAATGTAAAATGTTTTCCTTTTAGAGTTTCATAAAATCAGGGCTTGATTAAATGAGCCTAAGGAGAATTAGTGATTCCTAACTAATTTTTCAGTTTTTCAATTCAGTTTTTCTCCAACTGAATTTCCCTAAAGCAGGTATTTCCCTAAAATAGCCTAACACACACATTTTTAAAATTCTTTGACACATTTTCAGCTAGTGCTAATGGAGATAGAATTGTAATAAAATAGCACAGGCTTTTTGGAGTCAAGGTAGTAACAGGAATAGGAGCACAAATAGCTACATCTGCACTGCAGCCCAGAGAATGAAATCCCCTGATCTTTGATAGAGCTCCTAGAACAGTGAGAGTGAAGGTCCCTAATAAGGCTCTTAGTATAATTAATACTATTGGTTCACTCAAAGCTTTGACCATCTGTAACGTTTCTGCATCAAAGCAAAGGGAAAGTTTTCAACTAAAAGAACAACTTGAATGCTAAAGAACTTGGCAGTACTGCCTTCTCCTCCACACTCATATTATCAGAAGCTGCATACTCATGTTGTGAGTAAAAATCATTTATCTGAGAACCTAATGCTTTAGACTATTTTAAAAAAATCTGAGAAAGCACATTTATATACTTTTGTTACTAATTCTAATCCTTGTCCATGTCACTTGGTTTATTTCTACTGCTTCATCTCTCTAATTTTCTTATGTAATTTTTTGGTTTATTTTGACTAAATGAATGACTCATTACCACTATCATCTCCACTATCAGAAATGATAAAACAAAAGCAGAGGTCATGGTACTTGGTACTTAAATCACTTCAATATTGCATTTACTTTTACATAATATTACTATTTTCTTGGAGTTCTTTCATGTGTTTAGCTTGATTTGTCACCGTTTTGGGTTTTCACTGTCACATGAAAGGAATGAGCAATTTAAGGGCAGACTGACAAAGGGACAATAAATCCCTGAAAAAATGTTACTGGGGAGAGGAAGTTCATCTAACACAGTTGCCAAGAATGAGGCAAATGAACATCTGCATTGGATTATACTGCTTCAGGAAAGCTAAAATGAGTCTGTGCTAAAAGAACCTTCTGCAACTCTTACTTGTTTTTTCCATTTCTCCTTTGTTTATGCTTTCTTGGAGCCAGGGAAACACAAGTTTCTTCATCAGTGCAAACAAGTGCTTGTAAAATAACTTTTTAATATATGGTAACATCATGGCTGGTTACAAAAATGAAACAATGCAAAACTTCAGGTGTTTTTTGACACGTCACCTCTGTAAACACAAACTTTGCTTGAAAGATCCCTCTGTTCTGCAGCAGAAGCTGTCCTAGCCAGAATCAACTGACTCAGTACCCTCTCTCCTGCTGTTTGTAGAACTTCTAAAGGAAAGAAAGAAAATTCCTCAGCAACAGAGCAGAAGCTCTGTGACCAAAACAAAGCCTTGATTGGTGTAAGGACTTCATAAACCTGCATAGACTCTCTATCACTTTCATGCTGGTCACACCTTACCAAATGCACTCATTTTTAAACTAAAAATTTAGCTTTTCCTGCTATTTGAATGTTCACCTGTATGCCAAAAAATCCAACCAAGATTTTTTTCTTTACTGCTTTATTACGAGCTATCAAAATGGTCTCAAACCAAATTCTTAACTACTTTTGTAAGTTCCCACTTCTAGTCTGGGCATCTCCCACACTGCTATTTTTGCCTTTGCAGGTGTAGCTAGCTGATACATACTGCTCCGTTTTCTTGGGCAATACTCAAGAAAGTATAGAAGCTGGGCATGGAGGACAGAAGTATGAAAGTCTGAAACACTAGCAGTTTGTGGTTGTTAAGTAAGTCTTCTGCTTTTTTGTTTGTCTTGTTTTGTTCTCTTCCAAGAAGCAGAATTATAAATAACTGCCATGCTTCGTTTTTGGAAAATCCAAAATCTAAGAGCCACTTCTCCCTGTTTCACTTACAGCTATTATTCAGAAAATTATCTTCTGCTCTTTTTTTTTTTTAATAAATTTTCCTTGTTTTGTTTGATTGATTGTTACATATATCACTTTAAACTGCTGTTTATTTTTAAAAACTTTGAGATTACCTTCAGTCTTGGAAGAGAAAAATATCTTCTCTCTTTCTCTATTGCTGCACAGTGCAATATCTCATGCATGATCCTGACTGATGTAAAAGTAATGTGAGCAAAAATATATTTTTACCTCTTTGACTTCCTCTTTGCAAAGCATACAATCAGAAGGCTTTTCCTTTCCTTTTGTTGGTGTTTTTGGGTAACCAGCGCACCAAAGAAGTGGGTTTTACATAGTCATTGAGGAAGATTGGGGCTTTGTGGCTGCTCCAGCTGGGCAAGGCAGTTAGAAAAAACCCTGAAACCCAAGTAGAAGCTCTATTACATATGCTTCAGGTATGGTAAAAACAGAAGTGTTGTCAGAGATCTTGACTAGGCAACAATATGAACAGGTTAGCTTATCCTTATAGGGGTATGTTTGATGGGAATAATGTTTGATGTCTTGAGGAGTGACTGACACTGCTAATACATTAACACCCAATTTCTACCGGAGTAGGAGGTATCACAGTGTGGCAGAAGGACCACATTGCCAAGTGTATCTCAGGTGTATCTTGGGCCTTCTTTCAGGCGTTCTGTTCATTTAGTCCTCTCAAGTAAACACAAGTAGAAACTTGAAGCATGTTATTTAAAAACTGATAAAAAGAAAACACTGAAAGGGAATGATACCATTTGGGAGCTAACTTGACTTCTAGAAGGGCTTGAGGGATGTGCTATGTGTGTGCTGCGGAGAAGTGCATGTTGGTGCACTTGGCATTCAGAGTACTGGCTCATGTCCTTAAATTATTTGTATTTGTTCAGCTTTGTTTAATTAACTACTACTATTTCCTACCCAGGTTGTCCTCCCTAGGTTCTGTTATCCAGAAGGCTAAAATAATTCTACAAGGTCTGATAAAAAAAGTTGTTGAAAGGAATGAAGTGGGATAGAAACTGGGCTTACAGCTTGTAAGAATATGGAGAGACAGGCAGGGACTGGGACCTGAAAGAAAAATATGCTTATAATTAGGTGTTACAGTGATGGAGTGGGAAAGGTGGGTGAGACTCAGGGCTGTGGGAAATTAATACATGCTTGTCTGCACTGCTCAGCTGGTTTCTGGAGCAATGAGGTGCGAACACAGGCGAATCAGAATAGACTTACTGTTCACATAATTGGTGTTCAGGTATTACAAGACTCTCTGTTAGCTAGGGGTAAAATACAGGGTGAGTTAGTTAGCACATCCTGATTTGTGTGTTAAGCAAGGAAGAAAATAATGATAAAGTATTTTGCAGATAAAAGCCATCATAAGTAGAACCAAAAAGCCAGAGAACATTGGCACAGCATTAATGCATTAATTAATTTACCATTGCTAAGCAAATTTTTAGAGTTTATTATTTGGGAAGCAAACAATGCATCTGGCAAAAAGAATTTGTATTATCAAAATGCAAGCTAAGCTTTTACAGTTGCTTGTTTTCAACCTATGAACAAAGTGAAGTTCATGGCATCTCAGCAGCTAAGGGAGAAAAAAGAATATGAACTTCTAAGCTGATTCACTAACAACAACCACAGCAATTAACAGAAGTAGGAGTCTTGATGCACAGGCAAAACAAATTAGATCTCCTTGGCTAATGTCAGCCAAAATTAATAGAGTAGAGCTTGTCAAAGATGGAACGTTCCTATCTCCATAGATCTTCTCATGGCTTTTGGGGGAATGAGAGCCTCCATCCCATGAGGCTAGTGCTCCTACTGCTATGAATGCAGCAGAACTGCACTCAGTGTCTCTTCTGAACATAGGCAGGCCCATCAGGGCACCAACACTGCTCAGAGAGCTGCTGGAGCACAGCAGACCATGCCGAAGGTGTGCTGGGAAGTGGCATGTGCAGGATGTGAGTTGATCAGTTAGAGGATATATGATACAAATCTCCAGGAAATCAGGAACCATGCTCTGCATCTGTCTGAAGAGAGTAAGGTAAATAAATGTATTCTTATTTATTCGAATATGTATTAGGGACTACATAATTTACCAGGCTAAAGCACGGAACTGCTTTGTCACTGGTAATTTCTTCTTCTTAATCTGTGATTAAACGTTTGACAATGAAATTTCATTTCAAGAGGTAGTAGGTGAAAATTACCTTTTAAGTTTGGTGGTGATAGCTTTGAGTCTGTTTTGACAAAGACCCTTAGGATCTTTATTCTATGAAGTCTCTTCATTACATGAAGAACTGCACATGAATGCAGCCAGGCTTCTCTGCTCCCTGGTCTCTTCTCACTACCCTTCCCAATCCTGTTGTTATCAGTGCATTGCTGATACACCTCCAGTCATAAAACTTGTCTGTGTGCATATTTCTGTCAATGTTGAACAATCCTTGCTGCTGTGTCAGAAGTCATCTGTTTGTTTAACTTGTGGAAGAGGGTCTCTTTTTACTTTTGAGTAGTTTTGTGTAAAGCATCATTAGGTGTGTTTGTGTGTCAAACATCTCTTCCTAAAACAGAAACAATGAAAAAAAGTCAGACTTACAACATGGTGTTGCTCAAAGCTTGTTTTGCCCACATCATATTTTTAAAGACATAGCAGTAACTGCATTTTAAATTTTGGTTAAAGAGTCAAGTACATGTGTGGGCAATGTGTTTATTTCTGTCTCAAAATGTGGGTGGTAGCTATTCTGTAAAAGTCACACACGGCATAAACACACTTTGTGTCCTGCTGGCATTGTGTGTTTCCTTTTTGCAGTATTTAAATGCCCAGCTTTTCTCTCCCCTGCTCCCTTAATGAGCAATCTCACTAACTGTGGGAAAATTTCAGTTTTATCCTCTACTGCCTTCTCTTGAACAGGCATTCCAGAGGTCTCACACAGAAAGTGATCAGGAGATGAAAAATCTCAACTGGTAATGACAGGATTGGCAATATGGAACGCAGAATTTACTGTATTTTGAGACGAGAGGGAGAACAGTTCACAAAATTGGGTGAAAATAATCTGCCACTTGGAATGCATTTTCCAAAAATACATGGATGAAGCAGAAACAGACATACTTGGATAAAAGAATGAATTTATCTGTAAAATTTGATGCCAGACTAAAGTGGTCATATACTGTCCTTAAAGTTCTTTGACATATTAATATCTCAAATAACACTATTCTTGCAGAAAAACAATTCCATTCTCTGAATTCAAAAGTGAAATTTAAGAAACAAAAATGTAATTTTTCTTTAAATTGTGCTTTGCTTTGAACATTTTTAATGGCCCTTTGGTCTTAAGAATGGATAGTAAGGATTTTCTAAACATTTAAAAAAAAATAATTTACCAACAGAACCATTTAACGATTATTTGAAAATGTTTTGATATTTTCTACTTTTGAGTGTAATCAGTTCTCCTAATCCTTACAAATTTCTTCCAATTTTAAGATAGTTGGATACCTTAATTTTCTCTGAGTAATATAATGGCAGCTGAGCTATTGGATAAAGGAGATTTGAAGAGAGAAGAGAAATATCTTTCAAAGATCTTTGACACTGCTATGCTGTGTAGGCAAATAAAGCTACCTCCCTGTAACATGGAGTATTGTGACTTTGAAAGTGAAATTTTGGGTTCATCAGAAATATTTTTTGTAGACACAAATATGAATAGATCATCCTGCCAGCAAATGTAGCCATCATACTGAGAGCACCATACACAGTGGCCTTGACTGGCTTTTTTCCACTGACAGCTGGTGAGAGCTGCACTGGTTAAACTTAACTAAATCAGAAACTTCTGTTCTGACACCTCTATTATTTGAAAATTTTATCTCAATATGTGTTGGGATTTTTTCTGAATAGATCTTAGTTTTAATTTATAGCTTAGTTACACTTAATGTCTTATTTTTATCTTTTATGTCCTGGATTTTGCTTATAATTTCTAAAAATTCCTAAATTCAAAGCAAATGTATATTAGGTTAGAGGAAGAAGAAGCAATCAGCACAAATATAGTATTCCATCCAGTAAACATCTCCAGATGCTAAGAACTTGCTCTAAGACCTTGTCCCCATGGCCAACACCAGAGTGAAACCACGAAGACTAGCACCCAGAGGGACAGTGAAAGGATGAGCATAACATCAGAAAAGGGTTAGAAGCTAAGAAAATTGTGTGTGTTCAATTTTTAATGGTGTTGCTGCAATTACTGCATCTTTTCCTGTATATTAGTACTCTAGCTACTTTATTTTTCTTTCTTTTTCTGCAATAAAATAGATGATGGACAATGGTGATCCTTCAATTAGACTGTTAAAGATCCCATTATATTAACAATCCCAAAAGCACAGATGGTTGAGGGGGGAAGGGATCTGGGAAGGAATCAGTTCCTTCAGTCCCTTCACCCTCTTTGTGGCTCTTCATTAGACTTTCTCCATAATGGTCACATCACTTCTGCACTGGGGAGCCCAGAACTGGACATGGCATTCCTTGTGTGACCTCACCAGAACTGGGCAGAGGGGCCACTTCCGTCAACCTGCTGGCAGCAGGAATGGCCTGTAGGCCATCCCACAATGTGTCCATGATTGCAACAAGATTGTAGCCCTGCAGATGCACAGAGACCTCTAATTCATCATGTTTATTCCCTGTGTTATGTACGTGCACTTCAGAGAGCATCCTAGAACCCAAAGGCCTGGGTTTTTTCAGTGATGTTGCTTTGGTCACAAGTAAATTCTGGAGGTGTCCCTATTTAAGTCCTGTTTTCTGCTTTTGTGACAACATCACCCCATTCCTTTTGCTAATCTGCCTTATCCACCTGAGTCTCACAGGACTGCTGGTAACTGTCCCTCCATTGTCATTCCTAGTTCGAATCCTTGAGAGTGCACTCGATCCCACTGTCCATGTCACTGATCGAGATGTTGCACAGCTCCAGTCCCAGCATTGACCCCTGGGGGATGCTACTTGTCACTGGTCTCCACCTGGACATTGAACCACTGACCATCTATTTGGGTGTGACCATCCAGCCAATTCCTCATCCACTGATCCATCAAATCCATCTCTCCAGTTTAGAGACATGGACATCATGCAGGACAGGGTCAGATGCTTTGCCCAAGTACAAGTAGATAACATCAGAGTCACGCTTGACTTATCCTGTCCATGTTATTGTGATGATTTGCAAAGCAGAAATTTGAGAAAATAATCTAATGTGATTAAAGATTTGACATTTGCATCACCTTGTGGTTGGCCTAAAAAAGTAGGATTTTACTTTTCTGAAAACCCTATTTCATATAAGCCAGTGGGAAAAGATGTTTGTCCCAGTATAGAAGAACAGGATTTGTACAGGTTTATCTCAAAACAGTGTCAAAAGTCATCACTAAGGTCACTCATTGGGTCAAGCTCTGTAAGTATTTTTACAAGGCAAATATTTGAGTCAAGTTAGCTTACACAGAAGGGGAGAGGGATTCTGGTGAAGGTTTTGCTTTCTGCCCCCTGTGACAGGCCATGTGAGCATGTGTGTGGAGGAGAAAATGTTGCTTCAGCTCAGCTGCAAGTGGACACAGACAGCAAAAGTGCTGCATATAATTCTTTCTGGGTTTATTCATATAAAAGGAATGTGTGACATTTAGACTGAATGGAGTCTTTCAGTGCAATGCATGTACTTAATATGGTTAAGACTAATTTTTTTAAAATATGCTTTAAAACTATGTACCCTTCTGTTCATGATAAATTAATTTAGTATACTAATAGGATCAGTGTTGCCATGTACATGAGTTTAAATTACAAGCAGAACATCTATTTATGCTTGGTTTTAGAGTTGTCCCACATACTCTGTTGAATAATTTCAATTGCTTAAACAGTTTGTAAACACTGACTTAGTGTCTCATGTTAATACCAGCAACTTCACCAGAAACAGTTCTGCCATTTCTGGAAATTACAATTTTTTATAAGTCTGTCAAATAATTGGTTAATAGTTCAATGGTTTTTCATTTTAGAACACAAACTCAAAAATGGATTCCTATCTGAATCATACTGACACTTGCAAGTGCCACCAGAAGTACTGAAATATCCTTTTTCACAACATAAACTGCTTGAAATATTAGAGTATTACACAAGTCATGTTTTGCCTGTAGGTTTCATGGATGCTTACTTATAACAGAAGTATCACAGAGTTTTCCTTCTTCTTGTCATGCTGCCTGGCAAAAAACTCAGTCAGAGTTTGTTGAGGAGAAATATATATGCCTAAACATTTCTTTTTGGTGTATTTGCTACCTAGTGTCAGGTAACATACCAACTCTTCCCTTTCCTTCTGCTGCCCAACTGGCTTCCAGTCATCTTAGCTTTGTCCTCACCTCTCCTCAGCTTGTTATCCCAGGCTTTTCACTCAGTCTTACTCTCCTTTTTTTCTGTATTATACTTTTACTAAATACTCCTTTTATTTCTGTATTATACACTTTCCCACTCACCTGTGTGCCCAACAGACCTTGTCTCTTCCTTTTCAAAAATCATCTCCCAATGTAAGTATTGATGGGAGATTCCTTCCTTTCTAGGATTTCCATTGCAAGCTTCAGGTCCCTGATTCTTCTTTGCCTTCTTTGCCAATCAGCCCCAGCTCTGTGAAAGATTTGATTTTTTTTTCCAATGCTTTTTATAGTACTGTGAGGGAGGGATAGAGTAGGCAGAAAATCAAATTAATTGAAATTAAGTACTAAAGAGCCAGTAAATGCCAGAATTCTTGGGCTATGTGGCCTTAATTTGTACCCATCTGTAGGGTTTACTACAGCCCTGTCTTCAGGTACATAAAAATACACTCTTATTCTTTCATAAGTATGTACTAAAATATGCATTTATAGATTTCTTTTTCCTAAGGTGCTTTGTTTAAAGGAGAAAAATGCAGAAAAACAGATACTGAATCATCTGTTAAGTTTCTGAAAGTGTACTGCCAAACCACTGTGAAATTAGCTGTTTAGCAGCTGATCATATTCAAAGCCAAAATGTCATTCAGAGTTTCTGGATAAATTGATATACTCTGCAGTAATCCTAAATGAGTACTCAGAATGGCTGACTTTTCAGGAAGCCAAGGCACAAGAAATGAGTCTGTGAGTGAACAACTTGTTAAAAGAGAGACAAAATTTCAGAAATATAGAGACAGCCCATGTAGTAGAGATTTGTCACCATTGAAATTGTTCATATACTGTACTGCCTGCCTTTTCACAGAACCACAGAGTGGTTTGGGTTGGAAGGGACCTTAAAGACCATCTCGTTCCAAGCCCCTGCCATGGGCAGGGACAACTCTTAGAGCTTCATCCAACCTGGCCTTGAACCCTTCCAGGGATGGGGCATCCACAGCTTCTCTGGGCAACCTGTTGCAGTGCCTCACTGCCCTGACAGTAAAGACTTTCTTTCTAATATCTAAATGTTCTCTCTGTCAGTGGGAAGTCATTTCTCCTTGTCCTGTCATTAAATGTACTTGTAGCCTCTCTCCATCTTTCTTGTGGGAATAAGTGAGGGCAGGCAGTTACGTGAGTGCTGTGTAGTGAACTTTACTGATGAGAGTTTTTTAAAATAAGGATGGGAGAGATTGTAAAGAATTCCAAAAGGATCTTCTAAGAGGGAATAACTGTAGAATTAAATGATAGATTACATTAATTTCTACCATTTGTTATAAATTTATTCAGAAGGAGGAAAACCCCAATTGCACAGAAAAATACCTTTAAAGTGCAAATTATTGAGCTTATGCAAGTTCCATGAAGATGTCATCTTGGCTGCAGTCAAGAAAGCACATCAGTTGTCTTCCTCTCCAGATAAAGGAGAGAGTACATTGCAATGTCACTCAAGAAATCTTGGGATCACCTGCATTGTTTGCAGTTATGATTCTCTTGACTTCACCAGAGATCAAAAGTTATGTCCTAGAACTCAGAAACTGTGAGAAAGACTAAAAAGATAACGAGAGGTGTGGAATGGTTGAACTACAAGAAACAACCAAGTAAGTTCACCCTTGGTGCAGAAAGAAGACAAGTAGGAAGGGTATATAAAAGAGGCTTCTTAAGTTGCAAAGGGCATGGAGAAAAAAGGGTGGTCACTGATTTGGTGAACCCTATTCGGTACAAGAACTCAGAGACATCAAGGAACATCAGCAGGACCTAAGCTGAAAACAAAAGAAGCAGAGACTTCATGAAATACACAACTGATCTGCGGACCTCCTTTCCAGAGGCTATGGTAAATGCAAACTATTTGTCCATGCTCAGGAGAAGTCTAAGCAAAAGATAAATCTTTTAGTCTTTTCTAGTATGGTTCTTAACTCACTCAGGCCTTGGTCCAGACTGCTTCTCTGACACTAACTTTGCACAAGAACACTCCTATGAGTCTTATATCCTACAATTATATAGGATAGAAAAGTGCAGCTAAGAAATTTGTGTTGCAGTCAGCAGGAAAGAAAGAAACACCCTCTGATAAGAAATATAACAACAGCCAGCCAGCCTAACTCAGTGAACAGCTAAGAACTGCAATAGCAGAATTGTGGCCTGCCATTTGGAGTCTTAAGGAGTGTAATCAGTTGACAGAGCTAGGGGAAATAAACAAAACTTCTGCCTGGAAAATGGAGATTTTTACCAAGAAGGAAAACACCAGTGTAGTTGAAGACAGCTGGACACAGTACTGAAGGAAAGCAAAGATGTCCTAATTCAAAGGAGTCCTGCTGTGTTTGAAAAACATGAGACAAACAGCGAGGTTAAAACTGAGTGGATGTGTACAAATGTCACTGCCCTTGTGGGGAGAAAGATATATATGGGTACATGGATATAGCAGACATAGAAAGCCTGTACTTCAGTAATTCTTGGCCCTTCAAATAAGCACTAGATATGCAGGAAATCCCAGTGACCTACAGCAGTGGGGGTAATAAACTGTTTGTACTTAGGGATTCCTCCACAGCCATCCATTCAAAACTAATGCACTGCAGAGGTCAAGAACGTACTCTGTCTTGTTTTCCTTTATCCAGTATTGGATAATGATGTTGAGCATTGGCCAGATATCCATGTTAAAATGTCCAGCAGAAACTAAAGGCACTATCAGCAGCATTTCATGTAGATGGTTTGCATGAATAGCCTACTACTTCCTTCGTTTCTATGGGTTTTCTAAAATTGGAGGAAAAATCCATCAAATAAGTCTTTGCTGTGTATACTGTAAAAATTCATTACAAGTTTTATAAATCTGGAGACTGCTTCTATATTTGTCTCTTTAATATGATAGTCTACTGTAAGATACCAAGACAGACATATGTTTGCCATATATACTGGATTAAAAACTCTATTGCAACAGGAAGGATTACGCAGGTAAGCCACTGACATTTTGTGGATAGAGAGATAGATAGTTCCTTTTTTTCCTCTCAAAGGAAGGAAAAATAGTTTTATGAGTTTAAAAATAGTTCAACAGGACTAACAATAGCTCTTGGTAGCTATTGCTAAATATTAAACTGGAAAAAAAAGGAAAAAAAATGGAAAAGTAAGCCAGCCATACATACATGCATACTTACTTGCATATATAAAGAGATTTTCCATGAATGCTTAAAACCTCAGTATTTTCTCTTAGGATAACATATATATAGTGTGCAAGATAAAGGCATAAAGTATGATTTGACCAAATGTTACAAACACTGTTCCTGTAAGCAGTCTGTCTGGTGGTAACAAGGGAAAAATATCATGGTGAGAGAAAGCAAAATGATGACAGCCTCAAGTAGAAAAGGTGAATGATGAAACGTTTTTTCAGCCCTGATAAAGTACTATGGGCCTGAAAACAGGGGTTTTTTGGTCCTCTGAAGAAGATAAAACTGTGTGCATTTATATTAAGACACTCAATTAAAGATAATTTGATCTCTTCATTCCTTGTTATTATGGAGAAGGTGGATAGCAAATAATACTGGTCTGCAGCTTAGTTTAAATTATACCTGGAGAGAACTGACCTGTTGTGGTTTCTAACCAAAAAGAGGAGTCTGGAGTAGAATCAATATTCTAGATTTTTAAGCTCTAACCTCTGTATTTCCTATTTAACAAAATGTAAATAAATAAACTAGCAATCAAAAAACCCCAACAACAGCAACAACAAAAGCCACTACAATAACCCAGTAACAAACCTTGCCCAAAACAGCCAACTAAATACCACCACCTCCAAACTCAAACATTTTATTCAGAGTAAAATGATTTTTTTCTTAATTTTGTTTATTGATTGGGATTGTTCTTTCATTACTGCAAAAAACTTTGCTCCTCTCTGTCTTCCACTTCCCATCCTAGGTAAATCCATTTTTAGTTTTGATTCTCCTAAGGTGATCTTCAGCACTTTTCAGCCTAGATCTACCAAAAGCCCAACTGGTCTCTTTCTATACATAGAACTTTCCAAGCTCTCTCCTGCCCCAGTCAAAAAGTGACAATTGCAGCCTTTGTTAAACATCTGATGACTTAAAAATTGTCAGATTATTTTCAAGCATATCCTTGCAGAATTTCTTCCTTGGGCAAGTGCTAGCTTTGTAGAACTACAAGTGGAAAAAAATGCTTTTCATTGAGTTAGGAGGGAGGAGTGAAGTAACACTTTTAATGGAAACTATTAGAAATGCTCAGCTACAGGATCTCTATAGGAGACACATATGTGCAGTTGCTGAGGTAGGGACACACTCTCAAACTACATGCAGGGTGTAAATCTCTGTAAATATGAGGATTAAACTTAGAGAGCTTGTCAGAGAAAAGGGTGTACTTCAAAATGTCTCTGTAGGTGACAAAATCTGTAAGACAGTGCAGGTGTGAATCCCAGGTGTTGCTTGCCATTTAACTGCTGCTCTGTCCTGCTCATACCTTCAAACTTGCATCTGATAAAGTTTGGCTAAAATGGCAGGAGAAATGTCCATTCCATGTAGGAATTCGTATCACTGCCTGTGTAACGCTGGATGGAAGGATGTTGGAGGTCATATTTTATTCAATAAGTGGAGGTTGTGAGCAGGCGGGAGGGGAAGCTGGAGACGCTGTGCTGCTGCCTGTCAGGGTACTCAGCAGTTAAAGACAGGGCTGGGTAATGACAGGGCTGGGATGGTGTACAGCAGTAAGGGGTGTCCATCCATAAATACAGTAGGAAGTTTTCAGCAGTGGTCTGACAGGAAAGTCTACGCGGAGTCAGATTTCAGAGCTGGAGCAGTGAATTGCAGTGAGTCACTCAGAGAGCCTGAGTGCTGCCTTTGTTCCACTTTCGTCTGAACGTTGGAGGCAAAACAGCAGGCTCCAGTTTTTATTAACTTCTTATTTTCATAAGCATAAAACTCATGTGCACTGCACTTTTTTCTCACTTAAGTTCTTTCCACTGACTTTCAGAAAATGCTCTCATGGTAAGAACTCTTGCTTCTAAATTTTACTTTTTCTTTTTTCCCCCCCATGTGTTTCTGTGTTACACTCTTTGGTTTCATTCTTCCCCCACCCTCCTTTTTTTTGGCACACCTGCTCCAGGCATGCCTGGTGGACCTGGGACTTGTCGCTACTGCTCTTTGGCTTGTCAATCCATGCTGGTGCAGCAGCTCAGATCATAGAAGGTAAGGCTTCTCCAAATCTTGTTTATCATTTGAGAGTAAGTGTGGATTTTAAGATTTGCTTTCCTAATATGGAAAGAGACTCTACCATTTCAGATCTTCATTTTATCTGCTGCTTACTGCTTACTGCTTTATCATTTCATATAGGAAAGCTGCTGTGAGTTAGGAGCTTAAATTCCCATTCATTCTGGATGAGGGTAAATAAATACATTGGTTCTCCAGCTCTAAGGCAGCCTATCATGACAGCTTTCACAATATATCTTCAGAGTGTAATCATTAACAGAAAGTGCTGTAAGGAATTCAGAATGCGGCATGTTTTTACAATTAGGATAGACAGATGTGTCACTGTGGTCACATCAGGAATGTGCCAGGCGTGGTGTGAGTGCAGACATAGATGTGATGCTCCTTCCAGTGCATAGAGATTTCTCCTGGTAAAAGTCTGAACAAATTGAGATTTTCTAATCTCTTGAGTTAAATGTTTCATTTTACCAGTCCAGTCTTCATGGACTTTCAGTGAAAAGTATTTTTGTAATTTCAGATCATATGTTCTTATAACACAGCCAAATTCCTCAGCATCTCTGGAAGGCAAAGCCTTACATTTTACTAGTAAGAGAGAACACTGATTTAAAAGTTTACATGTAATTTTGAGAAAAAACTTTCACATATTACTTTGCCATTAGGAATGGTGATATTTACACCAAAAAGCTTTTTGAACTCTCTTGCAAAACTAGTTAGCATTTGTTATGTAAATGACCTCTAGATAACTGTGTGATTGGAGAATTAGAAAGTATTTATGGGAAGTAGATACCACACATGAAGACTTCAATGTTACTCAATGGTTTTTCCCTTTTAATTGACACTGTCATAGATCACTGACACTTTGGCATCTAAAAGCCAAAGCCCCAGGTAGTTATTTCAGTAGGAGAAAAAGCCACAGATTAGTTATCACTAAAAAATGCTATAGGTACAGATGAGAAATATGTAATGTTGTACATGTAATTAATTAAGGAAACAAATAGAAACCAGCTCTTAGAATTAAGAACTGTATATCTAAATGGTGACTGATATATAATATATTGTTTATCCACTGGAGGCAGATCTGTTGCATCAGGTAAAAATGTTTTTCTTGAGCTGATGAATGATAGTGCATGAGAGAGGTCTGGACAGGAGAGAACCTAATTTTGGCACACACAAGTAAATAATCAGAGGATCATTAGAGCAGCAAGTAAAGTGACAAAACCTGCAAATATTTATTTGACACACAACTTCTTTTTGGTGGATCTATGATTGTTTCCATTACCTGAAGATCTGTTGGTTTTTTTTAATCTCCTACCTGTGAAAGTCAGATCAGATGTCAGAAGTAGGAAAGATAATCACTATTGTTTCTGGACAGTTTCTTCCAGTGCAGAATTTTACTGCTGCTGGAAGGACTCCTAACCTTACCATGAATGAAGATCAAGTGAGGTTATGGAAGTGTCCTAAGATCACTGGAGACTTAGACACTGCTCTGAGAATATGTTTCATCATGATTATCTTGGCCTTATATTCCCTACTCATTTGTCTGTTAATACAGAAGTTTCTGTTCCCAAATGTTTACTAAATATTTTCACATCTGATTTTTAAGTGCTTGATATAATGGAGGTCTCATGCTTTCCATTACACAGCACCTTTTCCTAATGCTTGATTTAAATTATTTCATCTTCTGAAATCAGGTGTTGAATGTCAGAGACAGGAATAATATTCCTTTCCTTCTGGTGCTGCAAATACATGACTAATAGAAATCCTACCTGTAACTGAAGAGAAGATTTTCATACTTTAAATCTTTCAGTCTAGCTTCTGGAGAAATAACCTCATTTTCCTTTCTCACAGTTCCTTTCAGCAGTAAAGTGCACAGAAATAAACTGTGTATTTAAGATGAAAATGCTTGGAGACACAGAGCGATGAATTGGCTCTCTGGTATTCAGGCCTTTTGCTGCTGAATGTATGCTTTATCCAGTCCTTTTGATCACTGTCTCCTTCTAGGTTACTGCTTTCCAGGATTCTCCAGCCCTGTGAATAATGCTGTACTGCTTTTCTGAGCCTCACTCTACTCCATCTACCCATAGCACAGATGGGTATCTCTAAATTCATTTGAATGAAAGAGAAACTGTGAATGAGTAAGTGCAGTTTAGAGGAACAGCACAGGTGCCTTCTGTTGTACCATTGTGCTGGCTACATGCAAAAAAGAACAAATACCTTCAGATGTTCTTCAGTTGGTTAAATAATGGCAAGAAAATTGTTCAGGGATTTAACTATTCACTGAGGGATGGGGAAGGGGTAACTTATTTTTTACAAACCTGAAAACAAAGCAGTGACCCTCAGATTTTAGAAAAATTTGCCATCTTTGCCTTCACCATCTTTGTCCTCTTCTCTTCCCCAGGGGAGCACTGAATTGTGGAGCAGGGTTGAGGGTGCTGAATAAAGCAAAAGCCTCAGCAGATGTCCAGCAGAGGGCTTGAGTTCTTTTATGACTTTGTGAGAGATACTAGAAAGACTGGAAAATTTTAATTCTTTTAAAAGATTTCCTATCAGGAACAATGTTTTGACCAAGCCTTGTTTTTCTTGAGGAAATTGTGTAGTTATGATTATTTCCTATGCAGAAAAAGGAGGGGGGGAAAGAATGATGGGAAGTTGTCATTCAGATGACAGTCTTTGAAATTGTTTGAGAACTTCTGGGCTCTAGTTTAACTTTTTAATAAGCTTGTGAGATGTTGTGTCTTTTAGTAGAAGTGTTGCTTTCATTTCCAAGTCCTAGAATTTCTGGCTACTGCTTTCATGGTAAAATAAAACAGCAAATAAAAAAAAAAAGTATCTAAAAAAGGAACTACTAGTTATAAACCAAATATTTAAAATTTTGAAATATTTAGTTCAGAACTTTAAAATTCAGTTGCATGGTCTGCAAATTGATGGGAATTGGTTATTACTTCAACAAAACTTTGAAGAAATAATGTCACCTTGCTTCAGAGAAACTGGAGTTCTGACATCTCAGCAGTTTCTCTGAGTTATAATGATGAGTTTTACTATCTCTGTTGAAAGTTTTCAGTGCATTTCATTGCAGCTAGCACTGCACATGTGCAAAGAGGTAAAGAATAAAATGCTTTCTTCCTCTTCACCCATATGTTGTGTTATTTGAACCATGGGGACCTTTTGCAGTTTTTTTCTTGTGTTCTCAAAAATTTTGCAAATACAGTGCCCTATTCTTCTTGGGTCTGTGCAGGAGGACTGAAGGTATGTTCATATCTTAATTAATTACTTCATCACTTCTCTTTTGTTCAATTGACAATTAAGCATGTATCTATCTGTTCATAAAAGTGGGGTCTGTCTTCTTTATCTGGTACTGCCTTGCAGTGCATCTACTTGGCCCTTAATGATGACTGATAATGTATCTTGATTTACACTAATCACCCTAGCTACTTTTAACATGTTTTGCTTCTTCAACAACAAAATAAGTTAGTGAACTGAAGGTACTCAGAGCAAAGCCTTAAACATGCTGGCACCCAAACTGTGGACAGACATAAAGTTAGATAATCTCAATGCTAGCCTTGCTGAAGTTTGACTGATAGACTCCTCCCTATGACTTGCTCTAGATTCTTGTGGAAGTGACATTTATTCTTCCAGGCTATCTAGGCATTTATCAGTGTTTCTCAGTTCTTTACAGTCAAATCAGTTCCTGCATTTTAAAAAAATATTTTTAAAATGTTTAAATGTGTGTGGTTCTGCAGTTAATGTTATGTTTATGAGCTCTAAAAGAAGCTTTACAAATTTCTCATTGACATCTGGGTTTTATTATTAGCCAAGCTGAACAGCTCTTTCTTGGCCTAAGTAACATGCTTAGCTATAGTTTACATAAAGTAAATATTTGTCTTTCATTGGCCCTCTGTACACAGAAAGGCTGTCATTGGGCTGTTGACATAAACTTTGCACTCCTGACCTGCTGAGTTTAATGGAGGAATTGTGAATTATTGACTTTCATTGGCTGATGATCCGCTGGTGTGATTCTTACAAGCAGAGAAACGGAACTTCTCCTCACAGCAAACTGACATTATGAGTGTAAACAAACTTGTCTATGCATCTAAAATCTTGTTTCTACCAAGTAATTACTGTACGTGCTCTGAGTGTCAAATGTGTGCAATCACACATGTCATGGGAATGGCTCAGTCCATTCTTTCCAAAGACAGGACACAATTACAGTGATAATAAAGCACAGGCCTCCTTAAAGAGAACTCAGATGGCATTGCAATCCTCTTGTACCAGAATGAGCATTTGGACATCATCAAACTGCAATTGAGTCTAAATTGAATGAGCCACTGTGATCCTTCAGGCACGTCTTCAAGCTGTTACCAGCTGTTGTGCATGTTTTCAAGTGAAGCTGAGCCTGATTTCATAGTTGGTAAAAAGCCTTTCCGTGCAAAACACAGTAATTTACAATAGAAAATCACTTTGTTTCAGTTGGGGTCATCTCTTTCAGGAGCTGAAGAGATTGATAACACCAGTAGAACAAACCTGATTTAGAAAATTTGTTCCATTCTGTCACTTTTCTAAATGGAATCTTTTTCTATGTAACACTCTCTACATGTTAATTCTCTTGGACTATAAACTACATGCTTCCTAAGCAACTCTGCCAGGCAACAGAAGACATTTTTTAGCTTTTTTTTGGGGCCTCAAAAGAGGAAACCAGCTGGGGTGGATATAGTGTTATAATGACAGTCTTCATTTCCTCTCTGAAGGCGTCCTTGGGTACACTAGAAGTCTCGAGTAGGCAGTTGTTTCCATGATCTTGAATTGGACTCAAAATCACATTTGTGCTTGCATTTGCCACTTGCATTTAGATTTGAAGGATCATTTCAATAAATGAGCATCAGGAGGAAAGATTTGACTGTATTATGTTTGGTATATTCAAAGGGTTCCAAAGAACATATTTCTTATTCCAAAGAAAATGTTAATTATGGAATCAAATGCTTGTTTTGGAGGATGTCTGTCCCTTTGGTTGTGATTTCTTCCCCTTCCCTTTGCTGTGTTAGCCATGGATCAGTTTGGTTTTTCTTGTAGTGGTGTCTCACATTTGACCAAATTCATGCAGTACCTTTGCCAATTTATGCAAGAGTGCCTTGTCTAGAAAGACAGTAAATTTTACAGTTCAGTGAATTCTGATTGCTTTATTTAGGTTGTCATTAATGGTAACTATTTAAGAGAGTATGTCTATTTATCATCATTAATTTAAGTCCTCAAACAATCTTTTGCCATTTGGCCAACCCACACAATTACAGCAGGTTCATAAAACAACAAAACCAAACAGCAATTTAGACTGTGATTAATTCTCTTCGTGAAACCTTCCCATCTCTAGCAGCTCCTGCTGCCAAGTCTAAAATTTCATAAATGTTGCAGACAGTCAAATACAGGTAGAAATCTCCTAAAGAATGAGTAAAATGAGCAAACCTCAGTTTTAATGTATTTGCATATGAGCAGCGTGAAATGACAGATGTGTTAATCAGGATACCTTCTGGTCAGAAAACCTTGGAAAAAGCAACTGGCAGAGCTGAATGTATCCTGAAAAAAGAATTGGAGTGTGTTAAATGATTTGTAGCTGCCTTACAGCCCAGTCTGAGAAGAACTAGAGTCTGTGCCAAGTTTTCCTGAAGGGTTCTGAGAAGAACCAGGGTTTTCTGGAGGCATTCATATGTGTTTTATTCCAAACATTCAATTGCTGGAAGCCTAGATCTGGTAATAGTGATTCAGCAATGAGATTTGAATATGAACTGTCCCATCACTCATGGTCTTTCGCTTCACCTTTAGTACAGAAGACAAAATATTAACAAGTGCTTCAGCCAGTTCATTCCATATTTGGGAACCTCTTGGATCTTACGACACTGGGTCTACCTTCTCTGCTGCTACTGAATCCACTTCTTGCTGTGAAGAGTTACTGCAGTAACTTATAAACTGCTCAGGTAGCATTAACTTCCAGTCCTATTTGTGACATATCTTCCTCTGAACTGTGAAATGAGAATTCCATACATAGTCATGATGTCTGGCTCTGCTTCTTTGGAAAGCTGAATATAGCTTTTTGTTTTCTCTGTACTTTTTTGGTGGTTGGTGACCAAGAGGGCATTATAGCATCTATCATTACTCATTGCATTTTATAATCACTGCCCTTCTTAAAAGTGACACACATAACCTAGCTCAAGGAGAACAGAACCCACCTAGAAATAATTTTAAATTTTGTGCTGCCTGCTAAAGAGTAAGTTGATGACTCTTGAGAGAAAAGAATAGTGCTCTGAGACATGCTTCAAAATTTCCTATTAGCTGGGGATATTTTGAATAGCCTGTAACTGCAGTTTGCTGCAAAACAGTTTCAGAACATAAACCTGTGTGACATCCAAGCTCTGATTCATCTCTGGTGATATTTCATGTAAGTACACTCAAACAGCAAAATGAAATATGTGAAAGTTGGAAACAGGGTCAGGTAGCATGGGAAAAATATAGAGACACTGTCTGAGAGCATGGGAATGAGCTCAGGAAAGTCAAAACCCAGTTGGGATTAAATTTAGCAAGGGAAGAGAAAAGCAACAAGAAAGGCTTTTACAGGTATACCAGCAAAAAAAAAAAAAAAAAAAAAAAAAGAGAGAAAATGTGGATCTGCTGCAAAATTAATTTTTTTTTCCCTACAACAAATCTGGTGATGGGGCATGGAAACAACTCAGGTACTCAATGCCTTCTTTGCCTCACTTTTTACTGCTAAGATTTCCTTCCAGGAAACTGAGCCCCTGAGCCCACTGGGAAAGTCTGAAGGCATGAATTCAAGTCCTCCATTGAGGCAGACTGAGAGAAGGGACATTGAAATCAGTTGGATATCTGCAAGTTTACAGCACTTCATGAGACACATCCATGAGGGCTCACCAAACTGGCTGATATCACTCAGATAGAATTTTGAAATACAATCTTCAAAAGATTGCGGTGATCAGAAGATCCTATGAATGGAAAGAAATCCAGTGTCACTCCTGTTTTCAAGAGCAAGGAGCAGGACCTGGGGATCTGCAGGCTGAGCAGCTGACCTCGGTTCCTGGGAAGGTGTGGGAGCACATAATTGTGGAAGACATTTTAGTAAGAACAAGGTGATTAGGAATAGTCAGCACAAAAGTGGGAAGGGGAAAATCTTGCCCAGGAATCCCATTGCCTTAAGTAATGAAATGACCAGCTCAGTGTGTGAGGAAAAGACAGCTGGTATTTGTGATCTTGAGTGAGACTTTCAGCACTGTCTCCTGTAACTTCCATGCAAATAAACTCTTTAAGTAAGGACGAGATGAGTGAGCAGTTGACAACCGCCTGACCTACACATGCTTGAAGGGGTGTAACCAGTGGTATGAAGTGCAGTTACTGGGTGCCAGTTACCTCTCCATCAGTGTATTACTCTGTGGTGCATTCTGAGCCCAACATTCCTTAACATCTTCATTCACAACGTGGATTATGTGATAGGCTGAACCCTGAGCATCTCAGGTAGAACCTGGTCCTGAAATCAAGAGCGATCCCTTCAAAAATGTTACAACTTGAGTGCCGTGTCTCTCGGAGCCTGGGCTGGCTCTTAGAACTCCGGCTCAGTGCCAGGAGTGGGGAACTGGGAACTGCCTCGTTATGGGGATTTACCAGAGGCAGAACCTTTAGAACCACTTGCTCTAAGATGCCAGACACTAGCCAAGGGACCAGGCAGAGGAGAAAGGAGGAGGCTCTCCATCTTGAGATTCCACAAGAAAGGGCTCATCTCAAATAAAGTGACCAGAAACAAAGAGGCCCAGGCACTCCTGTGCAAGGGCCTTTGTTCAGATGCAAGTCAGGAGGTGGATACAAACAGCTAACCAATAGGGAATCCTCAGGGGAGGAATGAGGGGATTACATCAAGTATCTGGGGCCAGTTGGGGTAGGAGGGTGGAGAGGATGGGTCCCATGGGCCAATGGGACTTCTTCCAAAGGGGTGTTGCAGACAGGGATTGGCCCGAGGTTTAAGTGGCAGGGAAGGTTAGGGAACAAAAGGAGCTGGGATGCCTTGACAGGCAGGGAAAGAGCTGGAACAAGCGGTGGGGAATGGCATGAGGGACAGCTTTGAGGGAGGGTAAAACCAGGGGTAAACCAACTTGGGGAGAATATGGGGGTACAACAGAATGAACCACTAACAAGGAATCAATAAAATAAATTTGAACCACAACACTTGAGCTTTGAGCCATCCTATGGAAAAAAACAGGCAACTAGAAAGAGTGGATCTGTTTGGGGTTGGAAAAGAACTGTATAGCTTTTCTAAATTTATTATTTTCTCCTCTTTGACCATACCAAAGAAATGGAACCAGATGACAGTATGTATCAAGATCAGATCTTATATCTATGTATCTTTTTTCCCCACCATTATGCATATACACTGTATCATTGTATGTTTGATGTCTTAATTTGATAACTAACAGCTGTCAAGCACATGCTGCAGGTACAACATTTCTTGAAATATATGAATTTAGAGTTGTTGATGCTTGTCCCTGTGTTTCTTTCTGTCCCACAGAAGATGTCTGTCTCAGCACTGTTATGTTGCATGAGAAGGTAAATCTTCAGGTGTAAAAAAGTTGTTGTGGATAATTAAAACAAATGTGCTGGTAGCTTGAATAATTATTAGGCATTAATGTGTAGATAGTGGTCTACAAAGCAAACTATGGGGAAAATTATGCAAAAGCTAAGGTTTTTCTAGGAATCCTCTCATTTTTGGAATTCTTAACACCAAAATATCCATTCATCAGAAATCATTCTTGCCAGTGCTTTGGCTACCTCACAGAGGGAGGTGTGAGGGAGCAGTGTCTCCCCACAGTAAGGATTTTTACTTCTGCCATCCTGCTTTGGTTAGCTATCGACCAACTTAATACACTGCATCGCTTCTGTGAATGTGATGCTTTTTTATTCTCAGAGGGCCAAAGTCTTAGCTTTTCTTAGTCTTCAACTTTCCAAAGGCTGTTCCAGTTCCATCTGTTTCAACACTCTGCCAAACCAGCACAGCTCTTGACTTGGTAAGGCGGAGCCACTCATCTGTAATGAATGCTCCACAGTAATGCTGCCACTTTGTGGTGCTTGTGGGTGTGGGTATACATGACTCGAACCTTTTCATGCTTTTCACAGTAAAAAACAAGCAAACATTTAATCCTGTTCAGGCTAGCCATAAATGTGGTTTGACCCACATGGTTTGATTTTTTTTTTAGTTTCTGTCTTTAGTTTCTTTCACATGCAATTACAGGAAAGGTATAAAACACATACTAGTTTTGAAAGTTGTCTCAGCTGAAAAAATCTGGATCTCGATCAAAATAACCTATTAGTTATTGTAGTAAAATGGTATCAATGTAAAAACATTAACCTAAAAGAGGTCATATTCGTGTATAGTTCTGTTTCTTTTTACCAAACAATACTTGACTGAACTCAAAGTACTGCTTAAGGTGGCCTTATATTATAATCAAGGCTTTGATTCTACATCTATTTTTGTTTGGTTTTTTGTATGTTGGGTTTTCAGGGGGTTTTGGGGTTATATGCTTTTCTTCTGATGCACTTAAAGAGAAACTTAAATCTATCACGAGATGCAAATCTGAGAAATAAGTACCACGTGGCAACATCCTAGTCCAGAGATATGATGAGTTGGGGAGTGGGGGTGGTGTTTAGTGCAAGTGCAAACATTAATAAAATTTTAAGAATTCTTTCTCAGTGGAAAAATAAACAAACCAAACTGGTGACCTGAGTATTGTAGCTCCTTTTTTATACTTCTCTTACAGAATTCCAAAAGACAGGATGGAATTGTGGCAACTCGGTTACTGCTTTGCCCACATGAGCTTTGATTTGTTCAACAAAGAAGTTTTTATTAAAAAAAGGAAGTGGGGTTAAAACTGCTGCGCCAACTAGGAGTTAACACAGACTCCCAAGTATTTATAGTATGAGTGTTAAATGAATACTTGCTTACAAGCCCTCTGATACACTGAAGCTACTCATATTTTAAGTGTCCTATTCCAAGGCATATTGTTTCCAGACACGTTGCAGAATTTCCATTAAGAGCATTCAAAAGAAGCTACTGTCTCATTTAGCTCCTATACAGTCAGCCAAACAATAGTAAATACGTGATCTGGTACAAATGCCTGAAACAACTATGGGGAAAGCAAGACTATCTACATGTATACCTTGTCTTATCCTCTGTTCTGTGTGTAATTACAGTACCGTAGCCATACATTGAAGTATTTTGGAAATATTAACTATCACTGTTATCTGTGTGTGATATGTTTATCTGATATGAACAAAAGGTTTTCCTGTGTCTGAATACTTAGCTCTGCTGTTTTCTTCATGGATGAATTTCTAAACCTACATCAGTATAACACAAGCAATGCAGATGAAATCATGAAGGAAAATTCATGTGGAACAGTCTGTTAGAACAACACCATCATCAAAGTGGTTGACAGGTGGTGTTAATTTCCTCACTGAGGAGGCTGTGACAACTGTGTGCCTCCAACTTCTTTCAGCCTTTCCATTTTTGATTCACAGTATGTAGAAGGAGCAAATTTGGCATTTTGAAATCAGAAGAGGCAGGGAGACACTCAACACTTGTCTCCTCATCCTCTTGCATCTGCACAAGGATCAGAGAGGAACTTGGTCATAACACCTTTATCTGTCCTGAAGTGGAAGTGGATCAGTTTGACAGGCTTCAGATGGTTCTCTACCTCTGTAATGGACATGAAACAAAGAGTTCTCAACTGCCAGTTTACTTAAAATACATCTCATAAGGTGTAGGGAAAGCCTAAAGATTGAGGGTCATATTCACATTATCTGTGGGTTTCCCAAACAGAGCCTGTCTTGCTGCAGTTTAGAAACTTAAGGCATTATTCATCTGAAGATGAAGCTTTTTTTTTAAGCAGCTAGAATAGCCTGCAGTGTACAGGACTTTTTTTCTGACAGGCTCTCTCTCTCTCACTTCATTGGTATATCACCATTTTGTCAGCTGCTCCTATTCAATATTCTATTGTTGTTCACTTGTAGATCCTAGGTGTCTTTCTTAACAACTTCAGCTACCCTGTACCTCAAGAAGTTTCCACTCTTGGGCAAGGTGATGACATGGTCCTCATCATCTCTGTTTGAATGGTGGTAGAAACAACAGAGACAAACTCTTTTTAGAGAATAAAACAGAGCAAAAGAGTAAGTAGAAGCCAAAAGATGCAACAAAGGAAATTCTGATTGAGCAAGTAGGGAAAAAAATCTTCACCATGGCAGCAGTTAAGTCCTGGAAGAAGTTGGTGAGAGGGTTTGTGGAATCTCCATTCTTACAAGCATTCTAAACTTGACTAGACAGAACTCTTGACAACATTATTCTTCAGGATAGCTCTACATTAAGCAGCACATTGGATTAGATGACTTTTGCAGGGCTCTTGCAAACTATTTTTACCTGGGATTTTTAAAAAGGGAACTTAAAATTGGGTTTTTCATGATTAATTTATTTCTGAGCCCCATTCTCAGTGATGTGATCACAGAAAAGGGCAATCAAATATGAAGAAAGTGAGTATAGTTAATACTAAAAGACCTGGTGTGTGCTTGGCTGTCTTAATCCCTTGCTGTTTGTGAGCCTTGTTAGAATAATCAGAGACCTGATAGGCTGTTAATACTTATACCCAACAACCATATGGAATCAAATTTTCCACTTTATATGCTTGTCTAAAGATAGGTCAAATGATATACCCTTTTCATTATCCATTTTTTGCCTTTTCCTTTTTCCCTTTTTCCCTTTTCTCTTTTCCCTTTCCTTTTCACCTTTCTCTGTTTTTATTTCTCCATTTGCCTCTTTCTCCTCCCTTTTAATTTCCACTTCTGTTTCTCATTTTGTTTTGTTTCGAAATTCTGTAGAATGCTTTTGGGAAAATAATCTTGGAGCAGAACACAGGAATATGTTACTGTAACCTTATGATTTCTCATCTTTCCTCATGGTTCTGCTGATCATGAGGCTCTTTAAACAATGCTCTTGTCCTCCCTTCCCAAGAGAGTAGAAATGAAAGATTTTTGAAATTTATGTGCCTTCTTGCTCTCTGACCTTTCAGGGACTCATGGGAAGGCAGGCTACACTGACCACAAACTCTGTAGTCCATCCTTCTTTGCAGCTGTTTGCACTCAGTATCAGAAGGATCCCGCCACAGTGACTTTAGTCACAAACTTCAGCTCTTTGGGACAGAGGCAGACTGTACCTCTGCATTAACTCAAGCAAACCTGTTATTGTGGTGACTGTGATGCCATTTGCTCCTGAGTTATTGTCCTTCTACTAATGCACTAGATAAACTCTCAGTATAAAAAGTGTCTGATTTCAAGAAATACTTCTCAAACCAAAACAGATCTGAGCATGGACACATGTCTCAGGACAGAAAATGAAAAGCTGTTATATTAACTATATGACTAGCAAGACCAATATAGTACATAGGACCAATTGCATTTTTTTGATGTCCTGTTTACATATATTTTGATTTTTGCAATACAGAAGAGTATGGAGGAGAATTTCCCCTCTGTCTAACTCAAGGACCTAATTTGTTACCTGGAGTTAGTAATTTTAAACTATCCTATTCTATCTAATAGGCTTACCTTAAATTTTAAAAAAATGTCAGACCCAGAAGACTGTCCTAAATGGGCCAGAGTCCTAATATATCAGTGACTCTGTGAGCTAAGCTGGGATTTATTATTCTTATTCTGTGTTATTCTTGCTATAATCATGTCACAGAAAGTAGCATTCTAGTTTCGGGTAATCACTGAATATTATGAAGGGTTTCTACCTGCAATATTAATGGATATTTTAAACTTAAAACCAACAATGAGTCCTTGCTTAAACTGGTGCTTTATTTAGCTCTTAAAAGCTAATCTCAGCCCTGTAGGTCAAGGCTAGAATAAACAAAAAAGAGTATGCTGCAAGATCAAGAAAGCAAACACATATTTCTTCCCTTAGAGGCCAAAATTCATAAAATGCAGTAAAACCTCGCTCAGTTGTACTGTCATTGTCTATACTTCTTTCTCCTCATTTTAACTCAGAAACAAATACATCTGTTCTTTAACTGGAAGTCATTCTGCTGGAAGAGATTGGGTCTGGATAAGTTGTGATATAAATCATTAATTAATTCTTATGTGTATTTCTCATTATATAAAGTTCTACAGACATGCCACCTTACAAAGAATTAGTTGGCTGAATTTTGTCTTTGAAGACTCCTAATTACTGCAATTGAAAAATTCTTTGTGTCTTCTTATTAATCTGATTACACCTTACGTGTTTCTCTAGATACAAGAAAGTTTTGATGCTCTGCTACATGAATATATTTTTTCATTCATAGTTTTTCTTCATTTTGAAGCCATGTCATGAATATATGTATGCTCTAAATATATACTTGGGAAGATGTTACTGTAGTTTTCATTTTCTTGATAGCAGGTGTAGACTGTCAGAGAGCACCAAAGGCAGGCTGCTCTGCAGTGGTCAGGCAGCAGGAAGCCAAACCTCTGAACGAGTGACCTCACCAGCAAGGACACAGTTCCACAGAAAGAAAGCAAAATTATCAGAGTAGTTTGTTGATGGCAGCCAAGTTCAGCCAAGAGTCTTTATCATTGCACAAGTCCACAGTGTTGAGGAGGCCAGAAAGTCAAGCCAGAAATACAAGTTTTTTGGTAAAGCCCTGGGTCTGAGTCAACAGGACTCATGGCTGGCTGGACATGGACAAGCCAGCTGCAACATAACACAGGCACAGACCAAAGGCAAGATCCTTAGTTTAAAGGCAACTGCCAAAAGGAGTGAGGGAAAGCCCTGCTGTGGCTTCTTCAAACTGTTTTTACAGGGAATGTTAAATGCATGAAACCTACACTGTCACAGAGCAATGAAGTTTCTGTACCTGCTCTGGAGGTGAAACTCTTTGTTACTGACCAATCTTCAGATTTTAACATTATAGTTTAGAGCACCATCTTGGTTTCCTGTCTGGACACAGAATAAAAATGGTCCTCCTGGCTTTTGCTACAGCTGAAGTGATTACTTACTGGATGGTGTCTAAAATTGTCTCAGAGAGAACAGTACTTACACTGCAGGATCTTCTGATCCAGACTTTCACTTCAGGATGTTGCCTTATTATTAATCTGTGCCTATCGTGTGCCTTTGTTGCAGACAAGCAATGATGCCAGCAGCAATTCTTGTCAGATGGAAATGTCAGAAGTGTTGAATATAAGCCCTAACAGATAGTCCTATAAGATATTCCTGAAGCATTTTGAACTTTGTACTGCGTGAACTTTGTCTCACCTGGGTATGGAGGAAGGTTTGAGAGGGTTTGTGGTGCAGGGCAAAGCCCCACAGTAGCACAGGCAGTTTATGATTTGGAGATTGAGAAGCTTAGAGAAGTCACTATACAAAATGCCCTCTTTTACACAGTCAGAAGTTATTCTGTCACTGGTGATGATGATGATGATGATGATATGAAATCTTTCTGGGTCCTGGGATTCCCCGCTCCATCATACTTTTACAGGACTATTCATGCTTACACTCTGAGAAAAAAATATGCCTATTTGCTAAAGCAGAGAACTAGATATTTTCTGAATTTGCAATGCCATTTCAATGATTAAAATTAATAATTAATGTGGTAACTAGTATGATAACTTCCAACAAGAAAACCTAGAGAGACCTGTGTGCAGCTCATAATGACTTTGGGGTACCATAGCTTACCCTTAGATGCATGATATTTTGTCCAGAGAAAACCATGTTGCCTTCTTATTAACAATATTTTGGTTTTAGTTTTGCTGCCTTGCATCTGTTGTTTTAATATGGTCAACAGTAGAAATTTGAGAGATGCAATGGCAATTGTTCCTTGAGAACCTCCTTTCTAGGCAGACAAGAAAAATAAAGGTGGTTTCAAATTCTCTTTACTCTGACAAAACCCAGTGGCCTTGTGGCAACTGCAAAACCTGACATATTTCAGAGATCAGTTTTGTCTGTGTTCATACTGTCTTTTTCTCATGCCAAGGGGACTGACCAAATCCATTGTAACTGTCATTTATTAAACTGTATATTAGGAACAGCATATGGGAATGGCCACATTGTTCAGAGAGAAATTGCTGTTTGTAACTGCTTCCAGCTTGCTCTTTCTCTATATTAAAGCATTTCATGCTACAGCCAACTGTTCAAACATATAGTTCTGTGTATGTAGAACACTGACACTTTGAAGTCTGGATCATTTCAAAACACACTGTCCTCTGCTTTCTGAACTCAGTATTGTTACTGGCTTCTTTTTCCCCTGATTGATTTGAATTTCCACCAAGTGAAGGCAGTAGTTGAATGTAGCTCTTCTCCAGAAAAGTTGATTGCAATGTGTTGTATGGAGAAAGTAGTTTTATTTTCTTAAGCATTTCTGTAACGCCTCTTACCCCTGGCCATAAACCAGCAGATTTGTGAGGGGAGGTGCTCCATGTATCCAGAGTGAAGATACACAAGTCTGACACAGAGGGCAGCCGTTGATCTACAGAGATTAATGAGGGAAAACTGCCTTTGGATATCTGTCAACTTCTAGAAATTTTTCATTGCAGCAGATGGTCTTGGGTTACTACTAAAGGAAATGAACATTATTTTGGATAAACTAGATGCTAAAGTCCATGCAACAGCATGAATTTTTTTAAGGTCTTTTCTTTTTTAAAACAAGGACTTCATTTAAAACATGGAAAGAATACAGCTCTTGTTCCTCCAGGAACAAGTTGACCAGTAAAAAGATGTAAGGATTCTGCAAGATTTAAAGGATTAATTTTCCCAGTGGACAGTCTATTCCATAATTACTTATTTTCTTGTGCTCTGCCTTGGGCACCAGCCACCACTGAAGACTGAAGTAAACAGATGTCTTGTGAGGTAGCAAGAGGGTGCCTTCTTTGTTGCTGACAGAGTATGGCTCACATTGTGCAGAAAAACAGCTGGCACCTGCTGAGGCTGTGCTAAAGATTTTATTTACATCTTTTACTTCCACTGTAGTCCAAATTTGGTCCAATTGCTGCTGGATATATCCTACATTTGAAACTGTGCCAAAGCCAAGGGAAACTTGCTATGATTAAACATAATAAGGGGTTTTAACTTGTACCTTTGCCTTCCTTAAAAAGGTTTATGCTTTCCCCACTTATGGGTTTCACTACAGAAAGGCTGCAGAAGTGAGACTAAGCTGCAGAATCTTCTTTCTATAGATTTAGCTCTAGATAAATTCTACATTTGCTTTTCTTAGGCATTTCTGCACTCTTAAAAATGACAATAGCAATAATAATTTGTGTTTCTTTTTAATGTAAAGTGAAACATTGACATTTTCTCAACAATTTTCCCCCACTTATTCTGTAAGATATGAAATTTTACTAACCCTTGGAAATGTGTTCCATCATCTCCCAGTTCATTTGTGGTTCCAGAGAGTCCAACTCCTACCTCTGTGTCAGCCACAAAATGGAGATTTCTGTATTATGGAACTGTCCTGAAGCCTTGAACTTGAGAGATCCACGTGAGTTGAAAAAAATCAGTTACAGTTTTGTGCTTGATTTTAGATAGCAGGCCAGACCCATCTAATGAAGGATGACTGTGTTTTGGCAGTTCATTGGCACTTGGATGTTTTCTAAAATCTTTAATCAGTAGGCTTTTAAAAAAAACTTGCTTCATTATGAAAATCCTCCTCAGAACAATTAGGAAAAAGAAATCAGAGCTATGGACTTGAATAACAGGAGTAGTGAATGTGGTATTTACTGTGGGAGATGAAAATTCAGGCCAGCTGATGCTGAAATGAATACAAAAGCAGTGAAAAACTGGAGCCAGAGGAGTTGAAATCTCTGCTGCTTTCTGCAAGCTTGGATCCTAAACCAGCACACAGTGTGATAAAGCCAAAGTATCATCATGGAGCCCCAGCACTGCCTTGAAAACAGAAACTGCCAGAGAAAAGAGTAAGGGCAGATGGGATTTACTGAATGCTGCCAATTTTCTTTCCAGCTTTGCCAGTTAGTGACTGTGATATGATCAAACTGTTGCAGTCTATGACTGATGAGGGGTTCAGTCATTCTGTGTTTGAGCTGAAAAAGTTCAGTAGACACTGGAATGGTGTCGACAAAATTTGTGTCAAGACACTTTAGAAGATGGCTTCCTTGCACAATTAGTGTTGTCCAACATAATTATGAGTGCTATATAAAAATTGCTATTAATTCCATGGGTGAATATGGATTCCCTGCTATATCAAACACATACAAATTTTTGAACAGAGGCCACATTTTTTTTAATGGCTGGGAACCTTATGGATACTGTTAAGATCAAAAGGATTTTCATAAAAGATATAAATCAGAGAAAACATTTTCAACTATGTGGAGAGATTGTGAATTTTTTGCTAAATTTTGTTTTCAGAAATTCTGATAAAAGTTCGAACCTTGGGGAAGAAAGGAGAAAAAATTGTCCTAAATGAAAAATTTTATAAATATTAGAGAGGAATTTCATTTGGCCAGTCTTGAATTTTTCTATTTCTATAATCTGCAATGTAAAATGACCTCATGAAATTTGCCAAGTAAGTGATTCTTTGTGTTTTATTAATAAAAAGCATAAAGATAATGAAAAGTCTGTAAGATGTCATTGTCTGTCTCCCTTAGCTGACTTACATGGGAAGTGTGAAATAACTGGAAAAATTAAGAGCTGATTTGTCTTTCTACATTATGTAAGAAGTTGTACAAACAATTTTAATTGCATTCAAATGAGATAAATGTGTAATGTACTGCAAATTACATATCTTTTTTTCTTTAATAATATAATGGCCATAGAGCTTGATTCAGAAAGCCTGGACAGGATGTTTGGATGTTGCTATTGCTGTCTTTGTTAAAAGAAGTTATTAATAAAGCAGATAATCAAAGGCAAAACATTCCTATGATGACTAAGAAGTAGACAAAAAATACACAGACCAAAGGCATAACACTGTCAGTGTTTCAACCATTTCATCACAGTCTACAATCAATCAGAATACTCAAAAGTAAAAAATTGAGTATGAGAAAGACATAGAACTTCTTGAGTGTGCCCTGAAGAGGGCCATGAAGGTGATCAGAGGGATGGAACACTTCTCCTATGAGGACTGATGGAGAATTGGGGCTGTTCTGGGGAACAGAGAAGCTTTTATGGCACTTTCCACTATCTTGAGGAGGCTTAAAAGAGAGCTGAAGAGTGACTTTTTACAAATGCACTTAGTGTTGGGACATGGTGAATGGCTTTAAGCTAAAAGAGGGTAGTTTTAGATTATATATCAGGAAGAAATTCTGCTCTCTGTGGGTGGTAAAGCACTGGCACAGGTTGCCCAGAGAAGCCTTGGATGCCCCATCCCTGGAAGTGTTCAAGGTCAGGTTGGATGGGGCTTTGAGCAGCCTGGTCCAGTGGAAGATGCCCCTCTCCACGGCAGGAGGTTTGGGACTAGATGATCTTTAAGGTTCCTTCCACACAAAACCATTCCATGATTCTGGGATATTCTGCCTCTGAACTGTATAAAAATAAATTTTAAAAAAATCATACAACAGTCAGACACTGAGACATCTCACAGAACCCCTGTCTCTCCCTTGCCATATGCTCAGTTCCGTAGTAAATCCTAGTAGCTCAGGGATGGGTGCTGACATGCAGTTTGGTTTATCTCAAGAAGGTAAATTCTTGCCTAGTAGTTTTGCTATACATTTGCTAGGCTCACTGCTGGCTTTTCAAAAATGACAACATATGCCTAAAGTGCAAAAAGTAGTCAGAGTATTGTAACATCAAGACTTGTTTGGAAAAATATTTTGCAATGTTTTCAGTAAGATTCTGAAGGATTTCTGGAAGTTACTAGTTTAAGGGCATGTATTTATTTCTGGAAAGTTTGCCTCATTTGTATAATTTTCTTCCTCCACATTCTCCATGTGCTTTCTTTAATGCTGTTTCAAGGATTAAAACATTTATAGTTTTCTTAAAAAGTATTTGCTTGGTCATCTGCTCATCTTTATTTTATCTGTTACAGGTGACAGAGGGGTAGCTATTCTGAGGCTTTTGAGATCATACTTCTCCAAGTCTATCTCTTGTATACTAGCAAAAATCCCATATCATGTAGTAAATCTAATATTGACGAGTTGCTTGATAAACTGTTAACAAGATAACAGAAAAATTTTACTCCACAGTCCTTCTAAAATAATAATATTTGTGAAAGGAAAGCTAACACGAATGCTATTAAAGTCTGTTATGATTTGCTTCTGCAAAATGTTCTGGACTATATCACTTAGAGTACTGTTAGTATATACAGCCATATTGAGCATGTTAATTATAAAAAAACCCTCCCTGCTGCATGGAAAATATTTTCCATTATATGATCCATTCCACAGTGCATAAGATGAGTGATGAAATAAAAGTCTGATTTCCTACTGGTTGCAGTCAGATTAAAAAATTACACAAGGATAAATCAGTTCTCTTTAAGAAGCAGAGTAACAACTAGATTCACTATTAGCCAGTATTACAGAGCTGGACAACCTGTCTGTGTCTAAGACAGGTAACTATTTCAGTAACTCTTCACACAAAGGTGCTTTTTCTTTCCATTTAAAATAAAAAATCTTTTAGTCCTTAACTTTACTTTTGAGGGAGTTCCTGCTGCCTATCAGTAAGATGTCTGTTAACTTTTCACAGTTATGCTATTGGATAGGATTATTTTGCTGTAGCTATGAGAAGCTTCGTGAGATGTGAACTTAACATAAATTTAACCAGAAAATACAAAACTGTGTTGTCAGGAACAGTGAGGATATCACCAGACAACAGAGGAGAAGTTTTTCATCTTTTTAAAAGCACAAAGATGCTCAGCCTTTTAAATATACAACGAGTTTTGATTGTCCAAGACTTGTTTTGGAAATTTCACATTACTTTTCTAATAATGAGATGATCATGAATAAGAAGACAGGCACAGCCACAGCTCAGGAGAGTATTTGAATATGTCTCTGCTCTTAGAAACATAAGTACTCACATCTGTGGGGTAATGTCCTAAAAGGTACGTCCCTAAGTACCATTCTGAACCAGTCTAAAAAACACCATCCTGCAGCCTACTGATGCCTTCAGATGAGGCTTGAAAATATCCAGTATCTTCCGAAACTGATAGAAGTAGAACTTGGCAAGCTGCTCTTCTATATGTTCCAGGATTGTGTTCATATTAATTATTAGGAGGGAAAATACCTGGCAAGCAGACCCAAATGAATGTTTTGGTGCTAGTAGCCTTGGCATTTACCATGCCTGGATTTTCACAGCACTCCAGGAGACTGCAACATCTTCCAGGTATCCTTTACTGCAATCCCTATTCACCCCATTTCCTAGCATTTGTTGCTTGCATCTCCTTCTCATATCCACATGCATCTCTATAACAGTTTTGTAAAAGTTTCTTCAAAAGAAATTCTGTCTACAACTTTTCTGCTCCACCAAGATTTTTCTAAAGTCTTGTTACTTCCTTAGCAAATTGGTAGAGCAGGCTCAAGTGTGTGCATTAAAGTTTGTGAAATATGGTCTCAGCATTCTCATAGTGGAAAAAATCCCAGTAATATTCACAGTGACCTATCAGTGAGTAATGGCAGCTACAAAAGATTATTTTCTACCTGTAAAACAAAATGGAAATGTAGGTTGGAAGGAAAGGAACTCTGAAGATCATCCATTCCAACTTTCCATTCAAATTATGATTATTATTACTAGATCAAATCAGCTTTGGCTTAGCCTGGTTAGCCTTGAACTTCCTAAATGTGAGGGGCCTACTTGGAGACCAGTATTTTAACCCTTCTAATGGCTTAATATACTTGGCACTCCCTATAGCCTGGCAATTGAAAGCAAGACATCATGTTTCTTGGGTAGGTGATCCTGCAAAGCAGCACTGGCAATGTCATCCTGTCTGTGTACACTGTTGCTCCATTCCACCTTGATATAACACTGGATTCCAGTCTGTGTTAGAAGGGTTTGTACTCCAAGGCCAAGGAAGAAGTATCTGGTTTTATTAACTTAAGCAGTTCCAGTGTCAGCATTTAAGAAACGGGAATGAAAAATGAACTTACATTTTAGATATATAAATGATGTAATTATTTCAAGAGAAGTTACTTTTATTCTGTAATCAAATATTTCTACATTATCTACTTATTTCACTGGCAATTTGTTGTGAAATGTGTGCATGGAGAGTATATTAAATAAGCACAAAATTCTGACTGCTTTTAAATACAATTTGCAAAATCTTTGCTTAAGAATCTGAGCTATTAAATGTGATTCTAAAATAAACAGTTTTGCTCCTCATAACCTCTTATCACCCTTAGCATGCTGGGGACAAATAAATTGTCTCTTCACAAAAAAATATTTAAAACATGGCAGTGGCTCCTTTTTTTAACAGATCTGCACCTAGAAAAACATCTTTCACAAACTGTGAAGCCAGACTGCTGTAAATCAAACAGTAACTCCATTGATCAATGTAAGGAATGGAAGAAATTCCTATGGAATGTAGGAAACTCTAGAAAGAGAAAGGTAGTTACTGGAGCACTTTGTAGAAAGAAAACAGTCAAGCAGTGTGTGCTTTGAAAAAAATCTCATTTTCTTGCAATCATGATTTGGATCTGATGTAGATTGACGCATTTAACATTTAGATGATATGTTTACCAGATGATACTTTGCTGGGCTTCATTTTTTGAGCTAAAATATATTTTGTCATAAGTGAATCTGATTCACAAGCTAAAGAATAAATTTCCATCCATTTTTACCATCAAACTGAAAACTGAGAAATTAATTTTAAAACTGGTTGTCAGGAGCATGGCTACCATAAATATGTATGATGACATTATAAAGACATGAATAAAAAAGTGAAGCAGGATTATGTTTTGGTGTCCAGTTAACTTGCTTCCTCTTCCAGCTTGGGATCCTCTTGGAAACTAAATAGAAAAATCTGACAAATATTCAATAGTCATTTCAATTTACCTTTCCCTGGCTCTAAATTATTAAAAGTTGAAACTAAATGTGTTCTGTAAAGCACTGTTTCTTTTCTGTAGTGGAGAATGTTTAGTTCACTGAAGAGAATTAACTCTGCAAAGTATAATAATGAAGTAATATATGCACTGTAAAAATCTCCTGTGGATTTGGTTATATTTCACAGTTCCCAAAAGAAAAGAAATTGAAAGAAAAGACTGAAGATCTGTTAGCCAAGTAGAATAATTTCAGTAGTGAAGATCCAATCCTCTGAAAGCTGAAGGAGTTATAATTTCACCTAGAAGTAGGTTGCAGAATTGGGCAACCCAGGAATATCCAAATTTAAACATTAATTTGAAACACATTTGAACATTAGGCTCATTAACTGAACTCAAGACTCAATCCCATCTTATTGGCTTTATGGTACCAGCAAGGAGACAAACAATTCCTGGCAAACTGTAAAGGCAGACTCTACAAAGCTAAACTGGAAATTTCTGCCTTAACATTAGGTGACGAGGATATTTTTATACAATTGCAGAAACCTTAGAATCTAAATTTATTGTATTGTTAAATCATGCCAGAATTACAATCCAAAGACATTTGGCATGGCTTCATGTATTATTTTACAATGAGATAATTTATATCAGTGCATCCATTAAAATAATTATTTCTGTATAATAAGAATTGTGTTGCACTGACTTCATCAATTAAAAAAGGCTAATTAAAAAAGTTGTAAAGCAAATGCAAAATGGGTGCATCAAAATAATCACAGTCCACAAAGTATTTCCAATCTCTCTTGAGGGATTTTCTTTGGCCTCAACAAAGTCTTCTTTTTACTCAAAAATGGCACAGTCAGGTAATTTTATTCATGATTACAGTAAGCAAATGCTTCAGTCCTGTTAGCTGTTAATGACCCAACAGTAAAATAAATTTTCAAAGGAAGCATGGGTTTTCCCAGTTGTCTCTGGAGGGTATGTGCTTTGTTTTTCACTTTTCAGCATATTATCTCTCTGCCTTGTGTCCACTATTTGTGGTTGGGTTGGGTTTTTTTTCAGGAGAGAAAACCACAACCATTCCTACTTGAAGAGCTCCACATCTTCATGTTTGTTGCATTTGGGTACAGGAAGCATGCCACAGAATTAGGCTTTTGTTTTTATTCTCTTCCACTACTGGACTAAATACGAATACAAGGACCATTTCAGACTTGTCTCAGTGGAAATGAATGAGCAATAAATATCTGATTTTTAGTATGGAATATCTATAGCTGCTACATAGGCAAAACTGGGTCAAGCAGCATAAGGCCCTGCTGTTAGCAAACACTTCACCAACTGCTTCAAAACTAGACTGAGCAGCTCTTGTTAAAAAAAAAAAATCTGCTACCACATACTATTTTAATGTTTATGGGAATTCCAGAGTGGTTGCATAATTCGAATTAATTTGTCACACTTCCATATTTTGTTTCATGTAGCCTCAGAAAGAAATTTTTTATCATTATATAGTGACATCTAGATAAGTTAATTTTTTATAAAAGTGTATTTTTATGTAGAAATGTGTCTATACACACATGTACCTCAGCAGCTTTGATCAACAGGAGAGTTCAGGCTTGTAGGCTTTTGGTGCATCACCTGCTATCATGGTTAACTGCCTGGGCAGTCTGGCTGCACAGCAAGATTTATTCAGTCTTTGGTTTTTAGACAATTTCTCCTTAGTGGCACATTATGTTAAATAACATAATAATTATGTTAATGAAGTGATGCTTCCAAGTGGGAAGTCAATCAGTGGGTCTTTTCACTATGAAAAACATTGAAAGTAAAGGATAAAAAAATTGGGGAAAATAAATGTAGTCCATTTATAGGTTGAAGGGGACCTCTGGAAGTCATCTGGTCTAGTCTCCCTGCTCACCTGTTGCCCAGGATCATGTCCAGAGCATTTTTTTAATATCTTCAAGGAAGGAGATTCCACAAACTTCCTGCATGACCTGTGTCAGTGCTTAGTCATCCTCAGGGTGAGAAGGGGCTCCCTCATGTCAGAGGGTTTTCTGCATTTCAGTTTGTGCCCATCACCTCTTTTCCAATCCATGAGCACCACTGAAAAGAGTTTGGCTCCATCCTCTTTCCATCCTCACCTCATGTTTTTATATAAATTAGTAAGATTATAATAATAAGTCAGATCTGTGTGTCAGATCATTGGCACTTTTTTAAGAAAGTTGCCTCTAACAGCTACAAATATAAGAGACTTCAAAGGATCCAAGCTCTCTTTTCTCCAGCCACATTTCCTCTGGAAAACATATGTGTGAGTGTGTGTAAAAATATGAATATGTATAAAGAAGCTCTGTCAGGTTCTTTACAGATCATTTCTCCTTTGATTACAAGGAGTTCTTTGCTACATCCTGAAGTCTTTGACACTGTGATCAAACCAGTGGATGCGGATACCACTATCTCCAAAAGTGTTTATGAAGAAAAGGAAAAGTCATAAAAGGAAGGACAATGGTGAAAACATCAATTCTTTTATATCTACATGTATTATGTTGTCATTCAAATACAGCACGACTTCATAAGTAGATTGTTTGTTACTAGCAGATCTGCCATTAACTGTGTTTCTAAGTAGATATTACTTTTTGTAATTAATAGCAGTTACTATTAACCAGCAAAAATTGCCAAGTAAGATGCATGTAATAAAGATACTTGCAGTATCTCTGGTATTTCTTTTGAACACTGTTTTTCCTGCTGATCAAAATGTGTATCTTTCTGTTTGTTCCCTTTCAGTCTGACACAGAACCTCTGCTGGGACACATTTCTAGATATCTACTAAGGGGTTTTTAAAACCTGTCTTTATTTTCTGGCCTACCAGAATTCACTAGGTTGCTTCAGGTCACTGCAGATGTTCAGATTCCAGATATGAGAGTGTAGCCAAATACATTAATATCTGTGTGACTTTGGCTATGTGGTCATGTAACAGAACCACAAAATTTCAGCTGCAGAAAGAGACATCCTGCCAGATCCAAGATAAACCTCTTGCCCCGTTGAGTCTGAAGTCCTGTATTTGCATTCTATAAGCCAAAATAATTTTGTGATTCTTTTCCTTACTTCAAAATAACAGAAAAGCCCCTACATATGACCTCACAGGCTGTATCAGCTAGTTCCTTGGTGTTGCTCCAAAGCAAGCAATGCAGCTGCCAGACAGACCACTGGGAACTGACCTGGCTCACAAGGAAGCTAATCCATATGGAAAATTTCTTGAGGATGGATCTTTCAATCTCTACATTGCAAATTTCAATGTTCTGTTTATACCCCCTGCATTCAGATGCTGTGATCATGCCAAATTGTAATTTATGTTTCTATGGAACATACTTAGCATTTTAACATGAGGGTGATGATTAAATAAGAAAGTGATGACATAACTGATGCCTACAAGTTTGGGTTTGCCATCAACCATGTGTTTCCACACTTGCAGTCTCAATTTGGGTATTGAGAGTGGCTGCTGTATTATGTAAAAATTATAATTGCTGTACTAAAAGCAGCAGAACTACCATGATTCATCCCATGTGAAAATTACTTACACTTCTTTTTTGACTGTATGTACAGAGCTCCTGAGAATCAAAAAAGCTATTTAACAGCAATGTCTTTTCCTCAATTTTCATAACTGTTTCAGGTGTAACCTACTACAGCATGATTCTGCTGGTCTTTGAATACTTTTTATTCCTGCTGAATTTTGTGCACAGAGTAGCATGTACAGAGAGGGTCAAAGCTCACTAAATGTAAACTGAAGCCCTAATGTTCAGCTTCCAGGGAATGAACCTGAACATACTGAGGTTTTTGTTGGCAGCATTTGTGACCTGTGGACAGGTTATCTCTATGATTCCAGAGCAGTCATGTTAATTGCCACGTACCTAGAAAAGTGTACGTTGGTATTACTATTCAATGACGAGACTCGTTTGCGAAAAACAAAAAAATTAAACCATATAAGATTAATATTCTTTTCAAAGACTGATAAGGGGGAGGATAGTTAGATCCTGTTCACCCTAAATTTTCTTGATAGGTCTGCAAATGTAAGTAGGGAATGGGACACAGGGAGGGGAGGTTTGGAGGGTTACTGTGACTTTTTTGTTGACAAGAATGTTGACAGACTCAGAAGAGACTGAAGACTTTGGTGCCTGTTGGCTCGTACAAGCTCATTGCTGCTCACAGTTCTGGCAGTATGTGCTGCTTTTGCCAGAGAACAAGATTAAGCTGTGGTACGCTCTCAGGGAAAAGGGCGAAAGCACTGCCTCTAAGATTTGTCATAAAGCTTGCAGTTGGAAAAATGCCTCCTGAAACTGCAGCTCAGCTCGTTGGGATGGCATATCTTTGTCCAGTGGTTTTGCCAAGAAGCTGCTAAACAAAGAACAAAGATGAAGTGGTATTTGACTATGTAGGGAATGCTGGAGGAGGAAGGCGATTCCAGCTGATGGTGGAAGAAAAAGGAGGTGAGAGCAGACAATTGAAAGGTCTGGAGAACTTACTGCTCAGAACATGGAAAGCACAGCCTTTAGGCTGCATGATGCTGTAATTTCCAGTACCTGGAGACTTTTGTTGGAGTCTGACCCATCAAAAGGCATGCTTTAATTCAGACCTAATTAAAATTTTACGCAACATAGTTGTCCTATTACTAACACACAGCTGTGCCTATCATGAGTGAAATTGGTGAAACCAGATCTTAAAATACAAATGAGGGCTCAGATAGTGAAAGTATAGAGCAAAGCATATAATCAAAGGCAAAAAATGGCAATAGCATTGTGCTTTGTTGTTTATTATGTGAGTTTATTTTTTTTTGACTTTCTGAATCTTTGGTTCAAACGAGCATTAAGAAAAACACAATAACTCTGAGAACATCACTTATTCTTATCACAACGCTAATGGCCTTGAGAAAGTAACCTTTGAAATTTAAGCCAAAAGAATAACATTTTGTGTCAACCAACTTTTTAAAAGCAGAAGGCTAATATGCCAACACATTTTAAATGGATTTATAAATATTGGATCGGATGTAAATCAGCTATATTTTCCAAGTTAGGAACAGCATGCAGTTGAGACTTCTCTGGGAAAGACTTTCAACTGTATATCAAGTATCAAGAACTAAGAATTACTGGTGTATGCTACTTTTATCTCTTTCTCTATTTTTAGTTCTTGTCTCAAATAACATTTGAGTGAACTAAAAATGTAGTATTTACCAAGACTAAGACCTCATCTATTCTCTAAATACTCTGGAGGAAATGAAATTATTTTTGGCCATGCATATGTAAAACATAATATATTCTCTGTGTGATTTAAAAAAAACGTTCATTTCCCCCCTTTGTTCATACAGCTTTAAATCCTGAATAAAATATAACAGATGTTACAGTTATTCTAGACAGAAGATATTGATTAATTCACATTGTATACAAGCAGTGGAGAACTGCTCACGAAGGCAATAAGCTGCGTACGGAATAAGTTCAGTAATTAGTAACATCAGAATTAGTTCAACAATTCTGCATGACAGTAGACCTGTTAAAATTAATGTTACCAAGCTGGAAAATGTATTATCTTCTACTTCCCTTTGAATCAGTGTCCTTATGGTAAATTGTGATCTGGCAATCTGGTCTCTGATTTAGTCATCAGGCAGTGATCAATGATGTCACAGCTAGATAACTCAAGATTTGATGCACACATGTGTACATAAAATGTCTTATTTAAATACTCGATCCTGATTAAAACAGTGAACTGCATTGCTAAAAGGTCTTATCCATGGGGCTGTTCCAATGTTGCCACATGGTTCCTGCCATATTTCCGTGGAAATACACAAGAGAAATGCAGCTTTGAATCAGGGTGAAAGGTTGTTTCATCTCTCTCAAGTTTCTCAAGCCACTGGTTGAGACAGAATTTTGGGTCTTGTGATGATAGGTAGACAAGGATGGAGTGAAAAGGGGGAATATATGCCTGAAAATCCAGCTACACCATAAGGAAAGACTCCTGGTCATCATCTACATAGAATAGCACATTTCATAGCATGGTCACTTTCTTCATTATGCCTTTTTGGAAAAAAGTCAGCAGTTTATTGGTGTTCCATGGTAGTATGCCAGTGAAAATTAAAAAAAATTATTAATCTTGTTTGTAGAACTGATTGACACTTTTTGAAGTATTTGAAAATACAGCAGTGCGTAGGTCTTTATCTGAGGATTTTATCTGAACTTCCAGAGTTTCTGGTTGTGAAAAAGTCCCAAAAACATGGATAATGTAATGTATGAGACTGTGCACATTTGAAGCCCTGTGAAAGTAAAGTCACTGCACTGCATTCTTCATGCATATGAAGGGGGTAAAATACCTATATCCAGCATCTAATTTTTTACTTCATTTGTCTTCTAAAGGAAACTTCTATATTCTTCTTAATAAAGATAGCAATTACTCTAAAAGATACTTGACAAAATATTTTTTTATGAAGTCAGGTAGCTGAAACCAGATTTGCTTAGTTTACTGTTGCATGGGACCATGTGTGAGGTCCCTAGTGGGAAATCTGTGGTTTGTAAGGAGTAAAGCAGTTACTGCACTGAGCTGAAAGAAAGAACCCATTATATTTGCATTTAAGAGGATATCTGTAGGCAGGTATTACAGTGATGTTTTAACTTGGTTTCACTAGGAAATAATGCACATATTATTGAAGCACATGTCTGTGCAATGATTTCTGAGTCTGCTTTGAGCCTGAACTTCTATGCCCAAATTTGACAAAGACACGAATGCCTGATGGCCTTTAATTTCTTACAAACCTCATGGATCAGGAACAGAGTAAGGGTGGGGAACATACTTGTGCCTCCACTTAGAGAGGAACTGTTTGAAAAAACAACATATTTGCATGAGGCCTTAAATGCTGGAAAAGCTTTAGTGAGTGCTTACCCTTTTCTAGCAACAGAATCCAATCATAACACAAAATTCTAGGAATTTATATCAAGTAATCATTGTAAAACCAGAAGGTCTTTCACTTAGGACTTTAGCCAGGATTTCAGCCTAGAGCTTTTTGACTAGAGATGACATTTTTATGATATCTTGTTTAAAATCAATCAACTTTTTTTAAAAATTCAGTGTGTTCACTGGGGAAAAGCAAAAAACTAGGAGCATAATAAAAGCATATGTGATTTATACTAAGATATAAAAGTACTGTAACACAGCTCTTGGGAAATGAAATTCTTGGGAAATAGGAAGATGGAAAAAGAAGGACTATGTTGGCTAGATTTTATTTCTACGTTTTTACTGGTGCATTCATGCTATAAAAGCATTTAGCTGTCAGAAATGTTAGTGTTCAACACAAGACACTTCTAGAATTTACTGTTCCATATCATCTATCTCACAATCTTTTTTAACTTCTGAATCTTGGCTTTTTATAAATCAAATCTGTTAGCTACTAAATCCAATAGTGTAAAGAATACATGAGAATGCATTTAGAAGGATAAAAAGAAATTATAAATATCAGGTGCATAAATTTAAGAACATTTATGAAAGGGATGCTCCTGGAAGACAATATAAGTCCTCCTAAGGACTTGAAAATGAAACATTAGTAACAGAATATCAACTTCTGTTGCTTAGCTTAAAAGAATGGATAGCTTAGTCATCTGAGAGAGACACACTGTCCACCAGGTCTCAAAGTGCTGTGGAAAAGTCAAGGATGCATAAAAAATCCTCTATTTTTCATTACCTTACTGGGTTTATAGCCCTTAATTTTTAAAAATAAAAAATAACAATAACAAAACCCCAAAACAACAAAGACCAAAACAAGAAGTCCAAAACATACCCTCAATTATTGCAGCAATATTTATCTTTTCCTGTTCTCACCTTGTCTGAACTGGAATGAAGTGATTTTCTACTCTCAGCTCAGCTGTGTGTGCAAGGTTTTATAATGCTGTGCCTAAAGCTCTGATGTTGTGTTATAAATGTATCAGCCTCTATCACACAGAAAGCATGATAGACCGTAGAAGCTACAAAAATATCTATCAGCACTTTGTTTCTTTCATGTTCCACTCAAAAACTCCCTCCTGCCGGCACCCTTTCCAGCCATATTGGAGATAATGCTTGTCCTTGGGTGCTCTTGGGTAGGGTCTGCTTGCAAGATCAAACTGCACACAGCATACAAAGTTGGCCTGAAGGCTCACTGAACTTACAGACTTTTACTGCTGTGATAAAACAGGTGTCCTGACAGTGGTGTGGGCAGGGAGCATGGCATCTGTCTTCTTACACAGGCACTGACTGTGTACATGATTGCCAGGAGCAGGATTTCCCTATGAGAGAGAGCTTTCTGGGTCATTCAGTGTCAGAGGAGAAGCAGGAAGGCATGATACTCATGGGAAACACAGGGAGAAGGCAGTGTTCAGGTCATACAGTGTTCAGGTCATACAGAGCAAAGGAGCATTTCTGGCTGAAGGTTTCTAATTTCCATTGAGCAAATTGTAACTCACAAATCCCACCTGTCCATATCCTTCTTATGCCCCTGTTCTATGACAGACCCTTGTAGAGGAGACAGGGTCTGGCAAAGACAGCAGGGGCAACTGCAGGAGCTGCTGATTAGGTGTTCCCTATCCTTGCTTCCCATTCAACCTCTTTATATGGGATGAGAATTTATATTCAGGTCAGTATGCCAGACTATGCCAGTGTCTGTTTTTCCACATTTGGGCAGAGACTCTCTGCTGGCATGTACAACTGTTAAGTCTAAGAGCATCAGCTCCCTCTGCCAGAATTTTGAAAGTGAACTGTCTTCATCATCTTAGAAATACTTTTTTTTTTTTTTTTGCAATGAGGGTATTGATCATTTTCTCCCTTAAAATTCAAGATAAAAAAGAGAGAGGGAAAGCGAAAACAAGAACAGCAATATATCCCCCCAACCCCCCCAAGAAAATACAGAGAAGACAATGTACTTTGTCTGATTTTCAAGGTCATTGTGAAAGAAGAAGGGTAGCGTGATAATTCACATCTGCTTTGTTAGACACATAATGGAAATTAAAACATCCTAGCTTGGATGCTGTAAAAGAGCTTGCACAGCAGACACTGACACTGGGGATTCATAAGCAATGTTCTCCTCAGCCAAAGTTCCCATCTGATTTATGAAGTGCTGTGTTGCTTCCTAGTGGTGAAATGCAAAAGCTCCTGCTCTCCTGCAGTCATTAAGGGCTACTTGTCTCTCTAGCTGGCAATCAGACTGCTCACTCACAGCTACACACGTGCATCACCACAGACTTTATTTCATAAAGTCAGTGTCCAACCTGGTCACAGGTGCCTGCTATTGAACAGCTGCAATATTTGATGCAGACTCTGTAATTCTTACACAGGTTAGTTTTGTTGAGCTATCTTTAGGAGTCTGCATGTCCTAGCAAGCCCTTTTCCATGAAGGGCTTCTATGCTATTTGCCTTTGCTTTTTCCAGTAATGCATATGGAAAATATGGAATATATGGAATATGTGCAACTGTAAAGAATAATGTCTTGAAATTGATGGTCCTGGTACATCCCCAAGGGATTAGCATGCAAAAAAGGATCCCTTTCACAGGTAATTAAATGGGTCTAAAGGCCTCATAGGTAGAGTGTGAACCTTGAATGGTAAGAGTAGAGCAAATCCACACACATGTCAAGGGGCTGCAAACTCAGAAAGAGAAAAAGGACTCTGAGTTTCCAGATAGTGCTTTCAGTCTCTTGACCTGGTTAACAGCTCAGTTAGCTTTGCCTCACTACTGGAGTTGAATGGCTAAATATTTCCCACTTTTTCCTCTTGTCTGTTTGTAAGGAAAGAAGGACAATGAATATTTAGTGTATATGCTGTATTTTTTATTATCTACTACTGTGGCTCAAGGAAACCAGAAGGTTCCCAAAAATATGTAGAAGGTATCCTAGTAGAACAACTGACAAAACAATAAGAAAATTGTGCAGTATTAGAACGGAGGGAAAAAAAAGAAAACCAGAAAAACTGAATGTATGGAAGACACTATGTTGGTGGTGGTGGTGGTTAGTTTGAAAGCATTGAAATGAAATATAGTTTCTCAAACAAGATAAAACGGGGATTGGGGGGAGCCCCCAAACAGTATTTTGTGCAAAATAGATGTTTATTTAATTGTCTATATTTAAGCTCTTTAGCCCAGTAGAGGGCAGAATGACAATGACGTTAAAGCAGGAGCCGGCGGAAAGAGTTGGAAAGCGGTTTTCTCAAAGGAGCTCCCGCCCTGTCCTGGCGTGTCAGCGAATACCCCAACCCCTGCTGGCTGCAGCCTGACTTCCAGGTGTGCAACACCACCAGAAAGCGCTTCTGAGGTTTCCTGAGGCATCTGGAAGGAAATGCTGCAGCCTTTAATACCAACATATTCTATCCATGTTTTCCAACAGTGTATTAATGGCAGCTAAAAATGTGTTCAAGCAGAGTTAATGCTGGTTTTCCTGGTAGCAGCAATTATGCTGGCCATTTCCATTTCCTGCAGCACATCTGGGACTGTGTTACAATATTCCCCTTCTTTTTATCTCTGCAATAATTGATTAAATTTTATTTATTTGGTAGATGTGGAAATCCTTCTCTGCTTAATGGTATTACTATGAATATTTCTTGTTAGTTCAAAATAAGAGCACTTTGGCCACAGGGAAGAAGTAATTCTCTTACTGCACATAGTAACTGCATTCTGTATAAAATAATGTTCTGTAAAGTTACAGCATCTCTTTGAATGCAGAGTAGGGACAGCAGAGGCACTGCACCACTGAGACAGAGATGGTTTCTTTATGCTGCTGGAAAGGGAGCTTACAGCCTGGAGTTATGATTATTTGGATGGGAAGAGGACAGGGAGGCAAGGTCACCTTGGCTCACAGACAAGAGAAGTGCCTGATCTTGGCTGCTCTGAGCCTGGTTTGGTTATGAAAGCCTCAGTAGAATACTACTTTTATCTCATGTCCTTAAATGAACATGGAGAGGAGCTGCAGCAAGGCTCATGCAGCAGTGGACAGCAGTGGAATGAGCTGTTCTTACACAGGATGAGAGTCAACGACCATGGAGTGAATGGAGTTTTACAGGTATGGGCCAAGGGCAGCTCAAATAAAAGTGTCCGAAGAGGAACAGGAGGAAGAACAAGGTGAAGTTAAGCTAGAAACAAAGGGAAAATAATAATAATTTCATTCAAAAGCCAGCACCCATCCCACTCCCATCTGTGTGGAGCCACCCAAGCCTCCCTTGAGTGAGTCCTCAGCTGTCATAGTCTTAGCAGAGGGTGGTTGACTTTTTTATATTTAGCAAATAGCAACACACTAGAGCATGTTATTCTGACCCTTATGTACCCATCATGGTTCATTAACCTGGAGCAGAATTGGGCTAAATGTGCCAGCTGATATACCTGAATAATTTTTAACAGGCATTTCTAGCTAATAACATAATAGAAAACCTAAATGGGACAGTCCTTAAAATATCAGCTGAATGAATATTACTGCTAAAGTGTAAGTGGTTGGGGCCAAATACGACAAACATCTGTAATTTCAGTCTTTGTATTCATATAGTTGAGATAGTCCAGCTCGAGCATCTTCTCACAGCGAGGAAGACAACAGCAGTGTGTTTGTCTTGCAGCCGTGTGATTTGGGTTGATCTGACCATACCACTGCCTATCATGTTGTTTTGCTCAAAGGACTTGTCAATACTCCCTTTTCTTCAGACTTGGAACATGGGAGTTGCATATTTTAAAATTAGGCTGAGATGGCTAATTCTGTCTGTGTCAGAGGTGAGGGCCTTGCCTTTGAACTCTGCTTCCATTTTCTAGTGGTGAAACCGTGGATAAAAGTAGGCTGACAAACAGTGTCCTTATCTGTAACCCTGTAGCCTTTGACTCTGTTGTAGTAGTTTCCCAAAGTCTGTGTGACAGTATGTTTTATACCACCTTTGAAGTTAAGTTGTGTTGAAGTGTGGTGTACCAGCTAGAAACAGGGACTGTGTATTCCAAGTTTTATATGAGCTCTTGAAGACAAGATATACAAATACCCTACTCTCAGTGAATAATCTCGTGTTTTAAATTACAATATTTAAGAAAATTCTTGATTCTAGTAGCTGGATTCCTAGAGTAGCTTTTAATGTAGCATCCTGATAGCATCTTCTCTGGAGAAGAGAAAGCTTTCAGGAGACGTTATAGCAAGTTCCAGTACCTAAAGGGGCCTACAAGAGAGCTGGAGAGGGACTTTTCCCAAGGGCATGTAGTGGTCAGACACATAAACTGAAGGGTAGGTTTAGATTAGATGTTAGGAAGATATTCCCTACTTAGAAGGGTGATGATGCAGTGGCACAGGTTGCCCAGAGAAGCCTTGGATGCCTCATCCCTGGAAGTGTTCAAGGTCAGGTTGGATGGGGCTCTGAACATCCTGGTCCAGGTGTCCGTGCCCATGGCAGAGGGGCTGGAAATACTTGATTTTGAAGGTCCTTTCCAACCCAAAGAATTCTATGATTCCGTTATGCAGCTTGATCATCCAAGGGTTTTGCATCAGGCCTAGCACTGGGGCTACCCTGCTCCATGAGGGAAAACATGAAGAGGAGGCAACCAGGATGACATAACACATATGCACAGTCCAGAGGCAGGTGCTGTGGGTGCCAGAAACTGCATCTGAAGGGAGGCTCCTAATCAAAAAGTCACAGTGTAACAATTAAATTATATGAGTGTGGACCTTTCTCTGCCTCCATTCCTTTTTATAATATATAAATATTGTGTTTGTGCCTCAACATCAAAAACAAATGTAATAGGGTCTAGGCAGGTGGGTTTTTTTCTTTCCTCTACTTAATCCCTTGTAAGCACTGAAAAAGCATTTTAGATCCCACAGATTTGAAATTCCCCCCTAAGTAATTACATCCAAAAATTGGAATAAAAGAAAAAAAAACCCCAACAACCTAACCCCTACTATTGTAGTCTGCAGTCTTGAAACACTCCATATACTGACTTACCAGATGATTTTTACTACACATTGGTGCTTCTCAAACAGTCCCTGAAGCTACTCAGTGGGAATGGCTAGCTATCAGCAAATTCCATAACAATTCCAACTATGACATACACTAACAAATAGTAACAAATTAAAAGTACAGCTCATAGCTCTAAATTATAAAAGTATCCCAATTTACAGGGTTATGCTTGTTGAGCTAAAATATAGCTAATGTTAAAGCTGCTTCTGTACTACAGCTTCCAGTCCCCAAGGTCTAGGAAACATGGATATAAATTAGATGAATTCTGGATGCTCCCCAATATCCAGTGCCTTAGTAGTGTTTGAAACAAAACTGTTCTGATGCAACATAGTTCTCTGCTGGCTTACAGGTACTTAAAATAGCATGGCATTTACCTATTTATGCAAGGGAATAAGAGAGTATATTTATTCTAACATTAATAAATGGAGCATTAGGGACACATTATTTTGTCATGCATAATTGAAAACCTGTGGCTGTAGGTCTGAATTCTGCTTTTAACTGTGTCTCTAGGTCCTCATAAATCTATTAAGAGCTGGGTATGAGCTGTAAGTATGGAATTTGGCTGGACACTTCTTGTTCCATTTTGATTTTCTGCAGTGGATAGGTACAAGCTTCTACCCCAACCTCAACTGAAGTGCAGACTCTTCCTGGGCCTTCTGACTTATTTTAGTCGAATGAAAATCCTGACTCTTTGCTGTCTTTGCTGCCACCTTTTGCAAACACGTTTTGTTTGTCTCAGAGGCTGCAAGAGCTCGTGTTTGGGGCTCTGTCTGTTACGGTTGGGTGAGTGACTGGGAAACTGCAACGAGACTGCAGCTCTGCGCATTGTGTGGGGAGAATGAATGGTTCCTTTCCAATCACTAGAACTTCCCTTGAGAATGGGAAATGTGAAAACTGCAGTTGTATTTATTGATTTCTCTCTGAGGATGCATCCTACTGTCCAAGCCTGATTGCTGAACATCTTAGATATTGCCCATCTCCTTTCTTGGTCACTTTACCATGACTCTTTGGATGTAGCTTTGGTATCAGTGTATAGTTCCTATATTATCCCTCAAGATCACTGTTTTCCTTACCTTCTTACCCTTGTGTAATGGCTTATGTATTTTGTTTGTAGTGCAGGTTTCTTTATGTGTTTGTATGTGTGAATAGGAAACATGACCCAATATTAGACTCACAATCAAAATATTGTTAGCTGTGTTTGGCCAGAAAATAAGTATATCCACTTTTTAAGCTGTTGGGAAGGGGGTGAAAAATCTATCTGGCAAAGCATTTAAAAGTGCCAAAGGGATTTGGTTTCTGGATGAGGAGCTAGTTTTTCTAAACAAAATGTCTATACTTTCAAAAATATTTCAGGGCAATTGTTTCTGTATGAAGCACATCAGCCTTTTTTTCAGTTAATGAGCTCCCCTTGGAAGTGTTAAAAAGGGGTGTGGATGTGGCAGTTGTGGACATGGTTTAGTGGTGAACATGGTGGGGTTGGGTTAACATTTGGACTCAATGATCTGGGAGGTCTTTTCCAAATTTTTTGATTCTATGATTATAAACTACAGAGAATAAAATAAATTATGATTTACTTCAACTGTGCTATAGCATCTTTGGCAGAGGAAGAACACTTTACCATTTCTTTGCAAAGCCACTAGTACAATGGAAGACACTTTGCCATGCATATTCCAGGCTGGTACTGCATATGAGCAATGAATAACAGAAGTACATTGCAGCTCAATAAACTCTCTAGCTTTTCATTAGAACCAGCTTGCCAGTTCACAGAGCAAAGAGTAAGATTCTTTTATTTTACCTGATTTTAATCAGGTATTTTAAGCAGTTTTCCAGTTCATTTTGCTTGTGGTGTTCAGATGGACTGTCACACCTTTTCCATTAATGATCCATTTGGATTAATTCAGCCTATATAGCTGTTATAGTCACAGGTAACAGTAAATTTAAAAATTGAAAGAGGTCTATATAGATTCAGATCTGAATTGGTCATTATGATTAAAAATGTTTTCTTTTCTTGCTTACTTTTACTTCTTAGAAGAAGAAAATTGGTAGTTGTGTTTCTGATGTTGCTAGAGTGTGCCTCCCCAAATTTCTAGTTAAAATTGGGTGCAGATATTTAGATATTGTCATTGCTTCTTCATTACCTGGTAGGAGTTGTCTCTCTGGGCATGTTTGGCAGAGATTTGGCAGAGATACATAATGCTGCCTTTTTGCCAAAGCGTAAATACTCTCCTTTCAAAACTGAGTTTTGGTTGCTGAACAGGATTTGTTATATAGGCAGTGCAATTTAGGAGGTAAATGTGAAAATAGCGCATAAATAAAATCTAACCTCTGTTGTAGAAATAGGTAACTGCAAGGGATAAAGCAAACCCACTGTAAATTTTATCGTGTTTTGTGAAACTGTGCCATGCTGTTTGTAGAGAAATATTGCTGTTTTTTTGAGAAAAAAGTATCTCAATGTATTTAAGAAATCAAATGCTGCTCGTTTTCCACTGAATTCACTATGCAAGCACATTCAGCATTTTTTGCAGTTTATGGACAGCTGAAGTAAATATATGTTGCAGGAAATAATTTTTGCCATTCAATTTCACCAAATGTTTACATGTGCCTTCCTTTAGCATACGAGTAATCTCTGTCAGTAAAAGGACAAATAATGATGTGTGTACATACACTAGATGTGTTTAAGCACTACCTGGACTGTGGCCTGGAGTATCAGAAGTATGTCTCTGGTAGAACAACACTGCATTTTAGTTTTTCAGGCCTTTCTTAAATCATGTGAATCAAATGGGCTGTGTACCTCAAGGACAAATAACGCTTTTTTTCTCGTGTACAGAACGAGGCTCAAAAGGACATCTTGACCTCACAGAGTTAATAGGAGTCCCTCTTCCTCCTTCTGTCTACTTTGTCACGGGCTATGGAGGGTTCCCAGCTTACAGCTTTGGTCCCGATTCCAACATTGGCCGGCTGACCAGTGCTATCATACCATCGCCCTTCTACAGAGACTTCGCTATCGTGGCTACTGTGAAACCAAACAGTGATCGTGGAGGAGTGCTCTTTGCAATAACAGATGCCTTCCAGAAGACAATCTACCTAGGACTGAGGATTTCTCCAGTTGATGACAGCACCCAGAGAATAATCATGTACTACACAGAGCCTGGATCCCATATCTCCCGAGAGGCTGCCTCCTTTAAAGTGCCAATGATGACTAACAGGTGGAATAAATTTACAGTGACTGTTGAGGGAAATGATATTGCTTTGTTCATGGACTGTGAAGAGTATCAGAGGCTTCAGTTTCAAAGGCCTGCTCGAACCTTGCAATTTGAATCTGGCTCTGGCATATTTGTTGGTAATGCAGGAGCCACAGGACTGGAAAAGTTCACAGTAAGTGCTGTCTGATAAATCCACATGCCTCGGTGTTTAATGCATGTACTCCCTACCCAAGAAGTCCTGCTTGATGTGGTTATATCCCAAGTATGGGTCAAATCATACAGCTTGTATTTTTCATACCTAGCTAGGGTTTGGACAATGAAGTTATATAACCTCTGATTTAATATACAAATGTTCTGAGAGCCTCAGAATTTTATTAATAGTCCAGATATTAAGCCAAATCTTCAGTTTGTATATTAGAAATTTCAAGGTAAATATGTGACATAATTTTTATAGCCTTTCTAAGAAGGGAAGATTTTAGAGAATTAATTGTCCTAATTTTTGAGAATACTTTACTATTAAGCCAATTATTTAAATTCTTATTAGTTAGGTATTCATATTCAACATCAGAAGGAGAACAATGTCATCAAACCTAAAGATAGTTGGAAGATAAGGGTGTATTTTAAAAATTTATTTGTTGTTTGAAGCTTATCAGGTGCTTTAGGAAATAGAATGTACCAAAACCTCTACTACAAGGCTTCCAAGCCTTCTTAGATTGAGTGCAAGCATCCTTTCTGCTGCATCCTGACTGAAATTCTCAGCCACTGAGAGCAGACACTATGTCTGAGATCAATTCTGTCAAATGGAAAGGAAAATGTCACACTTTGTCTGTCTTATTTTTGTATTTCCTGTACTTCAGAACTTGTAATGTGTTTTGTGAGATTAATATCTCCTCTAAATTTGTCAAGCAGCAGCACAAAACAGAGCAGATCCTTTTCTTTAGGGAGTAAAGATGTTCTTTCCAAAATTCAGGCGTACTGGCAGGTTGGGAACCCCACTTGGTAAGCAGCAAGTTTAATGTACTTTTATCATTTGTCTGACTAGTCTAAGCATCTAGAATCACAGAACTATATGGATTATCAGGAAATAAAGGGTGGAAAGTGACATGTAGGAAAACTGCATGTTGGTGCTACCTTTCTGAGGCAAATAGGAGGACTGGAGTATTGTGAGTGCTTGACCACTAAGTAGGATTGAGAAACATTCAAGAAAAGGAAACCACTTTGGTATCTGTCTTGGTTTGAAAAAGACAGGTGTCTGCTAAGGAAGGCAGGAACTTCCCCTGAAATGAAAAATGTAAAGCCCCTCCCTCTGAATTGTTAGAGTTTTGAAATTAAGGGGCTCTCAGGCAAAGATATGGGAGCAGGAATAAATTCTTTATTAGGGAAGAAAATAAAAAATAAAATAAACAAGCCAGTAATACAAAACAACACTGACAGAGTCAGAATATGACCTGACACCCTGTTGGTCAGGGTATTGGTAGCAGTCCAATTGAAATGGTGGCTGCAGTCCTCCTGGAGTGACAGATGTGGTTCTGTTGGAGCAGGGATCCTGTAGAAGGGTGTAGTCTTGCTCTGAAGATCCAGTGTTGGTGTAGATGGGCCTGGTCTTCCTCTGGGAACGCAGAGGAGAAGAAAGCTGCTCCTCTGGGAAGCCAGGGGAGCTGACTCTGTTGTTTCAAATCTCAGATTATACGCCGGTAGGAGTGCTTGGCTCCTCCCCCTGGGTGGAGCATGTCACAATAAGATGATGTAATTTTATCAATCATGCAGTGAGACTCAATGGCCCATTTACAGAAGGTATCTCCCCAGAGGGAGGATTGTTTTGTGGAAGAGATAAAGAAAAACTGCCCAATTAACAGAAGATAACTGCCCCACCTCTAACAGATGGCAATAGAATACACACCCCCACCCACATCTTGCAACCCAGGACATTATCCCACCTGGAAAACACATGTGGTGATCACTTGCTGAGATGACCACTAATAAATCTGTAAATATGATGACAGAAATGCATGGTGGATGACACTGTAATGCATTTCCACGGAAACAGGCTGTTCTGTATGCTATATTGAGTACATAAATTTCAGCCAATGCTCTGAGTGCTTCATTAGCACTAATTGTGACTTGTCTAGGTTCCCGTGCCTTTATTTTTTCTTGCATCATATGTCACAATTGCTTTTGAGTAGAAAAACTGAATGCTTGAACCTCATTCAAACTCTCAGTTTCTATGCCATGAACTGTTTACATTAATTGCCCGAAACAGAAACAAATCATAGCAGATTGTGCAAATGAATAGATGTCAGATGTTGGTTTGCTCTGGCTAATGGGAATTCATGTGTCTAAGGCTCTGGTTGTCAGACACAAAAGGACATAACTATCATCAGTTTTATTGAAACCAAAGGAAAATCTAGCCCTGATGCTTGTAAAGAAAAGTAGAAACCAGACAACAGCCAAGTATAGCTGAATCAGTGATGATGCCAGATGCTGCAAACCGGTTTTCGCAGGGAAGGCAGCAGCAGCTATAAGACCCAGAGAGGGAGTAAATATCACATACCTACCACCCTTCTCATGCAGACTGGTCCATGATTTTCCTAGTTGGAGGAATCGGCTAGCAGTAACACTTGGGAAACATTAGAGCTCTCCATTTTACTTTCTTTATCATCCAGGGCCACAGATTAGAGCAAGAGGAGAAAAATGTGTTCTCCAAATGTGATTCACATGTACTGTGAAAAAAAAAAGATCACTTCCAGGAGACTGCTTAATTGGTTGTGCCTCCTTTCATGTATGATTTTTCAGTGAACTGTTCAGTCAGTCTGACATCATTCAATATCTGAGTTGCCCATCAAGTTTTGAGAGAAATGGGATGTTGAGATTACAGAGCTATTGCTGTAGAAGTCCAGCAAACTCAGAAGGCACCAAGCACATGAATTTCATAATCTTCAAAGGCAGATAAATTAGAGGATTTTTAAAGATAGAATCAAAAATTTTATTATTTTCTAAAATATTCTAGGTTGTGTGTTATATAGAAACATGTTCTTGACTTGAATATCTATCTTTGTGCCCTATTGTGCATCATGTGAGATCTTGTAATAAGGAAACATCCCCCACATTTCTTAAAGCACTTGAGACTTTGCAGAAAAAATAGTTAAATGTTTTAAATGAAATTGTTACTGCTCCTTCAGCAGGTCAGACTGAGAAGTATGGTTTGTGACTCTGAAAAAAGAAACATTTCATATCAGAAAATCCATCTCCTTTATTTCCATTCTGGAAAGTTTTTAACTGGTTTCTTCCTGACTCACTTTGTCACTTATTGGTATTCCTTTCCCATCCTTTGTCTCAATTTTTAGGGTTTTCACATGACACTTCTGGAGCTGCAGTGCACTTCTTACCTAAAAAACCAGAATTTTTTACAGCGTGTGTGACATAATCCAGGACTAGATTCTTCAGCTGGGGCACTAGCAATGTAGTGTGGTGATCACAGTGTCATTGGGACATGACAGTCATTATATTCTGGCAGCTTCCGTTTGCTCTACATTTTGCAAAAGAAAAATTTGTGAACATATTTATATCTTAAATTTGGATTACTATCATGAAATTTTATACTTTAGACCATTTTCCAAGCAATTTGGCGAATTTTGTTGCTTCATTTAATTCCCACCCCTCCACCCTCACTCCCCTTCATAAATGCTACTTAAAATATTACTTCCTTGAAATGTTTTGGTGTTCCATGTAGGGCTCAATTCAACATCTGACAATCAAATCTGACCCAAGGGCTACTGAAGATCATTGTGAAGATGATGACCCTTATGTAAGTATCCTTATAAGCACTACTTCAGTGCCTCAGAGACTTCAAAGTAAATTTCCATTTGACATCTTTCATAACACTAAATGTGGATTTTTTTCTTGGAAACATTGTATCATACTTAAATCTGTGGGGTGGATTTTGTTTACTGTACAACCCCCAAACCTATTTTTTCAAAAAGTATCATTTTGTTTTGTCTAAAAGAGCTTTCAAGAAATGAACTTTGGCTTTTATTTTTCTGAAAGATCATTTTCATGGAATGCCGTAAGTACTGAAATAAGTTAACATCATGATGACACTGAGGCTTCACGAGCCAAAAAAAGGAGCATTTTTCTGCATTTAAATAGCCAATTCCTCGGAGATCATGCTTTTTTCCCTGACTTTTATGAACTTCTTCCCAATAATTTGGTTTTGCACAGGCTTCAGGGGACAGCAGTGGCAATGGCAGCATTCAAGAACATGACAGTTCTGAGGCACAAGAGGCTCTGGCACCTTCTCATCTTCCAATAAGGGTAAATTTATTTGACTTATCTACTTTAAAACTCTGGTTTAATATTACTCTTTTAAAGGGTGGGGTCTGGATTTGATGAATAGCTTTCATAATTGGCAATTTCCAAGGCTCCTACAGAACAATGTGCACTCATCCATGAGAATGATGGCACAGTGGCAGATAAAAGATCTGGTATATTTGATAACAATCAGCAACCAGATCTTGGTAAGAGATCCCAAGATCTTGGGAAGAGTGTAATACAAGATTAGGAAAATACATATGACACTTCCTGGAACACTCTTACTCTGCACCAATTTTTATTTCAGGAAATGCTTGTGCCAAGACTATATGTGGTTAGTGGAAATCAGCTGAGTTATTCATCCTTGAATTTCTTTCCTTGTTGTTTGGGATTTTTTTAACACATGAGATTTTACCACCCTCTGATTCCTGCTGCATAATTCCTTAGCTAACTTAATGACATGTTTTGTGAAGGACGTGCACCTTTTTCTTGCCCTTCTGAACATGCTGACTGCAGCTCTCATTTGGTGGTTAATTGACTGGATAACAGAGTAAACAGCTGTTTCTTACCATTTTTAGAGTTTTCCAACACATTGTGTCTGCCTCACTTTTTGTACCTTAAATATTAAGGTATGAAGGCTTAAGACTTTTGTTTTATTAAGGCTTAAATATTCTCGTCCATTCCTCACAATGAAGCTTTCCATGTTTCTTTTGTCAAACATTCTTTTTTTTTTTTAATATAAGTTCTCATTGGTTCCTTTAGAGGAAATCAGTTGATTTCTGAGAAATGTCTTCATAGAAACTATGCTCACATTTGTCTGATATTGTACACACTTCAGCTATTTCACTATTGAATCTTACAGAACCCAAGGGCAAATACTTTTTGGTTGTGATGTCTTGTCATTCACTTACTCTGTTTCCAACCCTTTTCATACAAAGACTTCTGTTTTAGTCATATTCACTGCTGAGTTTCCTAAGAATATTTTACTGCAGGAATTTTAGCTCTTCCAGGGTCATGAATGGAAGAACACCTTATGTTTTTCTATTATAGACTTCAAATTCTCTGATCACTCTTTTTGTAACTTTATTAACTATTGACCCAGCCTCCTGCTCCTGATGTGTTTGAATAAAATTTTATTACTTTTTTGCCTTTTACATATAGCTTACCAGACTCATTTTGGCCTGCCTTGTGCTTTGCACAGAATCACAGACTAGTTGAGTTTGAAAGGGACCTTTGAAAATTGCCCTCTCCAATTCCCTTTTCAAAGCAGAGCCAAATACAGCACGTTGCTCAGTAAGCAGATTGTTAGTGCCAGTTGGTTTTTGGATTTCTTAAAGAATGGAGACTCCACAGCCTCTCTGTTTCAATAGATGTTTTTTTCTGACACATAGCCTTGTATGTGTCAGAAAAGAATTTCTTGTATTTCAAAGTGTGTCCATTGTCTCGTTTCCCTTCACTGGCTACAGAGAAGGATCTGGTTCTGTCTTCTTTACTCCCTCTTGTGAAGATCTTCTACACATTGATAAGATAGTTCTGAGCCTTCTTGAGGCAGTCCTTCCTCTCTCATCTTTCTCCAAGTGATCAAAAGACAGGCAGCTGGCCCCAGCTGGTACTGCTACGTGGGTAATTCCTCACTGGATGCAGAATTTGCACTTTTCCTGAATTTTTGCAGCCAGGTAGGGTTTTTCCAAATGGCAGCAAAATCACCCCAGTGCTTGGTGACTCCTCTGCATTTTACATCACACCACAAAATTTAATCCAGGAAATCTTACTGTGTCTTGACTTTTTCTCATTTGGATAAAACTATAGCTCATTCAGGAAATATGTCTAGCTTCTCTATCCAGAAAAATATCAATTCTTTTAGCTATTGTTTTTAGCTTCTGTTTAAGAATCTTCATAATTACTGCACTATTCAAAATTACACACAGCAATAGTAGAATTTTTTGGCTTTTATTCCTCCTTATGAAAGATGTGATTCAATTCCAGCTGGCCACTAAGCTCCATACAGCCATTTCCTCATTGCCCCACCAATGGGAGGGGAAAGAATTGGAAGAGAACTCAGAAAACTCATGGGTTGAAATAAAGACACTTTAGTAGGCAAAGCAATACTGAGCCAAGCTGGAATGAACCAAGCCAAAGGTCCTACCTCAAAATACAGTCTCTGACAAGTGTATATTGCTTGTGGTTTCCTCCCTCTCTATGAGTTGCTCGAGTGTACATCCCTTGCTTTGGAGGAATGGAGTCCAAAGGTACTACTCTATTTTTTGTCAGAATTATGGTTTGCTTCACAGATATGGTAGTTATGATTACTGTGCTTTGAGGAAGGTAATCTAGTGATTCTTCCTTTAAAACATGTGATAAGCCTTTACTCTAAAACCGTTCTTTGGGATTTTTTTTTAGCCTGAAGAGTCGTTGGCTGAGCCAGTGGAAGCCCCCCCAACCATATTGGCTTATTTGGAAGAGAATGATTTCTCTGGAAATCACAGATCAGAAGAAATCTCAGAAGCTAAATTAAAAGAACAAGGCACTGCCTCAAGTTTTGGGGCTTTTTTTGGGGGGGGGGGGGGGGTGGGTGGGGTCATTTACATTCTCTGGTTTTGAGTCTGTCATTTCCCTGTGTATGGAAAGCCACTGTCATATTTTGAGTGCTGCCAGGAAAGAAAATTCTATGGTTTTGGACGTCCCGTGTGCTAGAAAAGAACTGGCACATCAAACATTTGGTCTTTGAAAGTGCAGTCTGTTAAACTGCAATTTATTAATAGCAGCAAAGGTAAGTGGTAGCAACTACAACCACTGTTCAAACATCTCTCACTTCTCCCTCCATATAGGGGTTTATCCCAGACTCATTGTTAAACATGCAGAGAATGGATTTAACCTTCTATAGTGTGGAAGTTTCAGTTACAGAATTGTAGTTAATGTTTTAAAATCTTAAGAAAAAATTAGTTGGATAAAACTAAGAAACTGACCTAAGGAGCTGCTGTGACAATCTACTAAAAAAAAAAAATGCAAGTGTAAGGCAAAGGGAATGAAAGGAGAAAAAGCATCTTCATTCTGCTCAGGTTGGTGAGAAGCATGACACCCCTTGAGTCCTACCTCTGCAAACCCTCCTGCTGGCTCTAAAACCACATGGCATCTTTAAAAGGGATCTAAGATGGATATTTATTTGACGACTTGGTACAGTAAAGCACAGCCTTTTAGTAAAACTGAATACTGCCAAGGAATAAACAACTATTTACTACTTCTATTGCCTCCAAAGGATGTGAATGTGCCTAATGCACCAGTGGGGTGTTTTGGGTGCAAGAGTAGGCAGCACAGCAATGACAGCAAGGCATAATGCAGTGAGGAATCCTGTTCTCCATTGCTAGGACAACTTCAAGACCCTCCTAGAAAACAAAAAAAAAAAGCTAAATATATTAATAAGGCCAAAGACAGTGTTGTTATTTTAACTCCACACATACTTCAGATAGTACCTGTTGTAATTAACTCTCATTTTTTTGTGTTACATGGATGAAAAATAGGCAACCATTAGACTAGAGCCTGAGGAAAACAGGATGATGCAATACAGTTCTGGACATTAAAATAGACATGTTTTGTAATTTTACTCTCACCTTTCTCTTTTTTTTCTTTTCTTTTAAAATTTTCAGAGTTGTAAAATGACTAATATTAATCATTGGAATGTATTCTAGTCATAATCTGAATAATTTATTTTTTCATAAAACTAGTAGCATCTGTCTGAGCAGGTTTTCTTTTGCTCTCTCATTAATAAGTGATTGTTTTATTTAGATTTAGCTATCATGGAAACTGGACAAGACAACAGTGAGTCTACCACTGTCACACAGAAAATGCTAAGAGAAGAAGATGGCTCTGGTGCTGGTGTTTTGCCAGGAGTAAGCAGAGAGGAGGTCTGTATAACAGGTGGATCACATGCCTAGTCTTTTAGTCCCAAGAACATAAAAATCTGGGCTTTGAAACATATAGCATTTGTAAGGCAGTGTGTAACCTGAATTCTGTGTGGTTCTACAAATTAGAATTACATAGGTCACCCATTTGCAATCCTGTGAGCTACTGGAATACTTGCCCTATTTGTTGGTATGTTTCAAAAAAATCATCTGGCAGTACATTTTTTATTGATTAACATTCCTACTTCAACAGCCACCAGAGATTTTTCTAAGCAAAAAATAAATAACGACCTTTCCTTCCTCTTGCCTTGAGACTCCCACACCAAAAGTCCATTCTTTTTATTGCTTGATACTACAGTCATGACAGCTTCTTTTTGCCAGTAAACACTCAGTGTCATAAATGACAGAAATATAGAATTAAATTTCCACATTGTGTGTGTTTAGTTCAAATGTTTAAGGCTGCTCCTTGCAGGGTCTTCTTGTGTTCCTGTGTTTACTGGGATAAAATATAGCAAGTGGTGAAACATTAAGTTAAGGATCATCCATTGGAGCTGACATAAGTTTTAGTATTTGTTGGAGAGCTTCCAAATATAATTCCTCTAACATTTTCATGCCTGAATTCACATATTTTTAAATCAGCCATTCTAGTATTAGTTTATATAAATAAATAAACCAAATATCAGATGAACTATTACCATTTTTTTTTTCATTTTGGACCATTTTTCTTAAATAAAAATTCAGTCTTGATTTAGGAATTGTGCCACATTAAGCTTATATCTGTTGTGACAAGTAGTTTTGCTACTTACTGATCTTTATAAGATTTCCTTAACTTTATTTCAATTTCTACATATTTTTCATTACACAGATACGCAAGAGGACTATATATTATAATAATGACCAATCATTTAGAAAATAATAACTTTAAAGAGTTGTTACTGCCACTTGTCTCTCAGTTTTTGCTTTGTTTCATGCTATTAATCACTGCTCAATGCTCCAATCTCTCCCTTTGCAAGGCCTCCTGTCCTTCAGGAGCGCCACCAGCACCTCCCAGTTTGGAATCATCAGCAAACTTGCTCATGGTGCATTCAATTTCTGCATCCAGATCACTGAGAGATATATTGAACAGAACCAGCCCTAGAATGAAGCCCCAAGGAATACCACTGGGGACCAGTCACCAGCCAGATGTGGTCCTGTTCACCGTAACTCTTAAGCTCTGTCCTTCAGCCAGATCTTCACCCAGTGCACCATGAACTCACTCATCCCACAGCTCAAAAATCTGCCCCAAAGGATGCTGTGATGGACAGCATCAAAAACTTTATGAAAACCTAGGGAAATTACATCTACCTTTGTCTCTTCATCCTTCATGTGGGTGACCACCACAGAAAGAAAGCAAACCAGTTCAACAGGATTTTGCTTTGTGAACCCAGGCTGAGTGTTCTTGATAAGTTCTTTTAAGTGCTTTTCAGTGGTACTCAGTATAATCTTCTCCTTAATCTAGCCTAAGTTTAGGCTGACAGATCTGTAGTTCTGCATCTTCCCTTACACCCTTTTTGTAGACTGGAATAACACTGATTATGTTCCAGTCAACAGGAACCTGCCCAGACTCTCAAGATCTTTGGAAGATGATTGAGAGGGGTCCTGCTATACCATCTGCTTCAGTACTCTAACACTGAATCAGGAATCCTGTTGTCTCATTCAGGCTATGATCCCTACCCACAGTTTAACTACATAGATTCTCTTCTCAATTTTTTTCCAGATGGAAAAAAAATTCTGTAATTAGTCCAGATTAAAAAAATAATCCTGGTCTTTGGGACCTTTCCTTTTGGCAAAACCCAGAAAGGTCTTTTAAAAAATGATCTTACAGTTCCTTTGCTGAAAGCTGTCATCCTGTTAACTTGAAAATGCTTTGAGACTTATTATATTTCATCCCTCCTAGTTTCATTAGCTGCTAATGGAACTCAAAATATTTCATTGGTGTTTTAAAATGTGAGTAAATTCTACTGCTTCTTTCAAAATACAATACTGAATTACATGTTTTGTTCTGTATACTTGTTTTTCATTTAAATATGTATTAATGTCCAAGCTTCATTCCTGGAAGGTTTTGTTTTGTTCCTGGAATATTTGAATTATTCCTTTTGTTGTTATTACTTTCTCTGTACCAAATACTAATGTTTAGCAATATTTTAGTCTTTCTGCTGTCCATTTTCACTCTTTGTTATAATTGTTTCATCTTCTGCCACTTTTTAACCAACATGTAACCCTCCTTTGTTAGAGTCCTGGATCTTGGGGAAGTTGGCTAAAACACTCCAAAACATGTCTATCTTAACTCTTGCAGTTAACTCTGGCAGACTGAGTAGGTGAAAACTGTATTTTTTCAAACCTACACTATTGACTTAGACAATGCAGATTTATGTAGATATGAAATTAGATCATGGTCATTTGCATATAGGTAACCAGCTTGGAGAGCCATTTATTTTTAATTGAAATGAATGATCTTCAACATGGATTGCCTTTGCTGAATGGAATATACAGTTTGTATGATGCCTGTCAGGTTCTGGCTGCATAGAACAAACCAAGGGTTGGAGGAGAAAGGGAAGGGGCGGGGAGGGGAGGGGCGTGGCTAGAGAGAGAAATGGGGAAAGTAATACAACACATTTTTCATATTTCACATTTTAATTACTCAGGGCCAGAAAGGTCAGGAAGTAGAAGACGGGTCCACAGAGTCTCTAGGAGGGTCAGGAATTGAAGATGTGGAAAATAAAGATCAAGGACATCCTGGATATCCAGGGAAACTTGGGGAGCTTGGTCAGCCTGTGAGTATTTTCTCTCTGTTGAAAGAGAACATGTATTTTAGAAAGCGTAATAGTGATCCATCACACATGCATGGAGAGCTGGAACTGCACAGCCTTGCACACTGTCACCTGTTACACTTCTGTGAGATGGGTTTTAGCCCAGCAGCTCAGGAGGATCCTGCCTACGCTGCACACTTGCCAGGGGCAGGGGCCTGGTGGCAGCCATCAGAAAGCAAAGGCAAACAGCTGCTGTGCTGACACAGAAATGTTCTCAGAGCAGCAATTCCACCAACTCCTTGGACAGCACTGCAGCACCCTGCAGTGCTGCATGTTTAAGTGCGGACAAAGGTGCAGAACTCACAGGCCTCCTTCTGTGGCTTCTCTATATCCAGGATGTTTCACACTTCAGATCCTTGTGAACCATCAGCACAAGATGCATGAGATTAAAGAGAGGTGCAAAGCATTGCACTGTGCTTGATACAGTTCTGGTTTGTCATTTTGTCACTTCATGGCACATTGCAATTTAATTAATTGCTTTTATCTTTTGTTACTTCTATGTTACAGTGTTTGATTTGTCTTTCTAACCAAGATTTTCTATTTTCGGGCATTTCTGGTAAAAATGGGTCACCCATAAGTATTTTTTATACATATTTTGGTTAACTGAACTAATAAAAACACAACATTTTTTATGAGGATCTGCTACATTGAGGCTTAAGCAGCAAAGTGTTTTCTTCATCTTCTCTCTTTAGAAGACAGTTCTGGTGCCATAATTGACACCCTCAGGTTGTTAAGAGAGTAAAATTCGGGTTTCTAAGAGAAATTTATGATTTCCCAGTTGCAAAGAAAGTAAGAGGCATGGCATTGCGTAAGCAGCTGTATCAGGAATTCAGCTCTGGTGAGGCTGGCTTTTTTTTGCAGAGGGAATTTCAAAAGGGGACATACTCAGACCCTTTCTAGAGGGGTGCTTCATTGACCCTCCATGGACACATGCTTCCATGTTTCCTGCTCCTAACCTCTGCTGCAATTAACTTTGTAGTTAATTGAGAGTACTTTTGAGTTAATTGAAATGTACCTCTCCCCCCTTTAATCCCGTGCAGTAATTCAACTGCATCTTCTATTCATCATTCCTGCTTTCCTTTCTCTGTCCTTTCTACTTTACCCTTCTCTGTCACATTTGCTGTCCTCTTCCTGGGGTGTTCCTTTACAGCTTCTCCAGATAACTCCCAGCCCTGGGTCAGCCCACCACCAGCTGCTGATAGCCTGCACATGCATCCTCTGTGTGAGGTATTGCCCAGCAAAGCACACAAAAACAAACCTGTAGCTGTCACATTCCGTGCGCGTCTCAGCTGCTGTTCTGTATCTGTCCTCCACTGATGTTCTGCTGCCTTGCTTCTTTGTTTCCTTTCTCATTTCTTTGTCACTGCCACTTTGTGCACCCTTCCCTCTCCAGGACCTTACCACCCAGAGGCTGTCACTATTCCATGCCTGCTCCTCTTTTTCTATTCTAACATGTGCCAGTGCCATGAGCTTCCTGACCCTTCCTGCCCCCTGCAACTGAACCTCAAATGAAACTGGTGTGTTTTAAGAAATTAAAAAAATAATTCAGTGGTCATTCATGGAGTGCATTATTGTGCTCCTTCCTGAATGCTGACTTCAAACACTGGTATGCTTAAAGAAATATAGCTAGGTTTGCAAACATTTAGCCAAAACTCAGGTTTTGTGCCATTAAGGAGTTTTTGGACAAGAAGTTTATATTTTATGTATTAACAGAAATCTGACTACTTTCATGCAGCATATCGTCAAAGAAAATTCTATTAAACCAATATATCTTAGAGAAAATTCTTCAAATGTAATTCAGATGCTTCAAAACCAATTATCTTCTCCTTGTGAACACAATCCCAATTTCTATTATAGACATTTTGTGACAGTGTCTTACATTTTTGTAGTTGCTCTTTTGTCCATGTGCATCTGGTTTCCAGTCTTACATTTACCCATGCAAGTTTACTTTTGGTTTGATGGGGCTTCACTCATCAATGAAATTAGTGTGTTCTACATTTATGTTGGTAATGTGTTTGCTACTTTTCTATGAACCTGCTACCAGTTTCTCTACAGGAAAAATCATCATAGGAAAAAAAACATCCTTCAGCCTTAGAGATACATTTTTCTCCCTAATGACTTTATATAACCCATCTTTAAAATTAAGGCAGTCCTAAAACTTGTCCAGTAGAGTCCATAACCACAGCTGTTCTGATTCCCAAAATGCCAAAATAGTGGGAAAATTATTTATTTCCCTACTGAGTATTGTCTTGAGTGTCCTAACTGAATTCATAAGCACCCCCATTTTATAAGAGCACTGACTTTAAACCTGGTGGAGTTCTTTCTAGCCAGTGAATGAGCCTCTATGCATATTGTATGGAGGTGATATGAAGATATAAAGAGTAGTTTAGTATTCATTTGACTGGTGAAGTTTAGAATGGAAAATGGGGTGAAATGCTATCTAGTATACCACATTGCCAGTCAGAAGTATCTTCAGGAAGGATACTAGTTTGTAGAAGATGAATAGATTCAAGTTGGTTAAGGAAAAAAAAGTTTTAGTAGATGGAGGGAGCAGGCTTAAGTTGATGGTATAATTTTGTGCACTCAGAGCAGCAGCTGGTAGTAATGTGTAACCAATATTACAGTTTTAAAAATCCTTGCCATCAGTGCTGTGGCAGTCCTGTTGGCACTCTGTCAAACCCAAATGCAGCCTGCAGGTGTTTCCATCAGAATCCCCCAAATAGGCTTCTCCTCTCTGTGGGAAGAGTAGGCACATTTTTTGAGCACTGCCAGGGGCATTCTATGCCAAGTCTCTCTTACTTCCTCCCACTGTACAAACCAAGAGTTAGAAAGAACCTAGCACCATTAAATCCAGCCTCTGCTGCTAAGTGTACAGCCTGTTCAACTTACATGAAAGAAAATGTCTAATTAAAAAAAAAAATTCCTTTTAGGGCAAAAATGGATCTCAGGGGCTGCCAGGACAGAAAGGAAAAGCAGGCCCAAAAGGTGAAAAGGTATGTGTCCTGTTAATCCCCAGCAATCAATCAGATACAATTTATTCTTAGATATGTATTAATTTGGTATAGTCTGAGAGAGGCATAAAATATGGAATCACAGGAAGAATTTAAACATCCTACTGTTCATTCATGAATGGCTGGATGACACCACACCAGAATAAGTATTTTTCAAGGATGTGAATAAACTTCAGCAGTAGAAAAAGTTGGGCTTTCACAGAAGAGCTGAGGAAGATTTATTGAACACTTAATAAAGAAAAGGCAGTTGTTGTATATAACTGCTCTGGGCAACTTACTCTACTGGGTAAGTGATTTAACAGAAGCAGTATAATCATATTACCCTTAGGAAATGAACATAATTGAAATAAGACTTAAACCATCTGAAGTAACAGCTTGTATCTCTTCTGAGATGAAGTGAGATGTAATGGATTCATCTATTATTAAAGTACATGTTGTACACAAAATTGACATACAGATAGTAAGTCCAAGTGTCAAATTATAATTCCTTTCATCTGTTTAACAAAACAACACAGACTCCATAAATTCACAAACATGACCCATATAAATCTCATCTATTCAGATTAGTTTGAAATTGTCCAGAATCATTTCAAAGGTAAAATTACTCTCCAGTACAGGAATCAGGTAATGAGATTGCATGGCAACCCCCTATCTCTATGTCTAGCTGTAATAGAAATTTGTTGAGCAGAGTGTTCTCATAAACTGTAGAGAAGTGAAAGCATGTGGGGCAGTCAGGGAGCATCTCAGGTACATCATGATGGAGACACTCTTGCTCTCCTCTGGGACCTGTCTCAGGTACGTGTTCACAAAATCAGGCAGTGTGGGAGACAAACAGGAGGACTTACAAGTCCATGCACAGTCACAGGGCTACCACCTCCCAGAGATTCCAGAGACATGGTGGGATCACTCACAACAGGAGTGCTACAGTGTATGGATACAGGCCCTTCAGGAAAGATAGGCTGGGAAGGCAGATTATCATTAAAACACTCTGTCGGTTGTCAGCAGGCATCACAGGCACATAAATGTCGTTTGACAATTAGCTTTTTAGGTTTCTTGCAAATCTGCTTTGGTCCTTCTTGTGACCAAAGTTATTTCTAGGGTACTTGGTACTGACATAAATAATTCATCTGTAGGAAACCATAAAATCAGACAGGATTCTTTTAATGAAAACAAAGCAAATGGAAAAAATGCCAAGATTATTTTGCAGCTGCTATAGCGGCAGTTTCTGTTGGGTGACCATTCCAATCTTCAGCAACAAGTGCTACACCTACACTGGCTAATGGAACACGCCCAGGAACTGATTTGCTGATGGTTCAGACTTGCAGGCATGGTCCCTGACAATGTTTTGGCTTGTATCAAATAAACTTCACTCAGACAATGCTCAGGCCATCAGTTGTTAACTACTCCCATCACACTGCAAGATGAGACTGAGCATAGGCTCTGTACTCCTCCAGTGCCATCCCAGTAAGCTTTTAACTTTCAAATACTCATGCTGATGGAATTCAGTGTATGTCTAAAGTTATTTAATGCAAAATGTACAAAAAAACGTGCTCAAAATACTAGCTTTGAACATGTAGGGCTAAAAGGAGTCCCAGAGTCAAGTACCTAAGGATTGTGGGCTCAGCCAGTCTGTTCCAGCTGACCTCACAACCAAAGGCCATCCAGCCTAAGTTTATTGATCAGAATAGCCATCAGAAGGAGAAAATTCTAGCAGCAGGAGAAGCAGCTTAGCTGTAGAGAGCAAAAGTTATATTGGAAAGGAAAATACTCCAATGGTCTTTTCCTGATTACTTTTATGTCTACTTTAGTAAAGACCTCTTAAGCTTAGTTTTTCATTTAAAAATTGGATGAAGATTTTCAAGGGACACTTCAAAGACACACTGTGAAGTTAGCAAAAGAGTGCTAAAAATCCTAATGATACATTCAAGAGCACTGAGGAAAGCCAACCGCTTCATATGCAGAGCTTTGTCTTGGAAATACTTTAAACAGACAATTCTTGCAGTAAAAACAGGACAAACAAGACACTGTTCTGATCCTCTTTTATATATATGAATTATTTTTAAGTTATCAGTTGTTCAGCAAATTGTTTCAATATCCTAATGAGTATGATTTCCTAGGCCTGGCTGTGTGGGTGGAGTGACCAAAGCTTAAAGAATACACAAAAATTCATAACTGTTATGCTGTCTAAAGACAGTCAGCACCTTTTCCAGTATAACAATATCTAAATTTCAGGAACAGTAGTAGGATCCACCTTCCTCTTTCTGGTTCTTCTAACTGAAAACGGAAATCCAAGAATGAATGGGGCACTACATATCAGTGGAGAATGGGGAGCTGCTGTCACTTTTCCGCCATGGTCAATGTTCTTTGTAGAAATACAGACATGAGATGCTCCTTGGGAATGGATACAGTCAGGCTTCCTAAAAATGACCATGACCCAAATGTGATATCTGAGGTTTTTTCTTCCCTGCAGTGCACACAAAGTGGAAGAAATTGCATGAAAGCAAACACCAAACAAGCACTGCCAGGAACTAATGTAATAGTCATTGGAAAAAAACAAGGATGTTTTAAAATTAATGAAGAGCATCTGTAACTGAACATGCTGGCAGACAGTGAAAATAGCCCCAAATTAATTAAACACACTCTCTCTGAATATGACTGAAGTATCACTATAGGAACCATTTGACAAAGCTGCAGGGAACAAAGAACTGAATGAATACATTTATCTAATGAACTCTCAAGCATAAAGAGCAAGTGACCAAGACACAGTTAAAAGTCAGTGTTGCCTGCTATGTAATCAAATATGTGAATTTATAGAACACAGTTTAAATGCTCATAAGCCCAGACAGCAAATTGGCAGGTTAGAGGGTAAAGCACAGATCAGTGGAGGCAAAACCTCAACTCTTGGCTCGAGTGAAAAATACTGGACTTGAGCAGAAAAATTATTAAAAGTCACAAACATCTTAAGCCGAAACAATTCAAACTAACTTCACCAAAATGTCAGAGATGATGTAAGAAAGACAAATTATAAGAAATGGTAGTAATTATGAGGAAAATGACACATATTTGAACAGCAACTTTCATTGTGTTGGCAGTAGATAAAGGTCAACACACAGAAGAAAAATCATGTTGTGGTAGTATTGAAAAAAGCATTAGAGAGGTTACCAATAAAATCAAGACATTTACAGATTGAATATCATGGTGTGACCACACTGACTACATTTTTTTCTGGTTTGGTTTGGTTTTTCTTTGGTTTTTTTTTTTGGTGGGGTGAGGGTTCATATATAATATGCCCTAAAATATGCAAGATCCACAGTTAAACCTCATTCTGGCAAGACATATGTACTGCCTAATGCTGTTAATGCTGCTTGTACATTTTCAAATTCATTGCAGAAGTTAGAAAAGGAAGAGTTCTTTCTTCCATTGCCAATGTGAACATTGTGTTCCTTGGGAGCTTGTCTTAGCAATGAACGAAGTCCTACCCTGCTCATAAGCAGCCACTCTTGTGACTGGAAATCCATTGAGATTGTAGCTAGTGCTTATAGTCTTTATATGGTTAAATCCTTGCTGACTTATTTTAATTCCCTTTTCAGGGCGATCCTGGTGAGGGATTGCCAGGATCCCCTGGACGACCAGGACCTCCAGGACCATCTGCTCCTTCCAGAGGATTAGTGAGTATTTGGAGCTCTCTGTTAATGAGCTCAGCTTGCCACAGAGAACTCCAGAACTAAACAGGAGGTTTTCTCTGGGAAAGTAGCCTGACAGCCAGAGAGATAATCATGTTTTCTAAAACATTCATGCAGAAATGCAAATAAATGTCTGACTGAAGTGTAAGCTACATAAACATCCAGTATTCACTTTTTAAAACGTCAGTGGATGTGTGTGTTCTCCTGTGGAAAAGCAACAATATATGGGAGAACACAAAAATTTCCATGAAAAGGCATTCTAAACTTAAATTATTAATTTCTTCCTGCTACGGAACAGAGAAGTGATTTGACAGTCAGTTATGTTTGCTGTCATTAAATACTAGAACACATACTAACATGATGGCAGTGTTTGTATTTTGAGTGCTTAGTACTCAGGCAATGTTAAAGAATGAGTTTCAGATCCATCTCACTGCAGTACTTGGACTTTTCTCACTATATCTATGAGGATACATGTGCATGCTGCTAAAGACGGAATCTGGCCTGAATTTTAGGTTCATGGTGTGAGAGCTGATTTTATGCTTAGACATAGTTCACCACTGACACCAGTGGAAATCCTGGACTTTTACACAAAGCCATCTGTCACACTGGATATCATGAGTGTTTAACAAGAGAGTTTGAAACATATTCCACTAGCCAAAATGGATTATATGCTCCCCTGATTTTGGTCTGCTAAATTAAGCCAATATATTTCTGCAGCATAAAAACAGATTAACTGTGTTCTGCTGCATTACTGAGCCTGCCCTGCTGCTTCAGGAGACCAGCAGGGCAGCTCCAAATCCCTAAGACAAGGTGCTCCAGGCCAAAAGTTTTACCCAGTCAAAGGTCACTTCTACAAATATAGCAGGGAACACAGCCTTTACTTCCTTGTTCTCTGTGACAGCAAGTTTCAAGGCCTTTTATTCTGTAGTGAGGTGGAAGAAGTCTCAGTGCAGCCAAGGAATGCATCCTTAATTCCCAAGCATTTGAAACATTCGCTTTGGTACTCTGATAATTTATTCAGGTAGTACTTCTCTCGGTGCTTTTCTTTGTAGTCTGCAAAATGTACACAGCTATGAAACTCACCAAGGACTAAAAGCTAAGGTGTTTTTTCAACAGAAGGTCTTAGAAATGGCTTTGCTATATTGATTTCTCCTTATAAAAGTCATCTTTTTAATTCCAGTTGTAGTAATCTCAGAATTGGGCTTTTTAAAGGAGGGAAGCATTGTAGGAAACAGGGGCTATTTGTAAGATCTGCATTTTAGGATATTCTTAATGTTGACAGGTACTGTTGAAGTTAAAATTTGTCTGAGATATTATTTCAGTTCACTTAAACATTCTCATGGCATGTGTGTCCTGCAGGACAGTTATCACTGTGCTCATAGAGCACCTGCAGGTAAGTACAGTGCCCTGTGACTACAAAAGAAGATGGTATGAAACACCAGAAACATAAGTGAAATGTTTTTCTTGTATTATAATTTATTTTACCAGTGACAGACTGCTGTAAGGATATTGATGATAGCTGTATTTTCAGTTAATGTCAAGTGATATTTCCATTTGTCATCTTTAGAAGCAGTAATTTAAAATGGAATTCTCCTAATTTCAGAATAGACTGGAACCTGAAGAATCAGGTTCTGGAGATACTGACAGAGAGACTGAGATTTTAAGGGTAAGCAAATATTGATATTTTTCATGATAAAGAGCTTTATTTTACTCATGCAGGTTGTAGAATTTTTCATAATGCAAGTTTTATACATGCTTAATTTACAGCATCTAGAAAGGATTTGTAGGGTTTCATTTCAAGGTCAGAAAAGGCCTAAATGCTTGTGAGTGGGGAAGAAATATGAGACAGGAGGCGGCCACCAAAGAAATAATGGCAGGAGGACTTTTCAAAATGAGAAAATGCTTTTAATCTGACTATGAGAAGACAGTAAAGAGGAGAGAGATGGGAATCATAGGTTCATGGAATCATAGAAAGGCATAAATGACATCTTGTTCCAGCACCCCTGCCATGGTCAGGGAAACCTTGCACCAGACCAGGTTGCTCAGGGCCCCATCCAACCTGGCCTTGAACATTTCCAGGGATGGGGCATCCATAGCTTCTCTGGGCAACCTGTGCCAGTGCCTCACCACCCTCAGAGTAAAGAATTTCTTCCTAATGTCTAATCTAAACCTACCCTCTGTCAGATTGAAGCCATCATCCCCTATCCTGTTACCATAGACCCTTGTAAACAGCCCCTATCCTGCTCTCTACCAAGCCTCTTTTAGTCAGCGGAAGGCATTATATGGCCCTAGTCTTTGCTTTTTTCAATATAGAGTATCTGTTCTAAAAAAAAATAAGTGTATCTGTATGAAATGCTTTATGGTGCAGCTTTCTGGTGAACTGAACAGCAGTAACACTGCAGCTTTCTGAGTTCATTATGGTTCCTATGAACTCCAGAATGCTCTAGCCCACTGGAGGCCTCTACTTTGTAGCACAACTAGAGGTATTTTTCATTCTCTCAGACTGGTTTCTGCCTCAGGAGTCCTCTTCTGTTTCTTTCTTTTTACTCAGAAGTGCTTACTACCCAAGGCCCTTCAGGAGTCAGTTGCCACATGCTGAAAGTTAGCAATCTTGCCTAATTTAGGACCCTCTTCAGATACCTTTTGTAGGTGACAAGACAGGTGAGTGCACTGCAGAAGGCTCTGTTCAGTGCACTGAAAATCCAAGATAAGCCTCTTCCAGATAGAATCCTGTACACGGGCTCAAGTCAGAATTAAAGATTTCCTGACTTATAGTGCCATGGCCCAAAACTTCAAGTTCTCTGTCTCTGCCTGCTAATGCAACCAGTAACACAGATGAACTTGGACATGGGAGGAACTATTTGCAAACATACTGTTCCTCCTAAAATAACATTTCCCTCATTTTATTCCATTTGTTTAATTTAAATACCTCTGCTCATGTCCATGCAGGATAGATCTTTAGAGCAGAGGCCAGTTTTACAGCACTAAGCAGGTCTGGACCATGAGTAGGGATTCTCAGTGCTCCAGCAATAACATGGACAAACCCTATGAAATGGTAGAGGAGAAAAAACCAACCATTTCCCTCTGTACAATGATGGTTTCTTTATGGTTAAGTCTCTTATCATTAGATCGATCCTTGGGATATGTCTGAGATCTCTATTGGGTTACAGAGAGCTGACAGCATTACTTTTTGTTTTAAATGTTTCTATTTCAATGCTATGAGGTGGCAGAGTTCAGAGAGCACAGGTGAGGGAGGTCAGTGTGACCCTATGTAAGGGCATATCTGTGAAACCAAAATTGGTTCTCAGTGAAGCAGAATGTGGGTGGAAACCCCAGCTGAGTTTTTATGGCTTTATGAGCCTGAAAAGTCTATGTGAGCTTTTTCCTGTTCCACATATATAGAAATGAACCAGGCTAGGATAATTTCTAACACTCCTGTTGATTTATCTAGGGTCTTCCGGGGCCACCAGGCCCTCCAGGACTGCCTGGTCTTCCAGGAAACCCAGCACCTGATTCAGGTGTAGGACCTCCTGGGTCATCAGGAGAAGATGGAGGTTCTGGGGAACCAGGCCCTGAAGTGAGTACCCTTTTGTGCACAAAGCTTGAATCTTATGCAAATTTATACAAAAAAAAAAAAGTCTTGTTAACCAAAGCACAACACTAATGTACATTTGACAGACAGATACTGGTGAATCTGGACCAAAATAAATAAAAATTAAGAATGCTTTTGCTTTCAGGAAAATAAAGTTTGCTAAATTACTTACATCATCTTTAGGGAATTTATAAAATAAACTGAATTTTCCTCTTTCCTCTTCTATCCTTTTCTTCAGCTAGGTAGAAACACTTATTCCTCATGTGAAATATAATTTTACTGTAAAAAATGTTGCTAAAGTCTGACTTGCAAATAAATTCTCAGTAAAGCATTTTTTCAGTGAAGAAAATAATGTTTTTTAGCATTGAACAGCTTTAAACATCTTCTCTGGAATGATGAGATTAGCTCAGCTGTTTGGAGCATGGTGCTAATAAAGCCAAGGTTGTGGGTCTGATCTCTGTGCTGTCCATTCATCTAAGAGCTGCACTCGATGATCCTTTCCAATTCAGAACAATCTCTGTTTCCATAAATTTACTAATATAGTTCCCTTATTCCCTATCAACCATCTGCCAGCAGCAGTTGTTCTCAGGAAAAGATTTTTCCTGTCCATCACAGAGCCCTCAAAGTGAGTAACCATTTCTGTACCTGACAAGGTGTCATTAGCATATATCAAGGAAGTGTACAGTTGACAAGTGTTAAAAAGATCTCACTATTTCTCAGCTCTCTTGGAGGGTTTTTTTTTGAGGATAACCAAGTTGGGAGTTGATACAAAATCTAAAAAGTGTTTGGCCATCCAGGTGGAAAGCAGCATCTTTTGTGCAGAAAGAAATTTAGGCACCTGAAAGTCTTTAATATGGGATTCAAGAGTCAAGTGCATGGGAAGCCAAGGAAATCCATTATTCTCTGCATCTACTGATTGTTATATGGATGGCAGTATAAAATAAAAAAGTCTAAAATGCTGACCAGATTTCATCTAATTGCTAAACTCCCAACAGCACTCTTTTTTATTTTCTGAATCCAAGATGGATCAATTTGTATTGAGGATTACAAATGTAATTTTAAGAAAATGCGTTAGCAGGTCTTACGAAGAAGACAGTTACCCTAATGTTTCATTTACTGCGTTTGATAAAGTGCAGTATTAGATTAAAAGATTCTCTATAACAGCTTCTTTGCAATTCAAACTGTACCTTCAACTTTCATGACTGTGGCTATTTCCATATCCTTAGAATATGAAGTAATTCAAATGGTCTAGGAAATAGTACTAAAATTTGCCATAAAAGAATAATGTAAAAAGGAATTAAAAGAAAATGGAGAAGTAAGTATTGATTCATTTTTTTATTTTTAAAAATGAGTGTATTCCCTCTTGTGTAATTTGGGATTTCACAGGCAATAGCATGAACTACTTGTAGACAGTCAATTTTCTGGTGCAACAGAAATCATTGTTTCAGGACAGTTCCTGGGAAACGTATCTGTTAAAAAAAGTAGAAGCTAAATGTTAATAAGACTACTAAAGAGCACTTTCAGAAGAATCAATCCAGGACAAATCTGCAGGCTACTAAAGGAAAACTCCAAATATTAAGAACACAGACCCATGCATTCCCACAATTTCAGATGACCCAAGAAACTGTCATTCTGCTATTCAAAGATTTGCACACATTTGCACACTCCGAATAAATGAAGTGAGCTCAATTCGCAACAGAAATGTTTTGGTTGGGGATCCTCATTAAGTACCACATTAACACATTTGTGTTATTAAGGGTTTTCAGCTGTGAATTCTAATTCCAGAAGATCAGCCAATTGCTTGAAGTTGGGGACGAGCTTAAGTCCTTGCTAAATCAAGAACTTTGTGATGTAGCACCTCTTCTCTCTACAAACATGTCTTAGAAATGTTTCAGTAAAGTCTGCATTTTATAATGGGAAATACCCCCACACAAACTCCTTCATAATGCATTTCATACTGATATGGTATTGATCTGATTAAATAAACATTTTCTAAATGCTACATGAAGTTAAATTGACTCATAGCATTGTATAGGGACTGTTTCTATCATAATTTTTTGTTTGAGATAGCTCACAAATGCATTAATATACCCTGATGAGAATAACAAATGTCCCAGCGTTGCCTGCAAGCTACACAAGAGAGACTGTTCTAAAGCTCTTGAGGAAATTAGCAATTTTAGCATAATGAAGCCTAAAATTGCTAAGCAGTAGAGTGGAAGTAATCAGTAAACTTTAGAATAGTTATTGTTCTTAGCTCAACCTCTTTTCTTATTCTCCTCTATGTAATCATGCCAAAATACAATATGAAAATGTTTGAAACATACTGAAAATATTTCTGATTATTCTCAATATTAAAAAAATCCATTACTTAGTCTATGACTTACAGTGCATCTAAAGAGCAAAAGCAGGGTGGGGGGGACAGAGAGAGCCAGAAAAATGAGGCTTTGTGATAATTCTGAAAACATCAGAGGGAAACAATGCTTTCTATCTGCTTTGCTAGCCATTTATATCCTTCCCCAAAACAGATGAATAAATAAATATTATTAAAGATCCCCAGAGGCCAGAATACACTGCTGTAAATGTAGTCAAAGGCTTTCAAGCTCAATTTTAAAAATGTGCTCTGTGTGAAATATGCCTGTTACATTTCATGCATGTCTTGTTACTGTGGGCTGGACTTCAATATATGTACAGATTTATTGGTTGATCCTACAAACCAGTGTTTCCCAGCCTGCTTGCTCACTCAAATGCATGCAGGATAAAAGTCATGGATACAACACCAGAAAATGGGAGGAGAACTTAATATACACTTTTCAAGGCAAAACTAAAGTGAGATGTCATGAACAACATGAGCACCATCAACCAAAGCAAAGTGGCGGCACCTTTTCTTCTGCAGAAGGACTCTTTAGGAACACTGCTCCTAAAAGTGTAGGAATGCGCCTCCAGGCTCAGCTACCCAGAGACACCTGGCAAAGTGAGTCTGGATAATCCAAGTGCTTATTCAGACTGCCCCATGTGGGGAGCTGAGGCCCAGCCTCAATGTTCCCAAGGGAGGATATCACTGGAGTTTTATGGATCAAGACCTCTGTCAGCCTACAGGCTTTTCTGTTTGCAGTGACAGCACAGAAGTCTCCTGTTTGACACCATTCCCTCCATATCACAACTGCCTTTAGCGATTCTACCACACAGAAACCCTGGCGTTGATTTTGTTAATACCAAAGTTTCCTCAGCTGGGTCTCATCTGGCACTGCATTGCCAAAAGTGTAGATAACTGAGGTGCCTGGGGATTTCAACCCCATCGTGTCTTTTACAGTATTGTCAAAACCTGCTTGGATAGCACCATAATCTCTCATGCTAAGGTTATATTTACAATATGCTGGGGTTTATTTTTGCTAATAATTTATGATTGTTGTATATAGTTTTCTATTAAAATACATTAAAATATTGGTTTGATTCAAAGCCAAACTCTCAGAAGAAAGAAATAAAAGTGTTAAAGCTTAGTGGTGGGAGGTACTACACTTACTCTTTCATTATGCTGTATCATCAGTTCGTCCCTAATACTTAAACACATGTTCTAGAAATCAAGCTCTCAAGTGGCACCTGCTTTAGATTTACTGTCATCTACAGGGCCCTCAAGGTCCTCCTGGCTGTGACGGAGTGGCTGGCCCACCAGGATGGAAAGGAGAAAAGGTGAGTTAAATGTCTGTCTTGCTCCTACTTCAGTGCAAAATCTTTGTCAATTCTAGGCTGTAAAAATCATAAGCAGTTGTTCCTGCAACACAATAGCATCTGGCTTCAGTATTTTTTAATGGAATCCAGATACTAATGGCTTATTAGAACACATCTCAAAAGGCATATTCAGAAATCCAGAATTTCCTATTGGCTAGTGTCTCGTTTTCTGAAGCATGCAATATTTGATATGCAGTATGAACTACTCTGTTGTGATTTGCCACTCAAAAACCAGTAGTGACTGGGCTCAGACAGCTGAATCTGGAGGGGGAAAGGGAGAGCTCCAGTTAGCCCAGCCTGGCACAGAGTGACAGCACATTATATGACAGGGGAGAAGAGTCTGAAGGAGCACAGACCATTTAAATTGGCAAACAAGAGACAAAATCATGGCCTACACTGGCTGGGCACCATATGCCCACCAGTGAAAAGCTGATGGGTCAAGATAAGGACAGAAAGATCACTCAGCAATTACTGTCACATGCAAAACAGGCTTGACTTGGGAAAAATTAATATAATCCATTGCTTATCAAAACATAATTTGAGCACCATTTTTTATACCCCACTTCAAGAAGGACGTGAAGAAAACAAAGACAAAGACTACAAGACAATTTCATCTTCTAGTGAGCTTCAACAGCACACTTTACGCACAAGAAATTGAAAGTAAATTCCCAAGTGTACATTTTAAGCTCACACACTGTAACAGAAATGAAAAGGCAAGTCTTAAATGGCCAGAATATTGATTTATTTTTATCTCTGGAGGCTGGAGGTTCTGAGTTGTGATATCAAAAGCCTGAGGCTGGTAAAAGTGCAGCACACATGGGAACCAGCAGCAATCCAGAAAGTGCAGTATGTGCATTGCAAAGCAGGCACCTGAAACCCATGTCCATCATAATCAGTGGTGTGTGTTTTACATGGGGGAGCCTAAGAACCGAAAGAAGTCTAGCTGAAGTAAACAGAACATGAATCACATACTATAGGAGGAGATTGATGGGGAAAGAGAAGCAATTTAAGAGAAATTAAATTTCTTTTAAAATCATAATCTTCTAAAAAAAGGGCTGCAATATTTTGCCTCACTGAGTCTGTTTGCTGCATTCTGTATATTTGATAAAAGTTCCATTAGAATTGAAGCACTATGTGTCTGCATCTGTTCAATACAAATAGGACTATTTTTCAATTTTTACTACTTTTTTTCTGAAAGCCTTGATTTATTTTATATTGTAGTATCTGTTTTGTTCTTTATTCGAAATTAATCCAGAGAAGATAACAAGAAAGAAACAACAGGATGCACTGAAAGTAAATTAAGTTTGTTCATTGAGTGACATTCAACATGGAGTTTAGCCATTGCTTTTAGGAAAAAAAAAAGATCATGTTGCTCCTGGTGCTTACTCATTTTTTTTTCAGATTTTACTCAAGAAATATTTCTGCTGAGTGAGTAAAGACAGGAGCTTGCCAACATAAAAATTATTCCACTAGATCCAGAGCAATTCTGAAAATAATTATTAGCATGCATTGTCTTTCTGTCTATTCTGTGTAATAGAAATGGAAAAAAAAAACAGTAGGCAAGTAAGGTATATAAAAGCAAATATTGATGAAATCTTGATTGCAACAGAGGATCTTTAAAATATTCCTAGTCATCACATCCTGTGTTTAGAAGGGTGACCTGTACAACTTGAGCAGGACCAGTTTCCATTTCTGTTATAGCCCATAAGAATTTTGGCATTTATGTTCAGAAGCAGGAGGATGTGACCTGCAATGTTTAATTCTCTGTGCTTCAAACCCTTAAAATCTGCAGCAATAATTGAAATACAATATTGAGTCCAGTCAGCATACCAGACCAGAGCTATCAATGTGTTATTGTAACACCTGAATTACAGATTGTTTACTTTTTAACTGAGAGGTCTGAGATTTCAGATAAAGGGCTCCATGTAAAGGACATCAAATTAAACAGCACAGAAATCTGTGGGCATTTGTATTAAGGAAAAATACCATGAATGTGCTTTTGTTGCATAATAGCCTTATTCTAAGTATGCACAATTTATTTTCTTTTACAGGGTGATCAAGGTCTACCTGGTTCTGCTGGTCCAAAGGTAACAAAAAACTGTCTTTATAGAATGACAGTATCACTGTGATACAGCATATTACTGAAAAATCTCTTACTGTGTAACCTAAGTTTCTCAGTTGGCCAGCATGCTTCCCTATGAAGTGTCCTGTAATCAGGTAACCTTGGCTGGACATGGCTCTATCACCCCCTTCCAAATGGGACTGGGGAGAGAGAATAAGACAGAAAGCAACTTGTAGGTTGAGATAAAGTGGTGTTCACTAAAACAAAAAGAAAGTGAAAATTTCCATGTGCATAAGCAAAGAGAAAAAAAGTTTAATCTCTACTTCCCATCAGCGAGTAATATTCAGCCACTTCCTGGGAAGAAGTTGCTCTGGAAGGCAAATACTATAAAACAACAAATGCCCCCCATTCCTCCTCTCTCCCATAGATTTTATATCTGAGCTGACATCATGTGGTACAGAATACCCCTCTGGTTAATTTGGGTCAGCTATTTTTGCTTAGTTGTGTCCCCTTCCAGGGTATTGCCCACTCCCAGCCCACTTGATGGGAGGAGGGGTTGAGAGAATTGTTAAAGAGACAGTGCTGATGGTGTGCCAGTGCTGCTCAGCAACAGACAAAACACTGGTATATTATCAACACTTTTCCAGCTGCCAATGCAAAGCACAGCACTGTGAGGGCTGCTGGGGGGAAAACAAACTCCAGCTCAACCAGAACCAATACACATGATCAGAAGGTTGAGAGAGGGAATACTCCCTCTCTACTCTGCCCTCATGAGATCCCACCTGGAGAGCTGTGCCCACCTCTGGGACCCCCAGCACAAGAAAGGCATGCACCTGTTGGAACAAGTCCAGGGGAGAGCCATGAACATGATCGGTGGATGACCTCTTCCTGGGGATGTTCAAGGCCATATTGGATGTGGTTTTGAGCTACCTGGTCTAGTGGAAGATGTCCCTGCCCATGGCAGAGGGATTGAAACTGTGAAACTACTTATTTGCCTCTGCTTAGACATATTCAATATATCAATAGTCGGAATTTTTATTTTAGGGTGATACTGGAGTCGCTGGATCAATAGGCCCCAAAGGAGAAGCTGGCCCTATTGGGTCTCCTGGAAAACCTGGACCACCTGGACCGCCTGGGCCTCCTGGACCCCCTGGACCTCCTGGACCACCAGGACTAAGTTACGGCTTGGGCTTTGAGGTATTTTGCTATTCTGAAGTTTGTTGTAAGTATGGATATATTTCCTCCAGAAGAAAGACAGTGTGATCACCTGTATATTTCACAGGTATTTAAGTCTGAATTGAGAACAAAGTAATTTGTTCTACATTGAAATTTGCCAAGGAGTATAAATACAGAGACACATATTGCTTATTTCTGACCTCATGGTCTGTTTTACTTAGGACAAAAATGTTCTATTTAAAATATAAAATTGCAGATGTTACTTTTTCTACTTCTGAGAATAATATCTTCATCACTTAAAAATATGAGATCGGGCCAGCTCAATATGATCTTTACATATCATTTGAGAACTGCTCATTTGGATAATGTTGTTGGAGCAGAAAGTGGTTTTGCAATAAAGAAAGGCAAGGGAAGAACACTCAGGTTCAAGAATTAGAGCTGCTGCATTGCCATCTTTGTGAAGAGAGGCTAAGAAAGTGTCACTATCAATTCATATTTGTGTCTTCACTTTTTTCTTCCTTATTTTCCATGCATTTTTCTATTCTAATTTACCTGTGTGGCTCAGCAAAGTCTTTCTAGAGTTTTTTATGTCATGGGATATAATCGAATTGGCACAGGAACTCAGGGTAGCCTCATCAGAGAAGTAAGAATGTTTGACCAAAATTACTGGCCCTCTGTCGAGCAGCAGCAGTAAAGTGGTGGTGTTTAAAAGATACCAGTTTTCCTACACATTTCTCTTAGTATCTACTTCAACTCTTTTGTATTTTTCTTTTCTTTACAGACACTTTGAGGTGCCACAGGTGTGACCACTAGTGCTTGTTTAGAGACCTAATTTGCTTTCTGATATCTGACTAAAGAATATTGTACTATATACACTAGTGGTTTATAATCTCACTGATGTCAGTGAATTTCAATGGACAAAATCTCTCTATCAGTTCACAAGTTCTTAATTGCCAGCACTGAAATTGTTAGCAAGAAGCAGCTTGAAGCCTAAGCAAACAGTCCTTTGCCTTGTCTTAGGCACACTACACTGGTACACAGTCTCCCCTGAATAAATATCTAGGTGTCTCAGAATGACTTAAGGACCACTGGCAAGTCACAGCTTCATCCCAGGCCTGGTCTGAGTTTTAGCCCAGAATGATAGCTTCTCTGACTTAGAGTCATCTTCTGTGACCTCTGAGGACCCATTCTTTAAGAGATTCTCCACTTTTCACCATTAGCACTATTGGAGTAAAAGGCAATGTGCCCTTATGTCACCAAAGAGTCCTCCTGCAATTATGTGCTGAGGATCAAGCTCTGCCACTTTTAAAACCCAAGTCTCAGAGGAGAAAACTTAGCAGATGAGCAGGAAAGGGTGAAAACTGAGAGTCCCCACTTTTATGGATGCAAATGCAGAAGGATTTGATCCCTAACTGCAGAAACAGTATCTTGACCGGCTTCATCTTGAACTTGATGTAGTCCAAACAAAATTGGTATGATTGTCATTTCCCTGAGAGGAATACTACTTTAAACAGGTTTGCTAGCTGTAGCTGATCTTTTGGATGCCCACCCCTGCCATCTGTTGAGGCAGCACCATGGTCTGCCAGTTTATTAGGGTGACACTACCTTTTGGTTGGCAGTCTGTTTATTGCAGTAAGGCTGTTTCTGCAAAATACTCCTGTTAGCACTTGTTAACATCTGTGATCAGCTATGTGCAAAAACCAAATGGCATGGTGTTTGCTGGCACTTATGCTTGCCAAAAGAACAGTTTGAGCTGCAGAAGGTACCTGGTAAACCCATTAAAAACACGCAGATGTCAAAAGAGATGATGTGTTATATAAAGCAGGCATCAAGCACTCTCTTAAAGGGAAAAACAGACTGGCACAATGCAGTCAAGGGAAAGAGCACAGAAACACAGTGTGGTTTATCCTCCACAGTGAGAGTTGGCTTAAACAGTCCAAAGAGAATAAGAGTAGATTTTCTGTTGGTATTTGATACACTGATAGCTGATGAAGGAGCAGAATGAAAGTCTGAATGACATTAAATCAATCTCAGGTGAAGTTGCACAAAAGGTCTCTCACCTTGGTCCTCCAAAAGGAAGGACCTGATTCCAGCTGTGCATTCCTTCTGCTTCTCTTATTCTTGTGGAGTTGACAGAAAAGGTCAGAAGAACAGGATCTCTGTTTTTCAATGGAGTCAGGTCAGATTATGTTTTCCGTACCTTTGGTGTTAAGCTGTCATTCAGTGGTAGCTGAAGGTGATCTCACCCTTCCCCTTACACCATCTCCTGAGTGCACCACAGCTGGACTAAGCTGGGCCATTTCAAGTCACTAACTGGCAGAAATTTAAGTGGGTCAGGAGTGGGTCCTCTAAACATGGTAAGCTGATACAAGGGCTTGCTGTCATTAGGAGGTGGAGGTTCTCCTTTGCTCCTCTTCCTTCCCCATCTGCAGACATTCCTGGCACATTCCTACCCTTCGCATGCACTCATATTCAGTATTCCATCAATTCTTCCACAAGCCAATTTAATCTACTAAAATTTTAGAGAACACTTGCACCCTGAAAGTAGCATATTTTCTGCCATTTTAATCATCTAAAGAAAGTGAGGGGTTTCAACACATGATGTTGATGTTGCAAATGAAGGCTGTATGGCTGTGAGCAGGGAAATAAAAGAAAGATTAAGATTTTCTCTTTCAGAAAAGGAAACAATTAAGCCAGCGCAGGTGCAACTAAAACTGCAGCTAAAACCAAGTGAACAGTTCCCTGCTGGCATGGCTCATTCAGATGTTTTGAAGAACAGTCTACAAGTTTGGACTAGGCACAAACTAGGAGATAGGCACAAGAGTGGTGCTGAAACAAGTAATTGTGGCAGCTGCAATTTTATTTCTTTACTGCTTTGGAACTGGCAGCTCCTGCTTCTGCCATGTATCTACAATGTCATAGAACAATGAAAGCTGGAGGGAGGCTTCTACTTTCTGTGTCGTTTCCTTGAAAACTACTAAAAAATCTCCATGGGAAATAATTTGTAGTCTCCTCTCAAGGACTCCCACTACACAGAGACTTATTTCTGAAGTTAGCAGAGGGCAATGGAAAAGGACAGTGGGCTGGAGCAGATGACCTGTAATGAAAGCCTCAGGGAACTGAGCTTGCTCAGTCTGGAGAACACTTAACCTTAATATCTAGGAGGTTCCAAGGCCTGAGTTTCCAATGCCCTAAACAACTTGATTGGAATTCAGTGTTGACATTGCTTTTGACGGGAATTTGGGAAGGCAGCCTCTGAGAGACCTTTCAACATAATTAATTCTACAATTTGGTGGTGGAATTTTTTTCTGCTTAATTTCAGAAAGCAGTATTTTAGGCAGGAGTTCAATGTTTGGCTGTGAGAATTGGGAAGAACCTCTATTGATGAAAAGTGATTGCTGCCTTTAAACTGCAAGTTCTCCCTGACATAAATCAGTTTTGGGAACCCTTACTAGTCATTAACGTTTCAGTAGCTGGGTGGCAGGTAAATGCTACACAGAAAAATACTGCTTAAAAGTGTGCTTAAACACAGTGCAAACTGTCTCACTTCTGCTTGATGCTCTTCAGCCTGAAGTGCTGGAGCAATGGTGGCAAGTTGGCAAGATAGTACAGACCAGAGTTTCTGTAAGGATGACCAGCATGTTTTTAATCACATTTGAGCAAAGCCTATCTCCAGAACATCATCCATTTTTCTCTGAAAAAAAAAGTTAATGAGAAAAGATTAAAATATTTGTGTTCAGTATGTTTCCAGTTTGTACAGAACTTCAGAAAACAGAGCAGTTGGAAAAAAACCAAAACACAACCAGAAAAAAAAGCCAAAGATAAATTCTTAAATTCTGTAACATTTTGTCTCTTCCATTAGGATATGGAAGGATCAGGTAGCATCGACCTGTTAAGTGAATCAAGAATTCCCAGACCAAGGGAACCAAAGGTGAGTGGATATTTTAAGGGAGGGGAGTATAAATTGTTGCTGAGTTGTTTGGTTTGTTTTGGGCTTTTTTCTAAACAGAGGTTTCCTCCATTCTGCTTTTTGGAAACATATAGCCCCAGTCAGCTATAGATTGACAGTCACTACATTGAAATGGATTCACTTGCCCTAGAATGTCTAAAATAACTGTGTCCTCCAAAGAATCTGAATGGCATTTCTCTGACACCTTATTAGCTAATGATTTTTTTTATTCTGCTCTGGTATATTTTTGAGATATTAAAGGGTGAATAAGGGGTTTTATGTTATCTAGCTCTCTGTTTCTCCCTTCACCCTAATAGATTCCTTTCTCTCATATGAAAGTGACTCACACATATGAAGATTAAACTGAAATGTTATAGTTTGACAAACAAATGTGTGTAATACAACATGCCACTTTTAAACTAAAAATTTTTTTCCCAGTAGTGTGGAAGCAATGTCACAGAAAAAAGGGATACTTTTTTTTCCCATCATTGTGTCTCAGGAGATTTTTTGCTAGTGTGGACCACTTCAATCTTCAAGTAGGGAATATGGGAATATAATCTATTGGTATCAACCAGATCATTTGGATTTATTGTCATTCTTAACAATAGAAGGAGTTCCAGTGGTTTAGTCTGGCAACAAAAGGACACGAAGACACGATCCAGTAGCTACTTAATGAATCTCTGAAGGGCAGCTGCAAGTATGATGAAGCTGTTCCTTGTAGTGCCAGGTGGTGCAGCAAGGGACAGTGGTCACAATTTGCAGGTTGGGATGTTCAGGCTAAGCCTTAGGAGATGGCTGTTCACTAGAAAGTTGGAGCAGTTGCCCAGGGAGGTTGCAGAAGGTCTGGTCTTGGAGTTATCGAGGCTTTGCTGGACAGAAACACAGCTGACCTGATCTGAAGCTGGTGACAGTTCTGCTTCCAGGGGGTGATTGGATTAGATGGCCTCCACAGGCCTGTACAATCCTATGCTTGTGATTCCATGAATCATCAGACATCAACTGAACACTGGAGGCAGGAGTGACTTTGAGCAGCTTTCTACTGTGTTGGTTTAAAGTACCAGTAATTGTGAGTCACTGAAACTGTAGCTGATAGCTTAGAGAAATTTGCCCCCTCTTATGTCTTTTCCTAGATACTAAAAATAGTACAAAAATACAGTTACAAAAATAAGTATTTAATCTGTTCGCTGAAACAAGGAGGTATCCACAAGCAGGGCCAAAATTCCACATTCTGACCTGCCTTAGTCACAGCCTTACTCTCACATTGGTTTTATAACAGGCATTGTTTCCAAGTCACTCAGCTATAAATATTCAAAAAATGTCTTGTTGGAGTTGAACAAAATTTTCCTGTTACTGCTTAATTACTCTGCAAAGTTTGAGTCAGTACAGAAGAGAGATGAGAAAAGGAGATAAGAAAAATAAGAATTTTGCTGAAATTATGAAAATGCTTTTACATACTTACTGGTACTGCACTATCAGCCATTTACACCTTATCACAACTCCAGAGGACCCAGTGGTGCTTAAGTGAAAACTGAGAATCTGCTTCAAAGGAGGTTGCAACGCAAAACAGCTGCTAAGAAATAAATTACATTTATTGGCACTGTCTTCGTATCTGTTGAGATTTCTATTAATCTTTTATCAGAAAATAGTAATTGGGTTTTAAAGGAGAAATATAATTTTTTTCTGACAGCTCAGCTCTCGTTTCCAGGGTTTCTATTTTTTCTTCCACAGATCAGTGTAAAGTTTTATTGGTGTTTTCTCATTATTTAGTAATACTATTTATATCTGCCTTCATGTTCCAGATAAAGACAATTCAATCACTTTGTCAAATTCCTTTGTCTTCCATTCAATTTTCTACAATGTCCAATAATGAACTGTTGTCCATTTTACCATCAAAGAGCCATAATTGTTCTTTACAACCCATGTCACCATATAGAGATGAGAGGAATTTGAATTTCAAAATTATTTTTGAAACAAACCTTTTGGGAAACTGCTTTTAAACCTAGCAAGACTCTGTTGCCTCTAAACTGGTAGCATAAATTAATTTTAGCCAAGAATGCAAATTCAAAAAACTGTAAGCAGTTGAAAGCAATACATCACAACAAATGCTAAATTTGGACAAATTTGTTTCTAATATTTTCTAAAAATATGTATTGTATGCAGTGACAGCACTAAAGTTGTATTTGTAAGAAAAGGTGCATTTTATTGCTCTCCATTAACACTACAGGTCTCCAGCATTGTTTTTGTAACAGTCGTGGTAGCAAGTTACATTTTTTTTTCTGAAAAAAAATTTTGAAATGCCATGTGGATTTACAAGTAAATTTTTACAGGGTTCTGCAGGAAGACCTGGACAGCGTGGACCATTAGGGCCAAAGGTAAAAATATTTGAAAGATAACCTATATTGCTTTAGTGTATTTTTTTCATATTTTTTATTTCTACATTATCAGAACTTGCCTGAACATAACAGCTTTCCTTTAGGATTCATATACGGATTAAGCTGGGACAAATTTTGTTCCCATTTGCACTGGATATCTATGCAGAATATGTATTATTAAAATTATTTCATATCCAACAAGAGCAGTGAGTAGATACTAACTGGGCTATTACATTCCATCACATCTTTGTTAAATTTTTTTTGGACATCTGGCAATTTCTCTTTGTTGCTCATTTATACGTCACTCTGGTCTCAGAGAGGTTACATGTATGCTGTTGAAAGAGAAATCTGCATGACGAGGCCTTCTGATCCCAGAAAGTGATAGGAAAACATTCTGGAAGGTGCTAGGGGGAAGAAGGGAGGAGCAATGACTACTTTGCCTTGGTTTTATTTGAGCTTAGAAGTGCCTGAATTTTTGCACTTTGATGCTGCTACTGGTTGTGTAACCAATAAGGCAAAAAAATGGAGAGATGAAAAATCACAGAAGAAAAGGGCAGATTTGCAGAATGGGTCTTTAGACAGGAAGAGGCTTTTCCTATTCCTATGTAAAGCTCGACTACCACTCGGGTTAACAGTACAGCATGACAACACCTTAAATGTGAAGTTAAAGAAATTTAAGGTCTTCATTGCCCCGGGAAATAACAGTAACATTGAAAGGGCAGGAAGTGGAAGATGAGAAGTGGCAGTACCCATCCTCTCACTGTGAAATTTTCACCTGAACTTACACCCAGCACTAATCACTGACTGCCCATTGCACACACCTAATTCATAGCACAACAGCCACCAAAAATCTGGCCAGCCCCCTCTGTCTAAAGTCTGTAAAGCTCAGCTTTTAGGGCTGAAAAAGTCCCTCCATAGTGTACTACTCCTGCTGCTGCTGGAGCCCATTACTTATGAGTGAAAAGAATACAATTTGCACAGCACGTGTTGGTGAGTGATTCTGCAGTGGACTGGCAAGAATAAATGTGCTCTCACATGATGCTGCTCTGTGCACATGTGTAGGTGCCGAGCCTCCACGCTGACTAAAAAAAAAAATTTTTTTAAGAACTTATTCTCTGCCCTTAGCTAGAAATTTTGTATCTAAGAAATTCTGCTTCACAAAGATTTCAGAAATTGAGGTAGCAAGATTCCTAGGATTTAGGAAATGGGCTGGAGTGGTAGAGATAGTCATAAACCTTGGCCAAGAGACCTCACCATCACCTTGGTTTAATCATGAGTCATTCTTCCCCAAGATACAGGAGAAACAGAAAGGAACATGCCTGACATCTTACAAAACCAGGTATACTATGGCAAAATTAATATAAAGTGGTTATAATACACTATCATTCTCATGGGGATGAATTTTACACCCACTTTTCATGATTATAAATGACTTCACTAGGCAACAGTCGCAAAATACAACAACCACCCACTTCCCAAAACCAAGAGCTAATGCATCACGAGGAATTGAAGGTATAGTTCTGTTCATGCATCTTTCATCCTTCAAACACCCCAGACAAGTACAGCTGTCAGAGAAGACTAGCTATGATCAAATTTTTTCTCTTTCCTAGCAAGTAAGTATGGATCGATCCAAATTCTGCTTTCACTTTTATTATTATGAAAAGCGGTTTTTGTTAAAAAACAGTCTATAGTCTTCATACACTCTTGAATATATGAACTCCCAAAAAGCAGTAAGCATAAACATAACATTTGAGGCAATGGCTGATTATCCCAGTTTATATTCAGTATCTCCAAAGAAATAAACTAAATTGGATGTTCTCTGTCTGTTAAAAAATTGAAGAACTGTGTCTACTTAGGGCTAAAATCCTGAAGAATCAGTCCCAAAGGTGGAACAGTGCAATGTTCATTATTTCACTCGTGGCTTGACACAGTGCCTGGGGAGGTGGAGAGAGCAGCAGTGTGAGGAGACTGTGTTAGCTGGTTTGGAGACAGATGGTTAGTCCTTTGTGGAGGCACAAGGTCATGGCTGCAGTGGTAGAACTGGGGAATGTTACCATGAGCTGATTTCAGATGTCAAAAGGAGGCTTCAGGAACATGTCTTGGTCAATGCTCAGCAAAAATAATGAGTCATGACCACAAACTCTTCAGATGTGGTAGCAACTGGGTGATTAAAATCTCAGAACCAAATCACAAATGTATGCCAAGCATCACTTTACCAAAAATATGCCATATTTTTACTGATTGTTTTACTCCAATGGGTTCCTTTGTTTTTAAGAAAAGTAGCATACATGTTTAAAATCCTTGCAATTACTGCTCACTTTAATACTTGAACCCTCCTGTGTCTCTGTTTCAGGGAGAAAGAGGCAACATAGGTCTCCCAGGTTCAAAGGTGGGAAGTTTATTTAGCCTGATCTAAAACCTCAGTTGTTTCTTTCCTCTGTTTCTTTTCATCTCTTCATGCACTTAGTGAATGCACTTAATGAACATTTCTTGCTCCATCAGCACAAACCCCTTTCTCTGGTGAATTGTGAGTATCAGGAGCCAGTATAACCTGGTGCTTACGACTTCTGCCTAAAATGTGGTTAAAATTGTGTCTAAAAATTGCATCTAAAAGGTGCTTGTCTTCAAAGGAATCTTGTGAAGCCCTGCACATTTTCACCAGAAGGAAGATTAAAAATCAGCAAAGCTTAGACAGAAAACTAACTTCCACGTGCCTCTGTTCCTTCATATGGTGGTGTGTAGCTCTCACCCCACAGCAGAGCACCCCACAGGTCTGTGCTACAGTCGGAGGCTCATGTCTGTCTTAATCCCTGCCTGTTCTGCTTTGAACTCCTCTTGGAGCCCTCCCCAAAACTCCTGTTTGGGACTGTGCTGCTCCTTGCTGGTCCCTGTCTGACCTGAGTGTCTTTTGCAGCCACAAGCCAGCAGAGAGCGCTGATGTGACTCAGAAAATTTTTAAAAATTTAAAATAAAATAAAATAAAATAAAATAAAATAAAATAAAATAAAATAAAATAAAATAAAATAAAATAAAATCTTGAAACGAAATAGCCTTCTTCTGCATTTGGGACGGCCCTGAAATCAAAATTTACTATAGGAAACAAGATAAATGCAGTTATGCTTGATAAGTATTTACAAGAGTATTATCACAGTCTTCTAGCAGCATCTGCTTGTTTATTTTTTAAAAATACCAACAATGTATCAGGACTCTTCTTGCCATAAATTCCATCTGCTGTGCATATTATGAGTGTTGTCATTTCACATAGATATTTGTCAGCATGATAATTAAAGCTGATGCATTGACACACAGGACAGTAGTTTAACTCTTCTTAACCAGTCTGAGACTATAGAATATTCTTTATTATTCCTACATGTCCTTTCTTCTGAGATCCTTTTTCTACTAATTGTTATTGTTTTATGTGAGAGTGCATTTGAAATATGTGTGTATTTTAAGTGGAGTGACTACAGGATTATTTTAAAAATAAGCAATTTATCCCTTTAACCCTCAAACTAAAAAAGATATTTGTTCTCTTGTACCTGAGCAATAAGCTACATTCTTAAAATATGATGGGAATTAGAAATAAGGATGTCTCTGGATACATCAGTTGCATTAAAACATCTTACCTATCCTGAATCTTTTCTTCCCATTTAAATTTCATTAGGAAAATGAATGGGAGAAATTATTCAGCATTTGTAATGGTAGGAAGCTATCCTGCAAGTATCAACATGCCTGAAATTACAACATTCTGTTGCAGAATAGCTGTTGTTCCAATGTTATTTCCTCTGATGATTTACGTTTGCTGCAGATAGATACTTATAATTTTCCATAAGCACTTGAAAAATTTATGTCCCAAGAACCATTGTTACTGCTCATGCAGATACCAAAATCCCAGTAGCTGCTTTGATGCCTAAATTCCATTAGCAGTCAGACACCCTTTATCCTGTCTATAAAATTGTTTATAAAATGAAGAACAGAGTACTTCAGAAATCATACTTTATTCCTGACCCACACGCTTCACTGATCACTGACAAAAGCAGAAATAGCAGTGACAATATCCTTTCTTAATGAAGCAGGCACATTAAATCTCTTATGGTGGTACTATCTGCTGTTAAAACCCACAAAAATTTTCTTCAAACAGAGCAAAAAGTTGGAAACAAAACAGTATTTTCCAAAAACCAAAATGAAAGAAAAAAATCCCCAGCATATTAAAAAAAACCCTCAAAGCCAAAAAAAAAACCAAAAACCCCCTCAAAATGACATACAAAACAAACACCCAAAAAACCCCACCAAAAAAACAAGATAACAAGAGTAATTGTTCCTTTGGATAAATCATTAGGCTGCTCTGTGTCATTTCCTTTGCTCTTTCATATGATGCAGAGAAAAACAGATGCAAAAAGTGTAGCTCACTGTTTATCTGGTCCTTTAAGAATTTAGAACCTTCTTTTATCCATTTTTCTCAGGGCAAACTGCACTATCCTTAGTGCATCTGTTTTTCCCATAGAGCAGAGTAGCTGTCAGACTCCAGTAGTCATACACAGGCCTCTATCAAAACACAGCAGAGGGTGGTTTTGCCCCACATACTGGCTCCTGTCTACATCCAATGCCAATGTCTACATCCCTTCTCTTCCTCCAGCTTGAGAGTCACTTAACTGAAGGGTGGAAATAACTCATCAAATGTATTTTGAGGGAAAGGAATGAAATTCATCCTTTTGCTAACAGGGGTGGAAGCAGTGAAAAACTATTGAAGCTGGAGGGGAAAAAAAGCCATAAGCCTACTCTGGAGAGGGGGAAAGAGCAGGAGGAGTGGAGAGAGCATGATCTAATGAGATAATGAGTCTTCCCCAAACCTGCCCACCAGCCCGTTCAGAGCCATATCGTGACCCTCCCCAGTGGCAGCCTCCTGCTTGTGTGAAACTGAATGCAGTTTAGAGAGAATAACTGTACGTTCTTTGTGGCAGGGGATGCCGGGCACAGATGGAAAACCAGGCTTTCCTGGCATTGCTGGGCATCCCGGAGAAGTGGTAAGTAGGGTTATCATCCTCTCTGATCACTGACACACACTGGCTCCCAAACCTACCTCTTACAGGTCAGCAGGATCAGCGCTTGCTAGCAGAGTATGAAGAGCTGGGGCTGTGTTTGTCCTGCTTAACCTGGAGCAGTTACCTCAGACAAAAACACAGAAGCAGACTGTACCTTGCCCATGCCTCCCTCATCAGTCAGAAGAGATACAGGCATCTCCAGAGGCTAGTTCTGATTTCTCAATGCTCCTTCTGCTTTTAATTATTCAGAATTCAGCTCTGCCTTTAATTAGAGGAAAGCCAGCAGGCTCATAGGTGATTTCAATCTATTTCTCATGCTTAAGACCCTCGAGAATTACAGCGTGCTTTGCTTGGGAAGTCCCACGGCTCATCCCCTGGCACCTTCCTCTCACTTGTGCCAGAGAAGTGTCTGCATTTCCAGCACAGGGAGTCCTACAGACAGGCTGATCAAGCTTAGAAATAAGCTGCCTGAAAGATGACAGTTTAGCTTCCCTGTCTTCTCCTATCTGGTCTCCTGGGAAATCCTGGGCACAGCTGATGTGGTTGATGCTAGAAAAGGACAACTCAGCCAGAGATGGCTGATTTCAGTGCAGTGAAAGAAATGTTCACTGGATTAATTCCTAGCTAATGAAATGTTTTGTGCCCATTGTGCTTCTAGTCATCTGTGAACTCTGTAAAAGTTCTAGGAAATACTTTTAACCATCAAACCTTCAGAAGATCTGAGTTGAAACTAGTTGGCCCCATGTTTGTTTTGAGAGAGCTGGGAATTATCATTCTGTACATGAAATTCACTGCTGTGCTTTTTGTGAAGCAAGAGAGAACACATTTCATAATTTCCCCTTTTAAATCACTTATGCTCTTTTTTTCTTTTTTTTTTATCATCTGAAGGGTCCAAAAGGAGAGAAGGGTGATCCAGGACCTCGGGTGAGATTGTGTGGATTTCACTCTTTTCAAGAAACCTATGTGAACTGTAGCGCTTAGTTTATGGGTTTTGCACATGTAATGCTTTTGAAATAGGGTGAACCAGGACAGGATGGGAACAGTATTGTGGGACCGCCTGGACCACCAGGACCACCGGGACCAGTCATAGCAATACCTGAGGTAAGTGTGCATGTCGAGCATTGAGGTCTCTAACTCCCCTTACAGAGAAGAGGGCACAAGTGGTTAACACACTGGCAATTCTGCTGCTCACATTCAGGTCATAAGTCTATTCCTCAAAACAAAAGAATCTCAATATGTCTCTGCATGAAATTATTTAGTTTTGAAAATGTTAGATTGGAAGAAAGTGGGTAAAGAGCTTAACTACAAGAGTTGTGAGATCATATTGTGCATCTCGCACAAACTCTTTAGGTGATTCTGTAGAAGTTGTGAACATGAAATAGAAACCAACAGAGAAATACAAAACTGGGAATATTTAACACAGCATAGCACCTGAGACACAGCAGTAAGTGGGGGAGGGTAATTTCCTGATAGTTGTCCACTATACAAACCAGAGCACTGACTCTGGAAGAAACAAAGGGTAAAATAGTAGAAGCCCATAAAAAGTCTCCACTATGCTTTAGATGCAGGTATATTTTCAGTTAGTTTTGCTGTGTGTACATCAGCCTTTGCAAAAACAGTACTATATGCAGTAATGAAGGCTGGAGATTAGGATGAATCCCACTTGGACCTGACAACAAAAATCTTAGTAGTTGGCCTGATGTAACATTAAGATCTGGAGGAACTGTGAGTGACTGCAGGAAACCACCTCTGAGAGGTGGAGGTGCCTAAAACAGCCAGACATACCCACAGGAATACATATAAGGGCAGTAAGAAGTGTTTTGTAACTGCAAGAGAAAATGCCCAGCTGGGAAATCTGTGTTAAGGAGAGCTTGGTGCCATCATTATCATAAAGCTGAACTACACATAACCTTTTTTGACTGAAACAACTGGGCTTTCACTTAGGCTTCTGCTACCAATAGCAAATATAACATTAATTTTCATCCCATAGGCTTGAACAGGTCACCGGTCTCACCTGTCCTACCTGAAGTGTTTTTCCTTTACTGACTTTACTGTGAATCCATGCAGAATACCAGGATCTTGGATCCTGAATCTTGGATGAGCTGAATTATAGACTTAGAATGATAGAAATGTTGGTTGTGGTCGAAGTCCTGCTCATAGTGGGACTGTCAGCAGCTCTACACTTTATCTCAATTCTGTTGGAGTTCCTGGGGAACTGCTCAATAGCTGTGATAGAAATGCTGTTGTAAAATTCATGTTCTTTTTCCCAGCCCTGCCACGGTGCCACTGCGGGACCTTAATTCTTATCAGTGACTAAACAGCTCTGTTTGCAGAAAAAATGAACCTCAATGTGTTGCTCCACAGCTCATTAATACTTGAAAAAAAACACTATGACAGCCTCAGAGGGGGAACAGTACATATAAAGAACATAAAAAGATTATTGAACCTGACATAAACTAATGACGCTTGCTGGAGTCTGCATGGCTCCCTATGTGCTCTAGTCACAGTCCACACACCTGTCAAATATGTAGCTATGTCTGAAGAAACCTAAAGTGCATCCTCTGTGTCCTCCTGATCTCCTGTATGAACTACTTTTACCATGTATTACAGAAATGTATAGAGCCTGGTAGAATCTGTATTGCATTAGGTGTATTACAAGTCCATACAGAATCTCATTTCCTTAAGTACCTTTGTGTTCTAGAAGTAAGCTCTTTTAAAAAATTGAGAGCATTTATGGCTTTATATACATTTGTAATATAGGTGTTCTGGGGAGGTACATCAAGAGCTGTCAAATGCTCTGTATTGTTAATCAGAAGATTTCTCTGAGAACTTGGTGTACTGGATTTTGATACAGTTAATGAAATGTGTGGGGAAGTATACGTCACTATGTATGACATTGAATTCTTCCTATCTCACAAATGTTTGTGTAAGAACAGGACATTTGTTTGCAGTAAGTTTGCTGAGATAGACATTAAATTATCCAAGTGTGTTTTGTTGACTCAGTCTCTCATCTTTCATAGTAAGCTTCAAATATGAAAAAGAACTATTGCAAGCAGACCTATCAATTGCAGTTGGAATTGCAGAACTAAAATAAATAACACTGCCAGCTGTTGTAATATGGATATTGGCTTGATGTGGATAGAACAGCAGAGATCAGTGATCTGAGTGAACCACAGGGCACTTAGAGAGATTACTCTCTAGGTCAGGGTCATTCATTTAACCATTGTGTAGCCAAGAACAATACTTCTTGTGCTACAGAAGTCCAATGGACTTATCCATCAGAGTTGGAAGGAAGTTTTCTAAAGAAGGGCTGTGTGGCTACTTATGTTGCTTGACAAAAAAATAAGCAAATAAAGAGTTAGTTCAGTTCAGCACTGTTGAAATATTTAGAGCTGACATGGACAGCTGTGGCTCAGGGCCAGGTCTCACCAGTAAGCATCTGGCTGATAGCACATTGATTGAGCTGCACTGAAAAGTGGACCTTGGTTTCCTTCTCATTTCACCTGGCCCCTATGTGAATGGAGGGGATTTGGTTCCTTCAAGAACCACTTCTCATACCATGAACATAAGTGTTAGGGGAAAACTGAGGTCTGCAGTGGAACCTCTCAGTTTCCAGGCTTCTGCAGTTCCCACCAGCAATGTGGGTCTCAGAGGCTTCCTGTCCTTGCTGCCTCCTCTGTTGCCTCCTGTGACTGATCAGGAAGTCTGCTCTGACTCATCATGTTTTAAAAAAAAAGTATTCCTCTGTTTGCTGCTGCTTGATATTCCAAAACACTAAAATCAATATTTCTCATCCTATATTGGCTATTTCACTCTTTCAGAGCATAGTTGCTGATACTCAGTGCATTTTCATGAGTGGAATCGTGATAACCAGAAAACCATAATATTTGTTGCTATTATTTTATCACACAAATGTAGTTTGGTATAGTACAGAAGTAATTTTGAATAGAGAAATATTATTGGATTTAAATTTCAAACTTTTAAACCTTTATTTTTGGCTGGCACTATTTACGCATAGTTTAGCTACAAGAAACAAAAGTCACAAAGAAAGGTTAATGCTGAGGGTGTAAAGCAGATGTCAAAAATTTTGTTCAGCCAGTTCTTTATATAATTCTGATAAGGCCAGAATTTCTATAATTATGACAAGGAATTTCTATATTATAGAATTTCTATAATCCTGACGAGGCCTTTTGGATGCAAAGCTGAAGGTTTACTTAGAAATGAACCCAGACAATCATCCTAAAATATAACAGTGAAGAAAATATGGAAAACAATGTTGTCCTTACTATTGTAGTTAGCACTTTCTGAACGAATTCAATGAGTTATATTGCTACATTGTTGTTATTAAAGCTGTTTGCACATCCAAACTCAAAGCTGAATAATTATATACCTGGAGGAGGTTGTGAAGAGTGCAATCTTTTCCTCTAATCATCACTCTTCTACCTTTTGTTTTCAAATGTTCTTCAGCATTATGTACAGTTTTCTGACTTCCAATCACAATTTCCATTTGCAGATCAACTGTATGTGTAAAATATACAATGTGCCCAATCCCAAACTCAGCAAAGCCTTTGGGATTCTTTTCACTGACTTCAATATAGTTTGGATTGAGTCCAAAAACAATGAATAATGAGCGATTCCACAATGAAAAGACCATGTAAACCCAAGGCTCCTGGATTTCTTCCTCCAGATAAAGCAAAACAATCGCAGCAGCAGGACTCTTTTATTACTGTCATTAAAGTAGCAGCCCATGTCCTGTTCCTTTTCTGGGCCATGTAAAACTGGAAATAGAGTGGGACCAAGGGCATCATACTATTCCTGAAGAGTGCAGCAGAGTTCATGCAGTCTGGGAGATGGAGTGCTGCCTGTAGAATCTAAACTCTATTTTTACTTGAGAATTTCTCCGGCGGTTTTTGTAGAACATGAGGACAGGGAGTAGAAAGAAGCACCCAGTAGAAGCAGCAAGCTTTAGCTGTATGAATTATTCAACATGACCTCAAAGTACAGAAAGCTATCCATACACTGCCATGCTCAGATGACAATGGATAGGATAGGATAGGATAGGATAGGATAGGATAGGATAGGATAGGATAGGATAGGATAGGATAGGATAGGATAGGATAGGATAGGATGTGTGATCTGGATTCGACAAATAGTATTCAGAGATTCATAAGAGTATTGGAAGTGATCTCTGGAGGGCATATGGTCAAACCTCCTATTCAAAGCAATGGAGTTTCAAACTCAATTCCTGGATAATGTATTCATAATAAATGTTGGAAAATATTGTGGTCTGGTCATGTTGATCTACACATGGTTGCAGGCAGTAAGAGGCATTCAAATCTCACAAAACCTCAGTGACAATGTGTATATTCATGGGCTAAGTAAATCCCTGCCACCTGAAGGCATGCCCTGTCCTGGCATTGAAGAGTCCTGGACCACAGCTCCAAAGTCCTTGTCCACCTTCATTATCAGGATTCTGTAATTGAATTATGCAGGAATGCCTGGGCTAGTGGGGAGCTCACCAATTCCAGGATACGAAGCAGTGCAATTACACTGTGCTGTTCAGGCATCCTGAGACTTGATGCTGAGTGGTGCAGGAGCTGCTCCCCATCACAGTTTGGGGTTCCAGGCTAGTTTCAGACACAGCAGTGTGAACAGTGCTGACTTAGGAATCACAGCATAGTGCTGCATGGTTAGATGCAGACATGTCCAGAATACAATTAAAACTTCAACTCTGCAGCAGAGGATAAGTGTGCTTAGACTAATTCACCATCTTAGAATGCCAATGACACACTGGAGCATAAAACCTCTATTTTATCTTTATCTTACTGAGGAGAAATGGCTTCAGGCTGCAAAATTTGGTGTCATAGCTTTCAAATTAAAAAGGAGACACAATTAATTAAATTTCTAAAAGCATTCTGAGATCCTAACAAAATAAATGTAAAAGAAATTATAGGGTTTTTTATTCCAGATGTATAAAGAAAATTAGAAGTAGAGAGCCTTTTCTGTCACCTTATTTATTTTTGGAGGTTTTTGATAGTTATAAAGAAATAATTTACCTTCCTAAAAATGTGTGTGAGCCTTAGATAAACCATTTGAAGTAACCTGTTTCTTAACTCCTTTTTCAGTTACTTCTCAATGAGACAGATGGAATTTCTAATTTTACTGAAATTAAAGGACTGCTTGGGCCTCCAGTGAGTATATGCTGCTTTATTAAATCTTCAGATTTGCTCTATCTTCAATATCTTCTTTTGAGTATCAACTTGAGATGAGTTTCCTATACTTTAGGATTGTGTTTCTGCTAACTTCAGCACCAAACTCTGTGGAAGTACTTTCAGGCAGAACTCAGTTCTGTGTGAACAAACTGCTTTTACACATTTATATGAAATAAATTGGCTTATATCTGATTCTGAACTATATGCTCAGAATTATAGAAATGTAGAACTGTTGCAAAAATAGAGTCCAAGATGTACATTTCTTCCATTTTTTTTTCTTCATGATTTCAAGTTTCAAAGTATTGGGATAAAAAGTATTTTGCTCAGTTCTGCTTGAGACTTCAACTAGAAATGCTAGGCTCCTGTCTATGAGTTTAGTCGCACACAAGTTATAACTGTGAATGAAAAACTAGGTATTTCATAAGACAACAAAAGATGTGAAATTGAGGTTCTCTTCTAGCTGCAAAATAGTCCAGTCAAATATTTGAAATGCTGAATGCTTCTTGGTAATGATTTGAAGTTCCTAGGACTGGATCCAAAGAGAAATCTACCTTTTCTGGTCATGGAGTCTATTCAAACTTTCCCAAAACTGTACAACATGTTGCAATTTGCAAAAAGTTAATCACCACAAATTAATCACCTTACTTTACAGCTAGTTTAATTTGGGAATTCTAGTTTGTGTATTTAATTTTGTCTGTTTTCTTGTTGGTGAGCACAGTGATCTTCTCCACATTAAATCCCTGATGAAACAAAGAAAGTCAGAATGTTCATAGCCAATGGCAGAATTTCATTCTACACAAAGTTTGCAAAAACTTTGTATCTTATTATTACAGCTGCCTCAAAACAAATATTTACTGAATGTGTCATTGAACTGGGAAGAAGGACATTAGCTCCAGCAGCAGCTTGTAACCTTTTTCTGCTAGCCTAGCATGGCTCTTTACCACTTGTTAAACCATAGGACAACTCCATGTTATTGTGGCTGCATCCAGCCATACTTATAAGTAAAACAGTTTTCATGGAAGGGTATTTTCATGTATTTCCCAAAGACCTGGTTCTCCTAATCCCTGGACATAATAGGATGCCAGGACAGTATGGGTCCCCTTGTGTGAGCTCTGCCACAGTACTTGCCGCAGGTAATTCAAACCTTTGTTTTGTGATAGATGTTAGAATCACATTCCCACAAAAAAAGAAGCAGGTTCTGTAGGTTGAAGAGCAGTTGCAGTGAGAAAGCTTTGAACCTCAGTCTCAAAGCTCCTACCCTTGCCAGGTGCAGTCTCATAGTGGATGGGGAAATAAACATTCTGCTGATCTGAACCAGAATTTAAGTGTCTCTCTGCAGTTACCAGAGCAGGGCAATTTTAAATGTGCCCAAAACAAATCCCAATCTGTGATGATTCTATTCTCAGCCTATTACACACTCTGTTTTCTATCCAAAACCTCCAGGACCAAAATGGGAAAGGTGAGTGGCTGCTGTGGTCTCTGTGCTGGCATCTGGAAAAGATTCAGAGGAGGCTGAATAATGGTTGCATGCCTTTCATATGTAGAAAATGTCATCCTTTTTCAGTCTTTTCTGGATCTCTGCCTCACCAGTTTTTGAGAGTAAATGCTAAATTAGAAGCATAGGGTGTTGTGGAGGTTCACATCTTTACTGTCAACTGAATGAAGTTCTTAATTCAGTAGCAGATGAGTTGATATTCACAAATCACACAATACATGAAAAATGCATATTCTGTTTTACAAGCCTGTAATATGTGTTTGTAAGGGTGTGAGTTTTTTAATTTTGCAGGGGTCAGATGGCAAGCCAGGTCTACCAGGATTTCCTGTAAGTATTAATTGCCTAGGATTTAAACATATTTCCTAGGATTTTAAAGTATTTTTCAATACAGTTTAATAATTTTTAAAATGTATCTTGTACACAATTTGCATGAAGTCTAATAAATTTTCATAGAGGATGCTGCAGGTCTTAGGAAGTTACCAGCTGAGCTAGAAATTTATTCTGTCGGAAATGAAGTATATTCTGCTAGGCTCATCTCAGTGTCAGTTCTGTAGTTTAAATCTGGGTGTAATTAATGGAAAATTACTACCTAAGGAAAGGCCTATGCTGTATAGGAGAAACAAATGGAACAAATGGAATTCTAAATGTTATCTGCATGTATATGGATGTAACTGTGTTATTCCTCAGGCTTTTTTGTCACCACTACAGAATACAGGAAAGCCCTATAAGATGTTTCCTTTTTATTTTATCCTTTAGGAAATACTTATGATTTTTCATAACATACCAGGGCTATCATATAAGCATTTCACAACCATAGTATCAAAAGGTGCCTTTTGCTGTGCTATTTATCTATTGCGCTCAGGCTGCCATGCAAACATGTATAAGCATCTTCATCGATGACTTAGACATGGGACTTGGAAGGATACCAACTTTGCAGACAATACAAAATTGGGGGGTGCTGTTAACTCCCTCCAAGGCAGAAAGAGCCTGCAGAGATACCTACATAAATCAGAGGGCTGAAGGATCACCAGCTGTATGATGTTTAACAAGGGAAAGGGGCAGATTCTGCACCTGGGATGGTCACCCTGATTGTGCATGTAGGCCAGGGAATGAGATGCTGGAGAGCAATGCCAGGGAAAAAGACCTGGAGGTCCTGGTCAGCCTCAAGGTGAATCTAAGTCAGCAGGGCCCTGGCAACCAGGAGGGCCAGCCATGTCCTGGGGGGCATCAGGCGCAGCATGGCCAGCGTGGCAAGGGAGGAGATTGTCCTGCCCTGCTCTGCATTTGGGCTACCTCACCTCAACTCCTGGGGACAGTTTTGAGTGCCACAATATAAGAAAGACATTAAACTGTTAGAGAGTGTCCAAAGGAGGCCTGTGAAGATGGGGAAGGGCCTTGAAGGGATGCTGTGTGAGAAGCAACTGAGGTCATTTGGTCTGTTCAGCCTGGAGAAGAGGAGATGGAGGGAGACCTCATTGCAGCCAACAACTTCCTTGTGAGAGGAAGAGGAGAGGCAGACACTGTTCCTTTCTCTGTGGTGACCAGTGACAGGACCTGAGGGAATGGCCTGAAGTTGTGTATGCTTAGGTTAGATATTAGGAAAAGGTTCCTCACCACAGATTTGTTGGGCACTGGAACAGGCTCCACAGGGAAATGGTCACAGCACCAAGCCTGACAGAATTAAATGAGGGTTTAGACAATGCTCTCAGGCACATGGAGTGACTCTTGGGGTATCCTGGGCAGAGCCGAGAGCTGGACTTTGATGATCCTTGTAGGTCTTTTCCAACCCAAAATACTCTGTGATTCTGTGATTATTTAGCTTATGACTTCAGAAAGTATTGTTCTAATTATTGTGTTCATATTCTGTGTGATGGGATAGAATTACTTTCCCTTGTTATGATTGTTTGACAGTTCAGAGCATGCATATGGTCTCAGGATCCTTTGTCTATTGCCTGAGAACAATTAAGCAGAAAACTGGGAAAGCTGACAAAAGATGTTAACAAAATGCCGGCAAAATGCCCAAAATTCCACAGAAGGTTGTTTGGTGAGTCCTGAATATCATGGACTGCAAAGAAAGGGGGAAAAAACTCCTCAGACATACATTTCATTTGAAAAAGGACTGATAACATTTAGAAAATGATATAGTGAATTCTTGGTCTCTGTCCCTTATAGAACTTCTACAGACATGAAAATACCATTCTTGATCTCACCTCATGTCTTTAATTTATCTCTTGACAGATGCAGAAATTATGTAGACTTGAGTTTAGATCCTAGTGAGCAAAAAGAATGCTTCTGAATGCTCTTGGAAGATTGTAAAGTACAATTTGATCTGATAGGAATGCTTTCCCCACAAAGCAGATAAAGAAATAATCTTGTTTTCAAATAGATAAACTCTATTTCATATACCCTTTTTTTTTCTTTTTTTCCTTTTTTTTTTTTTAACATACTGTTAAAAATACACCTTCAGAAAGTCTGTTGAAAATCAGTCTGGCTGAATGATCATGGAAAGAGAGAGGATTGAGTACAGAAGAAATAGAGAATTTTAGGTTGAATTTCCACTCTTATTAATGTTTGCATATTTCCCTTTGTGTGTATCATCTACACTGTGATAAGCATCAGGTATTTTTCATTTTGGTCTTTCTAAAGACTCCTTATGTGATATCTGGTTTAGGGAATAACTTTATTCAGAGAGCAATTTTGTCTTGTAAGAATTCTTAGATTGCAATCAGAGTGATTTAAGTTCAAGTTTGCCAGTAATTTAAAATTACATTTAGTAAAGTAGCCTAGTTCCATATTGTTCATAAATATCACTATGGATTTATGTACTTGTTTTTGCCTAGGGCCCTCGGGGTCCAAAGGGTGATACTGGTTTGCCTGGATCACAAGGACCTAAAGGACAACAGGTATGAAAAAATGCATAAGAGAAAGTATAGACTGAGAAATGTGTTAGATGACAAGTACTTAGTGACATTAGAAGTTTAATGATTCTAATTTTTGTAGGAATTGGGATTTTAATTAGCTCATGTGAAAAATGTACTAGGGGGAATGGGAAAATGCTAAATGACCTCCCCTGATACAATCTTACCAAGAGCTAATCTTCCTGCGCCAGTGTTGAAATTCATCATGCAGTATGCACTTATCAGGTTAAGTCTCTTTAAACATTAAACATGAAGTGACCTCTTCTTGCCAGCTGATTGTTGTGCTGACACCCTGGGATCCTATCCAAAAGCCCAAATTAAAAAAAAAGATCGATTTTTTCCTCCTCCTATGCCAGAGAGGGCTTTGCCTACAGAATGAAGACTGCAATTTTCAATTCCCAAAGTTTAAGACTTTAAGACTTGAGGCACTCTCTTCTTAGGATTCTTTCTCCTGTTTCTTCAGAAAAAGTGTGTATTTTATAGCTCTACTGAGAGGGTACTAAAGACTGACTCTGTTCTTCTGTAAATACTGCAGCTGTTCAGTTTTTTCCCCTTCTTATCAACCTTCAGGAAGCAGGGGAGAGGAACATCTAATATATTGGGGATACCAAGAAAGAAAAACAAAACCACTTTCTGCTTAGCTGAGCTCACTTTCTCACAAGTAATAGGAAGACTTGGAAATGGTTAATTATGGTTTAAATGGGGTAGCAGATGAATAGCACTGTCATTGCTCAGAAGGAAAGCTTTCAGGCCATGTTTACCAGTCCCTGCTTATCATAAGGTTTTCTGTTCTTATACAAAATGTATTAAATGATCAAGCTCAACCTTAAAACTAGTTGGGTGATTTTTGGTTTAGGTTGTGGAGGTTTTTACTTTTGTTTTTTTGGTTAGTGCTCTTTTTTTGCTTCTGGTGTCTGCACTGGCAAGAACTCAAAACTTTGAAAGCATTTAATTTTGGATGCACCAAAAACATAGTGATGTCTCTGATGGTGTTTCTGAGCTGTGAACACCAGGCTATGCTCAAGAGTGAAGAAGTTTGGGAACCCCAGTGAAGGTGTACAGACACCTTTACTTAAAGGATCATGAAATTCAGCCTCAGGTCCATACATTCTCATAGAAGTTAAAGTCAGTGAAGCCAACCAAGTCTTAGGGAGATTCCAAAGTATCCAAAGTATCTTCAGGGAGACTTCAAAGACTCACAACAGTTTAAGAACCTGTGAGAAGAACTGAGTTATAGCACCTAGAGTTCAATGAAAGATCTGTAACCTGGACTGGCATTTTAATCAGCAATGCAATTGCTAGCTTCAAGCTAGATTTCTTCCATGACATCCTGGGAAAGATGTTGTAGCAAGCTGCCTGAGGTAGGAAGTGGAAAGTTACAGCTGAATGACCCAGCCTGGGAACGATGAGCTTAGCACTAAGTGATAATTTGTGGTGGTGGAACAGGACTTCAGAGGGTCACAGTTTGAGTGCTGGGACTTGACCTTCACTAAAGTTAATGAGGTTCCATCATGCAAGGCACATAGAGAGAATGATTCATGCTTTCCTGATAGTGAAATCTGAACATTTACTGGTCTATCAAGATGGGACATTTCCAGCAGGGTTTACTGACCATTAAGCTGATGGTACACAAGAAGACAATAACCTGTCTGCCTTTGGCAGAGACCTTTTGTGAACACAGTATGTTTCACATACTTACTCTATGGAGAGCAAATGAAGTCTTTTTAGAAAAATAAGAACTTATTCTTCTCAGGGAGATATTTTTAGTGTACTTTATTATGTTTTTAGAAATATTATCTCTTTTCTTCCCCGGAATTAAGATTCACCCTACTCACACTGATATCACTTTATGTTTGATATCACAGCATGACTAATCTGTCATGCCTCAAACAAAAGTAATGCTGCCTTGACTTCTGATTCACTGGGAACTGCTTTGTAAACAGTAATTACTCTGATAATTGCAGGGTGAAAAGGGAGAACCAGGAGCTATCATTTCTGCTGATGGATCTTTAACTGAATTATTAGGAAGAAAAGGGGAGAAGGTGAGCTAATACTGTGCTGGTTTCTTTCAGAATTATTTGGTGGCCATGTTACCAGCCACCTCTGCTAGACTTTGCAGGAATTCTCCTTGTCATTGTTCTCTATCTGTGTTGGTCCTCAACAGGGCGAAGCTGGAGTGATGGGACCAGTGGGACCAATGGTAAGATGATTCCAAAGATGAATGGTTTTTTATTTTTTAATTTTGCTTTGGCCTCACAAATATTAGTAAATGTAAAGGTAGCATGGTTAGCTTTTCTTTCCTTCTGAGTAGGGATGATAAGGAGTATTTGTGCTTCAGGGCCATCAGTCTCCTTTAGAAAAGAATGTGCTTGTTACATATGTGGTGCTGTAACTACTGACTTATGCAGAGCTTAAATTCTGGTAGAACAAATGTATCTGTCACTGTCTAAGCTGACCATGAAATATCATCAGAGCTAGAAACTTGGATGATTTTTGACTCTGAGTGAACTGGGTTTGTTTAGCTCTGAAGATAAAAGATTAAGAGGAGCTCTAATTGCTCCCTGCTGCGGCCTGAAAGGGAATCATAAAAAAAAAAATCAGGTCCTTCTCAGAGGTGCACAGGAAAATGACAAGTAACAAAGACATTGTGACATATATAGATATAAAGGCAAAAATTCATGTTAAAAGTGATTAAACACAGAAATAGGTGCCCAGAGAGATGATGGATTCTGGAACAAGGTGTTGAGTGGCATGACCTAACCTACAAGCCTAACATACAAGTTTGTCTTATAAGCAAGGGGTTGTGCAAGAGGATCCCTCTCTTTCCACCTAAATTATTCTCTGTTTATATGATTTACATTAAAACAACTAATTGTATTGGCTCAATTTCTGTCAATGCCAATAAATTGCGACTGTGTTGGATTCTGAGAAAGCTGTACACCGGGCAGCAGAGTAGGACCAGGTACCAACATCAGGATTTAGAGGTCTTCTTTCAGGTATTTGGTATGATACTTTTGACTGGACATGGAAGGTCATAAGAAAGCACAAAGAATTAGTTATAAAATAAGAACAGTTGCCCAGACTCAGCAGTGTTAGGGTGCCAATTTCTTCTAGTCTAGTATTCCAAAAATCAAGGATGTCGAGGATGTTTCTTTGCTTCTGCTTTTGATGTAGCCTGGTCACTGTTGTGTCTTAGTGAATGTTAGTGTTGACATTTCTGCACACTGACGCTCATAGGAGATTTTTACATCAGTTTCTGTAGCCTTCCAAAGGGGATGACTGAGTATGCTGAGTAGCTGCTTTTTAAATTACTGTGTATCAGAATACCCTGAGGAGGCTATGCTAACTTACCAGAAAGGATGTTCCTTTCCTTCTCTTTGTATGACTGCAAGATGATCTACCCTTTTGACTTGACACAGAATAACTTTGAATGAAAGTGGACTTCAGAGATGATCTTGTGCACATCACTGCCTGGAGCAGGTCTCTTTAAATCAGAAACTTGTCAAGTGAAGTTTTCAATAACTCTTAGGATAGAAATTCCACAACCTTTCTGGGCAGCACATTCCAAACATTTGACAAACTCTGAATTAAAACATTTGTCCTTATATTTATTTAGAATTCCTCATGTTCTGGCTTGTGTTCACTGCTACTTGCTGTGCATCCTGCATCCAGCAGACAGGTCCTTTTCCTCTCAGCCCCAAACTTTGTGGTTTACATCTCCTTTTATACTGCCTTCATACAGTTCAGCAAGCAGACAAGGAAGTTCTGGCCAGCACTGGTAGGAATGGTTACCATTCAGGAAAGTTTGGCACAGGGAGCCTGTCTCAAAGCTTTGCTCAGCCAGTTCTCTTCTGAGCACAGAACTCAGGTTTGATCATCACTGCTAATGGGGTGGTACAATTTGGTGTTGTCCCATAGAAAAAGATCCATCTGTAGTTAGTGTGAGGCCTGTGCAGCAAAAGTATACAGACTTCAAGTGCTGTGTCAGAGACCCTGGCAGATAACTTATTCAAGGTTTTAGTGCAATGGTCCTGTTCCACTTTGCTCCAAGGGAGTCTCTGACCCAGGAACAACTTTGAGGCAGTGGGGACTCTGATTGTTCCTCTCTGCTTTTAGACCCATATGCAGATTTCCAGAATTTAAAATCAAATCCCTAGTCATTGCTCTGCTCCTCTTTGAGATTTCAGGTGGACAGAAGGTAGGATCACAGGAGCTTGGAGCACAAGGAGCTGCAGATGAGAACTAGGGATAGTCAGGAGGTCAGTACAATTGTTAGCAAAAGCAGAAGTAACAGACTGAATCCAAGCTCCTGCCACCAGAGGAATGAGGATCTTGTACATGCTGGATTATGCTGTTCCCTGTGGGTGAAGGAAATGGCTGCATATCACTGAAGGAGAGCACTTAGTGAGAACCTCAGTGTCCCGATCTATTATGCTGGTGTAAAAGAAACTTATGTGGTAAGCAAAACTCCTGTGGCTTCCAAGCTTCCTTCTTTCACTTCTAGCTGTGACTGCTGGCTTCTCTCAGGGAGTTGCTAACACCTGACAGACTGGGCTGGCACTTAAAGAAAATAATAAAGGTGGCCCCAGCTGAGTCAACTCTCGCATTGTTAATGTTTGAAATCCCAGCTGAACCATGGGATCAGACACTGCTCGCTATTTAAACTGAAAAGGTCTGTTTCTAGTTGTTCTCACTGCTGATTAAAGTTCGGATTTACATAATCTTTAAAGGCTCAGGTACCAGAGAGTGAAATAGGAAAATGCTTTTGGATTGTTTTTTTTAAACATTTTTACATTTTTGATTGCTTTTTTCTTTTGTCCCAAACCTCATTACTGGATGTGGTATCATGGAAAGGTGAATTTTGAAATTTTGGGGGACAATATTGAAATTCACCAGCAATCTCTTGTCTGATTGAGACACAGGCATTAACTTTGTTCACACGGGTAGAAATTACCTTCAAACAGGAAATAAAATAGAAGATTAATAAAAGTCTTACCAGCTGCAAGTAGTTTCAGCTAACATTAGTGAGCTTTAAATTCTGATTACAATGGTGATATTATAAATTAATATGTTCATATGCTAACTGAGTATGAATTTCAGGTCTAATCCAGTTTTCAGTTTCAGCAGGAGCAAAATTACAACAGTTAATCCATGAATTTCAGCTAGATGATAAGAGAAATTATCTTCTTCATCAGATAAATTTTTCATTAATGTACATATCACTTTTCACTGAAAAGATATGATGTGAAGGGTTAAACACACCCACTGTCAGATGTAAGTGGTATCTGTGTGAGATCTACAGACAGATTAACAAGTAATGCAAGAAGGAGTATCTCAGCATTTCAGTGAACTAAAAAAAGGAAATGAAACCAGAAAGGCTGACACAAATGTAAAGAGTTTGTCTAGACCCTTGTGGTTTTGGTGAGTTTCAGGAAGCTGACATCAGTTGAAAGTTTGAAGATCCTCAGATTTGCTGCTTTTTGTTGATCACTTGCAGGCTGCCTAGAAGCTGCATGCTTACAAATGCCCCATCATAGGCCATCCATAGTCCTGGACCACCTTTCCCAGGCAGCCTGCTTGTCCCCTCTTTTTGCAGTTGCTTGTATTACTTTGTGGAGCCTGGTGAGTCAGTCAAACCTGTATAAAGAAGGAACAATTCTGTTCCAACTATCTGCCCCATGAATCCACGAACCCATGCTGGTGAGAGGCAAGTAGAGGCCTGGCACTGCATGAATTCTTAGGCCAATCCACAGATATTTCCTCACAGAGCCTGATTAAAAAATAATTAGAAATAAGAAAAAGCGGGGGGGGGGGGGGGGGGAAGAAGATGAACAAAGTGTATATCTCTAACTTTCTTTTCTTTTCCTGACTGATGCATTTAATTTTTCTTCAATAGATGGTGAGTCAGTTTTGAATTGCATGCCCTACAAGAGTCTGGGAATTCAGACTTCATTGCAGATAGGTGGTCTTTTCCAAACCAGAGCTGTTACATGCAGTCCTCAGCTTCTGAGATCACTCAGTAGAGCAAGCAGAGAGGATGTTCTGTGCAATCACAGGCAATCGCAGGCTGATTTTTAATGTAGATATAAAATTATGTTTCTTATACTTAATAATCAAATATAGGTCAACAAAATGGGCCACAATTACTTTTTTTTTTTTGTTCAGGGACCAATAGGACCTACTGGACCCAAAGGAGAACTTGGCTTCCCAGGACGCCCAGTATGTATGATGCTCTCAAGTGGGATGAAGTGGGAAATCTTGCTTCTGACAAGATATATGACATTTATCATTATTATTTATAGTAATAAATTATTTCTACTTATTTCAGGGCCGTCCAGGACTGAATGGACTGAGAGGTGTGAAAGGTGATCAAGGTGAAGCATTTAATGTAAGTTTTTTGTATTTCAATTAGTTACAAAATAAAATCTGTTAAAATCTGAAGTCTGATTTATACTGATCCCTTTCAAATGATGATGGGACTAAAAACCTGAAATGTTCTAGAAATAATTGTGTTTCTGCTACTTTTCCTCTCTAGCAGCAGTCATTGAAAAGTCAGCTTCTGGCTCTGTCTGGGCAGTGCTTGCAGATACACATAGTTGTGTCAGCTCCCAGGTGTAACAGTTATGTGTCACACTCACTGCTACAATTGCACCTTCAAATAGCAAAAGATTTGGAATTCCAGACTTTTTAATATGTATCAAGAAGTTCCTGATCCAGGCCACCAGTGTGACCTCACATGATGTGAAGATACTCCCACAGGCTCTGACCTTTCTAGCCCAGATACAAATAGCACTTGAGCATATCACAGGGAAGTGGTATCTACCTTACTAACAAGGAGACACTCACTAATACCTGCTACCTGCTATGGTTGCCATGTGCAAGTGTCCGAAACAATGACCTCTGCACAGGTGGCAGCATATTCATGCTCACCTACAGCCTGTAATTGTGGAGTGACAAGTGATGAAGCAAGCTCCTGTTGCTGCAAGTCTGTTCTCATGAAAAGATTTCAGACAAGTTGTCTCATGACAAACACTGAAACTGAACAGCACAAGAGCTAGCACTGCTGAGCATAGACAATAAGCTTCACAACAGCAGAGTCATTTGTGTGGTTGTTCTGATGTCATGCAACAATCTGTGCTAGGAAAATTGGTACCCATGCCACAACAGCAGCTAATGCTATTTCATCTGCATCAGAGATAATGCTGAATAAAAGTTACAAGGGTATGTTACTGTGCTAGCATAAATTCAGTATCACTGTATTTCATTAGAGAAATTTTTATAAATGGATTCTGTTATAAGAAGCCTCTGGTTCTAGTTTGCTCAAAAGAAAAAAAAATATGGCACACAAGCTACAAGGCACAAGTGTCTTGTCCATCTAGACAATAAAGATAAGTGAGATGATACTGCTTTATGTGAGTAGCAGGGAGACTGAGAATTGGTAAGTATCTTTGCAGAATTAGTAAATATTTAGGTATCTCCACAGTAAAAAAGACCAGGTACTGAATGTGGCTTACACCCCTAGAAGAAGGTATAAATAGAAATATAGTTCCTAGAAAGTGAAAACAGACAAATAAGACAAATTCTAATTGGAAGAAAATGAGAGGAAAATTACTACCCACTGAGAGAAAATATAAGAGTAGATTTTCCTTTCCTCCATATCTTCAAAAAATATTAATGTTCATTTTCTGGATTGTCTGCCTTAACCATACAAAAGCTATTGTAGCAAGTATAACTAGATGCAGTACATCAGGCTGACAGGTTAAAGCAAACAAGTAAACAAAGGAGGCTACATGTTCTAGTCGTCCTTCCTGGAGTGCTCAGGGAAGATGAAATCTAATGGATCTCTAATTACTGATGAGATGACATATGTCACCATACAGAAACTTGCATTGATGTGGACTGAAAGGTGAACACAACCTTGTGCCAAGTTTTCAAATTACACAGCTCAGAGCTGACATATTTTTGTAAAGGCAGTCATACCCTCAGTCTAGCAGGGCTCCTCAGCATTGTTAATTAGCATGGACCTATCTGACTGGCACTTGAAAATTTATGAATCTTAGCAGTCTTGAGAGATCTAGATCAGTGTAGAAAACCTAATCTTCCTTGGATGAGAGATAAACTCTTTTGATTTGTTTCAATAAGCAGTGCTTTAGGTGCTCCAGTTTGCAGTTGGGGTTTATTTTTTGTCTGATATCTTCCTTCTCCTACTTTCTCTTACCAGGGCCTTCCTGGCTTGCCTGGGCCCCCAGGGCCCCCCGGACCCCCAGGACGAATACTTTATATCAAAGGAGTAAGTGCCACTGGGCATCAGGGGCTGGTTTGGAGCAGAAATGTGCTGCTCTAGAAGCACTCTGCAAAAGGAAACATGAAAACTGGTTTCAGTCTACACAGGTCACTGTGAGTGACCTTGCTTGTGTGCAGAGAAAAAAAGATCTCTTAACCAAAGCCACTGTCGTGGAAGAGTTTTGTCCCCATGGGCCCACAGAGAGGGACATTATGACAGACCTGGCAGCCAGCTGGGCTTTCTTCTAGGGAGGTGGGGATTTTGTTTCCAGGCTTAGCCTCATCATGACTGTTAGGTTTATGTGGTGTGTTACATGCAGTATCATACCTATGCTCACCAAAGTAATTTCCCTCCTGTTTTCAATAGACAGTTTTCCCAGTCCCTCCCAGGCCTCATTGCAAAATGCCAGTAAGTGACACATGCAGAATCTGCTCTTTGCAGGATGCACGGCCATGACAGAACATAACCAAAGCAGCTGTACACCTAAACACCATAACCTTGCAGCTTTTTTCCCCCTGCCTTCTGCTTTGCACCAGGGATGTGTTTTACTTGTTCTTCAGGATAACAGATTTTCAAGTGTTTAGCCATTTATGAAAACTTAGCCATGTATGAAATATATAACAGAACTAGAAACACTAGACTCTTTTGCTTAAAGTACTTTGATTACTTGTTTTTGTTTTTTTTCTAATACTTTTAATGCCTTTCAAAGCTTGTGTTTCCATAGTTTAGGAGTTGCTTTGGGGACCTGAATGTGTATGCATACAGGTACACATATTTTTTAGATATATGTATAAATACAGTCCCCATGTTGTTATGTCTCTAGCTGTTTTTAATTTCCCTTTCCAAAATAAGATTTGTTATGTGTTTCATTGTGGCATGAAAGACGCATCAGAAAAGAAAGATCATGTTCTTTATTTGACCCTCAAATGCACTCTGTCCACATAGAATTGCATCAGGTGAAGATCTGCCCCTCCTTTTCAGAGAGTATGACAAAGCCTTCATCACCTTCAAAGAACCTGTAGTTTCACACATAGTATGAAAAGAGAGGAGATGGATTTCATATTTTCACAATGTCCTAGTGCAATTTTTCTTTAATGAATTACAGAAATTGCATCCTAGAATGACTGGTGAACATAGTTCAGTCCTGGAAGTATTTTCCCTAGGGCAATATCTTACTGTTAAGCTGTGGGGTATGTATTTGGAAAGGTTTCTGTCTTTGGGAGCCACAGTCCACCCCTGAATAGTGTGGGGTTACACTTTTCTGCTAAACTCCAAGTAATACTGTGCCCTCTCCTCCAATTTGCATTCCAGTTCTTTTTCACTGATTTTAGAGAAACAGCTCCTGACTTCTTCTATGCTAAATGTACTGATACTCATCATTGCCCTAACCCTACTGCTGAAAAAAGTTGTATCCCAACTTGTGATCTTTTTAGGAATTAATGATAAATAGCCATTACTCTATGGTAATTTGCCATTTCTGCAGTTTTGGCCTACCACCTCCACGCATCATTTTTTTACCTCTTAAATTTCTCCCTTTAATCTTCTCACTCCTATTGTATAACAAAGTAGTACATTGATAACAGATGTCCTTAATCACACACATATTTGTCAGCCTCACTTCTGAAACCTGACTGGATGAGGCCCTGAACAACTTGCTGTAGTTGATCCTCCTTTGGGCTAGACAACCTCCAGAGATGCCTTCCAGCCTCCACTCTCCTCTGATTCTCTGTGGAATGATTCAAACAAAACAAGCCTATTTTCTCTGAATTTCAGATAATAATAGCCACTTTTCCAGAAGGTTACAATCAGTGAAAAATAGCACTAACTTTAATGTGCACGAGTAATAGAAACATGTACTTGTAAACATCTCTTCATGCACCTGAGTGTGCTGGATAGATCTGTCCTACATTTGTGAGTAATCTCCTAAATCTATCCAAGTTTATAGATAAGAAGTCTGCTATTCATGCCTGTATTAATGAGTGTTGATAAAGAACTACAGACTGAACCCCAGCAGTTTTTCTTCATGGAGACTGAACTTCTGAAGTTAATGGAGCCACCCATGTGAGTAAGACTTCTATGGGCTGATACTACAGGATTAGCCAGATGCAGCATCTTCCATTTTTTCATACAGTTGCTTAGTTTCGTATAAGTAGCACTAGAAAGTACCAAGATTTCCAAGCACTGTGCCACATTTCAGTTCCTGCATTGTCCCTAGTTTGAAGACAGGCACAGAAATAAGTGGCATGCCCACTGTTACAGGTAGCTGGTGACAGAAGGGGATAGAGTAAAATAGCTTCAGTCTCCCCACTGTGGTATCAATGCATCTGGAGCACGGGTTAACATCGAACATAACATAGCCCTGGTCTGATGAAGATAATTATAAACACAAGCTGTCATCTCACAGTCAAAAATCAAATCCTGCTTCCAAACATATTATTGTAAATTCAGAATTGTTCTTGGAGAATGAGTTTTCTGATGCTTCTCTGGCATGACTGAGAGTAGAATTTGCTGATGCCTCCAAAATGCATGATGTTACCCTTTTGCTGAAAGCATGTTGCATGTCAAAGAGAGCATAATCCTCATAAAAACTTGATCAGCTAATACTCAGACCCTGTCAAACTGGAGATAATCCAGAGTGTTGTTATAATATTTACTAGCATGCAAACTTGCCAGGGTTTTCAGTCACACTAAGTAATGCATGTCCACTGACTAATATGTATGGATGATTTTTAATGAATTTCTCTGTCTGAAGGTGAACCTTCCCTGTCCTGGGAATCAAGAAGTTCTTAATGACCATGGTGGGTAATTCTTTCCTTGTACCTTGGTTTAAATAAGGGTTTTTTTGTTTGTTTGTTTTTTGGTTTTGGTTTGGGTTGGGTTTTTTGGTTTGGTTTGGTTTGGTTTTTTTTGTGGGGAGGGGGCGTTGGTTTTGGATTTTGGGGGGGTGAGGGTTTTTTGGTTTTTTTTTTAGTTGGGTTTTTCATACTTAAGAGCTCTTTGCTTTTTCTTGATTATTGTATAGGAAGGGAAGGGAAGGGAAGGGAAGGGAAGGGAAGGGAAGGGAAGGGAAGGGAAGGGAAGGGAAGGGAAGGGAAGGGAAGGGAAGGGAAGGGAAGGGAAGGGAAGGGAAGGGAAGGGAAGGGAAGGGAAGGGAAGGGAAGGGAAGGGAAGGGAAGGGAAGGGAAGGGAAGGGAAATTCAAGGACTGTTTCTGCATCTGCTCCAGTGAAATTCACAAATGGAAAAATAGAACCAGGTCTGTTCAGAGGGTTTTAGGCTGGGTGGTTAGGGAAAGGGGAGTAAAAGATTTTTGTGAGAGGGAGATTGTCTTGCACATGTTGGGGTTGCTAAGAGAGGACAGTCAGGCAGCCATTCAATGATCATGAGTGAGAGAGGCATCGAAGGACAGGAACCATGTGCCCCACATATATGGAAAATCTGCTCCCACTTTCAGTGGTTTGGTTGTCACTGCTACAGTCTCTGCTGCTTTCAAGTTCTTATGAATTTGTGATGCTATTTATGGCAGGCACTAAAGCAAACAGAGATTCCTGGGGACTGCACAGTTCAGCACACTTAAAAGGACAGAAGGGAGACAGAGGTGCTCCAGGACCACCAGGTATACTAAATCTAATCTGTCATTGACATCCTGTGGAGGAATATGTGTCTAACTCAAAAAGCAATTCAGCAAGATACTTGAATACTTATCTCTGCTGCCTTACCTGCCTAGAGATTTATACCAGTGTTCACTGATGAACCGACACACAGAGCAGCAAAGCTCAGTATGTTATCCAAAATACCTTCTGAAAAGATAGACTGCACATTCGTGAGCATTATGAATGTGTTAAATATAAGAATAGATATTGAAATGTAAGTGGCTGGTCACAGATTTTCTGACATTTTAGAAGGACATAATGGACACTTCCTGAGATATCATTTTCTTGTCAGTCTTTCTGAGTCAATTGTGCTAACATCCAGTGCTTCACATTTCAGGGTGATACACCTGTGCATTCTGAGTTCAAAGCAGTCAGTTATTGCTGAGAGTCCCACTTCTAACAAGAGGTGGACATAGATTATTTCCATTTCAACCAATTTTTCAATATTTTCTGATTTATTTGTGAAAATTATGAAGAGTCGGTATGCACTGAAAATTCCAATTCACTAGCAGTAGGAGCATCATAAGAATTATTCCTCACCCAAAGATTTGCTTTCTGTATAAAAAAGTGGATACACATTGCTAATTCTCACAAATTCAAAAAGAGTTACAGAAACAAGCATCTGTTTGAAAAGATTGTAATTACAAGCACTTCATTTTCTGTACATTTTTTAAAATCTCATATACTGAGATAAGGCTTTGAAATAGAAAATGCAATATATTCAATTAGTGTTGCTATACCATATTAATAGTAATTTTCCTTTAATGCATTGCTAATAACTATATTCTCCCCATATAATAACTGTATTAACGCCTCACTAGGTCTACATGGATATTTCTGTCTTTGTTCCAAAGACATAATTCTGCTGACTGAAGACAACGTTTTGGTTATTTTGAAGACAACACTTGTTTGTTGTGATAAAATCAATTTTCCTGTCTTGTCCTCATTAATTTTTATTCTGATCCAATATCTTAAAATAAGCAGTCAGTGATTTCCAGTCATCAATAAACTTGTCAAAAGAAGAAGCAAAAAACTTTCCTAAACAGAAAATAAGAAAATTTTCTCTTCCGTGCTGCCTTATCCACCATGAACATATCTGTTCCTTTCCAGGTTCTGCACTGAATGTAAATTATTGTCTTAGAAGTATTTTCTTGCCTATATCTGATGATTTCAGGTGCTTCATAAGGAGAAGATTATGAGAGGATTTCTCTTAAGATTTTGCTGCAAAACTGCATCTAGTAAAGGATGGTGAAAATAACACAACAATTCTGGTTAAACTGAAAACTCAATTCACTTTTCTCCCAAAATAACAGAGATTCATTCACTTGATCCAATAGATCAACCACTTGATCCAATAGATCCAATAGATGAACGTTTTCTTCAACATTAAGTTGAAGCATGCTAAGACCAATTCTGTTGCTGCTTTAAAAAATATTCCTGTTTGGTTTTTGCTTAATGATGTAGTTGCCAAAATATTCTTTCATACAAAGCAGTTCTCTAGTTCTCACAGGTGTCCACATAACCACTGACAGGGAAAATGTACAAGCCAGTAGTTGCATAATTAAAGTACAGGAAATTTTTCAGAACCTTTTCTGAAGGGAAGGTGGCTGAAATTCTTTTCACTACATTTGTTGAGTTCCAGGAATCAGAAAAGCTTTTTGAACTGTGGTATTTTTCAGTGCAGTGGATTTATTTTTGCTTCTCACAAAATGTCACCTCTCCAACCTTATAAACAGGGTCTATTAATTGATAACATGCAAAAGTATGAAGCCAACACAAAAAGTATGAGAGCAAACTCAACAGACATGGGCTTCATTCAGACCTAGACTACTTGCTGGTCATCCTAGAAAGACCTCATATAGTGCTCGATGTAGACATTAACACTAAGCAACATCTGAGAAGGACACCTGCCATTCCATTCCACCAGTCCATTCCCTTCCCCGCCTTGTGTATCACAAGGATCAAGCAGATCACTGCTGCAAGCTGTTATTGGTAAGGTTGGAATAAAATCCAAACAGGTGCCATAATGAGAATACTTTTCCACCCCACAATGTCTGTTCAATTCAATTTTACCTGAGGTGGCACACTGGGAAATGAGCCCTAGGGCTTGCAGAGGGTTGGGCCCAAAGGTCTCAAAACTTAATCAAAACACATTTGAAGGAAATGCACTGAACTGTTATAGGAAGCTGCAAAATAGGGGTTTTTTTTTCCTAAATGTACATCAAGCAGATAATATTTAAAGGCTTTTTGAACCTTTTGTGCTGGCTTGACAGCTTTGGTTGACCAACTTTGGCAGACAACACAAGTGGTATAACCACTTGTTCTATTGGTTTTCATGATATTGGTTTTCACTGCAGAAAAATGTCAAGGAAGAGTTATTGTACAATTGTTGCAGCACAGCAGCAACACTATCTCTCTCTTGTCTCTGGTACTATCTTTGCAGGAAAGATCACACATCTACTGATGGATCACCCCACTACCAGCAAAACATATGAAAAGCTTCTCTTTTACCTTGGTTTTCATCGAAGGGGTTAACATGGATATTTCTCTTTCACTCTTCTTCCCAGCTGCTATGTTTTCAGAAAATTGGGAATTTTTTGTATTTGAGCCTTCTTTGCTTCTAATTTTTATGAAATCCCAATCAGATTCAGATGTTTTTAAGGTGGAAGAGGGACAGACAAGGGACAGACAAGATAGGCTGTGTAAGTCTTGCTTTGTTAGGGAACAAAACTAAAAATATGTTTGATATAAAGGTTAATGCCATTATTGTAAATAGTTTTCCATTAAACTCCTAAACCAGTAATACCAAAAGCAGTGCTTTTAAAAGGAAAATTACAGATAATTATTGTACTTTATTTTGTTTTCTTCATTTTTCAGGTCCACCTCTGCCTCCATCATATTTCAGCCACTTTATTAGTAGCATAAAGGTAATTATATTCCATTTGTGTTTGAATTCTGTTAAGCCTTTTTTAAAGTGTACTTTACTCTAAATTAAGCACAAACCAATGCAACATGGTGAAATATAGAAATATAAGGGCATCAGCAATTGCAAATTATATTCATTTCTTAAACTTTAGCTACATAGGCAAGTGTATTACAACTATAGAGATAGCATTGGCAGAGGTCTATAAAGATTACTTTTGAAAGAAACTTTATTACTGAGGCTTTTTACCTTCCCAGTGGTATTGAAGTGAGTCATAATTCACTGTTACCTAACATATCTGCTTTAAATGAATGCTTTTGTTTCCATGTCAGCTCAGGTAAAAGACATCCATTACCTAAAGGGCTTCTAGAACACTGGGTGAGGGGAAAGGGGGTAGAAATCACTTGCATGTCATGTTATTTATCTTTTAAGCACGCTGAATAAAATTAAATTATTAAAACCACTTTTCCTGGAAGCTCTTACAGCAAAGTATACCCATATCTTAATTTGTTTAGCCTCTTTCTGTTCCATTATTCTCTTGATTGCTTCAAGTGACAAAAATTAATAAAAATATGATATTTTTAAAATGTTTTTAGGTGAATAGGACTCTATCAGTAGAAGAACTTATAAAATGTAAATCAAATCATCATTTAATGACGCTATCAAAAGTGTTGTGCTGACAGACTCTTGTAAGGGGTCTTAATGCTGCCTGGTTTTAGGACTTTATTTCTGCTTGGCTGAGTACACCCAAGTTATTCCTATTGTATAAAGTGTCCCATGTATGTGGCAAAGCTGATAGGGTTTCTTTGACCTTACAGTGTAATGTCTGTAGCTGTACAGATTTATCTGCCAAGAACTCATTTTTCATCTAGTCCTTCTACTCCCCAAAACGGCCTGGAATAAAGAAACCTTCTGCGTCGTGTTTATTGGGAATCCACAAAGACTAAAAGTCAGAGGAAGGGCTATACATAGCCATGTCCTCTGGCTGTTTGCAGATACCTGCCATTTTTGCTTTGCCCTTTGCCTCTTCTATCCATGGGTTTATTTCTCAGAAACCTGAAAAAAGTCAACCAAAAAAAAAATTTGAAGAAAAAAAAAAGCAGACAAACAGAAAAAAATAATGTGAGGAGGATGTATAAATGCTGTGGCTCATCTTGCACAGATATATAATAATGTAGTAATTAGATGCTGCTTCTTACCTATTGCTTTGTTTCCCAAACTAACTGATAATCAGCCATGCAGAACAGAAGACATACTGTTTCAAGTGTCTGCAATTTTGTGTGGTGTCTCTTCTGTTATCCTGGTACACACTCCCACCATGCTCTGCTCACTTTGTCAAATACCTTCCAATAGCTGTCCATTTGATGTCAATCTTGCTTTCGTTTTTCCTTGGTGATGGAGGAAAGCACAAAGCCAGGCTTTTATGCTTCCTCCAACTTTCTCTTTGCCTCCAGCTACAGCACTGAACAAGGTTTTGCTGGGTAGAATAGCAGGAAACAGCAACAGAGGCATTTTCTCTGCCTCCACCAAACCCCACCTCCCCTAGCCCTTGCCCTATGTGAGCCTTGCAGCCTCAATAGAGAAATCATTCCTTTTCATCCCATATCACAGAAGAAGAAAGAAAGTGATGTTAAAAACATTTCAAACAAACGCTTTCCTTTACCAAACTCAGAGATTTCAGGTAAATTTAAAAGGTCAGTGCATGATGTTCTGGTCTCACTTCAGCTCAACATTTTAAAATACATTTTCTTCAAAGGGTGAAAAAGGAGACAATGGAGTCACTGGTGTAAAAGGAGAAAAAGGAGAACCAAATGGAGGGTTTTTCCTGACAGGACCTCCTGGACCTCCAGGAAGACCGGGATTAATTGTAAGTCATGCAAGTTGTAGAATGGGAATATTTGTGACTACCCATTTAGAATTAATTTAGAAGGCACTTAAAAGAGACAAGCATCAGGATTGCTAGGAACTATATAAAAACTAACATGCTAAGCATTAGGTGAATAGGAGAAAATGTCATTAAGTGTAAACACAGACGCTTCACTGCTGTGCACAGAATTACTTTGCTATGAAATACTGACATAATGTTGTGCTCAGCTGTCTCATATAGCTACACCAGTATGTAGATCATGCTATTAACAGCATTACAAATCAAAGCAGCATGTATAATTTGTGATACAACTACTTATACCCCCATAATACCAAAATTAGCCATATAAAGTTAGTCAGAGGCTGACTTGAAAATTACTGGCTATCGAAATAATTAATCCTAATTTCCTAGTAATCCAAACACATGACTGAAAAGACCAGTGTGTAGCCATCTGGACCATTTCTGTAAAATTCAACCAGTGCCTAGTGTATACCTTTTAATTTTATCTTCTGGCAATTGCCACCACAGCTGCTTTGGAATAAAATGCACCAGTTCTTTGGAACCTAGTTTATCCCTGGGAACTGGCAACAAATACATGCATTGCATTCCTCTATTTCCATGTCTGTGTCAAGAACCATGAATGAGTGGGCTGAGGATTAAGCTGAGGATTAAGTGCTAAGTTAGCAAGACCACCCTAAAAATCCCCCTAGTTCTATTCCACATTGCTGAGAACCATCTCCCTGTTTAGAAACTGTTCTACTGGCACAGCTGAGCTCTCCTTGTCCAGGGTCCAATGTGTTCCATGTCTGCAGGATGGTGTGAGCACAGGGAGCAGAAGTCCTCCTCAGTCAGGCTGAGGACACACTGCTAAACTGAAAATGAAGGGAGTTGAAGCCTTTTTGTTCTGCAAGTCTGGCAGCTGGAGAGGTTAAGGGCTAACATTTGATCACAGGAGGGAGAAGACAACACTCGTCATCATAAGGTGTACACCTTGCATAGACACACTTTACATTAAAGTTTTCCACAAACCCTCTGAGCCCATCAAAGCAAGCAGTCTCAGCATGAACAGAGTAGAGATTCAGGATTTTGAGAGCACTGTTGAGAGTTTTGCAGGTATCAGCTGCACAGGGGTAGGTATGAGATTATTCAGAAAGCTTTCCGAAATTTAAATCCTTGACTTTATTTCAGTATATGGTTAAAATTTTCATTTTCCGCTATGAAAACGAAAATGCCTCCTTGGAGAAAATTACATACAGACTCATTTCTAAATGGTGGTGTAGTGGGAGGCACCTGGTAAATGTTGCCACCAGAGATGATGGCCCTGCAGCAGTGAAACCAATACATTCAAGGAAATGCTTTTCATCACTGACAGGGACCAAAAGGGGACTCAGTTGTTGGACCCAGAGGACCTCCAGGGTTACCTGGCCTACCTGGCTTACCAGGTTATGGAAAAATTGGACCTCCTGGCCCACCTGGACCACCTGGACCACCAGGCCCCCCTGCAATATATGGCTCAGGTGAGCTTTTCAGTGTATGTGCAAATGTACAGCCACATGCCCACAACTCACACATGACCAATTCTTTCACACCTGGCAGGCTGTCCCACCTGCCCACCCTCTCTGCATACCTGAGCGGGTTGTTCCTCACTCTCCTCCTGCCCTCTACCAGTTTCTCCTGGGGGGAAGTTGGAACTGAGAGCACAAAAGGGACAATTTCTCTGCAGACAGTTTTCACTGACTAGTGCTATGGAAGTGCTATTGTGTGAAGGATCTTGCTGTGGATGTGGCTGGGAGGAAATGTGCATAGTAGAGATAGGTTACCTTGACAGCTGTGCAAAATCCATCAAATTGACCAGCTGGCTAAATGTGGGACAAAACACTCCTCTTGTGGGGAATGGAATTAAATCCAGCTGGTGGCCAACACAAGGGGGTTTTCCCAGGGCTCAGTATTGAGTCCAGACCTATCTAATATCAATTATCTGGGCTAGGGGATCAAATGCACACTTTAGTGAGTTTGCCCCCACAGTGGGTAGGAAGGTTGATCTGCTGAAATGTCCTACAGATGGGTCTGGACAGACTGAACCAATGGGCCAAGGTCAGCTGTATGAGGGTCAGCAAGGCCAGGTGCCAGGTCCTGCATTTGCATTTGTGTCACAACAACCCCATGCAGAGTGGCTGGATAGCTGCCCAGCAGAAAAGGACCTGGGGGTGCTGGTTGGCAGCTGTTGAACCTGAGCCAGCAGTGCCCAGGTGGCCAAGAAGGCCAATGGCCCTGGCCTGTATCAGCAATAGTGTGGCCAGCAGGACCAAGGAGGTGATTGTCCCACTGGTCAGGCCACACTTTGAATCCCGTGCTCAGTTTTGAGCCCCTCACTACAAGAATGCAGCACCTTGAGGGGCTGGAGCGTGTCCAGAGAGGGGCAACAAAGCTGGGGAAGGTTCTGGAGCACAAGTCCTATGAGGAGCAGCTGAGGGAGCTGGGGGTGTTTAGCCCGGAGCAAAGGAAGCTCAGGGATGATGACCTTATCACTCTACAACTGCCTGAAAGGTGGATGTAGCCAGGAGGAGCAGTCTCTTCTCCCAGGTTACAAGCAATAGAAGAGGAAATGGCCCCAGGTTGTAGCAGAGGAGGTTTAAATTGGATATTAGGAAATTTTTTTTCACCTAAAGGATTGCCACTGGAACAGGCTGCTCAGGGAAGTGGTTGAGTCACGATCTCTGGAAGCACAACCATGGCACTTAGGGGCATGTTTTAGTAGCAGACTTCGCAGTTCTGGGTGTTGTAGGTGGAGATGATGATTTTAAGGGTCTATTCCAGCCCAAGTGCTTCTCTGATTTTCTGGGGAAAAGGCAGTACCCACAGCAGAGTTTAGGTCTAGAATCAGACTACTGGAGAACTGCTTCTAAAAACTAGTTGCTATGCAAATACTGAATAGAATTGGAACTTCAGGTTGCTTACACTGCCTTTAATGGTTTTCAACTGGGTTAGAAAAGGAACGAAATGTGCCACAATTAGTCACATCAAGAGAGGAATTTTGCAAACAAGGTGACATCAAAGGGAGTATGTGGCTAGAAATCAGGTGTCACAGTACAAGATATTTGTGCTTTTGATTCCTTTTGAGTCACAGGTTTTTTTGTGACAGGCCTCATAACTATTAATGTCCAGCCTTGGGTTCTGGTGGATGGGTTCTTGGGCTCCTCTGACATTACTTGATAGATATGCCTGAGAAAATGACTGATTCCTTCCTCTAGGATCTGTGACCAGCATGGAAATCCAGCCAGGTGAAACCTGAGCAGAGCATTCTTTAACCTCAGCTGAAGATGGTGTACTAGTGGAAAGGGAGACTTTACCTGAATAGAGATGCTGTAACAGAGATCTGTTCTTCCTGAAGTTTTGACAGGTCTAACAAATACAGTTCTCCATCCCTGAGAACAAACAATTAGCCTGTTTTCCCACAAGACCTGTGCTCCCAGTATGCTAGTTTGGGGAGAGGACATACCTCTCTTCAGTTTGTTCTCTCCAGGTATTTCTTAAACCTGGTCAGCCTCATTTATACAGTAGGGGAGACTTCCGATCTCTCATCCAGTCAATACTATTAATTTAGTGTCTATCAGAAGTATTCATCCTCTCAATAATATTGGAGAAAGAAAAAATCCTTAATATGTTCAACATTGGAACATGGGCTTCGTGTGAATCAGCCCCTGACCATCATGATACAGACAGACCCACAGCATCCATGAAGCCCATAAAAGTCTTCAGGCCTTTTCCTGTGTAATTTGGAGTAAGTACTTCTGGATATTAGCTAAGAGACCCAATCAGACAAAACAAATTATTATTAGTATTCCATCCCTATACTTTCATTTATGCTCTCTGCCATTAGTCTTCATCATCCTCCTACACATTTTCCTCTTTGCTTTGTAAAAGGGTTCTTTAGGCAGCACACATTTTAATAAATGTTCAGAACAGATGTTTATTTATTCCCTATCTTCGAGGTTCAGTTATCTCTTTTAAAGCTATTACTATCTGTAATTATGGAGATCACATACTGTAGTATGAAGTTCACATATTGCAATATGGAGAAAGAGGAATAGCTTATGTGTAGGTAAATAGCTATAAACACTTCTGAGAGCTGACCTCATTCCCCTGCCATTGGCATGAAGGACCTGCTCTGGAGTATCCTTGCAAATGACTCAGTGCATAGATTCTTCTTGCAAAAGGTGATTTAGAGGTTCCTCTGGTTAAACCAAACAAGCAAGGTCCTTGTGTAAAAACTCCTTACAAACAACTTCAAAGTTCCATTATCATGACATGCATTTCCACAAAATGCATGCTTTTAGTCTTCCATATCTTTCAATCTTTCCTGCCTTAAAAGAAAAGAAGTTTTTACTCCAGAAAACAGCTCAAGATGAAGAAATTCACTTTTGGAATAGAGACAGATACTAGGTACCAGGTGGTATGGACTGCAACCTTAGTAGTCCAAGTTCATACCCCTGAAGAATTTCTTTTTTGCTTTGTAACACAAGCTGAGCTTACATATATGAATATTTCGTCTAAGGAAAAGTAAATTTTTGTTTGCCTTTAGAGCAAAAGATGTTATGAGTCCCTTGAAATCTATATGGGCAGGAGCAAAAAGTTCTTCCTCTTCCATGTGCACTAGCTGACAAAACAGCATTCTGGTCAATTTAAGTGGGTTTCGTTCTTCATTTGCAGTTTCTACAACAGACTGCAATCTCTTGGCTCTAACCTCCCAAAAAACAGAGAAAAGACTGTTCCATCATTGCTTCTAAAAAAATCCTTAGAATGTATTTTCTGTAGTTGACTTGAGCCATTAAGGGCACGACTGCAGCTATTTAAAACTTCTGCTGCTCCTGGACACCATCACTAAGTCCTTTCTTTCTCTCAAAAAAGATGACCTTCAGCATGTATTGTATGCTTTTTTTTTTTAGCAGCTGCAATGCCTGGGCCACCAGGTCCTCCTGGAGAGCCAGGGTCACCTGCCACCCGGAATCTGGTAAGAGAGCAAAATAAGGAATTTTGCTATAGAAAATTTTCTTCAAAACTTTTGGTGGTCACTGGTAGCACCGAAAGAGGAGTGAAAGTTCCATCCTGTGCTTTTATTTAGTAGAATATTTTATAAATCACGTAATTTTAAGATGCAAACTGCAGGTTTCTCTAGCAATTCTAAAAATTGTTGTTCCAGAGACTACATGTAAATTTGTTTCCTTTTCTTATATTATTAAATTTATTAAATTAATCAAAATTGGGTCTAAGATATCCATGAAGAAAAAAAAACAGCTAAGGCAGAATTCTCAGTAAGTTCTAAATTAAGAACTCATGGTTTCTGTAAAAAAAAAAAAGGCAATAAATAAACAAACAAACAAAAAAACACCAAAAAAGCCTGAGAAAACCACCCCCAAAAGCCCTATTCAAGCTAGCAGAGGGCATTCATTGCAATTCTCAGGGGAGAAACAAATGTTCAAAGACTGCCCCAAGATAGAAGCCTGTAGTTGCAGGCTGGGAGCTACTGTCTCAGATAGAAGGTCTGAGCTTACTTAAGATTAATTAAAAAAATACAAATCTGTAGTAGGGTCTGCATTATTTATAAAGCATTCATATGCTTTCTGTCAATGAGGAAATGAGGGAAAAAAAGTTTTAAACTACTGCAGTTCTCTTCTGAACTCTGCCAATTTGACCCAGCATGCTAAATGGTAGGAGTGCAACAATCTTCACTATGCACAAAATTAGAACAAAATTGCTGTTGTTCTACTGCAATCCACAGAATGAGGATGCTGATATGCCAAAGTAGCAAGATATTCATATTACTTTATGGATTAAATTACATAAAACTAACTTTATGAGCCTTTTCTGCAGAAGAAGCCTTGACATTTATGTATCCAAATCAGACTATTTAACTTGCAAAGTGTTTTTTGTGTCTGATGAAGTATGTTTCACTTTCCTATTTGACAGGTTACGACATTCCAAAACATTGAAGGCATGTTGGAAAAAGTTCATTATGTAGCAGAAGGAACACTAATCTATCTGAGGGAAACCAGTGAGGTTTTTATTCGTGTTCAGAAAGGATGGAGAAAATTGCAGGTACTATTGCACTACACTCTAATATTTTCCAACTCCCTTCCTCACAATGAAGGTGAGGGACATATTTTTACAGAGGGAGAGAAGTGTGGGTGCAAAGACTCCTTATTTTTAATTCAGAAGCTCCTGATGATACATTTTGGTTCTAATCTCCTTTTTGGTCCTTGCAGCTTGGTGAGCTAATTCCTATCCCTGCTGACAGCCTTCCTCCTCCAGCCATATCAAGCCATGTAAGTACAAAATATTGGACTGTGGAAAACTGAGTCTAGATGTGTGGTACACTTGGCAGAAGTAGTATGCAGATCTCTGCACAGTGTGATTTTCCACCAAGATTTGTCAGTTCAAAATAAGCATCCTATCACTACATAAGCTTGCAAATTGATTGCTTGAACAGTAATCTGTTTCCAGTATCTTTTGAGATTCCAAACACTAAAGACACAAAGAAACATTTACAAAAAGCAGAATAAAGTAAGCAGCCCACAAAAAAAAAAAAAATCCCAAAAAAAACCAAAAACCAAACCAAACCAAAACAAAACAAAAACAAAAACAAAAAAAAAAATAGAGACCAAAAAACAAACAGAAGAAAAAGCAAACAAAAAACCCACAAATCCACAGAATACTGTTTCATAAGCCTGGAATCAGTCATATCAAGCCCTCATCCCCTTCAAGGAAGGTCAGAAAAGGGTTTCTGAAAAGCAGATTTTCTTTGAAAGGTTATAGTCCTGTATTCAGTGTACCATAATCATTACCTGAATGTAGCTTACCCCACAGAGGGTGCTCTTTAAAGGGTGCAGAGGCTCTTTAAAGCCTCAGTTGTTAGTTTGAGCCTGACCCCATTCTGCAAGTTATTGTACCAGCCTGCATGTGAACATGCTGTCTGTCCCAAAAAATTGTGGGAGGATGAAAACCAAGAAATGACAAAGGCGTCAGAGAAGGTTTTTTGATGACAAGTTGATCTGCTGAGAAAATGAAAGGGCAAGAGTGCTAGGAAGGAGCAGTAAGAAGGAAGATGGACAGAAACAAATAAAAAAGGTTAAAGTAGGTCAGGGAGAATTCACCTAGCACACTGGAACAGTGTCTAGACCTCAAGTTATAAGAAATTTTCTGCAGCCTCCAGTTGACACCACATGAGTTTCCCATCTGCTCCAGTTAGTGGCTTGTTACTCATACTTGCCATAACTAGAGAAGAAAACTTTGCTGCTCCTGAAACAATTAAGAGGGTTGAGAAGTGTTTCCACCCATTACATTTTCTGTTCTCACATCCTCCTTACCCTTTCAGTTTTGATTTTCCTCATCTCCTCTTCTGCTCCTACCAAGAGCAGGCTGCTTTCATGTAGGACTCCAGGTGTGATTAAATTTTTATTTAAAAAATTACTGAGTGTGTACAATTCTGATATTTAACTATTTTTTTTTTGCTTGTGTTTGAATAACAGGGATTTCAGTCTATTCCAGCACTGAGACCAATATCAAATATGTACAATGGAAAACCAGCAGTAAGTATGAGATCTGTATTGCAGCTGCAGAAGTATGCTTTGTTATGTGACAGTTTGCATCTTTAGGGACATGTGTGATATTTGCTCTTCAAACTCAGAGATTTTACTTCAGAAATTTACAAATACACTTTAATTTATTCAGACATCTCAAACACAATTTGAAATTGTTCCCTCCAGATCTGTTTTCATCATCCCAGCCCATCCCCATCTCAAAGGAAAAAAACTCCTGACTGAGTTGGGAATATCACTTCACTCAGTGATTGTACCTGCAATACAGAATAAACTAACAATAAACTTCTAAACTAACAACAGTGCTACAAATAATTAAATTAAAATATTTGTTACAATATTTTCAATCTTCGTGGTGCTGCTTGGCTTAGATGGACACTTTAGAACTTAAGCCTCTATTTAAAATACTTTAAAATATTTAGACAAAGAAAGCAAGGTAACTGACATATCTAAAAAATTAAACCAGAAAGAAAAAAAAAAGGAAGAATGTGGATTAGTTCTTGCATCTGTGCTGCTTGACAAAAGCATGCTATTTCTTCTATTTTTAAAGGGTACCTAGTCACTTCTTACCACTTTTTTCCATGTTTGCAGGATTTGTGATTTTGTTAATGTGAAAACTCCAAGATTTCCAATGGAAAATATTAGCTACTTCTAAAAGATTTTTATTTTTAGGAGTACATAATATTCATAGTTTCCTTAACATTGAAAGATGAATTGATATTTCTGCTAAGGGTCTCATGGCTCTGAGAAATGTAATGTTATGGCAACAAAAAACTTTCATACTTGTTATAAAGGGTACGTGTTCTGTGCTGGCATGAGGAGAGGGCACTGTTTTGTTTCCAAGATGTATCTTCCTTGTGTCATAAACTTTTTTAAAATGGTTCCCTTTCTTCTTTTTTCTTCCAGTTGCATCTGGTGGCTTTGAACTTCCCATTGTCCGGTGACATGCGAGCAGATTTTCAGTGCTTTCGGCAGGCCCAGCTTGCCGGTTTGACATCCACCTACAGAGCCTTCCTCTCATCACACCTGCAAGATCTGGCCACAGTTGTCAGAAAAAGAGACCGACACCATTTGCCAGTAGTCAACCTTCAGGTAAAAATGGGTACTTAGTGCTTGTTTTTTTAGGATAGGCCATAGGTTCCCCAAAATCTTGGAAAATAGCAAAAGCACTAAGTTTCAGCCCAAACTGCATTTTATAAAGAAGCAGCTTTGCTTCATATTTCACAGTCAGACTCAAGAAACAAAGAAGCAGTGATGAAGTTATTATGTTCTACCTTTTAGTGTGATCATAGGATAAAATGCCTATTTTTCTCATTTCAAAGAAAAATGTAAATTCTGTGCTTAGGCATGATGTTGGATATACCCCAATGGAACTGAGAGGAGAGTCTAGAGCATGAGTCATTTTGTGGTCTCATAAACAGACACACTCTAAAACTGAGGAAAACCAACCATGTCTTTGTAGCACTGGCTGGCTCCCAGGACAGGCGGCCAAAGAAACCTACAGGAATAACACATGATGCTTGGAACATGTTCAACGGATGCTTCTCTGAAGTGCCTGCAAACACAGAGCCTTGAGAGAAATTTGTGAAGACAATATTGTTTCAGCCTTGACTGGAAAAACTCAAAAGCAGTTTGAGAGGAAGCCAAATGCAAAGGTTTTGCCCTGAATGTTTGCAACACTTTCACAAAACTGTGACCTTAACAGAAGTTCCACTACAATTTATGTCTATATTTTCTCTACAGCTACAGTAGTTATAAGCAATTTTTCAAACAATGCCTTAGGAGGAAAAGGACAGGGGATGATCAAGCTGAATTTTTGGAATGACAGCAGAACAGAGAGACAGCTCTGAGGCAAAGGCATGGACCAGACAGCTATTTGCATAGAGTTGATAGACAAGACAAGTTTGTTCAGGAACATTATGCAGAAACTTGTGTGGAAGATGAAATCACAAGGGTCCTTAAATGCAGATAAAATTTTCAATTTCCAGATAAGTCTATGAAAGTAGACTTGGGATTTGGTGTAGATTAGAGATTCGCTTGTTTGTAAAAGTGGCTTTGAAATTTTTACAGGGACAAACCCTTTTCAGTAACTGGGAATCTATATTTGATGGAAATGGTGGACAATTCAACATTCATGTTCCAATATACTCCTTTGATGGCAGGAATGTCATGACTGATTCATCTTGGTGAGTTGACATTACCATTTATATGTTACATGTAAGGGTTTTTTTTCTACTTTTACCAGATAGTAAAAGAAATAGTAGCGGTATCTTGAGCTACTAGCTGTGTGATAAAAATTTCTCTCTTTCTTTATGCCATTTTTCTTTCTCTTTTCTGATAGTCTAGAAATGGGATATCAGATTGTGTTCTCCTTTCTTTCTCTCCTTTCTGTCTTCCTCTTTACCTAACTACTCCTTGTTTCAAGCACAAAGAATGCAGATCACTACACATACAGGTGTACAGTTGAATACAGCAAAAGAGACTTTTCCAATAAATAACTTCTTAACATTACCTTTCAGGCCTCAAAAAATAATATGGCATGGTTCAACTGCAAATGGGATCCGGCTGGTTAGCAGCTATTGTGAAGCCTGGCACACAGCTGATATGGGAGCTATGGGACAAGCATCGCCTCTGAACACAGGGAAACTTCTTGACCAGAAAGTATATAGCTGTAATAATCAGTTTATTGTTCTCTGTATTGAAAATAGTTTTGTCTCTGATCCCCAAGGAAAATAATTCACCTGCTGCACATAGGAATATTCTATTTGATGACAGAAAAAGCTGACACTGAAATTTCATTTGTAATGATGTAAATATTTTAATTTTTGTAATTGCACATTTCAGGAAAAAAATAGACAAAGAAAACATACCTCAACACAAACCACATTCCAGCTGGGTGGAACATCCAGTGCACACAACTGGCTTAAAGCCCTTATTTTCCCTTGAACCCCATGTGGTTTGAAGGTTGCCGGCAGTTAACTCATGCTCTGCCTGAGCTGGAGGTCACCTAAGGGCATGAGCCAAGTGTGGTCTGTGAGGAAGATCCAGTAGCCTGCCTCATAAGCAGTGTGGCTCAGCAAGGCTGCTGCTGCTGCTTCACAGCTGAGAAGCTGCATGTTCCATGCTCTCCTTTTCACTTGCGTAGATTTTGGACACCCAAGGCACCGTTCATATATACTCATATATACAGTGAATACTGAGAGGCCCTTTTGCCATACAGAGCTCACATTTGCAAAGCGAAGCTTTAAGAGCAAAGGTACTCTCCTCCTCTGAATTTGGTGGAAGCCGAGTACTTGACTCCTGTAAGCTTGTATGGATCTCAGCCTGGTGCTTACACAGAAATATAGCTCTCCCACATCTTATTTCTGCTTTTCTCTTTGTAGATTCTAGGCATAAGACTTTATTCAGGAGGAGTAAATTTCACATTGACAAAATCTGGTCGTTATTTTGGTGCTATTGTTACCAGGAAACCTGAAAGCAATGTTAATAGAAAACATCCTGTTTAACTGGTAGAACTGAACAAAGCAAATGCAGACAAATGAACCATCTGACCTTTATTTATTTCATTGCATGTTAGAGGAAGTCATTTCCTTTTGTGTCAGACTGACGAATGAAATATGTCTCTCATGGTTTCTTTAAAATAGGTTCTACACATTGTTATCCCACTAAGTTATATGTAAAGTGATTTTCCTTTTTGTGAATTTACCCTTCTGGCATTCACATAATTAAAGAATTGTTAATATAAAATAACTGAAACAATTATAGGCGTGATCAGTAAATTGTAATATTCTTCACTAACAGTATCACCATAATATCTGAAGTCTTTTGCTGATATATTTGTCTACTGCATACTTTAAACAACATATTTACTTATGTTTTATCAGGCAGTGACTATGGAGGTCAAACTCCACATTATCTTTTTTTTAAGATTTTAATGAGAATCTGTGTTGGAAATACATGTTCATTTGCTGACAAATAGAGTACTAAATAACTAGACAGCTTTTGTCAACAGACAAAAGCAAATTACACTTACAATACTAAAATTATATAATTATACAACTAAATATTTTGAAATGCAGCTTTATTTTTCCAAATTATTATAAAAACTTATTTCCTATGGTCAGCTGAATGATATCTTCATTTTTTTCTGGAAAAGAAAAAATGTAAATTACTCCATTATTACACCATGGTAATAAGGCAAAAACCATTTGTATTACATTTAAAATGTATGCATAACAATTCACTGCACTCATTTATAGTCAGCTTTCCTAAAATACTGAGCCATTCTTGTGCCAAATTCCTCCAGTTCACAGAGCTGGAAGAGTTATTTATGTACAGCAGGGTTTTGCTCTGAGTGACAGAAGGATCAAGGGGGAAAAATAAAGTGTTTTTACCTGCTTCAAGCAGGACCCATCTACTTTTAATCCTTTACAGGCAGCGGGGTCTCTGCTTGCAGCCACTCATTCACATCAGTCCCCGCTCTTCCTCTCCTGAGCTCAAGCAGCCCTTGGGATGCTGGCTGTTCCTTTGCCTGGAATTGCAGTGACAAGAGGTAGGGTCACACAGAAGAGCTCTGTGAAGGGGGATGAGAGAAGACTAATAAAAACATGCAGGTTTTAGGAGATACTGAGCTAGAGTTTAAGATGAGTCCAGCAAAATGCATCCAGAGATCTTTGTGCCAGTTCTTCCACAGAACTGACCCATCTCTGTATCCTGAACAGAGCTTAATAAGGAACTGAAATGGTTAAGCACAATCAATAAGTTGCTAAAAAACTCTCCATGTTTGCTTCCCACCTCTAAGATTAATCTGCAGGCTACAGCAATTTATTGCACACCATTTAACTGAATACAGAGCATGAACTGTGCACCACCTGGGTTGCTGTGGTGCTGAGTTCACAGGCTTGCTCACACGCCAAGGGAGACACCTTTAGCAGAGAATGGCATGAGAGGCCTGTTAGAAATATGATGTTTCCCTTGGGGAAAACAACAGCACTGCACACTTTTTTTCAAAACCAGTGATGTTCTTTAGATTCCCTAGTATAAGTGAAAAGAAAAAATATTATTCATCAAGGATATAACAGAGAAAAAAAATTAACCCAGTACTTAATAATAAGTCAGCTTTCTCTATCAAAGGAGAGTACTTTTGTCAGCACAGTTTGAATACAAAGGTCAGCTGCACTAGAAGAAGAATGTCTGCTAATTCAGGTAAGAAACTGTGTATAAGGGAAAGTAATCACCAAGAGAGCACTAGAGCAAGATTGAAAACAGTAACTGCACAAGAAATCAATGTGGCAGTCCAAATTGTACTGAATTGTAAATACTCCAATATCCTGATCTGGCCCACTGGTTTTGGTAGCAGTAGGTAATCAGCAGGTCTTTCACCCTTCTCAGTTCAGGGATCTTTTCTCTGGGCAATCACAAACCATGTCATGTTTCCATCTATCAGTAGCATGCTCCTCTGCCCTGAAGAACTGCAGCGAGAGGAGTAATTTCTCCTCCCATTGCTATTATAATCAAGGCAAACCTGTGAGTTTCTGTAGTGCAGCATATACATCTCAAGGGACTGGCAATTAACAAAACTCATTTTAGTGTAACCACAGACTGCCAGCCTTGCTTCTGAGCTGTGCAGTGAAAGAAGAAGAATGACTTGCAGTATGTCCTGCCTGGAAGATTACTCAGTTCCTCTTCTTTGGCATTGAGATTTAGGTATTACTTCTGCATTAATACTTGCAAGCCTTGTTTTCACTCCAGTACTCTCCTGGAGAAGAGAACCTGTCTTCTAGATTTTTAAAAAATTAGATGCTAGAATTGCAATATCATTTTGGTGTTCAAGTACTGGGATTAATGCCTTGTATGCATCTTCAAAACACATCTGATTGGGGTTTAGCTTTTATTTGCTGATCTGATACATAGTTTAAGCCTGCACTCTAATAGTTCCTCCCTGCTGTCTCTCCTTTATGCATCATCAGTAGCTTCCCAGAGGTAGAAATACTTCTAGATGGACATCTACTTAAGTCCTTTAATACTTTAACCTGAACCTGGCCTCTCTTTTTTAACCAGTCAGAGGGCTGCTATTTGCTGCATCTTAAAAAGCCTATTCTGCACCTTGGTGCAATTTCTACTGTTACTAGTTAATCTAAAATTTTTCCTATCATATTCTCTTCCAGTGTATCCATACTAAAACAAACCACAAAACATCATAACTCCACCCTGTTCTACTCCTAATGTTCCTAATTAATGGCCTAACCTGGAGGTGTACCCAGAGTGGATGTCTCAGCTCCAGCAGTAGTAGACTTTGTGTGAGAGAGACGGAACACAAAGTCAGAATATCTCTTCATCCTGGGTGGGCAAAAGAGAGTAATGGAATTACAGACAGCACAGGCTGTGGGAATTTCTACATTGTGCCACTTTGCCTGGGGTAGAGTTCATTTTCATCACAGTAGCTGGTATGGGGCTTTGTTTTGGCTGTATGCTGACAACAGTGCTGTTAACACAGAGTTGTTTTCGTTCTTGCTGATCAGGGCTTACACACAGCAAAGGCCTTTTCTGCCTCTTACCAGTGAGGCAGCTGGGGGTGTGCAAGAAGTTGAGAGTGGATGCAGCTGGGACAGGTCACCACAGGACTATCCCGTATCAGATGGCATCATGCGCAGCTTATAAAATGGGGGGAAAAAGCAGGAAGGGGGAATAATTTCAGTGAGGGCATTTGTCATCCCAAGTCATCACTCCACCATTCCATTCCAGCCTTGCTTTCCTGTTTATGGCTTAACAATGCCCAAAAATGGGAGAAGCAGTGAATTAATTTCTTGTTTTGCTTTGCTTGCATGAGTGATTTTGTTTATCTATCAAACCCAACCCATGAGTTTCATCTTTACTCTTTCAGTTCTCTCCCCTGTGCCACCCTGAGGGAAGTAAGTGAGCAGCTGTGTGGGGCTGAGTTGCCAGTCAGGGTTAAGCCACAAAATACATACGAAATCAATTCAGCATCAACTCCCGGTGTTGATCAGAGGTGACTACTACTGACTAGTATCCCTGAGACAGAGGAGCCTGTCTCAGGGATACTAGTAATGCTTCAGCAGAAAAGGGGATGACAGCCCTGTTGGACCTTACAAGAAGTACCTAAGATCACATTCAAATTCAAGCCAGGATGATGATGACATTGCCTCTGCAAGAAAGATAAGTTTTGTATCGAGCACTTTGAATGTGTTCACTGTTGGAAAAACATTATCTCCGCACTGAGTTAGATGGGTTGGTTTTAACATCCAAAAAATCGTTTGCCAGCAGTATTTAGCTTTGCTCTACAGTTATATATTTTCACATTGCAGGCCTCAAGGTTTTGACTGAGGCTAGTCTCATCCCTAAGGCTAATGCTGTACTAGAAAATTATCACATCTGACTGACAGCTGAACTGTCCCCTGACACAGTTCTGGTCAGTGTCATTTGTAATCCTTCCAGCCACTTCTTTAGGGGATGCTTTGCAGGGAGAGCATGTGCCAAGAGCTATTCTTGTAGATAGTTTGAAAGAGCCACCATATTTTGGAATAGAAAGATTTAATTGTACTCACAGGTGCTTAAGCATTGTGCTTGGTCTCAGGGCTAGCTGGAGTCCTCATGCCACTGAAAGCCTGTAGAGGGACTGCAGGACACACGTCTGATTGCCACAGAACACACATCAATGGCTCTTTATGTCTTCTTGCCAAATTTAATAATATATATTCCTTCTGCAAACATTCTCCACTCATGTAAACCCCATGTCCAGACTGTGCTCATTCAGGGCACCCCCTAAAGCCATCATTATCCTATACAAACATTCTCAAGCTGTATATAGATGTATTGTGCCATTCCATTATCTTCACCTCTTTCAACACTGATGAGCACATTGGTTAGAGCATGGATTGACTGTTCACAGAGCTGGGATGTTTCAAGAACCTGAGAATTAAAGGCTATTGATGAGTCAGTCTGTACAACTGATAACTACTGCCATGACGCCTTCAATAGCAAACAGGGCAACACAAGACATTTGTTTATGTGCTTTACCCCAGCTGGTGGATCAGCCATCATGTTTGTGTGCACACCCTGCCTGTTAGCACTACTGAACAGCTTCCCATTCTAGGGTCAGCAGAGTCCTCTCAGTGACTTTCCAGAGTCTGGAGGTGCGCTTAGGTTCGCCTGAGACACAAAACATGACTTCCTGGAATCATCCCAACACCCTTTCAGCCAGCCTATGAGAAGCCTCCCTGACAGTTTGAAATGTGAGGCTGCGTCCCTTGATTCTACACCATATATAGGTGTAGAGGATAGGGTGAGTGGTGTGTTTGAACTCCTGTGTTGACTAAATTCTTATTGTTATGTTGACCAAAACCAAGCCCAAAGTCATATTACATTTCCTTTTTTCAGCCGTGTGAATTGGGAATTGTTCATCAGCTTCATCAAAGAAATTTCCAATTTGTTGATCTCATTATTTTGAAGTAGAAGTTTCCTTCCAAGGAGGTTTAACCCAGTGGGCTCTGAACCTTTACAAGTCCCTGGGTTTGAGAAGCCCCTAGGGTACATCTGTGAACAGGTTTTTTCAGAAATATTCACTACTGTATTTCATTGCCATTAGTTCTGCCTACAGAGTAAGAAACTGACTTGCTCTCAGCAGCTTTTTCCCACACGATTACTTGGCAAAGTTTCTCTATCATTATAGCAAAGCCATTCTTAAATCACAAATTTATCTTGGACATTTTCTGTTCTTGATCTCAAACATCCAGGATTTGCAGGTAGTCTATATCAGGAAGACACATCAATTTTTACATCATACACTCATAATCCAAGGTCTTATCCAAGGTCTTTTAAACATATCCTGAGACTGTTTGCCTCTTTTGCTGAGATACCTGGAGCCAAAACCAATATAAGAAGCTAATTGCCTCAAAAGTTTGGAGGAGCACACTACAATTTGCTATGGCAGAGATGATCTGAATAATTAAGACATTTACCACTAACACAGCTTAAACTTTAGGGGGGGAGGGATTTAAGAGGGTTTTCATCATGCAGAATTCCCATCTCAATCTCCATTTTCATCCAAATAAAGCTTACAGAAATTCAAAAGAGCAGACATAGGACTGCTATTTGTGCAAAGGCTTAAAATCCAGCCAAAACTGATGCTATGCATTAATCCACTTGAATCAGAAATGGACATACAGACAGCTATTAAAAAGTTTTAAAAAATACTTATTAAAAGCCAGAATTTATCGAGATTCATAGTTAAATGTTTATTCACTGTCTCTCTCCTCACTTTACTGTAGCTTGATATGTCTTAGACTAGTAGAATAATTCAGATTGGAAACGGTCTCAGCAGGTCATCTAATCCAACTGCCTGCTCCAAGTCAGCTAAGCTAACTTCAAAGCTCATTCTTCTCAAATTCTAAGCAAACAAACTGAAGGTGCAGCAGGGTGCTCAGATGTCTACGCCTCCATCTTGAGAAGGCCACAAGTCGGTATTATCTGCCTTGATTCTTTTCTGTTAGGTCAGGAAAATGTCCAGCTGATGGATAGAGGTAACTGCCACCAAAGTGGTAACTGCCACCAAAGTCAGAATAAATTTGTGGCTGGGCCTCTCAAAATTTATCTCCTGATGTAAGATTTCTGTTCTGAAAAAGGAAAGGTTGAGGGAGAGAAGCAAGATGAGTTAGCAGCATCTAACTCAATCACCTCCTAATGTGCACGCTTTTTTTTTAAAGAAAGTCAATTCTCCCAGCCTAGCTATTGATGATATACCAGAAGGCACTGCAAGCCTTGGGCTCAGCTTTGCAAAGTCCTGCTCTCGACTGAGTGCTATATAATGACAGGTAATAAGCTACTCATTCCATCAAAGCTACTGAATCACGTTATCTTTCTTACAAAAACCCAGTTGCTCATCACCAGGAGAAAAGCTCAGGGAAACTGATGAATAATCTAGAGGAGGGATCAAAATAGTCACAGCTGTGTCCTGTTGTACTGGTACACTCAGTAAGACATAAGGTGGGAAGGGAGCAGGGTAAGACAAGTCAAAAGGACTGGGGAGGAGGAATAATAATGTTCTGAAGTTGTGGTGAATTCTATGAATGAGAAGCTAGAAGAAGATATGGAATTATCAGCTCTGTATAGGCTCTATTAAAGCAAATATGAAGGCAGTAAACAACACTGGCTACAGTTAGAGCTATAAAGGGGAGACTGAACTAGGAGGAGGCGGTTGTGAAGGGCAGCCCAATTGAATCTGAGAGATATCATACACAGTGATGAAAAGGATTTATGTATCCATGTCCAAGATTCATGGTCCTCTAATTTCTCCTTCGCCACAGGTAAGGCATCCATGGGCAACTGTGCTGCCATTGACACTTCAGGCTATTAAAGAGCAAGAATCTTTCTGTAGTTCATGAATAGGAATCCAGAGCTGTAAAAGTAGCTCCAGTAGAAAAGACCCTGAGTAGGACTCCAAATATCCTTAGTCTTGTAAATAAGGTCTGTGAGCACAAATTACTTAAGCATTAAACCTGCATTTTCCACTAGAATAATGTGTCCAAATGTAACAGCTCCCAGGCATACTTCTGCAGGAATACCCTGATTCTAGATAGAATCTGTTAACTATGTGGAGGAATTGAAGTTTAGGCAGCCTTGCTTCAAAATGTTCTGTTAATTTTTAAGTATCTCTCTCTACATTGTGCAGAGAACTTAAGCACTCAACCATAAAAAAGCTGCAGTGGCAAGACTTTAGCTGCTTAATCTAAATTAAGTTACTTCTAAACTACTGAAACGTATTTTAATCAAAGGCTGATCAAGATAAGAAGTAGAGCAGTGACATTTGTTTTTACAAAATTAGAACCTGCTTCAAAGTTAGTCCTAGTTCATAAGCAAGAGAAAAATAGGATAACAACCCACCTACTCCACTACTTCTGGGAAAATATGTCAGCGTCCTTCATTATTATCAGTGAAGTGCAGTGGCAGCTGTGATTGTCCCTTTAAAGCCATCTTGGAACCATACAGAGAAGTTAACTACAGGATGAAGTTAGAACAGTACAGAACAAGACTGATGAGACCCAATTATTCCTTTACAGTTTTTGGTAGAAATGTTCAAATACACACTGCATTTCAGGCTCAAGTGGTCTGTGGCAGTTTCCTTTTCACAGGGTTTCTTCCTCATTTTGCTCACAGGAAAGTAATATCCAGAGCGCTATCCAGAGAATTAGGATTACTCATCAAGGCATGACTAAGACATGGTGTGGCCCATGAGAAAGGATGAGCTCATGTTTGTGGCAACAGAACAGTGCCCAAAGGAATACAATTCTGTCCCTGATTCACTCATGGAGGAAAAGCTCCGCATGAATGTGTCCATTTTAGAGTAGGGGACAGATAGTGTGGGGTAGATCAACATGCTAGGCTAAAACAGACTAAAGACAGTTCAACCAGCCACAAACATCTTTGTGTTCCACCTTCTGCATTCTTCCTTATGCCCATCCTCAAAGTCATGAAACCCCACAGAGAGCACAGTATGTCAAAAACACCCTGCAAACTAAAATATACTTGTTTCTTTCTGATTTTGCTCTTTGATTTGGTTCCTGTGGCTAAGACATGGGCAAGCATCAGCAGAAGGGAGGGCAGAATCCCACAGACTCTCAGGCTTGGAGAACAGTTGTCCTACAAATGCTAGGATGCATCTCTTCTTAGCCAGGCTGTAAGAACAAACCGGTGTGTTTGTGGGCCAAGCCATTTCTGAGAGTTGATTCAAGTGGAAACTAAAACTGTATTTAAAAAAGAGTCCCAGCCAGTCTCTAAAATGTAATATTTACGCAGTCCTTTGACCTTCAGCAAAGTTCTGAGAAAATATGTATCCTGGAAAAAGACATAGCGTTCAGCTTCTCAGGAAAATCTAGACTTCTCATGGCTTCAACTACAGCTACAGAAGGAGTAACCTCCTCTATAAAACTAAACAGCAAGAGAATGATACACAGATATACTCTAGTCTTTTGCTCTACTGAATTTTGAACATTATTTGGGCTCTGCATTTTCTGTCTTTAATACAATCATTAATATTGGCAAAATAGTCCCATGACCAGTTAGTTGAACTGAAATTATCTTCTTGCCAAAGAGGGCTTTTCCTTTCCCATCTTTTATTCTTCTTTAGATCAAATAAATATATATACTAACTACCATAATTTCCAGTATTATTTTGGCAGAATAAACCAGTGCCATGATGGACATCCTCATGATCTTCATTTAAAACGTTCTGGTTTTTTTTTCCCTTTAATATTATCCTGTATTTAAATTAGGAATGCATTTCTCTTGTTTTCTGGCAGTGGTTGCTTTTAAATATCACTGACAACAGGCAGTTGTGTTGTGTGGGTGTGATGAAAGTATTTTTGCCACTACTATTGCAGAAGTTCTAGGATATTAGTTTATCTAGGATCTCAATTTAACATGCTTAAACTCTCAAGAGAGACAGTTTCTTCAGCAATCTAGTATGCAGACTGCTAAGACTTCTTGGGTAAAAGTCAGCCTTTAGAATTACACTCAAGGGATATGGCTGATGGAAAATGATCACTGTACTAGAGAAACAGAATTCTGAGAAAGAGAATGAAGTGATTGTAAAAATAACCAAAGACTTGCACAATCTCAAAACTACGTATTCTTGGAAAATAGTTAGAAATTTAATAGCTGGTAAAGAATGAAGTTCTACAAATTATTTCCACCATCTTTCTCATCACTGCATAATTTGTCATTTTATTCAAATAAATATTTAGCCTATTTTTGTTTTCTTCAGTTTTTATTTCTGAGTATGTATAAACTCCATTACCTGATTTAAAGGAAAAAGCAGCTTTTTAGAACACATTACAAAAAAATTGCCTACAATTGCCTTGGGACTGCTCAAGGTGCAGCACCTTTAGAGTGAACTCTAGCTATTGATTGCAAATAAACAAGTGAAAACTTACAGAAAATACTGCTCAGAGAGACTATAGCAAGAGGATTTTGAAACAACCTTGAATAACCAGAACTGTGATAGAAAGTTTAATGCTATCACCTCAGGCAGCCTACAGCCACATGCACTGAAGAATGAGAGTGGATGGGGAATATGTACCAAGTCTAGAAAAGCCACAGCAAAGCAAACAGTTCCTATAGCACATGATAGAAGAACCTCTCTTTTCTCTGATTTTCAGTTTGCAGGGTTAATAAATCAGTGTCAGGAATTAAATATTATTTTATTAATTTTAATTAGTTAATTAATTAAATGTTATTTTCTCATCTCTTTTTTATTTTATTTTTATTCTGAGTTTATACTCTACTGAACAAAATGTTGTTTGAACAAGAAAGTGAAAGATTTATTGAAAAACTTCATTTTTTGAAATTTTTTTTCAGGATAACTGATATTTAATCCAAGTTGTGATCTAGATCCCCAAAACTAATTTTGAGGTCTTAGCAGTTTCTCACCACAATTCCCCCCTCCCACTCTAGGAAATTTCTTGTCTGCTATGAGCCTTTGTTCCATGGAAGAAGAAATCAAACTTGTCAACACCACAGTATGCCTGCCTGCTAATGGGTACACAGAGAATTACAGTAAGAAAACATCATGATCTGTGCATTGCCAGAAAGACATTAACTTTTGGTAGGATAAAAAGGGTGCTCCTTCCCCACTCTAGGCAAAATTGAGTCCAGTCTCTGGAGGAATGTGACTTTCCTTGATAAGCAGAATGATGTGCGTTATTACTTGCACCATCAAACTGGAATGGGTAGTGTCCAAGCAGGCAACAGCTGTACCTCCCCAGGAAAGGAAATACCCTTTCTTAATTAGAGGCGAGGTACTTTAACACATATATCCTTTGCTGCAGTTGTAGGTGAGATGCCCCTGCCATTTCAGAGTTACTAGAGTTACAGAGTTACTTCAGCAAAAATGTAAGGCCTTCAAACAGATAATAACAGTCTCAAGTAATTTCCAGACATGGTTGATGTCAGCCTTTTGCTTCTGGCAATCACTCCCTAAGCTACCAGTCTCCCTAGTCACTGCTGTGTTTAGCAGCATGTCTTGGACTATACACTTCTTCCCTACTTCCAGCATAAATCAGACCTCTCTGTAAGGACACACAGTCAACACCACTCTCTTTGAATAGATCATATCTGGTTTCAAGTGAAGCTGCACTAGGAAACATGTAATAAACCAGCACAGCAGCTGATGGACTCTACAAGCTGGAATGAAACACCAAGTTTAAGGGGTTTAATTGTTGTCACTGAGATCTGCTTAAAGAACTTAGGACACTATGCCATGTCCACAAATGCATTATCTGTGAGATAAGGTGGGTGCTAGCTGCAGGGATCGAGCAGCTGCGTCCCTATGTGGTGCATTGCTGGGCTGCCCAGCTCATAGCTCTGGGATAAAAAGTGTTCCACAGTGAATTAAAAGCAAAAAGGGCTTCATACATCTTAAGCTGTAACTGGCCTTCAGTTAAAGGAGATGATTAACTGGGTGTTCAATAACTAAGATCTCACAGCATTTAGTTCTGGAAACATTGATGAGTCAAATCAGGCAATGTTTATAAGGGTTATAAAATGAGTAATTCTGAATGTTTTATAAAGCAGCGACTTCAAAAAAAGTGATTCCTTTCGCTTGTCTCTGATTTAGAAAGATCACAGGCCTTTGTGAAACTGTCTGGTTTGTGTACATACAGAAACTGCACACTAATAAGCACTTTGATATTTTCTGTCCCAGTTTGAGTAAAACTGTTTGGAAAAATCAAGGGCTGGGTGGGGAGGGCAATGTTGGAGTTTTCTCAATAACTTATTCTATTTTGGTAAATGTTACACATTCAGTACTTTTCCTCTTGCTGAGTTCCTTGGTGAAAGTAATTTGTAAGTATCATGGTGCACTGATGGACTCATGTCCAGTTCTTCCAAACAAGCATAACATTTAGCTACTTAGCATGGATAGAAAACTGTAAAAGTTGAGTTTAGTGCTAAGGCAATTAGTGCTAAAGCAATATAAATAAAGGTGGTTTTATTTTTATTGCTTTAGCACTAATTGTGCATACACTCTTTGTGAGAGAAAGATTCTTTATTACCCTGACACAGTACCTCTTACACCGAAAGACAAATAAAACTTTTTAGTCATCACCATTAATATTATTTCCTATCACTCTTCCATATATTTTAATTTAAAACCTAAGGAAAAAATATTTTTGTGTCCATTTTTGGAACTAAATCAGCTTATAATACAAGAATATTCATATCCTTGATCTGTCTCAAAGACTAACCTATAGAATAAATTTGGTTTATATAATTGTCTCTCTATCCACTTGTCCCGTTCCAAAATGTCTTTTATTTCAATACCCTACATAGCTTCTTATTTTGTGGAGCACAGAGTTCCAGTAGTACAGAGTTCCATTTGAAACTTTCATGCAGTTGCAATTCTTTTGTTTTACATCTTCCAGAAGAGAAAAGAAAAGCATAAGTAGTGTTCACACACTGACAATAATTCTTGCAGGAAATAAAAGTAGCACTAGGTAAAGATTAATTATTTCATTCTCTCTCCCTGTGGGTGCTGCACATGTGTATGACTGTCATATTCTAGTACAGAAGAAAGAAATTAATCAGTGTTTAAATTGCCGATATTCCCTGTGTAATAACCTGATTTACTCAATCTAAAAAGCAAGGATTTTTCAAATCTGTCCAACCAATTTGATGATTTAAACAAATCTCATAAATCCAGATTGTTTGGCTTTTCTGTGTCATCTTGCTTTGTGCTCTACCTTGCATTAAAAAATTATTGCTTTTGTTGCATATTTCTATAATTGGAATATAATTATGTCATAAATCCATTAGTTTATTAGAAAAGTGAAGCTAGGAAAAATGGGGGGTTTGCCTGTTCTTTTAAATTTATGTCCACTGATGACATTATTTCCATCCTCAGTGAGCAGTCCGTAAGAAGTGCTTTTAAGGGTTCCTTTACAGGAAATACTGAAAAATTATATTTAATTCATCCAGTTAAAATGTCATAAACATACAATGGTCATGCATTGTTTTCTATTGAACTTGGCAAATTTGTACTGTGAAATTGTTTTTCATGCTATTTTGGCAGGAAAAGGCCAAGCAATTATTGCAATTTTGAAGAATCTGTGATCACAGAACAGTATTTTCTTCTTAAACAAAATGTCACTTTACAGAAAGGCATATCTTGGAAACTGTTTTACTGACTGTGTCATTGTCTGACTTAGTGTCAGTTGACTAACTAGCATGTTTAGAGGATGAAAATAATCAGATGCAAGCATCAAGATCTCTCACTTTCTTTGGGTTGGCATTCAATTTGTTTGCAGAAATAATGATTTAAATATTTTCAGGCCATAATTTTTATTTTGTAATTTTTATTTAACTGATCCATTTTGTATAGCAAAAACAAAGGCAGATTTTGTTGTTACCAAACAGGACATGTAACATGAATTACTTTGCACCTCAACCAATGAATCTAACCTCTCCTATAGCCCTCCTAAAGATGCCAGGTACTTCCCAGATGAGCAAACCCCCTGCTGCACCAAATGCAGTTATGAAGCTCATAAGAACGAAGGGGGAGGACTAAATGTTGAAAAGGGGAACTGACAGCAGAAGAACACTGGAAGAAAGACGATGGAAAAACACCAGGATGAATCTTATGGTGATAAGGGGGAGCTAACAGGGGAGGGTGCCAACAAGAGCAAGACCCAGATGTCTACCAGAGCCCATTGAATACCAAGAGTCTGTATCATAATCAGAAGTTCTTAGACCCCACTTTAATCAAGACCAGAAGCTGCAGTCCTAAGAATCTGGACACATGGAAGCATAGCAAGAAAAGGGGAGGTTCTGGACATGCAGAACCCATTTTGGTAGCTTTGCTTCTGGCCCATGTTTACTTTGGCTTTTAAATCTAACTTACATAAGATCAGAGAGAGGTACTCAGGGATCAGGACAGGGGATGACATAATTTTAGATATTTCTTCTGTAGTTGTCTTTACCTCATGAGTGATATGAAAGAAGAGTGAGGCCTGGCAAAAAATATTTCCTTTGTAGTGGCACTATTGGAGGTGACCTGAATCCATCTTAGCTGGTGAGTTGCTACTTGCAAGTTATTGATTTATTTTAATTTTTCTGTGTCTGTCAGCCAAATGTCACTCGGGATGTTAATTCAAAATGTTCCCCATAGGACTGAACTTGGAGCCCTGAAAAAAAATCCTTCACCATGTTCTGCTTACTGCTCCCTGCCTTCCTTCAGAGATATAGTCTGTGACCCATCCTTAAACCCAGGAGATCTGCAATGGGGAAATGAATAGTGGAATTTTTCCCCCCTGAACATATAACTTCCTTAATTTATAGTTTCAATGCTCTATATGAATTTAAAAGATGTCTTGGGATTTGAGCAATTTAACCGTGTGCTTCACTGTTTCTTTCTGATGCTAATATATTTATTTGAGGATTAGCCCTCTAAGTATTCCTACATATGAATAACTAAGAACATATTTGCCTGGTATTGTCAGCTTCAGTAGTTCATTACAGCATGAATCTATATCAAATCCAGACATTTGGTTCATCTGTCATGAAGTGCATGTCATTAAAATATTATTTTGTGAGAGAAAATATAACTAGGATGTGTTTATGTATGACACTGGTCATTGTTCAGAGAGAAAGGGGAAGAGAAGAAATTAATAAATATTTACCTCACTTTGAACTATGATATTATCAAGATTCTTATCCAGGTGAAATGTACTGTAGGAGAAACAAGGCTTCTTGTAAAAGGAGTGTTGGCTGAACAACTGCTAGCAAAAGGGAGGCAGGAGATCAGAGTGCCATGGCAGTGAACATGGTTCTAGAGAGCAGGGAGAGTGCTGTCATGAACACTGTGAGCTGGGAAGGCACCATCGGGCAGAGATAGTGCACAGGGCTTGCAACAGCAACTGCAAGTAATGTGGAAAAACATCTCTGATCTTCATGACTTGGCCTATGATGGGAGGGTCACACTGCATGCAAAACAAGCCACAAAGGGAGTATAAAAGCATATGTTGAGAGACTCTACACTGATTCAGAATCTGGACACCACAGTCAGATATTGGAGCTGGCGCGGCGGGTGGATTCCCAGAGCAAGAGGTAGCTGCTGGGAGAATGGTTACCTGATCCCAGGAGGGAAGAGGAAAGCCTCTCCTCCTGCTCTGCCACCCATGCAAAGCTAATAAAGCTGTGGATAGAAGTACCAACATCAGTCACGGTCATTTTCCTAACGAGGGGCATCCTAGTTGCCCCATGTTTCAAGATTCAAGGTGTAGCTCTGTATTTAGGTATTTGGACTGCGCGAGTTTGCTTCCAATTCCCAGTTAACTCCTGAAGTTACGTGTAGACTGTGCCATAAACTGGCAGCTACACCTGTCGCCCGGCACCGCTCTCCCCTCGCACGGGGACAAAGCCTGTGGGCTCAGCGCTGTGGCTCCCGCTGCTGCGGGAGGGCAAACCCTCCGCTCCGGGATGGCGGAGCGGCCGCAGGACTGGCCGCAGGAGCGCCGGGAGCGCGGGGAAGGAGCCGCCGCTGCCCCTGTGCCGCGGCCCCGCAGCGACCGGCCCGGGGCTCCGCACGCTCCGCCTACCCACCCGTAGCGCCGCCCGAGAGGAGCAATTCCTCCGCTACCGCTCCTCTCCTCCACTCCGGAGACAACTCGAGGGCTGCCCACAGGCACCCTCCCTCCACCTGCCCTCCAGCGGGGCCGGTGCCCCCGGGGCTCCGCAAGGCAGTGCTGCCAGCGGGTCCCTTCCCGCTGCTCCCTGCGCCTCAGCCGCTCGCCCGAGCGCTCTCGGAACGCCCAGAGACAGGGCAGCTCCAAGCCCGCCATCCGAGTCCCTTCGGGATCCGCGCCGAGGGGACGGAGCGGCCACTCTCCCACCGGGACGCCCCCGGCCCCGGCCCCGGCCCCGGCCCCGGCCCCGGCCCACCCCGCCCCTCCCCGCCCCGCCCCGCCGGGAGGGGGCGCCACCGCCCCGCCCCGCGGCCGCACGGGTCGCGCCCGACTCGCGCCGCCTGTTGTTGTCGGGGCTGCCCACGGCCGCCGGGGGGCGGGGCCGGGGCGCGGCGACCAATCAGGCGGCGCCGCCGCCGCGTCGGCGGCATTCGCGGCCGGAGCGGGCCGGGAGGGCGCACGCAGCGCGAGCGCCGTGCCGGTCCCTAGGCGGGCGGGCGGAGCGAGCGCGCGTCGCGAGGCGGATCCCGGCTCTGGGAGTCGCGGCCGGGACATGGCGGCGGCCGCTTGGCGGACGCGGCAGCGTCCCTGGGCCCTGCTGTGCCTGGCTGTGGCCGCGCTGCTCTGCCCCACGGCGGGCGGTGAGTGCGCGGGAGCGGAGGGAGGTAGTGGGCGCGGCGGTGGCGCCCGAGGTGGGGTGTGGGGGTGCGTGAGGAGAGCGGCGGGGGGCGGCGGGTCCCCGCCGGTTCCTTTCAACAACATGGCGGAGGGGCCGGCTGGGGCGGAGCCACCTCCCCCCCACCCCCGGTGTCCGAGCCCGGCGGGGACCGGTCGGCCCTTTGTTGGCCGAGAGCGGCGGCGGCTCCGCGGGAGGGGCGGCGGGGAGGGCTCCCTCGGCCCCTGCCGCTACTTCTTCGCCCTCGCTGAGCAGCGCTTCGGGCGGTGTCTTGCCCTGGGTAACTTTCTATCCCGATATCTGCCCTGGTGGGTGCGTGTGGCCTTGGCCCGTGAAGGCAACTTAGGTACCTGGAGCTGGTGGAGCTCCCCCGTCTATCTGTCCGCCAGCCCCTGAGAGGCCCCGGCTCCCGGGCGAGGTGTAGCGGCAGGAGCGGCAAGCCCCGGGCCGCCGCAGGGCGCTCGCAGCCGTGCCCGGGAGGAGCGGCCGGCGCAAAGACGTGTTGAGTGTCCCACGTCGCGGAGGAGGTGACAAGGGGCTGCCTCCGCTGTGCTGCACGCCGCAGCACCGTGTGCCGCTGTCGCGGTAGTGGGGGGGGGACAGGTGAACTTTTGGTCCAGCACGCCCTTGCCTGTGTGCTCGGCGAGGATCGAGCCGTGTGGAAATTAAATCCTTGGGTGAATATTGACAGCGAAACGGTTGTGTTCCTGTAGTCTCCTGTACATGTGTTTTTTTGCGAGATTTGATATCAGAGCTGTGCTGTTACAGAGCTAATGCATGAAACATTGGAGTGCTTAACAGCATTCATAAATGCAAGATTTGGGTAGTTTTCTTTTTTCGTTGTGGTTTTTTTAAATGTGCAGGTTATTCTGCACATTTAAAAATTATTCTGCGGTTAGCAGTTTAGGACATATGGCCTAATGGATTGTATATTGCTTTGGGTTTTAAAGAGGAAGTGGAGAAGCACCACAACTTTTTCAGTTACAGCTTTGAGACACCCCTCAGTCTGGATCTATACCATGCTGTACATAATTCAATCTAAAATGGTACTCATGCTGGAAAAAAAAGTTACTTAAAGCATCACTTGCTATACTAAGATGTAGTGTTAATCACCCATATTCTTACTGAAGGCAGTGCAAGTTCTCTGATGTGGAAAGAGTGAAATAAGCTTAAGTTACCCATGGGTTGCTCTTGTATTCTTGAAAAGGTGCGGCAGGCTTTAATAATTTAAAGCTTTCTTACATAACACATTCAGTTTAGATGTTGAAGGAAATTTTAGCTCAATTTGAGCTTTGAACTTCTTCCCTTTTAATGCCTCCCATCAATCAACAGTTTTCCCTTAATCTGAGGCATGAAATTAAGGTGTAAAAGCTTTGTGTGAAAACAAGGCAACAGACTTCCATACAAAACCTTATGGGTGGAAGTGATTGCGTACTACCTTTTGTTTAAAAAAAAGAGAAATCCTCTATGTTCAATGGAATTGGGAGAAATCCAGGGTTCCTGATCCATAACTCATCCAGAGGCCCTGGTATGGGTAAGGCAGTTAATTTGCCTGGACATTGCGGTCTAAGTTGATAAAGTAATTCAGGGTATGATTTGGCTACTGGTACTTCTTATTGTGGGTTGACAGAAGTTGGGCATTTTCTGATTGCCTCTGCTGGGGCTGTTCTGCAATGTGCTGATGTTACTGTGTGGATGAGTCGACTTGCGAAACGGTTTATACAGAGGTCAGGCACGTAATGAATCGCAGCAGCTAGCTGAACAGTAGAGCAGCCTTCATTTTTAAGAGAGTCTGAAAATAAGCTTTCTGGTTTTCACTGTGTAGGCCATAGTCTTTAGTCATCTGAAGTTCTGGGAAGTCACCACTTGGAAACTCTTGTATTCAGACAATTGCTTCTATCTGCAAACAAAGATAGCAATCTGATTGATATGGTAGAATAAATTTAAAAGTACAAGTAAAGATCTTTCTGTTTTCATAATGCTTGTGAAATTATTATCTGGGCTTTTAATTTTAGCTTTCTCCAGTTAGTTTGTTGGGTTTTTTTAAGTGTATTCTTCTACCAAAGAAGAAACAAATTGTTACTGTATCATGCTCTAAGGGGGATGAACATATCTCTGGGTAATATTTTGGAGAGAAGGCAAGAAAACTGAAAGTGCCATTTGGCACCTACATTTTTGCGGGGAATAAAATACCACTTTTTTGAAGTTGGGATTTTACACAAGGTTCTATCATTACTTGAGAGTTGTGGGTACTTAATAGTAGTTTATCTGTTTTCTTGAGTGCATCACTTTGTTTGACAAGACCTGCTGTTTGCAGGAAGGAAGTTTTGTTTAAAACATGGATGAAATCTATGTGAAAGTTTTCCTGAAAACTTGGTACCCAGTGCTGTTACTTTACAACAGTGAAACTTAATTAGTGCCTTTGTGAGAAGAATGTGTTAGTGAAGGTCATGAATTATTGTGGTTTTGAAAACTGTACCTATGTCTCAGATATTTTAAGAACCAAACCTTTTTGTATCTTGAGCTAAAAGAGTTCACAGATGAGTCAGGTGTATTGTTTGATGGGATTATCTGAATTACAGACTCAGAAGCTGACTGTCGCACTGTTATGTATTATGCTTTTTTTCCTTTGGCAAGTTTTATTGGACAGGGAAAGAACTACCAGTGAGCATTACAGCCCTCTTGCTCATATCCCCAAAAATCTGGTTTTGTCTCTTGCACATCCTAGCCTTGCTCCTTTATCCCTTGAGCCTCTGCATCTTGTGGAACCAAGAAATGTGATTGCTCCTCTGATGAAGTTCTACTTTCTGGTGAAATTTTTGCTTCAAAATTTGTATTTTCCATTGAGGAACATTTATAATATCCCAAGAGAAGTGTCTTTTCAGCAAAATGTTGCTTTTGCTTGTTGCAACTATTTGTCTTTTTTTAATTTGTAAAGCAAAGATATATATTATTAAAATATTAACTATGAAATTGTTAATTTTTTGCAATAAGATGTGTGTTTGAGGGTTTTTAGAGCACCTCACAAGTTTTAACTTCTGTACTGCTCCATGTTAGCATCCTTTGGAAGATAATGTCTCAACTTAAAATTTCCAACTAAAAATTCTTTGGCTGAAGGTACTGTTCCATGCTAAACTGTCTGGTTGAAGTAGTGCTGCAGGATGTAAACAAGTGTTGCATAGGGATTCATAGTGTTTTATGTAACTAAAAAAGTCTTTCTGCAATTTTCTGGCTTCAGAAAGGCAGCAGATACAAAAAAAAAAGACTGTTTCAGTAGGTAACAGTCTGGTTTTGATACAGATTTGTAAAAGTTAAGTGGTTAGAGTGTACTTAATTCTATGTTCACATTTTGTATATAGTATTAATACCTGAGCTCCTGGGAGCCAGCTGACTTTAAGTCTTGTCAAGCTGCATAATTTCAGGGTTTCATTTATGCAGCCAGCTTGCTTTACCCTCGCTGGGGGCTTTCCAGACTGCAACATTCATGTAAGAGAGACTTGGTAAAGGAAAGGCAAAACTGTCAAACTCAGAGTCTGAGCAACTACACAGGTAATGGTATTCAACACAAGATAATAATCTTGTGGTATGAGATATGAGAAATATGCTGTTGATAACTTGCATGACATGATAATGTCATAATGTCACACCCTCACTTTCAGAACAGTGTTGTCTCGCTGTTTCTTTTAGGGTAGTCAGTCTCAAAAAGCAGACATTACTATGTAGAGTGTTAATGGTGCAGTGACAAAATGCAATGCACAAGGAACTACATTGCTGTGTTGACCCAATTTCTGCTCTTGGTTATGTCCCTGATTGTCTGTATGACTTCCAGTGCATTTGTTTAGCTGTTTGTACTGTCATTTCCCTAACCTTGTATCATTTAAACAAACATGAACTTTCACTGGTTGGTAGTGGAGTTTCATGCTAGTAGTTCCATCCAAAACCTGTTATAATAATTAAAAAAAGAAATAATTCTCTGCTGAGGACAGGCTTGATTGAAAACTTTTTTATGCTTCTTCAGTAGTTGTGAAAGTGCTCTTTGTGGTAGTAGATTTAAACGGTGTTTACCAAATGCATTGAAATGTATTTTACCTGAGAGATGACTGGCTCTGGAAGATCAGCTTATATCCGAGTTCTCAGTTTCTCATCCCTTTCTGTTATCATTCCATACTAGAAATGTATGTATTCATTGAAGTGAGCGTGGAGATCTGACTGGTTTCTATCTAAGTTTTCAAAGTTACAGTAACATTTCTTTAAGAATAACAGAGACTACTTGGACAAAAAGCAAAAAATTCTATCTCCAAGAGGACAACAATATGGGATTCTTTTTTCTTTTATATCAGTTATAAGTGAAAACACTTCTTTATAGGAATTAAGTGATTTAACTATAGTCGATCATTGACTCCTCATGCTGATGTTTAATAACATCTATGATGTGTTCATGTAGTTGTAGTTTATGTTCTTTAACTGGAGAATGAGACATGGGCAAGGATATTCCAACTCCTTATTTTTGCCTCCTGGTATGGATTGTTGTGAAGATGCTGAATTAGTCTACCTTTTACTATAACATGGAAATTCTACTGTTACTTGCTCTGCAGTTACTGTTACTTGAGTTGGAAGGCATGAAGAACTGTTAAGTGGCCAGAGTAGGAAGGGGCCTGAAGCATTTTTAATGAGTTGGTTTTTTGGGTTTTTTTAAGAGTGTGTCCACTAGAGAGCAGCAAAAACCTGTGTTCCTAGGAGCTTTGCTATTCAGCTGATTAGGCGTTGGGTTGTTTTCCCCTCTTTTGGAAGGGGGAGAGTAGCTTCATAAGGGAGTACTGATTTATTTATGCCGAGGAAATAATTCCGATGTGTGTGACAGTGAATTGTGTCTTGTCAGGAGACGATAAGATGGTGGCATCAAACCAGAAAATAAGGTGTAAATTTTATCAAATTGCACTAAGTGGGAATTCTATAGCAAGAGAGAGGTGGGAACAAAGTGAATGAGGAAGATAGGGCACAAAATGCTTTCTTTAGTCATGGTTGGAACAGTGTGTCTCTACAGCTTCACAAGATTAGGAAGATGAATAAGTGTAACAAAGGCAACCCAAATGTAATTTTTCACTTCAAGTAACTTAGCCTCTGCACAGTGTCTCAATGTAAATACATCTGACCAAATATATGTCTCTTGCTGTAGGCCTTCAGATGCATGTGCTGTTGTGATGAGCGACAATTACTGTTTAAGTAGAAAAAAGTCATGGATTAAGCAAGTGAGATAAAGGTGTGCTCACTTTAAAAGTTGAAAGAAATAGTGCGTGTAAACATTTTAGGAAATTTTTAAAGGTTTGGGTAGATTGAAAAACATTTGTTCAGGCAAAAATTACCAAAGGGCCAGCAACATGAAAATGTTAAATTGTCTTGTGTTAAACTCTGAATAATAAGACTTTCCTTACTTCCCTGATGAGGCAGGGAAAGATGTGCAAAAAGTGGTGCTGTTAAGCTTTACTTTCCTGAATGCCAGTTTAATCTACCTTCTAATTATTTGTTTCAATAGTCTTCATAGTAAAAAAAAAAAAAAAATTCTACTCCCATTTGTAGGGTTTTCTTCCTCCCTTTTTCTCACTGGTCTGTGTGCTGGTGAACCTCTCTGAAACAGGGTCATCTTTCTATAGTGGGTACTAAGAATTTGATCAAATCTCTTCAGTAATAGTAGAAGATGATTAGCAGTGATATGGTTTGATTCAAAATCTTGGGGGAAGGGGGTGTTTTAAGAGAATATTTCTCAGGATTCAAACTTTGAGATTACATACATATGTATTTGAGATCAGACTGCCATTTATTTAAATCCATGATAACCAGTGACAGAGAGGGCTGTAAAATCTAAGGCAATCCATGTGATTATATTAAACTCTTGAATTTAGGTGAAATGCCAGATTTCAGATTTGGGGGACCTTTTGATTGACACCTGCTAATCCTCATTCTTTTGGTGTGAGTTTTTGTATGTAGCCTTGAAAGAGTCTATTTTTATGGCTCAGGACATTTTTTGGTTTTTGATCATAAATGTTGAAGATTTTAAATTTGTCGTAAGTTCTCTATTTTAATGTTTCTGTGTGCAGGTACACAAGTTCTAGGCCAGCTTTTGTTCTTCACAGTTGAACAGGTGGACTCAAGATGTATTGATACTTTTTCATTGTTGCTCCAGCACTATTTTCTGCATGGCTTTGGTGCTGTAAATGCAGGAAGGAGTGGAGAAAGAGCTTAGAAGTAGTAGTCTTCCTTCTCCAAGAACTTCTGCAATGTGAAGAATGAAACCTGATCATCATAGGGTGATTAGCCTGTCATTCCTGCTTCCTTCCCCGTGCCCTCTCCTTTACTAGTGCAATTGATAGCTTTAGTAAATCACCACCTTCAGTAATGTAAGAGAGTGTTTTCCTGTGGCTTCATAAATAACAAATCTAAACCACACTCTGCTTCTGTGAAAGGATCATGCAGGGTTTTGTTTTTAATGAGGGTTAAGCTGGTATTTGCCCTTTTGGCACAAAATGGAAACCATCAAGTAATGCATAATATACTAATCCTGGGTAACTAGCAGCATCCGATTTGTCGCTTACTTGAGCTGTACCTGTGGTTACTGTTGAAAAAAATGGCATCATTTGTATTTGGTTTGCGAATGGCAGACTTTCATGCAGTGTTGTTTTAAAAGTCTAGAATTTTTGTAGGAAGAATTGTAGTGGTGCTTCTTTACCTGGAGGAACAGTTAGGATTTTAGCCTTTGTCTTTTAATACATTACTATGTAAAGAGAGATGACTTCAGATCTAAATTTTACTTTCTTCCACTCATCTCCCAATTTTATTGTCCCACAAAAAGGCCTTGTAGCGTTGTTGTATTTTTAGTGTTGTTGTTCTGCATTTATGTAACCAAAAGAGCCTCCTAGCACTCTGAATTTGTATTTCTTTAGTCATTCAAATTGCTTCTCAGCTCAGAACATGTACCAATACTAACATTAATGCTTTTTTCTCAATACAGAATTGGAGTGTTACTGCCAGCTATGTACAAAAGACAACTTTACGTGTATGACAGATGGAGTATGTTTTGCCTCAGTAACACGAACTGCAGACAAAATAATGCGCAACAGTATGTGTATAGCAGAAATTGATCTGATTCCCCGAGACAGGCCATTTGTTTGCTCCCCCTCCACCAGAGATGGAGTCCATACTGTGTCTCATTGCTGTAACACACCTCTCTGCAATAAAGTAGAACTTCCAATTCCAACACCAGGTAAGGGATTTGGGATTTTTGCTCTTTTGTTTTTTGATTTTTTTTTTTAATTTTTTCAAACAAAATTCTGTAAGAGTGGAAGTGTAGGTAAATTTGAAGGCCCAAAGTTCACCTTAGATTCTGTAAAGACAATTTCATGATATTTGAAAAGAGTTGTTATCTTCTGGATACGGATGTTAGGGACAGTTTTGAAGACTTAAATAAAAAGTGTAAATAAGCACATTGCTTTTGTCCTTTTTAGTACTTTGATTCTGAAAAAAGTTACTGTGCAAAAGCTTTAACAAATGCATTAAAATAATTTGAGTATCACTGTGGGATACTATAAGTTTAGTAGAAAAAACGGACATTAATGGGTTTTATCATTTTCTTTTATTTTAACTTTCAGGCCCTACTCCAGAAAAACCAGCTTCTAACCTAGGACCTGTGGAACTGGCTGCTGTCATTGCTGGACCTGTCTGTTTTGTCTGCATTTCACTGATGTTGATTCTATACCTTTGTCATAATCGTACTGTAATTCATCATCGTGTGCCAAGTGAAGAAGACCCTTCTTTGGATCGTCCCTTTATATCAGAAGGAACCACTTTAAAGGATTTAATTTATGATATGACAACTTCAGGTTCTGGGTCAGGTAATGTGACACTTCTAGTAATAATTACTTTGTGCTTAAGAGCCTTGTAAGACATCTAGTTTTTAATATTATCGAATCTACTTGAACTTTTAATTAACTGGAGAAAATACTAGAAAAGCAACTTCCTGTACATTCAGTCAACATCAGTGAAGATTCAATGTATGAAAATAAGTGAAGGAAAAGAAACACTGAATTGTTGCTGCCCTTCCTTATTCTCAAAGTAGGCTGGTTTATATAAATTATATAATTCATATAATTTATATAATTATATAAATTATATCACAATATATATTGCAGTCATCTATCATAAATGTTTTATGTTGTGTAAGGCTGTCACTTACCTTTTTTGTTTTGTACAGCCTATCTACACAACCATTTTCTGTGGTTTTTAGATAATTTTCTGAAGGGTATTTTTTAGCTTTAAATTGAAAACAAAAAATTGTAGCTATTGCTGTATGAAGAATATTCTGAGTTAATATTTTAGCCAGTTCTTTCCTTACAAAAGATATTTTTCAATTGCAAATAGCATTTCTGTGTATAGAATGGATGCAGTATGCAGACCATGTCTAATGAATGTCTGTCCCTTTATTTTGCGTTTTTTTTGTTTTAATTCTGACTTGAAGAGGTGTTGCTCTGGGAAGATGAAGCATTAATCTGTTCACTGCATACAGTTTCAGCTATTGTAACTCTGACCATTAATTGCTTATAGGATTATGCTGGTCTCTGACATGAAAATGTCAGTTTAATAGGTGGTGTTAGGGAATGATATGCCAGGTAAATCATTGCATAAATTAATGGATCTTTGGTCCATGTTAGGGAGAGAGACATCAGTTTGTGTACTGCAACCTTTTACCAACCTTCTACTATATAAAATTTAAGTAACTTAATACTGAAAATATTTCCTACTACTTTCAAACCTACGTGTTGAAACAACGATGCCCTTTCAGAACACTTTCTACAAAGAAAGACTCTGATTCTCAATTGCTGCATCTTTTTTTTTTTCTCAGAACTGGAAAAAATTTAAACAACAAAACCCAAGTATCTAGGTTGTTTTTCTTTTCCAAGGACAGTAACTGGTAAAACTGTTTAGAGTCTGTTGCTTTCTCAAATAAAATTATTGTAACTTCCTGAACATGTTTAAAATCTAGATCAAAAGTTCATTTAGTCATATCTTTTCTAAAGAAGGTGAGTTTGCACTAGGTGTGTAAGTCACTATGTTTCAGCTGAGGAAGCTTTTGTGTGTTCAATAAGATTTGATCCTGGTGAGGGTAAGTTGTTTTCTGGTTAGAACTAGAGTTTTAGTAATTTGTGTTCATATCAATTTTCTCATTTACTTGCAGAAGTAGCTAAGTCAGATAATGAAAGTGGTTAATAGAACTTGCAATATATTGGGCTAGAGCTTGATAAATGCAAATGCTGGACTTAGGTCTCCAGTTTTGTTTGTTCTAGGAAGGATAGACAGTAGTCAGAGATAGAGATAATATAGAGGAGTCAGAGATTTACATATCGTGGAATCCAGAAAGATGTGATATATATATATAATTGTTACACTATTACAAGTGTCTCACTCTTACTTAATGTCTGCAGATCTAGACTTTTCCTAAGGAAGGCTAAAAACAATTTCTAATTAAAATTCAAACTTAGTTGTTAATTGGTCTCTTCATTCATTATCAGGAATAATCCTCTGTTTTTTCTTCTGGCCTTCTTACCTGTGGTGATTCTGAACCTCTCTTTTTGTTTGAGAACTCCTTCAGAATAAGCTCTTGAAAAGCAGAGAATCCAAGTTAGAAGAAACTTATGATTATTCCTCTGGAGGACATGGCTAGAAACTACTGACCCTTCCCTTGCCTATGTTCAAATTACTCTTTAAGTAAAAGGAGCATGCTAGGGAATTGCTAAGCATTCACAGCTGAATTCAGGGCACTCAGGCTGGTCTAGATTCCCAGAGCATCTGACCTACTATGGTATTTGAGCATTGGCTACTGGTGAATGCATCCAAGGAGCAAAACCAGCAAATGTGGTTGAATTTGACTTATCCCTAAGGGAGCCTCTTCACTAATTTGCTTTTATGCTTGAAAGGCTGTAAAACAAGGCTGAATGTTTCCTTAAAAGGAATCTTTTAACTTCAGCTGCAGTGAGTTCCATGTTGTTGAGCTGTTTTTAAGACCAGTATAGCCTTATTTAGTGTTCTCTACTTCACTTTGATTATGACAGTGAAATAGGAGATGCTTCAGGTACTTATTTTCTGTACTGTTTGTTGACATTGTGTGTATTTGCAATGACTTGTGTCACTTTGTCTCAGAATTAGTCAATCAATGACTATACAAATTCATAGTGCCCTAGTACTTGAATTGATAACTTTTGTGTGTCCTGAAGTATGCCTACAGCATTTGAATCTCATTTAAATGTGTATTTTAATCCAGACTTTGGGTATAGCACATTTAAAGTTGAGAAGACTGTACCTTTATGGAATAAACTGGGGGTAGAGAAAAGGGTCTCCAAAGGGAGAAGAGTCAGAACTGCTGGTTAAAACAGTGCTTAGCCCTGTCAGAAACTGAACTGTCTGAAAGGGATGGTGTTGGGACAAGAGGTTGCCAAAACACAATAGAAATGTACAAAACAGGCAAAATAATCCAGACCCAAGAGGAACAGCTAAGAAAGTGTTTTGTTTGGTGACGCAAAAGCCACATTCTACTCTTAAATTCATGCTGAGAGACCAGAAGAGCTCATAGTAAAATAAAAAAGTTCTGCCAATTTTGTTAATTCAGTATTCTCTGATGAGAAGTGTATAAAAGAGAGAAATAATCAGAGCTCTAAAAATGAGCTTCCTAGTTAGACCGAAAGGGAGCAGGATTCATTTGTAGCAATGATGAATAGTAAGCTGCTATTAATTATTCGGTCTTGACTTAATATTAGTGTTGCCATGCTGTTCCATGACAAACAAGACCTGAAATAAGGAGATACTCCATGAAAGGCATTAATGAAACATCTAAAATAGACCCTTCTGGCAAAGCTACAGCTTCTAAGAGAAGGATTTCAAAGCCTCTTGGAGCTGAGAATGATTTTCAGATCATGATGCAGATCTCTAAATATCAACTACATATTGTATAGACAGATGGGGACGCCCATCTGTTACTGTCTTAACTCACAAATGATGAAGTCACTTAGTTACAAGGGAGTAGGAAGAATTGCCTACAACGAGGGGAAGCTTTGGATAGTATTGGTAGGCGACTTCCAGCACGAACTTAAGCTATTTAGAAATCTTAAGGGTCACAGAAATCAATGCAAAGTTGAGTCAGCTGAAGTGACTATAAAGCTTCTTAAAAACTATTTTGCAATTCATACAAACTTGAAGGGAATAAGATTTTTCACAGTTCATGGAATGTTGTTTTTTTTATTACTCATCAGAGGAAGTCTTATGTGTAGAGACTTACGAACAAGAACAAAATTCTAGCTGCTGCTTTTGTTGGCTACCTGTAGTGCTCTAGAACTTACTTCCTGAATTATCCAATTTAGTTACAAACTCCTTATGCATTAGAAAGTCACTAAACTAATCAGAATACACTTAATATATGAAAATTAACTTTCTTTTTTTGTTAGCTTTCAAGAAGGATTGAGAATACTGTATGATATAAGAAAATTTTGATGAAGGTTTCAGGAATAAGTCAGGTGACCATGGTGTCAAGGATGACCTAAATACAAGGTGTCAGACACTGAGCTGCTGTTTAATTTAATATGGGCTCAAATTTTCTTGTTCTCCTGATCGGCAAACTGGCTATCATCTTTCTTCATGCACAGTTAAAAGGAGGTGTATCTGAGAGCATGGAGTACAGTTGTGCCCAATGTGTATGTGAAAGGCTGAGGCTGTAGCTGTCTCCTGTGAGATGCTTTTCAGGCAGTATGGTTCACGGTACAGCAGTTGATCAAGTTCCTGGTGATACAGAGTTGTGTGTCTTCTATAGCAAAATGAGGAAATTGCTCAGTTCCAACAGGAAGTCTGTAATGAGTTGCTATGAATGCAAGATAAATACAGATTCCAATCTTCTAGAAGAAGCAGTAGTAAGGGAGAGATTAGTTTGACGTACAGAAGCAAGTTGGATCTTGTAAATATTGTAAAAATAAATATAGGAGTAAGTGGATAGATCACAGTAAGGTTTTTATCCTACAGTGACATGTTAATTTGCTGAATGGGAGTTTGTAATGTGAATTTGAAAGGCATTCTGTCTAGAAGGTTTAGAGGTTAGTATATGTTTAGCTGATATCCCTGGGCATATATGTTAAATAAGGAGAGATGTCTATATAAGGTGCAGCAAGTCAAGAGCAGTGCATCTGAAAGTGGGAATATACAGACAGTTTTCTGATACAACTCTATGGCCTAGCACCCATTTCAGGTACACAAAATCAGCTTGTACTTGACATATGCTTATAGATTTTGCAGTAGTGCATATATTCTAAGGAAGAAACTTTCTCTGGCCAATCAAGTAAAATTTTACATTATCAGGGTTCAGTTTGGTCCTGTGTTGTTTTCGTCTGGCCTCTTCTGCATTTCAAAGGTCTGTCCATAAGGAATGAAGGTTAGGCTTCTCAGAAGAGCCTCTATAGTTTGGGCATGCAGCACAATTCACCTGAGGACTATTACAGCAAAAGTTTTAACTTTCTCAATAGACATTATTACAACACCGTGATTAATGATTAAATTGCTGGTATAGTGTACATTTTTTTTCCCGTCCTGTCTTCATGTAGATATGTTGTCAGCATAGACTATGCAGAGAATTCCTGTAGGTCTAGAATTTTTGAGGAGCTGTTCTAAACACTGCAGTGTTTTAATTTGCTCTTCTCAGACTGAGACACAAGTGTGGCAATGCTTCCAACCAGATCAGATGTTCTTGTAGTGCTGCTGTTAGCAAAGACTGTCCAAAGGTGGACAAGAATTAATTATCTGAGCTATTAGTTGGGATTTGTTTTCAATAACATAAGGAAATGCAGGTGTTCTGTCAGATATTGGAACAGCAATTATGGAATAACAGATTACTTTGTAAAGTGTTTGGTTAAAGTGAAATAATCCTGTACCAAAAGAGCTTAGCATAAGCAGATAACCTGGCTGATGTTTTCATCCTGCAGTGTGGTGTCAGTGTGGAATCCAGTGACAAGCCCTGAAGTAACAACAGGAAAGACTTAAAATAAACAAAAACCCAGCCTGGTTGAGGGATGCCAGTGCTGCTTGTTGTGCAAAATTACTGAAATGTACTGAGGAGGTACTCTGTGTTGAAAGCATGTAAATGTTCCAAAGCTATAAAACCTTGGTGAATGTAAACATTTTGCTCAATTATAATTATGGTGAGATGCACAAGAATGGCCTGTAAAGCAGGAAGCTTGCATTACAAGGATGTTTTCCTATTTTACAGTGACTCGGGATTAGTAAGATGCTATTGGCACACCAAAATCCAAATGAGTGTGGATTTTCAGCAGTCGGTGTTGCTGATACGTGTGGTTTAACTAACTTAGAAATGGACTATCTAGTGATAAGCCAGGTAAATTAACCAGTAGCAAGAGTGCTCTTAAATTGCTTTTCCAGGAGAGTTATGGGCAGGTCCTTTTTCCAAAAAATAAAGAAAAAACTCACTTTCATCACTAACAAATAACCCAAAAAAAAAAGCCTAAACCTGGTCCTGACTGCCTCATCATTGCTTCTTTTTTGCATTTAAATAAAACTTTATGGCTCAGCAAGTGACAGCATTCCTAACTGAAAGGAAGTTTGTGTTGTGGTTTTGACAACCATAGTAGTTTGTAGCATAATCTCCATGAGTATTTATTGTTAGCTGGCCTTTTAAGGGTGAAGGCAGAATCTTACCTATGTGCTTGCTAGCAGTCCTCAACAAGCAGTTAGAATGAACATACTCTCTAAGATTTTAAGAGAAATACCCTATTAGAAATAAGATCTCATATTCAGTGTGTGGGATAAGTACTAATTCTGTAGAGTCATATTTAAAGCAAATGTAAAATCTTCTTTTTAGGTTTACCTTTACTTGTGCAAAGAACAATTGCAAGAACTATAGTACTTCAAGAAAGCATTGGTAAGGGTCGCTTTGGAGAAGTCTGGCGGGGGAAGTGGAGAGGAGAAGAAGTTGCTGTGAAGATCTTCTCTTCAAGAGAGGAACGGTCATGGTTTCGAGAAGCAGAAATTTATCAGACAGTTATGCTACGCCATGAAAACATTCTTGGATTTATAGCTGCAGACAACAAAGGTTGGTGACACTATGAATTTGTTTTGCTGATTCTGCATCTGGTCAGAATAGGCAGTGCATGAAGGAAAAAAATGTGAGGATCCATTTAACAGTAGCAAAAAATAGTTTTGTTACTGCAGGAGTTCAGGGTTTGGCACATTTTTCATAGGTTTAATGAAGGAAAAAGTACATTGTCTCTTTTTTTGGAAGAATATGCTTTGTTTAAATTTGTTTAAAATGCTTTGGTATCAAAAAGGGGATGCCTTATCATGTGAGCCCACACATCTGCTGAATACTTGTACCTGTCATTACCTCACAGCCTAATAATATAGATGTTTGGGACTGAAAGAGATCATGTCTCATCCTGTTGTCCTCATATAAAGTAGGAGGTAGAAGATTTATTCTTAAGAAGTCCAATTAGAAAATCTATTGCAAAAATGGAATTATTTGTTTCTAATAGTAAAAAACTATACCTGCTTCCTGAAGCTCTCCTGATAAGCCTTTAATCATCCAGTTAGAGGAACCATTTTTTCAACTTTGATTTGCTGTGATTTTTGGACAGATTAAAGTTTCTTGGATTTTCCTGCAATTCCAGTAAAGAGCCAAGAATCTGACAAAACCAAGTTTTGGGTTTCTTTCGTTAAGGGGAGCTAAAATATTAAGATGCTGTTTCATTCAGTTATTTTCATCTGAAATTACATATTGCCAATCTGAAATTACATATTGCCACTACAAATGGCATTTGACTTCTTTGTGGAGAAAGCAGTAACAGAAAATTCTGTCACATTAGGGAGGAGTCAATAATTCACACACATCCTGGATTTTTAAAAGGCTCTCAGTTTTGTGGGAAATTCCTAAATGCTTTTAGTGAGGGTCAAGTATATGTGTAAAGTTCTTTTTAATTACCATTAGATGAATTTCAAGTTTCTATATAAATCTGTAGAATAGGAAGAGAATCCAAGAGATTGTGCAGAGCACTTCTCCAGGAAAGGGTTGTGTAAGTTAACTTGCTCCTAACAGATGTTTGTGCAACTTCTTATCTTTCAAGAGCTTGCAGATCAACACAATACCAGGCAACTTTTTCCTGCAGCTTACTATGCTTACTATGAGAAACTGTCTTATTTTCATGCCTAGAATTGTATTTGGTGTTACCAGCACCTGCAAGAGCTGGAGTTGGCTCTGATTGGCCTAGGGGAGTGAGTATCTGGAGCCTGGGTTTAAAATTAGATCAGCTGCATTAAAGCCATAAATGAAGAGCTATCTCTGCAGAAGCTTTAGCTTCTATTTCTCATTTAAAAGCATAAAGGATATATTGCAATACCTTAGATGTAACTTTTCACAAAATCATCTCTAAGTATACCAGTGTCTCATTTTGCCTGAAACCTCCAGGTAGTTTGTCCCAAAAATACATTTGACTGCTGTGAAGAGGAAGTATGAGAAAGGTTTCCTAAATGGGTGGGTTTTTTGGATAATTTCTTGCTTGCTGTTTTGTGTTGCAGATGCTATAGCATTTGACTTGGTCATCTTTAGTTTCCTTGTAATATAATGTGATATGAATTTTTTTTCTGCTAATATGCTTTATGTACAAAGAAGAAATCCTTAACTGATAGGTCATGGCACTATTTGAGGTTTTGGGTCTTCAGAGTAAGGCTCTTGTACTTTAATGAGAACTAGTTGGTGTCTGGTTTTTAAAGTAGATAAAAATGTGTTTTGAAAAGACCACTATTCTTGACTGTTTTCTAACAGTATTGCTGTCTGAGCAGAAATCTGTGTTGTTGTTTTTAACCCATCAGTGCAGAATTAATTCATAGTATAACCTTCTATATTCTCTCAGTGAGGAAATATGTACACACAATTGCTCCCTGGACTAAGAATTCAGTCCTGAATATTGAAGGAGTTAAAACTTCAATTCTTGTTTAGAATACTTCAGGCCACCTGTATCCCATTAAATGAGAGAACATAGAGGGACCATTATGGGGGTAGTTCTCCCAGTTTAGCAGATGCACTCCAAAAGGAGAAGGTGTATCACAGCATGGCTTAAGAGAACAATGGCTTAAGAACACCAAGTGTTCCAGTTGCTTAAGGAACAGTCCTCCATTGTAGATGCTGGTGCTAACTGATGAATATTCATATGGTGCCAGGTGCAAGATTATGTATTCGTTCACAGCAGCAATCTCTGTGGAGGGTTTGCATTCATTTCTCTGTAGGGCTGACTTTTGAATGTATTCAGGAGTTACTGCAGTCTGTCTGGAATGCACAAAGTCATTAGACTGCAAGAATCTGTGTGTCTGAGGTACTGCAAAGATGACTGCCGAGATACAGGAGTACTAGTAATTTTAAAATTAGCAAAGGACTAGTAAAAGAGCTGTAGAACCAAGGCATGCTTCAGTTCTTGCTGCTGCTGAAGGCATTAATAAGGTCTTTCCTCTTACCTCAACTGCAGTTTTTCACAACTGCTGAGGAACATCTGGCTGTCTATTTAGTGTAAAATTGGTGGAATGGGTTCCTTTGGGTGGGAGGGTGTGTTGGGATTAGAGCTTGTGACTGAGCTGCAGTTTTCACTCCTTTTTCCACTACACTCTTTAGACTGTCCATATGCCTTAATGACACATTCTTATTTCTGCTTCCCCAAACCTGTGTTATGTTCAGAGGCTACAGGAGCTGGTCCAATCTGTCTGCTTCCCATCCTGTAATCCACTGGGAAACAGGTGCTACAGTTAAGGCAGCTTGAGGGCTGAGAAGCAATGAATGATTTTGATTGCAGTTGTGGTCTGCCTGACAACTTCTGTGTTCTGGGTAGCTCTTTGTATAGCAAGTGTTTGCTGACTTCCAAATTCTGCTGGGTTAGGGAAGTTATTTTCAGGGCCATGTGTTGTCTTGTTTTGTGCCATCTAAACTTAGCACAGTTTTTGTGCATGGTTTTTTGTATTGTTCTTTCTAACCCAGTTACTGCAAGGTAAAGTGTATCAGGAACTACTTCACTGTACTATTCTAGTAGCAAAAGAGTAGTGTCAAGAGCCGCAGTTCACAGTACTAAAGATTTCTCTGCATTAGCTGGCTGTAATCTTAACTGTCTGTAGGCAGATTAAAATAAGGTGAAGTCTTGCACTGCACACGTCCAGATAACTTTATGCACTAAAATACCTTGACTTCTCTATTCCTTCCCCTTAACCAAAAGCACACTCCCCAGTATGAGAGCTTGGTTCAGTTAGAACGTCTTTCATGGTAAGTAGATCCCCAAAAGTGATGTTAAACAATATGCTGCAAAGAAATGAGCAGAATTCCTGACTCTGGAGAAGTAATATTTCAGCCATTTATTCTTTTTGAAGCTCTGGCTTTAGCCTGAGGAGAGGGAATCTGCACAGCTCAAGTGCTTTTCATCGAGTCAAATGACTGTGTCAACATGATTGAGTCAAGCTGTTATGTTAACAAGACAACAGTCATGATCTAGTCACTGACAAAAGTGCTATCTCCCTGAATATCTCCTTTCTAAGAGATTTCTAGTGGGAGATCCCATCTGAATCTGATTTCTTCACTGCTTTTTCCTGGTTTTTTTTCCTAATATTACAGTGTGCCAAAAAGGGCGAAATATCTGCTTTGAAACACTTCGCTACATAACACCACAGAAAACATTTTTGTTTCGCTAGTGTTGATGTGGAAAAAAACCAAACATTTTTCACTTAAGTGATTCCAATCAATTGAATTTAATTGAAACTTGATTATATATTTGATATAGCAATTGTATAAATTCCTTTCTTCATGAGTGAGCTCTACTAAGACGGATTTTGCTTGAACATTGGTAATCAGTCTCCTGACAACAAATCTGAAAGCTTCTTTTCTCAGAATTTCAATGTTTATTTGGAGTTTAAAATTAAAATCTTGTACTTCTGAGTGTCCTTGGTGGTATGAAATACTTTCAGGTGTCCTGAAATAGCTGAAATAACCATAATTAATCTCTTAAATATGTTTCCAATAACACGTAAATTTTTTGTAAATTTTGAGTATTCTGAAATTATTTGAGATTCTTGATCATTGCGAGTTCATAAAATAAATTAGATTGCCTAATCATGGAAAGCTGGGCTACTGTATGTAATTACTATTGAGTGTAATTACTTTTTCCTACCTGATAATGCAAATCCTGTGATTGAAAGCTTCATGGCAGATGCTGTTTACTGTGCAGCTAAAAATACTCAGGTATTTTACAGGTCAGGTTAATTATTACTTGGTAATAATCAACTACTGTCAACAGAATAAGAAGACTTAAGTTTATTGTAACATATTCTGCTTAGAGTGCTAAACAAATGCATGGCTTGTCAAATATAGCAAGGCAAGGCAAACATAGTAGGTCCCTTCTGATAGCTGGACACTGGACCTATTGCTGCATTTCAGCTTGCCTGTAATTATTTATATAATTGATTTTGATGTAACACTGTCCCTTGTTAAAATCTGGTTGAAGGGTCACAAATATGGCACATAATAGGAAAGAATCATGGTTCTTCTCAGACTGGATGGTAAGCCCAGTTTATATTTCTTCTTTCAAAGGAAGTTAGGGCTTGAATATTAAAACTTGCAGGTAATACACAAGATAAAGCTGAATAGAAGAGTCTGTAACCAGCAGCATATTCCCCTTTTAGGAGGAAATGTAGTGTTAAGAGGGGAGGAACTTTATGCAAAGGCACCATAGTCTTGAATCAAAGCTGTGATAATTCTTCAGAAACCGACATCTTTTATAGAGCTTTTTTAAGACAATAGGTCTGGTAGACTAATTAAAATTTGTTTTATTTCCTTCCTTACAGCTAGGTGGCTAGTACAGACACCTGGTGAGGTATCCCAGTCCTAAGAAACAGGAGAAGAAATAAAATACAGGACTAAGTAATGAATGTGTATGATGTTAATGCCCAGGAGAGGATTATTTCAGGCAGTGTAGGGTCATAACTGATGAAGCAGTAGAATAAAACCGAGTGAAGAAAATATTCTCATGTGATAAGGTTAGTTTACTTGGAACTTCTGCAGTTCTTTGTATATTTAAGAGCATCTTTTCTGTGCCTGTGAACTCATACCTGTTTTCTAATAGTTCTGTAAGACTGTTTAGTGAAGCCCAATACTCTTGGATTGATTCCTCAGAGACCATAATTCTTTTAGGAAAAAGTCACATTTAATACTATGCTGAGTTCTGTGAGTTTGTGCTTGGACATTGCCAAGTAGCAAGAGATGCAGCAGTTCTAAAAAAAATAACTTCAGATTTTTTTTTTTAATCTTTAATTTCTGTGTTCCTTTTTAAAAAACAGCACTTAGGCATCCCAAAAGACTCTTCCTGCAGCAGTAGTGCGTTTTACCAGTCTTGTACAGGTTGGAGTGTGTGACTATGTGACTGATTTTTTTTTTTTTTTTTATCTGTCTAAACAACTTCGTTGAGACTATTCTGTACATGTAGCAAGCCAGAGTTCTCTTTCCATTATGGGAATTGTTTGAATGTATTTTTCCTACCCTGAAGTATTTGGAGGCTTTTTAATTTTGGTGGATTTTTTGATTTTTATCTTTTATTTTTAGATCTTTTTAATGGCATCACTGACTTCCCTAAAAACATCCAAATAAAAGGGATGTTTGCAAGTTTTCCCACCCCCACCAAAGTGTTAAGTTAAAGATAAGCACAAGTGTTTCTATAAATGTGGTTTCTGTCAATCTTTAGAGCAGGCATTTTGTACTTCTGGCTTTTCTAGACAAGAGTGTTCTTTGGAAAGTAAATTTTTTTCAGTATATTTGCAATAGGAAATAAGTTCTGAACTTCTTTCCCTTTTTCATGTTCTTCATATTCTTGAGCAATCTTTAGGGGCTATCACATAATGAGGCATCTTTTTGATTTGTGCTGAGTGCTCTCACTTGTTCTGAGAGAATAAGGGCTATATAATTCAGGCTAGGAGTCCAACAGATGTCTTTTATGGGATAACTGCTCTTCTAAAGAGATGAAAGATTCTTCTGTAAAACTACCTGGCTATAAAAACATCTTTCAAGCCTGCCACAGGAGAGGTGCTTTTATAACACAACAAAATTGGGAAACCTATTCAGTGGCAGGATTTCTACTTCTTAGGTAAAAAATACTTTTGCTCCCATCTTGATTTGAATTCCTTTGACAGTCTTCTTTCTGTGGCTTAAACTTAAAGGTATTTTGTGTCACTGCTTTATTTATGTGAACAATTAAGTTCTTATATGTCATTTGTATGCCTTGACATAGCTACAAATGTATTGTGGCTTATCTTGTTTGTCATAGTTCAATCAAAACTCAAAGCAAGCTGATTTCCTTGGTGTATTTTGCTTTCTTTACTTTTGTGCCTCCTGGAAACCTCAATTTTGGCCAGCAATTTAGAGGTCATCGGAGGTGGGATTTAACTTTGTGTCTGATTGCTGCTTGTAAGCTTCTACTCTAGGAGGAAAAATCCACTGTGGGAATTGTCTCCCAGGCAGATAGGTTATGGGAAGACTGAAGGAATCAGGGAGCAAAGTTTGAAACACTTTTTTTTTATTAGCCTGGACAATATTGTGCTAGACTGATAGTGATGGGATTAGTTTTGGATCATGCATTCAGCACTGTTCCCTGTGCCCCACTCTAGTAGGAAACCTAGGGAAAGGCAAGGCCTGGCTAATACCCTGAACAGTTCACCCTGAATATACACCTCAGAATTATAGTGACATCAGTTTTCTATGGTTTGTGTTTTAATTTAAATACAAGAATATTTAAGCTTTTCAGAAACTCTCCCATGGTGTTACCAATCTTTGCAGAGGCATTAAAATGTTACGAGTCTAATTTACAGAGGTTACTTGCAGACCATAATTTGTACTTCATAAGTGTTGTATAGAAGTGGAACATGTTGTTTATTTGTCATATATGTGTGTGTATGTGTGGTATTCATGCCAGTTTTATTTTGCAGACAATGGTACATGGACTCAGCTGTGGTTAGTGTCAGACTATCACGAGCATGGATCACTCTTTGATTACCTGAACAGGTATACAGTAACAGTGGAAGGAATGATAAAATTAGCTTTGTCCACTGCCAGTGGTCTTGCTCATCTGCACATGGAAATTGTTGGCACACAAGGTAATCTTACAATTATTCTGCTTATCATGTGGATAATACTGGTTGGTTTTTTGTTTTTTGGGTTTTTTTTAATGACATATAAGTAACTTGTTCTACTCTGTGATGATTTCCAAATTCACAGAACTTCTTAATTTGAAATGCTTTTTCCTTCTTTTCTCTGGTGTTGTGATGTAACAATCATTCGTACAAAATACCTGTTAAAAGGCACCAAGAAATGGTGCATGTAGCATCTTCTTAACTTTGAGTTGAGACAATGTTTGAGTAGGATGTGCATGCAATAAATACTAGCAGGAAGAGGGAAAGGAGCAAGTGGGGTGTAATGCAGTAAACATGAAAGGCACTTTCCTGAACAGCCAGACAATCTACAGTGAATGATTTCAGGAGGTACTCTGGTGCACATAAAATGTCAGAACTGGAAGGAATTCTGTTCCTTCAAACAGAAGCTTGCACCAGGCTTAGAATAAAAGGAGGTTGGTTTGGAGTTTTTTTTACAAATTCTCTTTTTTTTCCTTTACAGGCAAACCAGCAATTGCCCACAGAGATTTAAAATCAAAAAACATACTGGTGAAAAAGAATGGAACATGCTGCATTGCAGACCTAGGTTTAGCGGTTAGGCACGATTCAGCTACAGACACAATTGACATTGCCCCAAATCACAGAGTGGGAACAAAAAGGTAAAATCTTTATGTGATGTATCAGGTGACTTCTATGATAAAATCCTTTGGTTTTTCTTGTCCCATATAAATTTGTGTTGATAGAAATATAAACAGCAGGAAAAGGTAATGGCAGATAGAGTTCTTAGGCACTTCCTTGTCAGCCGGTATTTTAGTTAGATGGTAGGCGCTTAAAAGGCATGTTCAATGTTGGCTTGTGTAAAATGCTGAAAACTTGCTAAGTATTGTAGGGCACAAATATTAATTCAAACAATTAAGAGATCTCATGACTGATGATTTTAGAGACTTCAGTGCTCTCTTTCTCCTTCTTGCCATGTATTGCATGGAAATCAGGAGTGTAAAACAGGATATTGATAGTGACAGTAAAAAGCTGTGGTTGTCAGTGTGATGCCTGTGTGGAAGAACATACAAGGTGCAGAGTCTTGGACATGGGGCTGTCTTGGAATCACATTTTTTAAAGAAATGCAAGAAGTTAAAACAGTCATCTTTGTCATTTAATGCATAAATAGAATCTTAAGTGGATGAGTCAATATAGTCTCTCTTAAAAGCTTTTTCTGAATTTGGAAATACAGGTTTTTCTTGCCCTAGAAGAATTCAGAGCTGTTTAACTGAGTCAGCACAAGTGCAATAAAACTTGCTGTCAGTAATTTATCATTGGTGAACCTTCAGGCAATAATAACTGGAAGCTATAAATAAATTTCCCTTAGTAATCCATGTATCTATACAGCATACAGAGGTAGCAGCACTAACAGTGAACCACAGCAAGCATTTTGGATGTGGACAGCTTTTCATTCTTCTAATGCCTAAAGGTTCAGTGCTGTGTCAAACTGGAGTTTGACACAGCACTGAATGTGTGACAGCTAAGCAAGCCCACATGGCCTAGCAGTGTTTGAAAAAATTGTGTTGATGTTGTCCAATCTCCAGTTTATATCACAACCACTTTTTTTTCTATATCCCTTTAGTAAGCAATACTGTGGGGGGGTTGATTGAGTTTTTACAGTGAACTTGGATGCCCCTTGAGCTGTGTCTTTGTGGAAGGGAAAAAACCCTTAAACATTATTTCAAGGCTCAGTTAACTAAAGCTTTTAGAATATGTACTGAAAATTTATTTTACTGATGTGTACATTGCTGAAGTTACTTTGTTCTAAAGCTCTGCTGTACTAGTCCTTTGCCAATTTTAAAAATACCACACAAATGGTCAGGCAAGATTTATTTTCTGAACTACTTCTAAATTATAAGGAACTGAGTATTATTCCTTCTCGAAGTGTCCAGTAGCAGGCTTATTTCAGAATTCATCATTACAAATTTAGCTGCATGCAGGGCGCATGCCACGTGTGATTTTTGAATTTTCTACTACACCTACATGCAAAGGAAAATGACGTACAAATCAGTTACTTTCTTTAGTCTTGGCACTGGAGAAAGCATCCTTTCAGCTGTGTTTGCAGATCCCACTTACCAGATCTTTTCTTGCATAGGCATTATTAAATTGCTTGTTCATCTGTCTTATGCTTCTTCACAAGGGTAAAGCTGTAGGAACTTTTGCTTGCTGGAGTGGGCAGCAGGAGGGCTAAATCTGTTTCCCCTTTTAAAGACATTAGTCATTTCTACCTCTCTGAAAATTTCTCATTCTTGTAAAAGGCTTAGACTCTTCTTCTTCCTCTTGTGCGTTCTTAGGTAAGTAACTGCACCTCTGATTTAATTTTTCATAGTACAGTTCAAGTCTTACCTGTTCAGTGACAGTTTTAACTCCCACTGATTGCCACTGCTGGTACCTCTTCTGCACATGGAAGCTTTGTGTACAAGTTCAGGGAGATTTGGTAAAGTCTGTTTTTCTAATGATTGTTGTAAAAATGTATGTCTAGGGAGCAAGCAGACTTAACTCTTGTGTGAGTGATCAGGGTGTTGAGTCAAACTGATGATCCCTCTTTCTGACTGAATTCTCTGACTTTATTTCTTTTCTGTTCAGAGGCTTAGCTTTACCAGAGGGGTGAACTGTGTGCTTTCACAGCTCAGCCTGCAACATAAAGCAGGGAATGTGAGCTTTAAACTGAGAAGGAAATAGAATCTCTCTCTCACTCCCTGAGGCAAGTAGAAAACCCTTATTCTCCTCCTATTTTTTTAGAAGTGTGGCCCAGCTGTTACTTTTGATAGTTCAGATACATTGTGTTTTAAAAGAATTTTGGCAGCAGATTCTTACCATGGGTGCTTCTTAGAAGTTTACCTAAACAAAATACGGGCAGAATTCTACCTTGTAGAGTGTAGGCTTGATGAAAGGAGATGCCACACATTTTGTGTATGGGTCTAGTTGATGACACAAAGCTCCCTATATGTTGTACAAGAAATTTAGACAACTAGTACTGGGCTTTTGGACTAAAAGAGATGGGAGAAAGAGGTCAGCAGGCACCCAAAGTTTGGCAAGACCATGCTCAGCACACTTCATACCCTTCTTTGTAGACTTATCCTTTTGTTCTTGGACGATACTGAGCTGCAGACCTTGCTCAGAAGGTCAGAGTTACTCTATGAAACAGAGTTGCTCTCTCCAGAACCTAAGATACTGCATCTGCCAGGCAGTGCATTTCCAACACATAATCTGACAAGGAAATGCCTACTTCTCTCCCCTTTGTGTAACAGCCATGAAATGGCTGAGCTGCTGACCTCACTACACGACCTCCTTGCCTTTCGCCTCTCTTGTTCCAGCAGTAATCTCTCAACAGTCATTCACCATTCTGTGTCATGGAAGCCAAAGCCAATCTAAATGCATTGATGGAGGACCAAGGTAATAGGTCAATTTGCCAATGGAACTCACGTGGGGAGGGGGATTTTTTGCCACATTCAGGCCTCTTGTGGTCTTTCCTGTTAAAAGCCTTGTTCTTTGGATGGTTCATGGAAGTCGAGAGAATCTCCTTTACTGCTTGTTTAGTGTTTCCGGCTGACATCTTGCACAATGGTTGGAGTTTCTAGTTACTATTTTTTCAGGTCCGTCACTCTTTTCATCCTCTTGGCATCTTAAGATAGATCAAATATTCTTTCTGCTAGGCTCCAAGATAATCACTTAGTGTCAAGCACATGAAGCACCATAAGAGTATCCTGTAATGCAGAATCCTTGGTGAGCATTAAGGTGTTCACCACAATCTTCTATTCTTGATTAAAACATCTTTGATATGGGTGGACCAGAACAATTTGAGCCTCGTCCATATCAAAGATTGCAGCAATACTTAATACTCCACTTCCACTCAATAAGTACTGTCAAAGTAAACCTTACACTCAACTCAGACAGTTGTCTTCTGCTTGTGCTGTGTTTATTACTTGTGAGGAATTTGCGTGCCTTAGGAGAACTCTCATCTCAGCAAACTTTGTTGAAGTTCTGGGTAATTCAGAACAAATGCAACTATTTGTTGCATTTTTTTACATATCTTGATAGCCCTTGCTTCCTTATATCTATGTAATTTCTGTAAGAATTTCTGTAGTACTGAGGGAGTCCTGAAATTTCTTTTAAGCAGTGTGTCTTGCATTCTGCCTACCATCCCTGATACTGGAAAAGAAAATCCTACAATGCTGTTGATTAAATGAAACCATGTCTAGGCTTCTGTGGCTGTTCCAGAGGTAGAGCTATTGCCTAGCACCGTATTCCACACTCCAGTATTCTGCACTTGTTGCTTTTTTTACCAATCAACACTGCTCTTCAAAGCCCAGGTGCCACTGTTGGCCTGCTTCATTGGTATGTCAGCTTGAGACTGCTGGGACAGTGATGTGGAGAAACACATTGAACTCTGCTAAACATCACATACTGGATTTAGCTGCCAGAACCAAATCAGAATGAGAGAGCAGTGCTACCACTGATGTTGACTTGATGCAGCAAATAACATTCACTCTTTCCAGCAGCCAGCAGGGATGCTGCTGTCAGTAGCTCTTGCAGTAAGGTCTGCACTGATGTTTTGCTTGGTGTTCCCATGTCAGACTTACTCACTAAACAAGGTAACAATCACTTGGATGCCATGATGGGTTTTCAGGCCTTGTTTCTTAAGAGAAACTTTGTTACTAATGTTTCTCCTTGCAGGAAATGTGGGTAAACCAAATTGATGAGCACAGTTGTTAATTTGTAGCCCACATAACTTGCTAATTTTTAAAAAAGCAAGGTTTAGGGTGGGATTTGCAAAATATATGATGAAAAATTGGGCACTGCAATGATAGTGGGCCTTTGTCAAGAAATTTTTAATGGTGCTGGTTTCTTAACCAGCACTTCTTGTCTACTCCTGCTTTAGGCTTGTTAGGGGATATTTTAAGTGGCTGCTATAGTTTTTCAGATTACAGGAAGCGGGGCTTCCTCTAGCCTGACCCTTGGAGGGTAGGCTAGAGGAAGCTGGTGTGTTCCAAAGGGCTAGGGCTCTGTTCATCTGAGGCCCATGGATGTGGCTGCCGCTTTCTTCCTTGGGATCCAACCAGTCATACACAGACACATATTGTACTGATAGGGCTGATTATACAGATTGCTGCGCACCATGTGCTGTCTTCAACACCCACATGAAACACTGTCAGAACTTGTATAAAACATAACTATAGACAGCCAAGTCTCCTGCCTTCTCTTCAGCTGATCAGGATTGAACTTCATTAGTGAAAGTACATACTCCCATCTGCAGCCTCACAACTCCATGCATGTTTATGAGCCCCTCAACCATCCATCCAAGGCTTGCTGTGTCTAATACTCTGAGCTCCATGGATATCATACTCACCTGCTGGGTTAATGCACAGCAGCAAACAGCGGATGTATTTATATATGCATGCCTACCTGCATGGATTCCCTCAAATATCAGCATGGGCTCTTGTCCTGGCAAATATCCCTGCCTGGGCTGCCTGGATGCTGACTAGACCAGCTTGAAGGTTGCTAATTAATTACAGTCCTGCACACCAGCCTTGCAGGGTTGGAGAAATGCAAATCTTCTTGCTCAGCCCAGCAGCTAGTGCCCAGACCTTGCAGTCTGTGACTCCCGCTCCAGTTGCTGGTGCTGAGAGACCCTTATGTTATTGTTCTATTATTTCTCTAGAGTTTCATAATGATATTATCTGATTTCTAAAGTCTATACCTCCTCGGTGTGTTCTTATGGCTGCAGATCTTCACTGACTTCTTCTGCTGCATGCTGTTCTCTCTCAGGTCAGGGGTCCTCCAAGGCTGTCCCTGACTGGCTAACCTGCCCCCTTTTATCCCAGTCATCTTCATTGGTTACAGCTGCAGCCCAATTAAGGACATCGCAGCTGCAGCCCATCAAGGGCAACCAGGACCTCTGGGGCAAAGCCTCTATACAGATATTCTAATACAATGCATTTCCTCTACTATACCCTTACTCTGTTTTTCTCATCCCCTTTCTCTGCTGTAGCTGGTGCCTGTAAGCTGTGACCATGAAGCCTGTGGTCCATGGTTTTATTTCAGTAGCTGAAGCAGACCCACTCATTTGTTCCAGTTACTGGTACCAGGGTTTCCTTCACCTTCTATCAGACTACAGTTGCTGGCCCAGAATTCATTCACAGAATGACCACTAGCTCCAGATAGGTGCTCTTACCACCTGCAGACATGCACCTAGGACCTGTAGTTCCCGTTCCAGCTACTGATGTTGGGCCCTTCCTTCTCTGTAGTTTCAGCTTCATCCCTTGTGCTGCTGCAGTTGCTCAACCTGAACAGACCCATGCCTGCCTCCAGCTGCTGACACACAGTTCTTAGAGAGCATGTGCACATGGGCTTGAGAGTGAGATTGCAGAGAATAGTTAGGATTTAATTAAATAGGATATACTGATGAGCATATGCAGACTGGAGACTTCTGTTCTTTGTCACTGTCTCAGTTGTGCCTTCTCTATCAGGTTTATAGCTCTAGTTTGTTTCACATTTTACTTATTCACCCTATTTCTCTGCTTGTTTCTCTCAGTTTACTTATCCCTTTACATTGAATTGTCTCTGATTGGATAATCTTAATGAAGGAGAATTTTCTTTTATCTCCTTTTCCGCAAAAATACATTATTTTGTATTTGAGCTGATCAGTAGTGCTGAATTTTTTATATTCTTAAGTGTTTATGAAATATTTTTTTTTCCACACAGGTACATGGCTCCTGAAGTCCTAGATGATTCCATAAATATGAAACATTTTGAGTCATTCAAACGAGCAGACATCTATGCAATGGGATTAGTGTTTTGGGAAATAGCTCGGCGGTGTTCAATTGGTGGTACGTGGCAATCTTTATAAAATGAGACATATTAGGGAATTATGAGGAACTTAAACTTATTCAGGTTCTGAAAACAGTTTGCTCAAAAAACTGCAAAGTAATAGCCAGTTGATCTCAGACTTTCTAGTTGTTAATCCTGTAAATGATAACTGGTCTATTCAATGACAGAACATACTTGTTGAAGAAAATAGGAAATATTCTTCTTTTTTTCCAAATATTTACATAGAGGGGAGAAAAGGGTAAAATATAGTACTCTTGTGAGCAAGAGGCAAGCACCACAAGACCTAGCTATAATGTGTTCAGATAAGTCTATATCTTATTTAAAATGAAGCATGCTGTTATCAATTATGTGCTCTGAAGAAGCATGTTTTTAGTATAGCATGTGAAAGATTTGATGTAGCTTCTATCTCTTCCAATTTTATAAATTTTAGATCCTTGAAGGGTAATGTAAATACTTCTAAGGTGTGGTTAAGGATTTTTATTTATTTGTCAGTTGTTGTGATGTAACTTTTAAAAATGAAAACCAAGAACTGGTAGGGTACTGATAAGGAACACAGTAAAAAGTGAAGAATACGTAATCCAGTGTTAGCTAAAATAAAGCTATTTTCAACCTGTTACAGGAATCCATGAAGATTACCAGTTGCCATACTATGACCTTGTTCCTTCAGATCCTTCTGTTGAAGAAATGAGGAAAGTTGTGTGTGAACAGAAGTTAAGGCCCAATATTCCAAACAGATGGCAGAGCTGTGAGGTATTAACTAACCTTGCTAAAGCTGCTTTAATGGACACTAGAGCTTTTAGTGATTTCAGTGGCTTAAAAATCATGCTTATTGTTGAAGGGAGAAGAGCTGCTTTTAGAGAACTTAATTAATTTCATTCTAATCATTATGGTCTTACTAAAAGCATTGTTCCTTGGTTATACAGAAGTATTTAAATGTAATTTCATAAAAATTAATAGCTAACTCTGCATGGAGGATTCTAGGATCCCTTCCTGTGAAGCATAGATGATGCTAATATAAATTACAGCTAGTCTGAATTACATTATGCAGGAAGCATCATTGTAAATAAATTGTACTGTGTCTGGCTGGGATTGAGTCAGCGTCCTTCATAGCAGGCTGCATAATGCTGTGTTTTGGATTTGTGGCCAAAACAGTCTGATAGCACACTAATGGTTTAGCTGTTGCTGAGCAGTGCTTACATAGCTTCAAGGCATTTTCCGTTTCTCAGGTAGGTTGGGGGTGGACAAGAGCATGAGAGGGAGCAGAGCCAGGACAGCTGACCCAAACTGGTCAGAGGGAATATTCCATAGCATTGCTCTTTCACAACCAGTGACTCACAGCTTGGGACAACAGAGGTACTGATAAGGATGAGGTGCTTTGGATAGAGGAGGGAACCTGGGTTGTGGCATGTGTGGAATTAATGCATGGCTAAGAGTTGGGCAAGAGCACACAGGAAGGAGAAAAGGTGGTGAATGCACCAGCAAACTGTGAGACAGGTAGTTATCAGGATTAAAATGACTAAGGTAATACTGCTTTCATGGTACTTTGGAGCTGTTACTTTATTTAATCTGCCGTTTTTGTTATTTGCCTTAGTACAAAGAACATGTAGAAGGACTCAGATTTCAAAGACTGGCTCTCTGAAGGATAAAAATACTTCAAAAATTTTTAGAATCCTTGCAGAGCTTCAATCTGAGGAAGACAGCTCATGAACTTAATTGCTATGCATTGAAGTAACTCCTTAACTGCAAGTACAATTTAAAATAGTGTATTTTTGTCTGATGTGAAAATTCAGAAAACAGTTACAGACAAGCTAATAATTGTTCATTAAAATATTATTTTCATGGGCCAAAATCTACTGAAAAATATCAAGTTTGCTCTACAGTGTTTAGAGAGTTTTACTTTTCTGTAAATAAAGTAAGTTTTTTGGTTTTTTTTTTAAACAGTACACTCTCCTATGCACCTGTACTACTAGTAATGGATTTCAGAAATGCCTGAAGAGTCTAAGACAGAGCAGCAGTTACATGGGCTACACTGGAACAGCAGTGCATCTAATGACTTGTGTTTCCTTTGCAGGCATTACGAGTGATGGCAAAAATTATGCGGGAATGCTGGTATGCCAACGGAGCTGCTCGGCTGACAGCTTTGCGCATTAAGAAAACATTATCACAACTTAGTCAACAGGAGGGGATCAAGATGTAATCCTGGATTTGCTACCGAAGAACACTGTAAAAATCCCTATCTGCACCAGAGTGGCGTGCTAAGAAGGTTAATTGTTCTACCTCACTGGGGGAACAGAAGGATATTGCTGCCTTTTAATACTTCATAGGAACGTCACTTCTTAGGATTTTTGTGGATGTGCTAAACAATTGTGTTGGGTCTTTCTGTGCACTATGAACCTCTTTCCCAGGTTATTTACAAAACATCATGTAGTCTAGTTTCATTTATCTATAATTTTTTCATTTGGGAAGTTGATAGCTGGTCTTCTCTAGTTAACTGTGCTAAAAGTAGGAGGTCACTTCTAAAATGAAACTGGTTCACTATATTGTTCTACAGTGCATTGATGGCTCTTAAAGCAACTTTATTCCTGCCTGGTACATTGACTACTCTGAACCACTGTCTTGATTCCTTGATTCAGATTGTGAGTGTACTATTGGAGTATACCTTGCTATCTATTAAGGTAGTGCATCTTTTGGACTCTTATCTTGACTTACAAATTGACCTCATTCAGTTGTGGGAACATAACTTATGCAACTATACTTTATACGTGATTACTGGGTTTTTTCCACTTTTTCAGAACATTACATTGCCTTCAAAATAGATTGTATTACACCAGTAAGTGCCACTTTTGAGTCTTTTAATGCAAAATAGTAGGGATGTACAAAGCCTATGGTACTTTTGGTTTCAAAAATACAAGTTAAAAGTTGTTCCTTTGCCTAGCTAAGTGCTAAATCTCACTCATTGCAACAGTGAGTACATAATTGATAAAATATCTTCAATTTTACCAAAATCTAACTCTTGAAACCACTGTAGGAGTTTTAAATAGTGTAAGCTAGTAAATTCACTGTCATATTTTGTAATTTTCAAGTTATGACTCATAATTATGTAGGAGATTTTTTTTTTTAATCAAGTGGTACTTCTAAAATGCTTGAAGTACCTATCTACTTCAGAAAAGTAGCAAGAAAAGTAAAATGTTAAGGGAGATTTTGCTTCATTAAATAAGTATGAAAAGCATATTTTCTGTGCAGTTCTGCTGAGTCTTAAGGCTCAAAGAACAGTATTTGCAATTACACAATGATTAAATGCACGTGTCATTAGAGAAAAGTTATTTGGGCTTTTGTACTAGACAGT